>NC_138770.1:284400329-285037829 GCF_965119305.1 Pelophylax lessonae
CATAATTGGTCGTTATAAAGTCATTCATTGAAGTAAACAGTTAAGTCTGGCTCTACTTGATGTGGCACTGCCCATTTCATACAGCCTTTCTCTAAAAATCTCTAATTTATAAATCCTGATATAAGTTACTTTCACATCAAGAGTCTATATGAATGTATAAGAAATACCGAACACAACGATTTATATAACATGTGTTGTACAAATGCTCTTAGAACATAAGGTAGATGGGGAGCCCCGGGAGAAGGGAACTGGTTACTCACCCATCCGGACACAGCTTGCTCCCTTTAGGGGTGTACGGAAATGTGGTGAACATTGCGGTATCTCCTTCCGGTGGTGAATCCAACCCCCCATCTAACATCCTCATAGTATGACTTTCGCTGTCCGCGTTTTTATCAAATTGAAGATGTTAAACCTTGCGGCTATGTTCTTACCCTTCCTTGCAAGGAATTTGGATAATGTTCTCATTAAATGTTTGTAATTACTTTTTCTCTTGCGTCCTCCGACAGTCGCCGCCCCTCATACAGTCTTCACCAATGGGGTATTGACTTCCTCTCCTTAGGAGTAGCTAGGCATAAGACTTGTTAAAACAAAAGCATTTACATAGACACACCCATGGGGGCTGTCCCACTGGTCCAATACCCCCCTGCAAAAGCCATCCCAACTCAGTTAGTCTTCTGCCTAGTTCAGGAATAGATAGGCTTCCCTGTGCTGGGGCTACAGTCTCAGCCGCCGCCTTCTTTTTTTATGATTTTATTCTCAATTTTTTCTTTGCATTACTAGCTGTTTATTTTGTCAGCGTTAGTCGGATCTTTGGATGAAGACGGCGTTTGCGGAGCTGGAAATCGGACTGGCCGTCCTGGTTCTCCAGGACAGAGGGTCAGATGGAATCCCAGCCCGCCATTGAGCGTTTAGCAGGCTATGTGTTCGCCCTGGCCTCGCAAACGACCCATCCCTGTCCTCAGGGATGCAGCCTGTGAGGTGGCTACCTCACCGGACACATGCACGGTTCGTCCGTGCACTGCTGGTGTCCTGCGTTTTTGGCTGGTGGCACTCCCCTGCCATCTGAGGGCGGGTGGTTTTCCATTTGATATGAGGCACCCCACTCCATCGGGTACAGGCAAGTACACTGTGTGGGGCCTCTGTCTGGGGTCGGCAGTCCTGTGTGTCTGTGGTGTCTCCTATGTCTGTGCGTTTTGGGCTCCCTGATCCTGGTCCCTGCGGGGGTTTTTTTTCTCACAGCCAGCGCTGTGTGGGGTTTTGGGGGATCCTTCTCCTGTGTCACTTTAGGGTGCTTGGAGGTACAGACACGTGCGGCGACCGATGCGGGGTTAAAAACTGCCGGTCCGCCATTTTAGGTGTGGGCAGCATGTCTGGCTTCACTGTGGGCGCTTATACAGCATTGTATGTAGTGTATTTTGGCGCCTTGCGGCGCCATCTTGTGTGTGGCAAACTATTGTTCTGAGCACATGTCGGCGGCCATTTTGCCGAAGCCTCCCATTACTTTACAAAGGCATCCATGTTTCCTTAGCCTGCAGTCTCAGTTCAGTCTCTGGCGGTGACATCACTTCCTTCCTTCACTCAGGAGCGACCGACTGCGGTGGTAACACACTTGTGGGGCTCTGTTCTGCTGTCCTTTCTTTCCTCCCTTGTGCAATCTTCCTGGCTTTCAGTTTGTCCCTGCGGGGGGTCTGTGTTCCACAGTCTTTGTAGCGGTGTGCTGTGGGGTCCGCGGCGCGCTTAAAGGGCCAGTACCTTAAAAAAAAAAAAACTTTTTTGCAATGGAATCCAAGGACAGCAAATTCCCTCCAGCCTTGGTGGGGGATTCAAGTTCCTCTGAATCCTCTACCCTGACTAATTTGGCTGCTGTAGTGGCGACTTTGGTGTCCAAAATGGATGTGCTGATGACTGAACGTGCTGCTAGAAAAAGGCCTAGGGTTTCTTTTTCTTCTGTCTCTGAATGTGACATGGTTGCTGTAGGTAGCGTACCCCAGGGTCTCGCTCTTCTCAGGACCCGCAAGAGTCTGAGGGGGAGGCGGAGGTTACAGGGGTGTATGAATTCCCCCCCCCCCCCTGGGACGCCTGAGGAACGCGCAGCTATGGATGCGCTGATTTCTGCCATTAAAGAAACACTACATTTAGAGGATGAGCCCAATCCTCCGGGCATTGTGTCCTCTTTTGGCACACACAGGACCCGCAAGATGGCGCAGGTTTTTCCTTGCCCTGCTGAGTTTCATCACACTGTGAATGAGCAATGGCGCAATTTGAAACACACCTTCACGGTGCCTAAAAGGTTTCAACTTCTCTTCCCTTTTGCGTCTACTACGGTTGCACGCTGGTGTGTGGCTCCTCAAGTGGATCACACTGTAGCCAGATTGAACAAAGCTACTCTGGTTCCCACCGAAGATTCTCCGGTATTTAGGGATCCTACGGATAGGAGGCTGGAATCTCTTGCCCGCCACACCTACGTGGTGGTGGGTTCCATGCTAAAGCCTATTTTCGCCTCTGTCATGGCGGCTCAGGCTGTGGCGGATTGGACCAAGGTGCTCAGACGCACTCTCGTGGCTGATTCTGCCCCCCACTACCATGGAGATGGTGGACCAAATTTATCAAGGGGTCATGTATTTGTGCGATTCGGCCTTAAATGCCCCATTGGCTGCGTGCCTGTCCAGTGTCGCGGTGCTTAACCGTCTACTGATATGGTTGAAGAGCTGGTCGGCCGACCAGAAATCCAGAAAGTCGGTGGCTGATATTCCCTATGCGGGGTCTCGTCTTTTTGGTGAATCCCTGAATTAATTGGTTAAGGGAGTCACTGGGGGCAAGGGCACTCTGCTGCCCCAGAATCCTAAGGGCAAGTTTTTCCGCGGCAAGCGGGGTCCCGCCTTATAACCTAATCAGGGGTCCCTTCGTGCCTTCAAGGCACAGTACAAGGGGAAACCCTTAAAGGGCCAGAGTGGCCAGAGAAAGCCCTGGGCCGGCAAACAAAAATCCGGCCAAGCTGATGCGGCGGCTCAGTCCGCCTCTGCCTGAAGGGGCGCCCTCACTTATTTCAGGGGTGGGGGGACGTTTGCACGGTTTCCTCCAACCTTGGCTGCTCCGAGTTCCGGACAGGTGGGTTCAGGAAATCATTCGATCAGGGTACAAGATCGAATTTCTTTCACGGCCGGCAGACAGATTCTTTCCCTCAAATCTTCATTTGACCCCAGGGCGGTTACAGGACCTGCATCAAGCGGTGCAGGATCTCCTCGCTCAGGGGGTAATCGTCCTGGTGCCTCATCGGGACAGGTTTTGAGGGTTTTACTCAAATCTGTTCACTGTGCCCAGAAAGGAGGGCAAAGTGCGTCCGATTCTGGACTTGAAAGCTCTGAACCGATTCGTGTTGCTTTCGAAAGTTCCGCGTGTAATCGCTCCGCTCGGTGGTGGCCTGAAGGTGGCCTATCGACCTGAAGGATGCGTATCTACACATCCCCGTTTTCGAGGGTCATCAGAGGTACCTCCGGTTTGCTATAGCGGAGGATCATTTTCAGTTTGTGGCGTTACCTTTTGGTCTCGCTTGGGCACCAAGGGTCTTTACCAAAGTGTTGGCGCCTGTTCTGGGACTGTTGCGGGCACAGGGCATTGCGGTCTTGGGATATCTGGACGATCTCCTGTTAAGATCGAGTGCCAGTCAGAGCCTGCTGCGCGATCTGTCCACTACGGTCCAGACGCTCCAGGAGTTCGGTTGGACCATCAACGTTCAGAAGTCGACCTTGTCTCCTTCGGTTCGTCTCCCGTATTTGGGAATGGTTCTGAACTCTGCTCAAGCAAGGGTGTTTTTACCGGAGGACAAGCTCCGGACCCTGCAGTCCAAGGTCAGGTCCCTCAGGGACAACGAATCCTCGTCACTCAGGACCTGTATGCGGTCCCTGGGGTTGATGGTATCAGCCTTCAAGGCGATACCATTTGCACAGTTTCACACGCGGTCTCTCCAAGCGGAGATCCTGGCCAGGTGGGACAGACTACCTCAGTCCTTGGACCTGAGAGTGTCTCTTGAGTAGCCAAACCAGAATGGATCTCTTGTGGTGGCTTCAGTCCCTGGCCGTTTCGGAAGGAAAATCCTTCCGGTCGTTACTATGGACGGTGATTACCACGGATGCCAGCCTGTTGGGCTGGGGTGGCGTCCTGGGCAACCTATCTGCCCAGGGCACTTGGTCGGAGGAGGAATCCTCCCTTCCGATAAACATATTGGAATTGAGAGCGATCAGGCTGTGCCTGCTCCACTGGTCGGATCGTCTTCAGGGCCGTCCTATACGGGTGCAGACGGACAATGCCACTGCGGTGGTGTACATCAACCACCAAGGGGACACCTGGAGTGCCCGGGCGGCCCAGGAAGTAACCAGTATTCTGTCTTGGGCCGAGACTCATGGCCTGGCGATATCGGCAGTTCACATTCCGGGGGTAGAGAATTGGCAGTCCGATTATCTGAGCCGCCAGACTCTGGACCAGGGGGAATGGTCCCTGCACCCGGAGGTATTTCAAATGCTGTGTGCGAAGTGGGGGTCCCCGGATGTGGATCTGTTCGCGTCTCGGCTAGAGTTGATCTCGGAA
Organism: Pelophylax lessonae; assembly: GCF_965119305.1. NCBI lineage: Eukaryota > Metazoa > Chordata > Amphibia > Anura > Ranidae > Pelophylax > Pelophylax lessonae. The sequence continues at coordinate 284,404,914 of NC_138770.1, forward strand.
CAAACACTGGTGATTCTGATGGCGCCGGACTGGCCACGCCGGTCCGGGTACGCGGACATCGTTCACCTGCCCGTCGAGCCTCCATGGCGGCTGCCGATGTGAGAAGATCTGCTGTCTCGGGGACCGATCTTCCATCCTGCTTTACAGTCGCTGGCTTTAACGGCATGGCTGTTGAAAGCCAGGTCCTGAGAGACGGGGGTCTCTCCTCAGAGGTCATTCCTACCTTACTCAAGGCTAGAAAAGCCTCGTCTGGTAAGATTTATTACCGTACATGGAAAGCTTATTTTGCCTGGTGTGAGTCCAGGGGTTTCTCTCCTCGTTCGTACTCGGTGGCGAGAGTGTTGGCTTTCCTCCAGTCTGGTGTGGACCAGCGCCTTGCGTTGGCCATGATTAAGGGCCAGGTATCTGCACTGGCTGTTCTTTTTCAGCGCCCTGTGGCGTCTAATTCTTTTATTCGCACCTTTATTCAAGGTGTGCGTCACTTGGCCCCTCCTAGAAGGGAGCCTCTACCTCCATGGGACTTAAACTTGGTTCTGTCCGTGTTACAACGTTCCCCGTTTGGAAACATCAGGGAAATTTCGTTACCTCTGCTGTCTAAAAAGGTTGCCTTTCTGGTAGCGATCACTTCTGCTCGCAGAGTGTCGGAGTTGGCGGCGTTGTCTTGCCGCTCCCCTTACCTGGTGGTTCATAGGGATAAGGTGATCTTATGATCTAACCCGTCCTTTCTTCCAAAGGTGGTTTTGGATTTTCACCTCAATGAGGACATTGTTTTACCTTCCCTCTGTGCGAATCCTAAGGAGATTGCCTTGCATTCTTTGGATGTTGTCAGGGCGATCAGGGTTTACCTGTCGTCGACTGAATCCTTTCGAAAATCGGATTCTCTTTTTGTCCTTCCTGAGGGACCTCGGAAGGGTATGGCTGCGTCTACGGCGACCATTGCAAAATGGATCAGACAGACAATTGTTCAGGCCTATTCGTTGAAGGAATGGGTACCACCCTTCCCTGTCAAGGTGCACTCTACCAGGTCGGTGAGTGCGTCCTGGGCTTTCCGGTATCAGGCCTCGGTGACCCCAGGTGTGCAAGGCTGCGACTTGGTCGTCGGTGCACACCTTTTCCAAATTCTACAAAATTGATGTTCTGGCATCAGCTGATGCCTCCTTTTGTGTGGGTCCCTGGCTGTTGGGGTTGTTTACCCCCTTGGTTATTTGCTTTCCTGGGTTGTTGCTCCTCTTGAGCTTTTTTGTTGCCCAGAAGGTTCCCTTGCTGTTCACGTAAGGTTCCTTTCTCTGATGTGGGTACTGCGTTGCCTTTTCTGACGGTTGTGTTTCCCACCCCTCATGTCTACACTGCTTTGGGACATCCCCATGGGTGAAGACTGGACGTAAGAGAAAACTGATTTTTTTGTAAAATCTTACCGTAAAATTCCTTTCTCTGAGTCCTCCAACAGTCGCCGCCCCTCTTTTGGGGTTCTTATACTGCTTGCTACCAAACTTAGTTGGGATGGCTATTGCAGGGGGGTATTGGACCAGTGGGACATCCCCCATGGGTGTGTCTATGTAAATGCTTTTGTTTTAACAAGTCTTATGCCTAGCTACTCCTAAGGAGAGAAAGTCAATACCCCATTGGTGAAGACTGTATGAGTGGGCGGCGACTGTCGGAGGACTCAGAGAAAGGAATTTTACGGTAGGATTTTACAAAAATTCATTTTTTTCTGAAAACTTTCAATGAAAACATGGTAAAAGAAAGAAGAAGAAATACCGACTTAATACCAGACACCCCAATATTATGAGGTGCAGCAAACTGATGAGACACTTTACTTCTCCTGAGAAATCCATACATAAAATCCATAGTAGAGAAAGTGCCAAAAATTTTGAGAATGAAACAAATATTACTTTCACAAAGTCTGCTGCCTCATTTTTTATGATGGCAACTTGCATATATTCCAGAACGTTCTGAAGAGTAATCAGATTAATTGCAATTAATTACAAAGTTCCTCTTTTTGCCAAGAAAATTACCTTAATTCCATAAAAAAAAACTTACACTGCATTTGTGAAGAAGGCTTCAGGGTGCCCAAGAAAATCTAGCAAGTGCCAGGACCCTCTCCTACAGTTGATTCAGCTCAGGAATGGCAGCAGGCAAGTGTGAGTGCATCTGCATGCACAGTCAGGAGAAGACTTGGAGGATGGCCTGGTGTCAAGAAGGGCACCAAAGAAGCCACTTCTCTCCAGGAAAACCACCAGGGACAGACTGATATTCTGCAAAAGGTAAAGGGATTGGACTGCTGAGGACTGGGGTAAAGTTATTTTCTCTCTGAATCCCCTTTAAGATTGTTTAGGGCATCCATTAAAAAACCTTGTCCGGAGAAGAAAAGGTGAGCGCAACCATCAGTATTGTGTCATGCCAACAGTAAAGCAGCCTGAGACCATTCATGTGTGGAGTTGCTTCTCAGCCAAGGGAGTGGAGTCAAAATTTTGTCTAAGAACACAGACAAAATTAAAGAATGGTATAAAAACCTCTTCCGAGAGCAACTTCTCTTAACCATCCAAGAACAGTTTGCTGACAAACAATGCCTTTTCAAGCATGATGGAGCAGCTTGCCGTAAGGCAAAAATAACCATGGCCAGGACCCAGATCTTAATCCCCTTGAGAACTTGTGGACAATCCTCAAGAGGTGGTTGAACCCCACCCCCCCACCCAGATTCTGACAAACTCCAAGCTTTGATTATGCAAGAATGGACTGCCATCGGTCAGAATTTGGCCCAGAAATTGATTGACAGCATGCCAGGGTGAATTACAGACGTCTTGGAAAAAGAAGGGTCAACACTGCAAATATTGACTCTCTGCATACACTTAATGTAATTGTCAATAAAAGCCTTTGACACTTATGAAATGCTTTTAATTATACTTTAGTATACCATAGTAACATCTGACAAAAAGATTTAAAAACACTGAAGCAGCAGACTTGGTGAAAATTTTATATTTGTGTCATTCTCAAATCTTTTGGCCACAGCTGCAAGTCTGATGTCTGTCATGATTTCATTCTCTGCAATAATATGTTGTCATGATTTTATTCTCTGCAATAATATGTTGGTTATTGCACTGTAAAATATGGTTATCTGGAAGTATTGAGGAAACTGCCATGGAGAAGGTGTCTATTGAACTATTGTAAAAGAAACCCCTTCAGCATATTCCGCCAACCTTTTCACTGGTTATATCACTTTTGTAACCACCCACCACATGGGCCAGAAAAGATGGCTGCATCTGCAGCTCAGGAGCTTTCCATTTTCCATCAAAACTTTAGAAATGCGAAGTGTCATCTCTGAGGACCAGAATCGGACTGCTGCAGTGAATTGGACTGTGCCGAAACCATAGACCAGATGAAGTTTTCACTTAATCAATTTTATTGTAAAATTTGTAATATCTTTTTCTGTAAATGTTTTCTTGGGCTATTTTTTTTAATTAAAAATATTTAAATTAAGCTGATTCTCCAAATGCTGACGAGAACCTAAGGAATCTGTGCCTCTTTGAAGAAAAGGTCATAATACCTAATAAGCAAGAAGTGTAGTTATAAGGTATAAGTCCATAGTAAGTCCAAAACTGTCAAAGGCACTAGAGCAGGCTTCTTAGGCTCCATTCACACCTGGGCGTTTTGGAGCGTTTTTCAGCTCCAAAAACGCTAAAAAAAAAAGTTCCAAAACGCCCAACAAGTAAAACCCCATTCATTTAAATGGCCCCTGTTCACATCTGAGCGTTTTAACGCTTGAAGCAAAACGCCTGTAGCTGAAAAAAGTACACGAGCTTCTTTTTGGGCTGATTACCAGCGTTTTTGATAGATGTCAATGCCTGCCTCCAAAAACGCCTGAAAATCGCGGTAAAATCTCGGTAAAAAAACACGCAAAAACGCTACGCTCAAGTGTGAATGCAGCCTTAGTGTAGTTTAGCAGACTCTAATCATCCCGCTCCTGGCTGCCCATGACGCTGCGTTCCATTCTGCACTCCACCTGCTTCAGGAAGGGCTTCGGCAGGCTTTTTCCTCCACATTCTACCTGGTGGTACCAGCAGCTCCCGTGGCTCACTCCATCTGGCGTTCTGGACCAACACCTATTGATGTGCCTGTTTTTTTTACCTATCGTAAGTAGCCCTTTTGGGTTTATTAAAATACACTGTCTTACTGCACTTAGAGGCTCTTATCTGCTTTTGTTTCTGTCTTTGAAGAATGCTACCATATTTTAAAACTTTTTACCTTCCGGCCTGTGTGGCAGTAAGTGTCACATTTTCTAAAAGACAGAATTGTTACAGCAGTTTCTGTGAACTGTATGTTTTAATTAAAATACCCTATGGTAGCTGTTTGTGTGTGTGAAGGGTTAACTGCACTTAACTGACCCCGATAATGATCACTCTGACTGCTGGCACTTGAATTGTATCCTCTGGCCTGGAAAATTTCTACAGGCTGAGGCTGTGGGTATCATTGTCACACTGAGGGCTGGATTCCAAGGGGTTATTATATTTATGCTGAGGAATAAGTGCTGAAGGGTTAATGTTCCTACGCTGGGGACTGAAAATAAGGAGATTATTCTCCTATGCTGTGGACAGGTCATTCCAGGCTTTTTGCATTTACACTGTATGCTCGTCATTTACTGCTTCTGTCTGGTTACTGAGGGGGAAAATGCACATACGCTGCAGACTGATTACTTAGGGTTTAACACACACACTGGGGGGTTGATCACTAAGGGGTTAATGTTTATAAGATGGGGATAGGTGACTCTAGGGTTAGTGCTCATTCCATGGCAGCTGATCACTTAAAGTGGGGTACACACTAGTAAAAAATCTGCCGAAAATTCCTGTCCGATGTGAAATCGTACAATTTTCGGCTAGTGTGTACACAACTTTCAGCAGCCGATGCCGACATTTTCAACGAAAAAAAACCGAGGGACAAACGCCAAAATTTTTATCGTCCATTCCCAGGCGACCAATTTGCGTTTCATGTGTATGCAGTACGTCCGTGAAAAATCGTATACGAAAGACCGCGCATGATCTGAAGTTGCTGACGACCCAGAAGTCTAGGAACAAATGTCCCAAAAAAAAAAAAATCGGAGGAGAAATTTTGTGAACATTTACTCACTGTCTTATAAAAACGGTTATGAACGCTGAGCAAGAGAGAGAAAAATCGGAGGACATTTCGTCCTGTTTCTGTCAAGTGTGTACGGGCCTTAAGTAAAACTCATACACTGGAGACTTGTTACAAAGGCTTTAATTAACATACGCATACCAACTGGTCACCGAAGGGTTACTGCATGTACACTGCTGGTGTAAAAACTGCATAGTTAAGTTCTGTGCACTGGAAAGTTGATCTCATTGATACTGAGAAGTGGGATGTGTGTGTCCTGGGGGAGCACAGGGGAAGTTGTGTTCTAACGCACACTGAGAGTGGAGAGTATCTGTAGGGGTAACTGGAAATTGTGTTTTCTTTGGGAAGGATACAGAAGGACTAATGTATGTACTAGCAGAGGGGGTCTCACTGGAGAAAGGCTGATGTGCATCTGTGGATGGATCTTACTGGAAGATCATTGTGTGTATATATATTTGGAGGTAGGATCTCACAGAGGAAAGACCAATGAATGTGTGCTGTGGATGAAAATTTACTGCTAGGGCATGCCTTGTTTAGCTACATTCAAGACTAAAAGCAGAATCATTCACTGAAAAGTGAAAGTAGAACCTTTTCATTATAATATAGTATGGATATGACTGCACCACTCTTAACAAACATATTCCTTTCATAAGGATTGATGCATGGATTTTTTTCAGGTATACTGAACTGTTGGTTATTGGTAAACTTGCTGTTTTTTTTTTTTTTTGTTTATTTACATGAGTTTTTGTAACTCTTAATTTATTTTCAGGCCTGAATTGTTTCGGCAGCGCGTGCTTGAGTTAAATGCTTCTGATGAAAGAGGAATACAAGTGGTTCGGGAGAAAGTGAAAAATTTCTCTCAGCTCACAGTTGGTGGCAGCCGTACTGAGTAAGCAGCATATTTCTTTGTTCTGCTCACATGTTTGTGATCTGCTTTCACTTCCTTTTAAGGGGGTTCCTCTGAGACCTTAAACATCACTGGAACATAGACTTCATCCCTGAGAGAACTGCTTGTCGTGTTATCTGTATATGGATTGCTTTTAAAATGCTTTAATCCATAATTACTATTAAAATGTAAGTCTGCTTCCTAATAATTTGAATCTTATACTTGGTGCAGATCTGCACCTCAGTATAAATGGCAGTGAGCTTATGTGCATGTAGTCACTGGTGTATGCTTAGAAATGTGAAAAGGTTATTCCAATAGAGTTAACCTTAAAGTGGAGTTCCACCCATTTCTAATAAATTGGATTACATAGATGTATGTAAACTCCCCTTTAAAACGACTTTTACCAATGGAAAGTTTTTTTTTTTTGTTGCTAGTAAATACCTGATTTTCTGCTTTATTTATCCTCTTCTCACTTCCGGGTCTGGTCGGTGATTACGTTATTCGGCGATTCGCAGTGTGTGCTGGGATTGCATGAAATCTCGCATTATTACACAGGAGATGAGCTGCACTGTGTGCTCTGCCCCGCCTCCGCCCCGCCTCCTCTCAGTGAGCTGTATGTATGTAGTGTATTGAGGCTGTGCTCCGCCCCCCCTCCTCTCAGTGAGCTCAGTGAGGATATATTGCTTTCAGTCCTCTCTCACTGAGAGGAGGCGGGGCGAAGCACGGCCTCAATACACTACATACATACAGCTCACTGAGAGGAGGCGGGGCGGAGGCGGGGCAGAACACACAGTACAGCTCATCTCCTGTGTAATAATGCGAGATTTCATGCTCTGAGATAAATCCCAGCACACACTGCGAATCGCCGAATTACGAAATCGCCGACCGGACCCGGAAGTGAGAAGAGGATAAATAAAGCAGAAAATCAGGTATTTACTAGCAACAACAAAAAAAAAATTTCCATTGGTAAAAGTCGTTTTAAAGGGGATTACATACATCTACAGTGACTAAAATGGGTGGAACTCCACACCATTTTTAACCACTTGAACTCCGGAAGTTTCATCCCCTTCATGACCAGGGAATGTTTGTTGCTATTCAGCACTGTGCTACTTTATTTTGCAATTGCTTAGTCATGCAACACTACCCAAATTACATTTATGCCATTTTCTTGAGACAGAGCCTTCATTTGTGGTATTAAATCACCACTGGGGTTTTTTTTTTTTTTTTTTTTTTGCTATATTAGCAAGAAAATACCAAACAAATGTTCTTGGTCTCTGTCGAAAAAAATTTGGAAAACAAATCTTTCTTCATAAATTTAGGCCAAAATCTTTTTTTTGCTACATTGGTTTGGTAAAAAGAACCCAAATCAATGTATATTATTTAGTCTGTGTGAAATCCACAAACTATGGTATATACTAGGGATGCACAGATCCAACTTTTTTGGTCTTGATCTTTTGCTTTGTGAAATCGCCGATCCCGAGTCCGATCCGGAAGTACTGTTTTGTGAGCTTATAACAAAATACTTCAGAATCGGTATCGGCAGATACCTTATAACAATTGTGCATTTAAGAGGTTAAACTTCCCTCCTCTGGCAGACAGAACGAAAAGATACATTGTATTCATCGTGTTTACTTAACTGGGAGACTGACAGGCATTTGCAGGAGGCTTTTTTTTTTTCTTCTTTGACAGCTTTTCTCTGCTCCCTCATAGATATGTAAAGAGCAAAACCGGATCGGCCCGTGGATCTCTTAATTTTACCGATCCCCTGATCCAGCTATTATGTATTATTACTATTACTATTAGTACTATTACTAATATCGGATCGGTGCATCCCTAGTATATACAGTGTATATTTGAAAATGTATCAATCCTGATGTACTGATGGCCTATCCCATTTCCTGAATATCAGGACAGTATCAGGACCTCTCATATGATCCCTTTTTGGAAAGTAGACATTCCAAGGTATTTAGTATAAGGCATGGCAAGTTTTTAAAGTACATTTTTTGTCACAATTTTGTGCGGAAAATGAAGAAATAACTTTTTTTCACTATTTTTTATTTTTATTTTTTGCATACGATCACCAGCGCAGTACAGCGTCCTCATATGACTGGTGTGGCGGTGATCAAGGATACTGACTGGTAACAGTGTGTATAAAAAGAAAAATTATTCAATTTTTTTTTTACTTTTTTTTTTCCTTGACATACTCTCATTACAGTAGTCCATAGTGATACTGTACTACTCTGGGGGATCAGGGATCTGGCGATCAGGGATTTTTTTTTTTTTAGCACACTGTGATGAATGGCTTTCATTCATAACCCATTGTTTACTATTGTAAAGCTGTGATTGGCCACAGCTATCATAGTACAGGGTGCTGTGATTGGACCCGGTACCACATGATCACTGGTGACCAATCACAGATCACACACAATAGTAAACAGTGATGTCATGAATGGATTCCATTCATACTGGTTGTTTACTAGGTGTAATGTGATTGCACAGTGATCACGTGGTATCTGGGCCGCTCACTGGCCCGATGCCAAGCACTGCAGTACGCTATGGGTGCCAGTGCGCATGAGTGAAATGTTGTACTGGTACACCATGGTGCCTGCTCAAGCTGCCGGCCAGCAGTAAAATGACCGTTGACCTGTCGACAAGTGGTTACATAAAAATAGATGTTCGTATAACCCAAAGGTTTAGGACTTCCTGTGTCCCTCAGTGACATCCAAAAATAGGATTTTACAGGGAGAAAAAAATCCTATTATTTTTTTGCATTGCTTACCTTCTATTTTCACAGGAGCCCAAAAAGCATACTGATGCAGAACAGGTTTCATCATTATTTCTCCTCTCACCTTCCAGGACAACAACACATGAGAGATGAGAGGCTCCACCTTACAGGAAACACAATCAGTTCACAGTTGTTAAAAGTCCCCACCCTTCCCCTTGTCCTTCAGTGTTGATTGTGTTTCTCCTACAGGGAAAAAAAAATTTCTCTGACCTGAAGGCTGTGTCGGATGGTCCCCCTGTGAGGCAGGTACAGCTACGCTGGTGAGGCCGCATTCTTCCTGCACGCCTTCCTGTAAGCTTCTCACAGGTTGCCCCAGGATACAGGCAGTCAGTCACAGCCTGGTGCCTGCTTTTCAGCAGGGGTCTCCTGTCCCCCCCCCCCCCCCCCCATTCGGACAGTGTTCGGCCACCGGACATAGCGGCGGCTTGGAATCAGCGAGCTCCAAGCCTCAGTCTGTGCAGGAAAGGCGAAGCATGCGCAGTGCGACCCGGAAGAGGAAAGCGAGTACGGAGGAGACGCCGGACCCGCATGGCGGTGGTAAGGCAGACTCTCAAGCCCAAAAGAACTAGAAAGCTGCCAAAGACCTGAAACCTGCCGCAAACCAACCTCATGGAGAAGGAGGAGGGAAGGTCAGTGCAGGTGGCTGCAGGCAAGAGAATATCAGAGCTAGGTAAGTGCCGTTTTCTCCTGGTTGGGGCTAATACCAGCGTCAGGCTTAGTCCCTGGTAGTTCCCATGCTCTCCCCATCGGGGGACCTGTAGCCAAGTTATTGTGGGGCAGGAAGAGTGATCTTGTGTTTATCTCCTCTTCTCTTGAAGAATCCCCAGGTGGAACCCAGGAGGCCTCTGATAAACCACTCCCTGTATCTGCTAGCACTAGCTGCTCTAAGAAGTGTGGTAATTGCAGGGAGAGACTGCCCAGATCTCATTCCAAGCCCTTTTGTTACAGGTGTATTAACAAACTGGCTGGTAAGGAGGCCTCAGGGTTGATAAAAGATTTCCTTAGGTCTGTGCTGGAGGAAATGCTAGCCACTGTCCAGTCCTTTCGCACCTCTATAGCTTCCCCCAGGTAGCAGAGCCGGATGAGCTAACCCCTAAAGAGGGCCCTTCTCAGGAGAGTTTACTTTCCAAGGCAGGCCCATCTGCTTTTCAAGCAAGGGAAGAGGAAGACCTAGGGAATGCAGAAAGTCAGGCTAAGTCTCAGCTTAGCTCTGGGAAGGAGGTTGATGTGGACCCAGATAGTGGGGCAAAGGAGATAAAATTGAACAGAAATCTATTTAGTCTGGAAAATCTGGAGGGACTCCTTCAAGCCGTTTGCTACAGAAGAAATCCCAGACCCCTGCAAGGAGACTTCGTCACAGGATAAGATGTATAAAGGACTGGTTAAAAACCAATCCAAAGTATTTCCTGTTCACCAATCCTTGAAAGATTTAATTCTTCAAAAATGGGAGTTTCCTGAAAGAGGTCTGGTTAGACCAAAGACGTGAAAAAGGAGATTCCCCTTTAAGTAGGTAGAGGTGCAAAAATTCCTAAAGAGTACAAAATTGGACGCTTCCCTGTCTCAAGTGACTAAGAGGTCTGACCTCTCTTTTGAGGACACAGGGAATATCAGAGATGCCATGGGCCATAATGGGCCATACACACTATAAGATTTTCTGAAGACTTTTTCCTTTAGACTTACCAAAACCATATAATATGAGGTCAAACCTAAACACTTTCAATTTGTGTGTAATCAGGCAGGCCCTTGCACTACATAGAAAAGGTAAATCTGAAGTAAATCTAACCACAAAAGTTGGATAGTGTGCATTAGGGCTGAACGATAGTCGATATGATATCGACTATCGTTCTGTGGCCGTAGGCGATATTCATATCGCCGAGGTCACGATATTTGCATAGGCAGGGGGAGGGACTCGAAGGAGGACAGGAGGACTCGCAGACTTCCGTGTTAGGCAGGGACTCGGAGGAGAACTCACACATCCAATCCACTGCAGGCTGCAGCCCGCTCCACACGTTCAGTGAGTCTCACTCTCCGCCCTAGTTTTTTCAATGGCACATTCAGGCAACCAATCACGCCGTGAGCAGCTGCACAGCTAACCAATCACGCGTGCCTGCACACCTGATTGATTCGCTGTGCCGCTACCCATGGCCTGATTGGCTCCCTGAATGTGCCATTGAGAAAACTAGGGTGGAGAGTGAGACTGAACATGTGGGGCGGGCTGCAACCTGCACGAGTGAGTAATGTAATGTATGCGGCTGTGCTCCTTTCTAATCCACCGCTCCAGCCTCCTAACACCACTGCCAGTAGCAGTATATATGTGAAATACAATAAATAATCTATATTGATATGGTGTGTATACAAAAAGGGAAAAGTAGATGTATGTATGTAGAGGAAAATAAATTAATAATTCAGAGGTGATTTATATATTTATATATTAATAATTTATTTTCCTCTACATATACATACATACATACATACATACATACATACATACATCTACTTTTCCCTTTTTGTATACACACCATGTCAATATAGATTATTTATTGTATTTCACATATATACTGGCAGCACCAATCACTTCCTCTTCCTTTTTATAATCTATTATATAACCCCTTCCAGGGTTATATTCTGAAGTGGGCTGCAGCCAACCTCCTTTATATTTCTCCATATAAAGGACGGGTCCCACAATATCGCAATATATATATAGTTGGAAAAAAAATATCGCAATTTATTTTTTTTCCAATATCGTCAGAATCTCTGTTAAAGAAAGCCTGGGATTCCAACTCATCCACTATAGCTCCAGCACAGGCTGCAACCTGCATTGCTAGGAATGCAGATTTCTGGATACAAAAACTTACAAAACACCTTTCACAGGGAAATAAGTCCCAGGACCTGCTGGATTTCCTTTGTTATAGAGAAAGCGGTCGCCTACTTGGCCGATGCAGCAGTCGAGTCAGTAATAGCCTCAGCTAAGACCGGAGCTCTCATTAATTCAGCTAGATGAGCCATTTGGGTTAAAGCTTGGGAAAGCAACTTCAGAGGTGAAGCTTTGTGGGCTACCTTTTGAAGGGTCCTTACTGTTTGGCTCATGCCTGGTTAAAGTGTTGTCCAGGTCCTCTGAGAAGGGGACGAAATTTCCTAGCGGACCAAGTGAGATCTAACGCCCAGAAGGTGTAAACAGTCCTACAAACGCTAGGCCGGTTGATCAGCATGGAAAAGTCATCCCTGGAGCTCGCCCAGGTTAAGACCTATTTAGGGTACCGGATAGACTCATGGTACAAAGTCTTTTCCTCCCAAGGGAAAAGGTGGAGAAGGTAGTTTTTTCAGTAAGAGGGTTGATAGCCGTCCCCTCGTGCTCCAGGAGAGAGATCCTGAGAGTTCTGGGGCTCATGTCAGACAGCATCCCAGCAGTAGTTTGGGCGCAGCTACACTCGAGACCTTCAATTCTTCCACCTTTCCTCCTGGGACAAAAAGGTTGAGTCCCTGGACGAAAGTGTAATCCTCACCCCTCAGGTAAAATCCTCCCTGGAGTGGTGGTCAATACCAAGCAATTTAGAAAAGGACAGACCTTGGGGTCAGTGGAGCCCTCTGAAGGTCACCACAGACGCAAGCACCTGGGGGTGATGGGCTCATCTAGAGGGAGCCCAAGCCCAGGGCATCTGGGACAAGGAAGTAACCCAAGCCTCCTTCAACCTTCAGAGAACTCGGAGCAGTGGGCAAAGCCCTAAGAGCCTTCGAGGGTTTCAATTCAGGCATGGAAATTCAGGTCTGCTCCAACATTGCTACAACAGTAGCTTACCTGAACCACCAAGGGGGGGGGGGTACCAGATCCAGACCCCTGTTGGTACTAGCCCAGGAAATCCTAGGCTAGGCTGAAGGAAAAGTAATCTCCCTGTCGGCCATTCATATAAAAGAGGAAAGCAACTCAGAAGCAGATTTCCTCAGTCGCCATCCAGTAAGACAAGGAGAATGGGCCCTAAATCCCAAGGTATTTTCAGACACTAGTCAATAAATTCGGCTGCCCAGAAATAGATCTATTTGCCAGTTTACAAAACAGAAAGGTAAGGAGTTTCTTTATCCTTTCGTGGGAAATAGGGATGTTGGGCCTGGATGCTCTAGCCCAGATTTGGCAGTTCGAGTTAGCCTTTGCCTTTCACCCTCTTATACCTCGAGTTTTACAGAAGCTCAGTCGTTCCCCGGGCCTTCGCTGCCTTCTGATTGCGCCATGGTGGCCAAGGATGGCGTGGTTTGCGACCCTGAAAGCGTTATCAGTGGCGCCCCCTTTGAAGCTTCGAACCTCCTAGACCTGCTATTGCAGGGACCAGTTTGGCACCTCAGGCCGGAGTTCTTCCAGTTGATGGCCTGGTTAGTGAGCGCCAGATCCTTGGATTAAAGGGATGCTCAGACAGAGTGATAGACACACACACACACCTCCTGAGCAGGAAACCAATAACGAGGAAAATATACTTAAAAGTTTGGAAAACATTTTGTACCTGGAGTAGGCAGAAGCAAATTCCTTCCGCCTCTGTACCCATAATCTTGGATTTCTTACAAGATGGGGTAGAAAAAGGTGTGGCGGTTAACACCCTTCGGGTACAAATAGCGTTTTTTCTAGACACGAGACTTGCAAAAGAACCTTTAGTTAAAAGATTTTTGATGGCCAGGGATAGAGCTACCCCTGTCACTAGAGACAGGTTCCCTCCTTGGGACCTGACTTGGGTTCGAGAGGTGTTATCTAGAAGCCCTTTTGAACCTATAGAAGAGGTTCCCTTTAAGTTTTTGTTCCTAAAACTAGCCTTCCTGTTAGCTGTCATGACACAGAAGGTTAGGGGACTTAGAAGATCTTTCAATTAAAGAACCATTTATGTTGATCTTCCCAGATACGATTACTCTCAGGCCAGATCCCCTACATCTGTCCAAGGTAGCATTTTCCTTTCACAGGAAGCAGGAAATAATTTTACCATCCTTTTGTAATAATCCTAGAAATGAAAAATAAATGAAATTTCGTTGTTTAGATGTGAGGAGATGCCTCCCAACTTATTTACAGAGGACCAGGGAGTTAAGGAGATCTAATCACCTTTTGATCCTCTACTCTGAACCAAGAAAGGGACTGCAAGCGTCCAAACCTTCAGTCTCTAGGTGGACCAGACAAGCCATTACCATGTCTTATGGGGTGTCAGGTATTCCTGCACCAGCAAAACTGAAAGCACACTCAACCAGAGCACTGACAACCTCCTGGGCTGAAAAAGCGTGAGCTTCCTGGGAACAGATTCGCAGTGCAGCCTCTTGGTCCAGCCATGACACGTTTCTGAAGCACTGCCGAGTGGAGGTGCTGTCTCCGCAAGACCTAGCCTTTGGCCGAAAGGTCCTACAGACGGAAGGTTTTCTCCTCTCACCTTCCGTCCTGGAAGGTGAGAGGAGAAAACCGTCTGTTAGACTTACCGGTAACGGTGTTTCTACAAACCTTCCAGGACGGCAGGCCTTCTTCCCACCCTGTTAAAAGGGTGAGGAAAGAATGTAAATATAGTGTGTGAGTACCTAAATAATTAAGCATCCCTTGTGAATCGGCTGGAGAACTACTGTTTTACAACTGAGGGACAAGGGGAAGGGTGGGGCCTTTTAACAACTGTGAACTGATTGTGTTTCCTGTAGGGTGGAGCCTCTCATCTCTCATGTGTTGCAGTCCTGGAAGGTTCGTAGAAACACCGTAACCGGTAAGTCTAACAGATGTTTTTTTTTTTTTTTTTTTTCCCCAGGCTATTACTTTATGCAAAATTTTACCATAAAATTGCTATTGTGTCCCCTTGCTGTTCTAGCAGTGAAAAAATATGTTTTCCTTGCATTACTGTTTTCTGTGTTTAGTCCTAAATGGCTTTGTGTTTTTGTGTAGTGGGAAACCTTGTCCTCCATTTAAGATTGTTATTCTGGATGAAGCGGACTCAATGACATCAGCAGCACAGGCTGCTCTGCGACGCACCATGGAGAAAGAGTCTAAAACAACTCGATTCTGCCTCATTTGCAATTACGTCAGCAGGTAAAAATATAGATGTATTTCGATCATAAAAAAGTGACAGCAACATGTACTTAGACACCTAGTTATTCTAAAATGAGCTTTGGCAGTGGCAGGAAGTTTGCCTTTTTTGAGCTGTCAAAGTAAACCATTCATAAAAGAAATGGTGGGAGGGAGGGTTACCATTGCTGGCCTTTCTTATGAAATGCTGACTATCCTGCGTTTAAACATTTTGGGTCACTGGCCTGGAAAACTTATTTAAATAAGGAAATTAAAAAGGTAAGTCAGAAGTCCTAATCTGCATACCTTTTATGTTCAAAGAATTAAAGACAAAGACACAGCATGACAGCAAGGCAACTAGCATTTTCGGAAGGAAAGGATTTTTAACAGTAGCAACTGTGAGTTCTCTATCGTTCATTGACGGACGCAGTCTCTGTTCTCCATATCAGTATGGTTAGGCTGCTCCCTACAGGAGTAGGACACTAGGCAGTAAAAAGTTCTGGCTATGCCTATGGGCAGTCCCAGGGGATTTACCCCTCTCCTTACTATAGGATGTCAGTTTTAATCTGCCTAGTCAGGACCTAGTTCCTTGCTGGGATCTCTGGTCCTGGCAAAGCTTTTTCTAGATCATTTTTTTTTTTTTTTAGTTCGCTTTACCCTGGATTTGTTTCTGTGAGATCTACAAGCAACTATGCTGGATCTGGGTGACGGGCTGGATGTATAGATCCAGTGGCCACCCCAGCCGGCCAATGAGCGCGCGCAGACCTTAGCCCCGCCACCACATAGTCCCACTGTAGGGGGATTGACCGTGCGAGTTAATCGACTCGCCAGGTCGCACACAACCAGGTCTAGGCCCAAGTCGCAGCATTCCTAGTTGGCCAACAGACAAAACCCCCACCCCCCCCCCCCACTTCGGCGGAGATGGGTTGTGTCAGGAGATGGCGCCCGCCTGTTCCGGTATGGTGAGTAAATATTCCCCCCACCCCCCTATTCTCCAGGTGGATTTTGTGGTGGGCGCGGGCCCCTCCCTGGGACGGTCAAACCCTCTCAATCCCGGGTTCTGTCACGCACCCCCCACCTACTGCTCCCCTCACTACTGGGGATAATGGGACATGGGGGGTTCTACCTGTCGCTCCAGGGCCCACCTTCCAATCTATCCCATTCAGGAGGCTGGGGGGTCCTCTGTAGCTCCACAGGCCGCCATTTTCTTGTAGCCCATGTGCTCTGCATGAAGCGATGGCCATCTTGGTACACCCGGCATCATTTTTCAGTGTTTTTTTCTAACAGGAATCACCGAATGGGAGTTCTCGGAGGCGTCTTTTGTGGGTGGAGCCCCTCCCTAGTGCATTTTTGGTGTAGGGTGGTGAGTCTGGGAGGTCTCTCTCTCTGCTGGGGGTCTCCAGTGCGCTCTGCCTGACCTGTTGGGGCGCTGTAGCGCGGTGGGATTTTTTTTTTTTACTTTTTACTGACGGGTTCCCCTGGTGCAACATGGACCCTGCAGACCATGTGTCCCCACCTGACTCCCTCCAGGAGGCCGCAGGGCCCTCCGAATCCCAGCTGTCAATAGATGCACTTTCAGCGGTCCTGGAACGGTTTGTGTCCCTTCACCTACCCCTGCCTCATCTGATGTCTCAGATTCTGAGTCTGACTCAGCCACCACAGACGCGGGTCTCCCTGCCAGGTCTGCTACCTCGTGCCCTGTCTCCTCGGATAGTGAGGATGACATTTCTACCTCTAATGCCACGCAAGCCAAGGCACTAGTGGACGCACTGGTTGTATCTGTGCGTGAGACTCTGAAAATGGAGGATGCAGCTGCGACTGAGGTGCAGGTTACGTTTAGCACTCACAAGCCATCCAGAGCGGCAAAGTTTTTACCCTTTCCCGTGTATTTTGACACTATGCTAAAAAATGAATGGGACCGCCCAAAGCGTTCCCCTTGGGTGCCTAAGCGAATTGCTAGACGCTACCTGGCGGGGTCCACACTAAGACCAGTGTTTACAGTTGCCTTTGTCTCGCAAACATTGGCTGAATGGGCTAAGTTACTACGCCGTGACCTGGAGGGGAAACGTCTCCCTCCTGCCTTTGGGGAGCTGGAGCTGTTGGACCAACTGGTGCAGGGGCTGCAATTTGTTTGCGATGCCGTGCTGGATACTGCTCCCATATTGGACCAACTATCGGTTTCGGCAGTGGCCCTCCGGCGTATAATTTGGTTGAAGTGCTGGTCTGCAGATCAGACTTCAAAGAAGGCCTTGACTGATTTACCTTTTTAAGGAGATCGCATGTTTGGGGCTACTCTGGATGACATTATCAAAGGTCTCACAGGGGGTAAGAGCACCTCTCTCGCGCAGGCTAACAAGGGTAACCCCTGTCGCAGATGGGGGTCCCTCCTTTTCAGCACACAAGAAGTTTTTTTGTCCCTCAGGGTCAGTCGATAAGGCAAAGCCCTTCAAGACTCCCTCGGGTGGTTCCAAGGGACCCTGGTTTGGCAAACCGAAATCTAGTTTCTCCAGACCTGAGGACAAGGCCACTTCGGCCTGAAGGTGCGCCCTCACCCGTATCTGGGGTGGGGGGATGTCTTTGCCGGTTCCCGGACCTGTGACTATCTCGGATACCAGAAAAATGGGTTCAAGAGGTCATATGGTCCGGTTACAAGATCGAGTTTAGATTCGTCCCGCCTGTAAGGCTTTTTTCCCCTTACTGTCCCCGGATCGCTTGCTGGCGCTCTATGGGGCAGTACGGGACCTGGTACAACAGGGAGTAATAGTTCCGGTTCCCTGTGCGGAATGTTTTCAGGGCTTTTATTCAAACCTGTTCACGGTTCCCAGGAAGGAAGGAAAGGTGCGTCCAATCCTGGACCTGAAAGCACTGATTTGCTTTGTGCGAGTTAAAAAATTCAAAATGGAATCTGTTCTCAAAGATGCCTGCCTTCACATCCAAATCTGTGCAGGACACCAACGGTTTCTCAGTTTTGCAGTGTGAGAGGAACACTATCAGTTTGTGGCGTTGCCCTTTGGTCTCGCCTCTGCTCCCCAGGTCTTCACGAAGGTGTTGGCTCCAGGCCTGGCGCTGTTACGGCAGCGGGGGATATTGGTCCTGGGTTACCTGGACGATCTGCTTCTACATGCAAATTCTCCCAAGGTGTTGGTGACATCTGAAAATCACAATGAGAACTCTGGAGGAGTGTGGGTGGATTCTGAAACTTCAGAAGTCGTCCCTGGTCCCTTCCATGAGACTGGACTACCTGGGCCTGACTTTGGACTTGTCCTCAGCCAGGGTGTTTCTTCCCCTGGAAAAACTCATGACTGTGGTTCAGCTGTTGCTCTCCAGCAAATGGTCATCCCTTCGGACCTGTATGAGAGTCCTGGGACTGATGGTGTCGTCCTTCGAGGCGGTCCCCTTCCCTCAATTCCACATGAGGATTGAATGAAGACATTGTGTTGTCTTCCCTGTGTCCCAGGCTAAACATCCGAAGGAAATTCCCTTGCTTGCCTTGGATGTGGTCTGGGCAATTAAGGTGTACATTCAGCTACGAGTCTTTTAGGGAGTCACACTCTGTTTGTGGTCACGGACAGACCTCGCAAAGGGTTGTCCGCTTCTTCTGCGACCATTTCCATGGATCAGACAGACCGTAGTTCAGTCCTATTGCATCAGGGATCAGGTTCCTCTTTTCCCTGTCAAGGAGCACTCTACTAGGGCGCTTAGTGTCTTCTGGGCGTCAGTCATCAAGCGTCAGTGAAGCAGGTTTGCAATGCGACCACCTGGTGGTCAGTGCACACTTTTACAAAGTTTTTATAAAGTAGATGTGTTGGCATCTGCGGATGCTTTTTTTTTGCCTCAAGGATTTGCTGGCTGCTGTTTAGATGACCTGGTCCTCTTTGAGGGTGTATTGTTTTTTTTTAGGTGAGCTCTAGTTGTTTATGGTTGAGCTCCATGTTACCTGGTTGGCTATGGTTAGCCTTGGGAATTTGTTTCTGCTTTTTTCCCACCCCTCATGTTTAACACTGCTTTGGGACGTCCCAGTGGTTAAGAAGAATCAGGAGCTGTGTCCGTCCATGAACGAAAGAGAAAATGGGATTTTTGACTTACCGTAAAATCCATTTCTCTGATGTTCATTGACGGACACAGCACTCACCCCTCTGTGGAGTTGGCTTTCTTCTGACACTGCTTGTAACAAAACTGAGTGCCTATAGCTAAGAGTGGATGTATATCCCCTGGGACTGCCCATAGGCTTAGTCAAACCTTTTCCTGCCTAGTGTCCTCCTACTGTAAGGGACAGTATAACCCAATGGTCAAAAAGAATCAGGAGCTGTGTCCGTCAATGAACATCAGAGAAATGGATTTTACGGTAAGTCAAAAATCCCATTTTTTGACTTACCGTAAAATCCATTTCTCTGATGTTCATATACGGACACAGCACCCACCCCTCTGTGGAGTTATAATTCTGACACTGCTTGTAAAAAAACTGAGTGACTATAGCAGTAAGAGGGAGTATACCCCCTGGGACTGCCCATGGGTGTAGCCAGAAGTTTTTTCTGCCTTATGTCCTACTCCTGTAAGGGGCAGCAAAACCCAATGGTCAAGAATACCAGGAGCTGTGTTCGTCAATGAACATCAGAGAATTGGATTTTATGGGAAGTCAAAAATCCCATTTTTACACAATGCGGAGGATTACCCCTTTACGGTTGTGGGTTTAGTAACACTTTAACATGTCCGTCTCTGACTGTCCTTTCAATCTGTTTCCACATCTGTAGAATTCTCTAACAATATAAATATTATGAAAATAGTGGTCTGGTGTGCTATGCTGAAATGAATGATGTAAAAATCAATAACTTCCGTGTATAAAAAAACACTAATAAATTTGTGTATCTATAATCAAATATTATGATCCAGATGTCTCAAAACAAGGTAAATTAAACCGTGACTAATGTCCAAACTTGAATTCCACAAGTGTCCAAGGTTTTAGTGTGAGGTACATATCAGCATATGCAGATGGGGAGAGTCTGTGGATGAAATCACGGTAGAAGTGCAGGAGCCATAGAAGATTTTTTGCTGAGATACCCAGAGTTCATCTACTGTTGCCGGTGGAAGAAAAGTCCTTTAAGGGGATGGATCCATGCATTATTTAATATTCATCTGGTAAGAGGCTTGGCATATTTGTCTCTCTCACAGTGTGAATAAGAGCACGGGATCACTTCCATAACACAGGAGTTTACTCTTGGGGGGAGTCTATTGCACCTTAACCCTATCCGTCTGGTAAGGAGAAAGCCCTAGAGGTGGTGGGATTCACTTGCATGTCATATGTATTTTGATGGACATTCACTGCTTTATTTGGATCCACATCTCTTCACTTTTGATTTGAGGATTTGTTGTTTACACACCTTGGACACTTGTGGACTTCAAGTTTGGACATTAGTCACTGTTTAATTTACCTTGTTTTGAGACCCATCTGGATCATAATATTTGATTATAGATGCACAAACTTATTTGTGTTTTGTATACACGGAAGTTATTGATTTTTATATCATTATTCATTTCAGCATAGCGCACCAGACCACTATTTTCATTTTCATTTTTCCAAATCAGGTATTTGGATCTTTGGTTGCAGTCTTAATTTTATATCAGCGCACCCTTCACATATATTTTCACTATAAATATTATGTTTGCTTAGATGTATGAAGCAGTACTTGAGGAGCCTAGTAATGTATCTTTTAGGCTGATTACTGCTGCTCTCAACTCTGCTGAAAATAACTTTTGACTGTATGTTACCATTGACCTTTATATGACTATTCTTTTTAACCTAGAATAATTGAACCTTTAACATCGCGATGTTCCAAGTTTCGTTTTAAACCACTTGCTGATAAAATACAAACGCAAAGAATTCTGGATATCTGCACTAAAGAAAATGTGCTTATTACAAGTGAGGTAACTATTCTACTTATACAGGGAAAAAAAACTTTAGTGTATGTCATAGCCCCCCCCCCCCTTCCCCAGCAGCTTCCCCAGCAGCTTCCCCCTACTCTTCTCTCAGATGCTCCAGCTTATGAGCGGCCCTCCGTCTCCTAATTTCCTTAGAGCTAAACTGTAAATTATTTGTTCAATAGGACTGAAAAGGATAATTATAATTAAGGTTTCCTCAAGTAATTAGTAACAGAGTTGATGGCCAGGTTAATATCTGTTGATAATACAACCTTCCATTCTGTCACTGGAAGAGTGCAAGCATCCCATTAGTGAAAGAAATCATTAGTTTATGTGTTGGGCTTAACACTGGTATAGTGTTATTTCAATGGTCTGTTGTGAGGAAAGATACATGGAAATGCCCCCAATACAAATGTCTAGACAATTCCACACATGCAAGCTTATCAACACGCTAGTGTAAATAAAAACAATACAACTTGCATATAATATGATTATAGAAAGTATCGCATTAACGTTACACCTTGTGAGGACAAGTCTGCACATGAGATGTTCACACTGCTTGGATGAGCGAAGTGTAGGATGGTGGCCTGATCTTTTTCTGCTTTATTTGTGAGCAGAGTTTTGTTTTGCTTGCTGATAGGCTATGCTGTATTTGTTTGCAGGCAGTATCCCGTCTGGTTGAAGTATCAGAAGGTGACTTGAGAAAAGCAATCACCTTTCTGCAAAGTGCTACAAGGCTTACTGCAGGAAAAGAAATTACAGATGTCGTGGTCACAGAAATTGCAGGGGTAAGAAGTGCTTTATGAAATCAGATGATTTACTGCATGTCCCTTTTTACCATGAGTCTTAATTTCCTATTACTTAGAACTTTTTTCACTGTGCAGTTGTCAAATCTGACTTAACTGTCAAAACTACAAGAGTCATTTAAATCGATTTCTAAACACATTGCAAATTATTTGAGTTTTAGATAGAGTATGGAAGTGTTAAAACCCGTCAGTTTATTTTCTGCTTTCTGAGGCCTAATTTTCTGTCCCAGACATGAATCAGGAAATAAGATGAAATCTCTACAAAGTGACTGTTATTTTACTGTAAGACAGTTGTCCCTGCAGCAGGTGTTCCCGTTGAAATATTTATAGTTAAACTTTTGTGTAAAATTGAGGATTTCCTCTCACTTCCTGTGTCCATGACTGTGTCAGGACAAATGTCGTGAATCTCTCCAACGGCGACAGACAGTAATAATTGACAAAAAATTTAACCCTTTCCCACTTCCATTCAAGTTTTAAATGTTTGCCATTATATACACTTTACCACAGAACTTGCCTGAGCCCCATCTCGATCCAGTGATGTGCACGAACGAGAGCTTCGGCTCTCCTGGGTCTCTCCCTCCTCATTGGCTAAGACAGCAGCAAAAGCCATTGGCTCCTGCTACTGTTGATCACAGCCAGTGAGGAGGGAGTGGGGCAGAGCCACACTCCGTGTGTGAATGGACACGCAGAGCTGTAGCTCATTAGGTAAGCCTGCTCGGGTGCCCCCATAGCAAGCAACTTGCTATGGGGACACTAGGGAAGAGGGATGGCCCTAGAGTGCTGGCAGGGGATTTGAGAAGAGGAGGATCAGGGCTTCTATGTGCAAAACCACTGCACAGAGCAGATAAGTATAACATGTTTTTTATTAAAAAAATAAAATAAAATAAGAACCGAACCTTTAATGTCACTTTCATTAGGACTTGCAGATATTCATTAGCGCTCATGGAGATCACAATATTCCCTTGATAATACCTTTATCTCTATTTACCCCATCAAAAGAATGGTGCCATTTGGCATTATCTAGAGTCAACATCCACTTCCCGGACTAGTAAATGTACACATTTGACACAGATCACCCCCCTGAAGCTGTAATGTAGGAGACTGAGGATCTGCTTCCTCCTTCTGGCGGCAAACTAATGACCTCAGCACAAGCTAAGGCAAAGTTGCTAGACAGGTGCTCAAGGACTGATTTTTAATAACCTACACCAATCAGCTAAAACATTATGACCACCTACTATAACTTGTCAAAGCATGGACTGGCACCAAGCCATCAGTAGCAGATCCTTTAAGTCCTGTAAGTTCAAGCCCCCTTATTCCACTTCTCCAAGGTTCATATCTGATGCTCACTCGCTCATTGGAGGAGCTGTAAACATGGGTCAGCCTGGGTACCCTGACTGGTCTGTGACTACACAGCCCTATACGCAAACAAAAAACTTGATGATAATCAAATGCTCAAATCCGGGACCATGCCGGGAATGTAACTGTTTCTTGAAACTGTTAAATCGATGGGTTTACTTCCGCTTTAATGCTCACTAAAAAACTGGAATCTCATGGAGTGTGTGGGATTAAATGAATGTTTGTTAGGGGCAGGCAGGTAGCTGCATACAGTATGTATTTATGGTCCATGAATACAAGTCCTGTACTGTACTACAAGATGAGGAATTTTAAAGGTAAGTCAAAATTCCTATTTTTATAATAGTTTTTAAAACAGGTCTGTCGCTACTAAAGTACAAGCTCAAAATGATGTGGTCTCTGCAAAGAAGACACTGCATATGGTATCCCTTTAATTTTGTTTTGTAGTTTTGGACAGAGTAGGGAAGGGTTACAACCTCTGTTGGGTTTTCATTGACATGTATGTCTCCACTTAGGAGATGTATGCTTTTTGTCCAATTGAACATCACCAGAACAGTAAGTAAGAAAGTAATAGAAAGCCATCATCTATTCTTATTAGTGCAGTAACAAGCCTTCTGGCTGGTCTCCTGTAGATTTGTGATTAAGGCTTCAGTAGCGTTGTTTTTGCTATGTTTTCGAGACCTACCACTATATCTCTCATGACAGATACTCTAACTTTAATAGCAATCCTTTCTATTTATTTCATTGTAGTTTTTACATGGATGAACCCACCATACCTTGTGGTGCTATATTGTTAAAACTTAGTCAAACCCTGAGCTTTTATGTCCCAGGGAGGATTTCCGCATGCTCAATCCGCTGAAAATTGTTTTGCTATTCCTTAGCAAGATTAGTTACCTGGCTAGACAACCATTTCCTTTGTCAGTTTCCATCTCCTTCAATCTCAGGGTTTGAGGTATAAAGACTTCGCCTTCCCATGTAGACAGTTTTTTTTTTTTTTTTTTTCCTTTGCTTTGACCTGTTTTTATCCTAGCTTCCATCTTGGGATCTGGGAATTGGCTCAGTGTTTTGACCACATCGGGTTATGGGTATTTTCAACTGGAGAATTTGTCGTCGTTCCACCTGTTTGTCGGTTCTGGTTGCCCAGGTTTTCACAGGTCCAGGTTTGGGGCACCTTTCTGTATGAAGCCCCATCTCATTCGCGCAATCAAGGTGTACTTGACGACTACTGAATCTTTTTGTAAGTCAGATTAGCTCTTGTGCTCACGGATGGCCCAAAGGAAGGGCTGCCTGTGTCTGCGGTGACTATTTCCAGATGGATCAGACAGACGGTGGTTCAGGCTTATTCAATTAAGGTTCAGGTTCCACCTTTCCCTGTTAAGGCGCATTCTACTCGGACGCTTAGTGTTTCCTGTGCTTTTCGCCGTTAGGCATCTGTGCTTTTCGCCGTTAGGCATCTGTGCTTTAGGTTTGCAAAGCGGCTACCTGGTCATCTGTTCACACCTTTACCAAATTTTATAAGATAGATGTGTTGGTATCAGCTGATGCCTCTTTTGGTCGCAAAGTTTTGCAGGCTGCGGTTTAGGGGGCTTTTTGGCCTTCCTAGAGGGTGTTTACTGTTTGTTTCAGGTGGGCCTCATCTTACTGTTCTGATGAGTCCTGTGTTGCCTGGTTGGCTGTGTCTATCCTTGGGGACTTGTTTTTTTCTGCTGTTCCCACCCCTCATTTTTTGTGGTACTGCTTTGGGACGTCCCTACTGATATGCATCAGAAGACTGCGTCCGTCTATCAACGATAGAGAAAACTGGATTTTTGACTTACCGTTAAATCCTTTTCTCTTAGGTTCATTGGTGGACACAGTACCCGCCCCTCTATTTTGAGTTGGGTTGGTATTATTTTCTCTGACACTGCTTTGATACAAAACTGACATCCTATGCAGGAAGAAAGAGGGTGTACCCCCTGGGACTGCCCATAGGCGTAGCCAGAACTTTTTTTCTGCCTAGTGTCCTACTCCTGTAGGGGGCAGTATAACCCCTTCTGCTATGCATCAGAGGACTGCGTCTGTCAATGAACCTAAGAGAAAAGGATTTTATGGTAAGTAAAAAATCCAGTTTTTCTGTGCTGCTTAATGGATGGGAAAGAACATAGACTTTTTATACTCAACAGATAATTATTTTCTTGATGTCTATTTTTTTTTTTTTTTTTTAGCATAGTGGGGAACGGTTAGACCCACTGTAATTTCTTTATATGAGCTGTCTGTCCTTCCTTGTCAATGAAACAGTTTGTGGTGGGAAATTGGGAAACCGAAAGTGATAAAACCTGGCAGAGGGTCTAAACATTCCCCACTATATCCAACATAGCTGGTGTCTCCTCATGTGATTATGTTCAAAAATTTTCTTTGTAACGCCCATTTGCATATATTTAAATGTTAACCCCTTGGTGCCGAGTGTATGCAGATATATGGCCCAACTGGACTGGGTTTTTTTTCCCCCGTGGGGCCACATATTTGCGCATCTCCCTTTGTGCTGGGAGCGTGCTGCATGGCATGCTCCAAGCACAGAGACTGGGGTCTCACTGAGAGTCCTGGGCCTTGTACTGACAATCGGGACCTGGAACTCCTGATTCTGGATAACCTGATCGCTGTGATAGCCTCTGATTGGCTATTATAGTTACCAGTCATTATTGTGAAGCCTGCCCTCGTGTTTTCTCTCTCTGTTAATGGTGAGAGATGCATTGTATCTCTCTCTCTCTTTGCAGAGAGAGAGAGAGAAAACGTGTGTAAAATAATAATGAAAAAAATAAATAAATACCTAGGTCAAGGTTTGTTCGATGTAATTGCAAGGGTTAGTGTTTTGGGTCAAGGTCAGCCTCAGTATCATTTTTTTTTTTCTTTTGTATCTGTTATTGTCAGTGTTGTCTAGGTAGAATTAAAAAAAAAAAAAAAAAAAAGGCAAAATGTGCGTTATTGTTTCTAGGCTATACTACAGGTAAAAACAACTAAAATACACGTATGTGGTTTTGCTCTGATCTACAGGAGCAAGAGAATTTTAATTTGGGTTGTTCTTTTTTGGAAGGTTATGGTAGTAGCAAGAAATATACAGCTACATTTTTTTTTTTTTTACTATTTTGGGACAATTTTACTTTGATAATAAAAAAAAAAAAAATCAGGATATATCCATAAACATTTACCACCAAATGAAAGCCCAATTTGTCCTGAAAAAAAGCCATATAATCCACCTGGATATCACAAAGTAGTTGTGATGATATGTACGGTTTTATTAACACATTTCAAAGTTTCTAAGTTGTGCTTAGGCATTAAGAGTTGTTTTACTCTTGGGCGCCAAAGGTTTAAATACAACCTCTTTTGAATTTTATTTTAACAGGTGATCCCTAAAGAGACACTTATCTCAGTACTGGCTGCTTGTCAGAGTGGATTATTTGAGAAACTAGAAACAGTGGTTATGGTAAGAAACCTGCTAAGTTATAGTGTCAGAAACCCTTTTTAACATGCATTCGTAGAAATAGTCAAAAACACAAAACCTATTTTTAACTGGACCTTTTAAATCTATTCCTTCCACAGAGTCTGATAAATAATGGCCACGCAGCAACACAGCTTGTAAACCAACTCCATGATTTCATCCTTGAACGAGAGGACCTGAGCGATAAACAGAAAGCAGCTATTACAGAGAAACTTGCCGTAAGTCTTCTATTGCATTTGTTCTTTTTTTCTTAGTTTTTTTTTTTTTTAAACCTAATATTTTAATTGTATGGCAGACCAGACTTCTCAAAAGGTCTTGACTGATCTTCCCTTTCAAGGAGATCGCTTGTTTGGAGCTACCCTAAATGACATCATTAAAGGTCTCACAGGGGGGAAAAGTTCCTTTCTTCCTCAGGTTACTAAGGGCAAGGAACCTCACCGTAGACGTGGAAGTTCCTTTTTGGCTCATGAAAAGTTTTTTTCGTCCCTTAGGGTTGACTGTCAAGGGCTCGAAGCCGTTCAGGGCCTCGTCTGGCGGATTTAAACTAACCTGGTATGGCAAATCGAGAGCAGGCTTCTCCAGACCTGTGGACAAAGCTCCCTCTGCATAAAGGTGCGCCCTCACACCTGCTCCTGTTCCCAGACTGGTTACAGGGTCTGTATGGGGCAGTACAGGACCTGTTCCTTCAAGATTGTCCCGGGTTCCGACTTTGGAACGTTTTCAGGGTTTCTACTCAAACCTGTTCACAGTACCCAGGAAGGAAGGCAAAGTGCGTCAAAATCCTGGACCTCAAGGCGCTAAACTGCTTTGTGCGGGTTCAGAATAGTCCATTCGAAAGGTGGCAGCATCCCTGCGTCTGGGATTTCCTTGCCTCTAAAGAGATCGATCTATCTCCACATTCCAATATGTGCTAGTCGCCAGCATTTTCTCAGCTTTGCTGTGGGAGAGGAGCATTATCAGTTTGTGGCATTACCCTTTGGTCTCGCCTCCACTCCTAGGGTCTTCACAAAAGTGTTGGCTCTGGTGCTAGCCTTGCTAGGCCAATGGAGGATCGTGGTACTGTGCTACTTGAACTGCTCTGGTGGAGAACCTGGAGATCACAACATGAACTCTGCGGGAGTTTGGCTGGATTCTGAATTTTCAAAAGTCTGCCCTGGTTCCGTCCACAAAGCTGGACTATTTGGGCCTGACTCTGGATATGGACTCGGCCGTAGCTAGAGTGCCCCTTCCTCTGGACAAACTCCAGAAATTTCAGACTGCAATTCGCCTCCTGCTGTTCAATAAATGGTCATCCCTTCCGGACTTGCATGTGGATGCTGGGCCTGATTGTATCTACCTTCGAGGCAGTTCCGTTTGCACAGTTCAATACGAGGTACCCGCAAAGGGAGATTCTGATTAAATGGGACAAGATCTGTAGTCTCTGGACCATCAGATCTGGCTGAGTCAGGAACAAAGAAGTCCCTGATAATGGTAGTTTCGCTCTCCGGCGCTTTGGCTGGAAAAATCCTTTCTCCCCTTTTTTATTGGACAGTGGTCACCACGGATGCCAGCCTGTCGGCTGGGGAGGCGTCCCAAGGCAAGCATTCTGCTCAGTGGGTCTGGATAATGCCATGGCTTATGTCAATCACCAAGGGGGCACAACAAGTGCCCTGGCGGCTCTGGAGATAGCCGACAATTCTAAGGTGGGCAGAATGGTTCCTTCCAGCCCTCTCTGCCATACACATTGGCGGGGGGGAATTGGCAGGTGGTTTACCTCAGTCAGCAGCCGTTGGACCAAGGAGAGTGGTCCCTTCATCCAGAGGTGTTTCATTAGCTGGTGGGGCACCCCCTGCGGGTGGATCTGTTGGCGTCTTGGCTCAGGTTTGTGGCTCTGTCAAGAGATCCTCTGGCAGACGCCACAGACGTGCTGGTGCCCCGTGGCATCGGTATTATCTGATCTACACTATCCCTCCTCTACCTCTACTCCTCTACTCGTACCTTGGTGATTTACAAGGATAAGGTAGTGTTTCGCCCGTCTGTCATTCCTTCCTAAGGTGGTCTCTGACTTTAATTTGAGAACATTGCGTTGCCTTCTGTGTCCCAGGCTTAAACATCTGAAGGAAATTGCCTTGCATGCCTTATATGTGGTCCGGGCAATTCGGGTGTACCCGGCAGGTACGGAGTGTTTCAGGAAGTCAAACTCTCTATTTGTGCTCACAGATGGACCTCGCAAAGGGTTGTCCGATTCCTCTGCGACCATTTCCAGATGGCTCAGACAGACAGTGGTTAATGCCTATTCCATCAGGCCTCCTGGGCCTTCCATCATCAAGCGTCAGTGACGCAGGTTTGCAAGGTGACCACCTGGTGGTCGGTGCATACTTTTAGAAAGTTTTATAAAGTGGATGTGTTGGCATCTGCGGATGCTTTCTTTGGCTGCAAGGTTTTGCAGGCTGCTGTTAAGAGGACCTGATCCTCTTTTGTGGGTGTATTGTTTTTTTTTTTCAGGTAGGCTCCAGTTGTTTTGGTTTAGCCCCTGCCGCCTGTTTGGCTATTGTTTAGCCCTGGGAATTTTATTTTGCCGTTTCCCACCCCTGCTTTGCTTTGGGACGTCCCGATGGTCAAGAAAGACAGGACCGATTTCCATCAAAGAAGGAAGGAGAAAATGGGATTTTTGACTTTACGTAAAATGTGTTTCTCTGATGTTCATTGACGGACACAGCCCCCACCCCTCTTTGGAGGTATAATTCTCCTGACACTGCTTGTAACAAAACTGAGTGACTATAGCAGAAAGAGGGAGTATACCCCCCTGGGACTGCCCATGGTGTAGCCAGAAGTTTTTTTTTCTACCTAGTGTCCTACTTATCTATGGGACAGCATTACCCAATGGTCAAGAATGAAGGAAGCTGTGTCCCGTCAATGAACATCAGAGAAATGGATTTTTACAGTAAGTCCAAAATCCCATTCTCTTTCGTTCATTGACAGACACAGCTCCATATCCCTTGGGTTATGCTGCTCTCCATAGGAGTAGGACACTAGGCGGAAAATAGACTATGCCTATAGGGAAGTCCTAGGGGGTATACTCCCACTTCCTTCTATAGGACTTCAGTATTTTTTCTGCCTAGTCAGTAAGGACCTAGTTCTGGGATCTTTGGTCCTATTATTTTTTTCTTGTTTTCTGAACTAAAATCAAGTCTGTTCCAGTGAGCATTGCAATCAACTGCTGGACTGGGCAACGCACTGGATATCCTAGATCCTTATGGTCTTCCCAGTCCGGCCATCGAGGGCGACGCGACTGCAGCTCCGCGCTAGGTCGGGCGCGACATAGCCCCACTGGACAGGGGCTGGCCCGCTAGTTAAACATCTTGCGAGGAGGCACAGCCATGGTTACGACCTGATTCGCAGCGTACCCCCAGCCCGCCACACCCCCATTCCAAGATGGTGCGGTGGTCTGCCCGGAGTGGTGCCCGCCCAGTTCCAACGTGTGGTGAGTAGTGACCCCCTTCCCTCTGGTGAATCCTTGAGGGGGAAGCTGGCTCCACCTTTGGCTGGTAGGCCCAACAGCGCTCCTCATTTGTGGGGTCCCCCCTGCCCAGTCTTTCACCTAGCTCCCCCCTCAGTCCCCCATCCCTGGGTGGCCTTACCATTTACATGTATTGGGGTATTCAGTCTTGATGGGGCTTAGGGGCACGATGCCGGCTGACCAGTCCGCAAACATTCTGGAGTGATGGTCCTGGTGGGGGTCCCTGCCAGGGCCCCCCTTGTTGGCTGCATGTTCCTGGTGGTCCGCTCCATTTTGCCGTGGATGGTTCCTAATGGTATCGGCGGCCATGTTTGTGTAGCTCGGCAAGCCATGTTTTGATAATTTTCTATTGATTCTAATGCAGCGGCCATTTTCTGCTAGACTGTGGAGCGGTGATTCGGCAGTGGGCCTCTAGTGGCAGTGTCTGCGCTTCCTTTTCCTTTCTGATCGCAGCACGGCTTGCAGTTTGGCGCTCTGTGTCCCTCCTGAGTCAGTGGTGGCGAGTCCCTGTGAGTGGGCACGCTCCCGCTTTCTGCTATAGCAGTGTTTTTTTGGTGCGCTGGGACCTGTGGTGCCACTGGTACAGCGATGCTGGGGCTCTTTCACTGCCATTTTTGCAGATTTTGCTGGCAGTCCCCAGATTAACTAAGGAGTCGCTGGAGCATGTGTCACCACCTGACCCACTCTCAGAAGCTGTGGAACCCTCTCAGTCCACCCTGGAGGCCATGATGCGGTTCTGCAGTCACTGGTGTCTAAAGTTGATATGGCCCTTCAAAATGGGTCTAGCAAAAAGCGCCCCACACCTTCACCGGCATGCTCTGACTCTTCAGATTCCGAGATTGATTTTTGCCGCCGCGGACGCGAGTCACCCTACTGGGCCTGCGTCTACGCATCCTGAGTGCTCTAAAAGTGAGGATGAATCCTCTTCCACTACGTCCGCGCATGGAAAGGCCCTTATGGAGGCACTGATTGTATCAGTGCGGGAAACTTTAAAATTGGAGGACACAGCTGTACCCACATACCTTCTAAGGGGACTTAAGGTGTTTCCCTTTCCCACCTATTTTGACGATATTGACGCAAGTCAGTGGGGTTTTCCAAAACACATGGTCGGGATACCGAAGCGTTTCGCTAGGAGGTATCCTTTTGGAGAGTCCCTTTTAAAGAAACTGACCGTTCCACCGGTGGGGGATTCTCAGGTTTCCAGGTTAAATAAATGGGCTAAGCTTCTGCGCAAGGATTTACAAGGGGTCAGCATCCTACTGAGCTGACAGATCTGGAGGATCAGGGGTTACAGAATATCTGTGATGCCTCTCTGGATGCCGCCCCTTTAGCCTGCAGAGAGTCTGTGACAGCTGTGACTCTTCGCCGCTTGATTTGGCTGAAATGCTGGTCTGTGGACCAGGCTTCCAAAAGCTCCCCTTTGTTGGAGCTTCTATGGAAGAGATCATTAAAGATCTTATGGGAGGTAAGAGTACTCTGCTTCCACAGGTCACCAAGAGCAAAGAGCCTCGTCGCAAGTGTGGTCCTTTCTTCTCGACTCACAAACTGCCCTTTCATCCTGCGGGATCGCAGGACAGGGGATCAAAATCCGCCCATAAATTTGCAGAAGGTTCCAAGAGACCCTGGTCTGGTAAGTCGAAAGCGGGTTCTGCTGGTCCTTCAGACAAGTCCACCTCTGCATGAAGGGGCGCCCTTACCCGTACCTGGGGGGTGGGGAAAGTCTTCGCTTCTTTCCAGACCTGTGGTCCTCTTTCATTCAAAACAAATGGATCCACAAGTTGATTTGGTCCAGTTACAAGGTCGAGTTTTGGTCCTTGCCTCTGGCAAGGTTCTTCCCTTCCAACTTGCGCCTGTCCCCGTATGGTCTCCAAGCTCGCAGCATACCCCCTGGCCGTCAGCATCCCCACTCTGGGTGGAGAGGTAGCCTGTTTGTAGTGGTGCCCACCTGATGCCGTTGGTATGGTGAGTGTCCCCCCATTTCTCTTGCGGTTACGGCGTGGACGACAGCTCCCTGAACATTTGCCTAAATTATCCTACCTTAAACCCTTTGCTCCTCCCATGAACTTTCTAGTGAAGCCTTTGCACTTCCTGTTTGCCAGATTATTGTGCGCTCTTAAGCCAATATGTCGCTTTGGTCACTCCTGCTGCCGTTTCTATCTTCGCTACTACTCATTACCGACCCTTGGCTTGTTCCTCGACTATGCTTCTGCTTCCCAACCTGCAACCACTCATTACTGACCTTTTGTTTTGTTTACTCGCTATGCTTCTGCTTATTTCTACCTGCTATATCTACTCGACTCTGGCTTGCTCACCTCCTCGTGGGGCGATCCTGAGCACTGCGACCTGGTACGAACACTCAGAAAAACCCATCTACACCATCAGGAGCTCTGGTGAACACTGGTTAGTACTTAGACTCCGCACCTCAGGAGAGCTTGTGTCTTCCGCCAGGGTGACCTGCTTCTGTACTTTTCCAGTTGGTCATTGGGTGCCTCGCTACTGCTATAGCTGCTGCCCTCCAAGCCTGACTCCAGATCGTGACACTATTTCAGGCACACAAGTGGACCTACCTGACAGAAGCAGAGTTTTCTACATTTGTCACAATTCCTTGGACAAATAACGGCTTTAATACAGCCATCTTTTCCCAGGGCTCAAAAACACCACGCCTCACGGAACACGCCCCACGGAACATCCCAAAATCCCGCTCCTTGGGAGCCTCTACTTCCTGCAAAACGTAGAGCATTTATTGCTTCACCAGGGTTTCAGCATCCAAGCCAAAGTTCAGCCCTTTCTTTCATCTTTAGACTTGGGTCTCAAAGAGCTCACCAAGTCTTCCCAAAGCCCTCTTTCCTCAACATCCCGTCTGGGTCACACATGTCTTAGACCTTTTGGTTCAATGGGAGGTTTCAAGGGTGTACAAAATAATGTTCCAAACTCTACCGCCCTCACCACTTTCGCCTCTCAAATCAGCCAAAATCTGTCCGTCAGGTTTGCAAAATTGCCTAAACCAGCTTTTGTCCCAGGGAGTAGTTGTACCAGAAACCAAACAAGACCAGTTCAAATATTTTTTTTATTCAAAAAAAAAAAAAAACCCATATTGAGAGGTCATTGTCAGTATATTAAGTAAGGGCTCAGACATGGTTTGTAGGCTCTGAGCAAGAGGTTAGGCCTCGAAACGCGTAAGCCATTTCAAGCTTTTGAGGACAGTAGATCTTCAGTTCTGACGCTTTGCGCTGCCATACAATTACTTTGCACTGCCTTTTGGCCTATCCTCTGCTTCCAGAGTATGCAAAAAGGTCCTAGCACCTTTTCTTGCCCTTCTCAAAGCTCATGGCATCTAGGTCACAGGTCATGTAGACCACCTCCTGAAGTTCTCCTCTCCCTTCCAGCTCTTCAGCAAATATCCGCAGGACAATTCAGATGCTCTCCAGCCTTCTCTTTGCCTGGAATAATTAGGTCTGGTCCTGGACATATCCCAAGCAAAGGTTTTCTTTCTCAGAAAAGAAAAAGGGCTTTCTCTCAGAGCCTATGCTGAACAATTTAGGTCAAAGAGACCTCCCACAATGAGATTATCCATAGGTTTTTGGCCTCATGGCAGTGACGCCAGACCAGTATACGCCAGGACCAGTCTCATGTCACCAGTGTCAGTGAAGTGAGCAATATTGTTCAGATCATTGGACTGGGAGGGGGTAAAATAATCCAGTCTTAAACACTTATGGGCCGCTCCCACCGTGTATTTACGTCGGTAATTTGACCTTAAATACAGGGGTTATGGCAGCAGATAGCTGCCATAACCCCAGTATTCCATATGTACTGCGGCAGGCAGCCGCTCCCAGGCAAATTGGCATACATGTACGGAGCTCGCTCTCAGGAGGCTAGGGGGCGAGCGCGCGCCGCTGCTGCGCTCCCGCCCCTGCTCGTCAGCGGGGAGGCGGCTCCGTTTGCCACCTGAAACCCGCGATCGTTCCCCGCTGAGAGAGAACGGTAAGCTGTTGTAAACACATCTGACCGTTCTTCTCCCTTAAATGATCATAGAGCCCATGTGATCCTTCTATATAGGATCACATGTCTCTATGGTCATTTCAGAAGCCACACCCCCCCCCCCCCCCAGTTAGAATAACTCCCCTAGGCTCACATTTAACCCTTTGATCACCCATAATGTGAACCCCTTCCCTGCCAATGTCATTATTTATAGTAACAGTGCATATTTTTAGCGCCGATTACTGTAGTAATGTCACTGGTCCCCCCCAAAAGTGTCAAAAATGTCAGTTAGGGGTCCGATCTGTCCGCCGCATTGTCGCAGTCCCGCAAAAAATCGCAGATTGCTGCCATTACAAATAAAAGTGACAAATCTCTTCCGTAGTTAGTAGACGCGATCACTTTTGCGCAAACCAATCAAAATACGCTTATTGCGTGGGGGGGATTTTACCAAAAATATGTAGCAGAAAACAAATTGGCCTAAAATGTTAAATTTAGATTTTTAAATTTTTTTTTTTTTTTTTTTTTTTGAGAATGTGGTATAGCAGAATGTGAAAAATATTTATTTTTTTTTTTCAAAATTGTCACTTTTTTTTTTTTGTTTATAGTGCAAAAAAATCGCACAGGTGATCTAATACCACCAAAAGAAAGCTCTATTTGTGGGAAAGAAAGGACATCAATTTTACTTGGGTACAGCATCGCACGACCGCACAATTGTCCGTTAAATTAACGCAGTGCCGAATCGCAAAATAGGGCCTGGTCAGGAAGGGGGCAAAACCTTCCGGGGCTGAAGTGGTTAACATAAGGGTGGTCCCAGCCAGTGGATTCACTGTGGGATTACCTTTATGGGCAGTCGGAGAGGTCATTTTCCCCACTTACAGGAGCCGTTGGTCGCAGGGAAAATGATCCAGTCCGCTCTCCTCTCAGGCAGGAAGTCGAGTTGAGGGCAAGATGGCCCTCACTCCACTCTATGGCTTTGAAGGACCAGAGCAACGTCATATGTAGCTTCCTAGCAATGGCTTTAAAGAGCCCATTTTTTCCATCATGTCCTCAATATCTGTAAACTGTGTTCAAACCACACATGAGGTATCACTGCGATCGTAAGAGTCAGAGCAATAATTTGAGACCTAGAGCTTCTCTGTAACTCTAGCAATTTTTAAAGTGTCCCCTGTGGGGATTCTTAAGTACCAATGTTTGTCGCCATTCCATGAGCGTGCACAATTTTGAAGCATTACATGTTGGGTATCAATTTACTCCATGTAACATTATCTTTTACATTACAGAAA
Source organism: Pelophylax lessonae (assembly GCF_965119305.1). NCBI lineage: Eukaryota > Metazoa > Chordata > Amphibia > Anura > Ranidae > Pelophylax > Pelophylax lessonae. Next base: position 284,440,029 of record NC_138770.1, read on the forward strand.
AAAATTGGGCTAAGTTTACGGTTTTCTTATTTTTAATTTAAAAAAAGTGTATTTTTTTTAAAAAAAAATTGTGTTTGTAGGACCGCTGCACAAATATTGCAAAGATCTCCATTTTATTCTCTAGGGTCTCTGCTAAAAAAAAAAATATATATATATGTTTGGGGGTCCTAAGTAATTTTCTAGCAAAAAAAAAAAAAAAATGAGTTTAACTTGTAAACAACGAGTGTCCAAAATAGGCCTGGTCCAGAAGTGGTTAAAGTGACAGTAAAGCTGGAGCTCAGCTTTAATTTTGAATTGGGCAGAAGACAGCACCCGCTAGTTCCAGATTTGCTGCTGATGAAATGTATACTGTATTATCGACTCTTTGTACAAGTAAAACCGGTGAACTATGGGAATGGATAACATTTCCTCTGGAACTCTTATTTCTCTGTCGCTCATTGACAGACGCAGTCCTCTTGATTAATATCAATTGGGTTATACTGCCCTCTACAGGAGTAGGACACTAGGCAGGAAAAAATGTTCCAGCCACACCTTAGGGGCAGTCCCAGGGGGTATATCCTCCCCTTCCTGCTACAGGATGTTAGTTTTTTTCTGCCTAGTCAGGAGTAAGGACCTAAGCTCCTTGCTGGGATCTCTGGTCCTGGCAAGTTTTTTTAGAGAAATCTTTTTTTAGTTAGCTTTTTTCTCCAGTGTTGTTCCTGTGAGATCTTCAAGCAATTATGCTAGAGCTGGGCGACGAGCTGGATGATGAGATCCAGTGGTCACCCCAGCCGGCCTACGAGCGCGGGCAGGCTCCAGCTCCGCGCTGGGTCGTCCGCGACATATTCAAGCAATTATGCTGGAGCTGGGCGACGGACTGGATGTTGAGATCCAGTGGTCACCCCAGCCGGCCTACGAGCGCGTGCAGACTCTAGCTCCGCGCTGGGTCGGCCGCGACATAATCCCATTGGACAGGGACTGTCCGCCTACGACCAGTCTGAATCGGAGTCGCGGCGTCCGTGTTGGCCGACACCCCCCCCCCCCCACCTCGGTGGAGAGAGGTTCTGTCAGGAGTTGGTGCCCGCCTGTTCCGGTATGGTGAGTAGAATGTTCCCCCTCTCCTTCTGTTGGGTGGACGCGGGCCCCTCCGTGGAATAGTCGGACCCTCATGATCCCGGGTTCCCCTCTATCCTGTGTGACACACTCCTCCTATCTCACCCTTGCTAAAAGATGGGTTGGTAAGTAAAGTATACCACTCCAGGAGGCTTGGTTTGGGAGCTGACAATCCTGTAGTCTGTCACTGCAAGGAAAGCCTGCATTATATATAAGGATTGAGGAATCCAGGAGCATGGCGCCGCTGGCATTTCCAGTAAAATAATCATGCAGATTATCAAGCACCGATCGATCGGTCGGCTGCAGCGTGCAGAGCGCCATCCTTTCGAATCGATCGGTCGGCTGCAACGCCGTCCTTTCGCGGGCCACGTGGGGCCGCCATTTTGGCGTAGCCTAGATGTCCCCTGTATGGCGGCGGCCATTTTTGATACACCCAGCTTCGCTTGGCTTGAGTGCTGAGCAGCGATGGGAAGGCGTGTAAAGGGGAGGAGCCCCTCCCTTTGCCCAGGTAAATCGATCCAAGACTTCCTGTTCTGTAAAGACAGCGCTGAGAGCAGTCCTGTAGGAACTTCTGTGCATCAGGTGGTGAGCCTTTGGGGGTCGTTCTTCTCTCTGTGAGGGGTTTCAAAGCACGTGGTCACTGAGGAGCGCTGTTGCGCTGGGGGATTGCTTAAAAAAAAAAAAAAAGAAAAGTTTTTCTTTTTTAGATTTTGTCATTGATTGCTGACAGGTTTTCCTGGCTTTGCCATGGGTCCTGCTATAAATGTGTCCCCAAATGATCCACTAGAGGTGACCACGGGACCCTCCAATTCTCCCCTTACCATTAATGCACTTTCAGCGGTTTTGGAGTCTTTGGTATCCCGGGTGGAGGTGGCCTGTCAGGGACGGGGGGGCTAAAGAGCGACCCCCGCCTACCCCTATCTCATCTGACAGATCAGATACGGATTCGGAGCCTGTCGCTGCTGCAGGTTCCTCCTCTGGGACTATATTGTCTCAGGTCCCGTCTCCTCGGAGAGTGAGGATGGCGTTTCTACCTCCGCCAGATCGCAAGATGAAGCGCTGGTGGATGCACTGATTGTGTCTGTCCAGGAGACCCTAAGACTTGAGGTTACGCCGACGGAGGCAGCTGATACTGAAATTGCTTGTGGTACTGCAAACCTTCCAAGATGGCAAAGGTGTGCCTTGCCCAAATGTTCTGAGGGGAGTGGGTCCGTTCAGAACGAACCCCTGGTATGTTCAAAAGGATTGCTAAGCGCTATCCCTCCTTAATAAATGGACGGTACCACCGTCGATGGATTCGCCGATTCCAGACTGAATAAAGCTATCCCGTTGGAGAACTCTCCGTCATTTCGGGATCTATATCCCGCTCCATATTCTCCCTGGTAGGGTACCATTGCTCTGGTTTCACAAACAGTGACAGAATAACCAAGTTGTTACGCCATGACCTGCAGGGGAGGAGTCTCCCCCCTGCAGTAGCAGGACTTGCTGGAGCAGATGGTACAAGGGCTACAGTTTATCTGTGACGCCGCCCTGGACACCGCTCCATTATTGGACACTGCTCCATTGTTGGGGCGTGTATCAATTTCGGCGGTGGTCCTCCGGCGCATGTTATGATTAAAATGCTGGTCGGCAGATCAAGCTTCCAAAAAGAGCTTTGGCTGATCTCCCCTTTTCAAGAGGATCGCCTGTTGGGTGCTACCCTGGATAAGATTATCAAGGGTCTCACTAGAGGCAAAAGCACCTTTCTATCACAGGCTACTAAGGGTAAGGGACCTCGTCGCAGACGGGGACCTTCCTTTTCCGTCAAAGGGGCCTACGGCCGCATCACCCTGAATGCGCCTGATATCGTCTAATCTCAGAAGCTAAGCCGGGTTTAGGCCTGTTTTAGTACCTGTATGAGAGACCGCCTGGGAATACCAGGTGCGGTAGGCTTGACGCCGGTCGGGTAAACAAAGGTCCGGTTCTTCCAGACCTGGAAATCAGACCACTACAGCCTGAAGGTGTGCCCCCACCCATATCTGGGGTGGGGGGACATCTTCACCGGGTTCCGGACCCATGGCTTTCCAGAATCCCAGACAAATGGGTTCGCGAGGTCATACGGTCGGGAAATAAGATCGAGTTTCGATCACTTCCACCGGTTCGGTTCTTCCCTTCCAATATTCGACTATCCCCGGATCGCTTAAAAGCTTTGCGGGGGTTAGTAGTACCCAGGAAAGAGAACAAGCTGCGTCCAATTCTGGTGCCATACTAAGTCCACTATGGGTAGTCCGTAGAGGGCCTACTATTGAAATACAGAGATGGCTCCAGGCAGCATATGAGCAACCTGTTGAAGCTCCACTGTACACTGGACCTTATCAACTGTCATACATGCAACAGTTGCACAGTAGAACTAAGTTTCTAAACTTGAGGGCGCTCAATGGTTTTGTCCGGGTGCAAAAAATTCAAGATGGAGTCTATTCGCACAGTCGTGGCCTCCCTGCATCAGATGGATTTTCTGATGTTCATAGACATCAATGATGCCTATCTTCACATGCCCATTTACGCAGGACACCAGCGTTCCTTCACTTTGCTGTGGGAAAGAACCATTAGCAGTTTGTGGCATTACCCTTTGGTCTTGCCTCTGCTCCCCGGGTCTTCACAAAGTTTTGAACCCAGTTTTAGCATATCGGTTCTAGGCTACCTGGACGACCTTCTTCTTCATGCAGAGTCTCCGCAGGCTCTGTTGCTAAACTTGGAGATCACCATGATTTCTCTGAAAGAGTTCGGGTGGCTGATGAACCTGCAAAAGTCATTCCTGGTCCCCACCAAGAGGCCGGACTATCTGGGCCTAACTTTAGACATATCCTTGGCAAAAGTGTTTTTCCCTGCGGAGAAACTCCAGAAGATTCAGTTGACGACTCAGTTGTTATGGTTCGTCAACTGGCCTTTCCTTCGGATTTGCATGAGGGTTCTGGGACTGATGGTGGCTTCCTTTGAGGCAGTACCGTTTGCCCAGTTTCATAACCGTATTCTCAAAAAAGATTCTTCTCAAATGAAACCGGAATCCCGATTCCCTGGACAATCGGATCCGGATGAGCGAGTGGACCAGTGAGTCTCTGGCTTCGGTCCCCGATGCTCAGTCAGGGGAAGTCATTTCTCCCGATCTACTGGACGATTGTCACCACGGATGCCAGTCCATCCGGGTGGGGTGGGGTTCTTGGCAGGCTATCTGCTCAAGGGCTCTAGTCCCTGGAGGAATCCAGGTTACTGATAAATGTATTGGAACTGAGAGCGATCAGACTTTGTTTGGTTCACTGGACCGAGTAGCTCCGGGGCGGCCCGGTTCGGATCCAGTCGGACAATGCCACGGCCGTGGCTTACGTCAATCACCAAGGGGGCACCAAGAGTGTTCTGGCGGCCGTAGAAGTGGCCGGCATCCTTCGTTAGGCGGAACGATTGTTCCAGCTCTCTCCGCGGTTTTCATTCCGGGGGTGGAAAATTGGCAGTCAGATTTTTCTAAGCCATCAGATTCTGGATCAGGGGGAATGGTCCCTTCATCCAGAAGTATTTCACCAATTGTGCCTTTGTTGAGGCACCCCGGATGTGGATCTGTTGGCATTTCGGCTCAACAGGAAGGTGCGGAGGTTTGTAGCCGCTCCCGCGATCCTCTAGCGAACACCGCAGACGCGCTGGTTGCTCCGTGGGCATCCTTGGCAAAAGTGTTTCTCCCGGCGGAAAAACTCCAGGAGATTTAGTTGACAACTAATTTGTTATTGTCTGCCAACTGGCCTTCCCTTCAGCCTACCGATCGATCGGTCGGCTGCAGCGCGCGGAACGCCATCCTTTCGAATCCATGACTAAGGTTTGTCAGGGATGGAGTATGGCGCCGCGGGCATTACCAGCAGTACCAGTTACTGTATGCTTTCCCTCCTCTCAAGTTGCTGTCGAAACTTCTCGCAGGATAGAGGTGGAGGGAATTCCAGTCATTCCGGACTGGCCTCATCGGGCCTGGTACGCCGGCTTGGTCAGGTTGGTCGCGGACGCTTCTTGGCGACTTCCTCTCAGGGAGGATCTGCTGTCTCAGAGACCGATCTTCCATCCTCCTTTACGATCGCTGGCTTCAACGGCTTGGCTGTTGAGACCCAGGTGCTGAAGGACAGGGGTTTGTCGGCTTCAGTTATTCCTACTCTGATTAAAGCGAGGAAAGCGACTTTTAGAATGGTCTATCATCGCACATGGAAGTCTTACATTGCGTGGTGTGAATCCCTTTGGGTTTCCTCCACGTTCTTACTCGGTGGCTCGGATATTGGCTCATTCTGCAACAAGAGGTTGAGCAGAAAACTGGCCTTGTGCACAATCAAGGGTCAGGTCTCAGCCTTGATAAAGCTTCTTTCAGAAGCCACTGACTACTCAGTACTTAGTACGGAGGTTCATCCAGGGGGTGCGACACCTGGCTCCGCCAGTGCGCGCGCCCTTGCCGCCTTGGGATCTTAATTTGGGTGTCTGTTTTCCAGAAACCTCCCTTTGAAAATATAGGGAGATTCCCTTGCTTACCTTATCCCAGAAGGTGGCCTTTTTGGTGGCACGTCTGCACACAGGGTGTCAGAACTGGCCGCATTGTCCTGTCGTTCCCCATATCTGGTGGTTCATAGGGATAAGGTGGTTCTTCATCCGAATCCATCCTTCCTTCCTAAGATGGTTTCAAAGTTCCATCTGAATGAGAATATTGTGTTACCTTCCCGGTGTCCTAAGCCCAGTCATCCTCGGGAGTGTGCGTTACACTCCTTGGATGTGGTTCGGGCGATCAGGGTGTATTTGACTACTACTGAACCTTTTCGTAAGGCTGATTCACTTGTTGTGATCACAGATGGCCCCAGAAAGGGGTTGCCTGCGTCTGCCGCGACTATCTCCAGATGGATCAGTCAGACGGTGGTACCGGCTTATTCTATCAAGGGTCGGGTTCCTCCGTTCCCTGTTAAAGCGCACTCCACTCGGGCGCTTAGTGCTTCCTGAGCCTTCCGCCATCAGGCGTCGGTACTTCAGGTTTGCAAGGCGACTACCTGGTCGTCGGTTCATGACTTTACAAAAAATTTTATAAAGTTGATGTGATGGCATCGTCGGATGCCTCTTTTGGCCGCAAGGCCCTGCAGGCCGCTGTTTGAGGGGACCGTTGGTCTACCTCGAGGGTTTTGTTGGGTGGGTCTCATCTTTTTGTTCGATGAACCCTTGATGCTTCTGGTTGGCTCCGGTTGGGCCTTCTGGATTGGGTTTTTTCTGTTATCCCACCCCTCATTTGTGGCACTGCTTTGGGACGTCCCAATTGATATTAATCAAGAGGACTGCATCTGTCAATGAGCGACAGAGAAAATTGGATTTTTGTAAGAACTTACCGTAAAATCCTTTTCTCTTAAGCTCATTGACAGACGCAGTACCCGCCCCTCTATCTTGAGTTGAGTTGGGTTGGGTTCTCTGACACTGCTTTGTTACGTAACTAACATCCTGTAGCAGGAAGGGGAGGATATACCCCCTGGGACTGCCCCTAAGGTGTGGCCGGAACATTTTTTCCTGCCTAGTGTCCTACTCCTGTAGAGGGCAGTATAACCCAATTGATATTAATCAAGAGGACTGCGTCTGTCAATGAGCTTAAGAGAAAAGGATTTTACGGTAAGTTCTTACAAAAATCCAATTTTTAATTTAAAATAATGCATAGAAAGTAAAGTGTAGGAGAGATCAGTAAGGCCACTTTTTTTGTGTGGGTCCAGTGGTTTCCCATAGACATCTATTATGTCCCTAGTTTTCTTAAAGAGCACCAAAAGTCTTTGGTGTGCTTTCAGATGTGCCAAAATTGCGAGACACAATAAAAGTCTAAGGAAAACTGCAAGTAACCCGCATAAAAAATGCGGGTACAGTGCATTGCGGTTTGGCAGCAGTATGTAACAGTCCTAAGAGTTGCACTGCAGGATACAAATCTCATTACATACAGTGGGTACGGAAAGTATTCAGACCCCCTTAAATTTTTCACTCTTTGTTATATTGCAGCCATTTGCTAAAATCATTTAAGTTCATTCTTCTTCCTCATGAATGTACACATAGCACCCCATACTGACAGAAAAACACAGAATTGTTGACATTGTTGCAGATTTATTAAAAAAGAAAAACTGAAATATCACATGGTCCTAAGTATTCAGACCCTTTGCTGTGACACTCCTATATTTAACTCAGGTGCTTTCCATTTCTTCTGATCATCCTTGAGATAGTTCTACACCTTCATTTGAGTCCAGCTGTGTTTGATTATACTGATTGGACTTGATTAGGAAAGCCACACACCTGTCTATATAAGACCTCCCAGATCACAATGCATGTCAGAGCAAATGAGAATCATGAGGTCAAAGGAACTGCCTGAAGAGCTCAGAGACAGAATTGTGGCAAGGCACAGATCTGGCCAAGGTTACAAAAAGGTTTCTGCTGCACTTAAGGTTCCTAAGAGCACAGTGGCCTCCATAATCCTCAAATGGAAGACGTTTGGGACGACCAGAACCCTTCCTAGAGCTGGCCGTCCGGCCAAACTGAGCTATCGGGGGAGAAGAGCCTTGGTGAGAGAGGTAAAGAAGAACCCAAAGATCACTGTGGCTGAGCTCCAGAGATGCAGTCAGGAGATGGGAGAAAGTTGTAGAAAGTCAACCATCACTGCAGCCCTCCACCAGTCGGGGCTTTATGGCAGAGTGGCCCGACGGAAGCCTCTCCTCAGTGTAAGACACATGAAAGCCCGCATGGAGTTTGCTAAAAAACACCTGAAGGACTCCAAGATGGTGAGAAATAAGATTCTCTGGTCTGATGAGACCAAAATAGAACTTTTTGGCCTTAATTCTAAGCAGTATGTGTGGAGAAAACTAGGCACTGCTCATCACCTGTCCAATACAGTCCCAACAGTGAAGCATGGTGGTGGCAGCATCATGCTGTGAGGGTGTTTTTCAGCTGCAGGGACAGGACGACTGGTTGCAATCGAGGGAAAGATGAATGTGGCCAAGTACAGGGATATCCTGGACAAAAACCTTCTCCAGAGTGCTCTGGACCTCAGACTGGGCTGAAGGTTTACCTTCCAACAAGACAATGACCCTAAGCACACAGCTAAAATAACGAAGGAGTGGCTTCACAACAACTCCGTGACTGTTCTTGAATGGCCCAGCCAGAGCCCTGACGTAAACCCAATTGAGCATCTCTGGAGAGACCTAAAAATGGCTGTCCACCAACGTTTACCATCCAACCTGACAGAACTGGAGAGGATCTGCAAGGAGGAATGGCAGAGGATCCCCAAATCCAGGTGTGAAAGACTTGTTGCATCTTTCCCAAAAAGACTCCTGGCTGTATTAGATCAAAAGGGGGCTTCTACTAAATACTGAGCAAAGGGTCTGAATACTTAGGACCATGTGATATTTCAGTTTTTCTTTTTTAATAAATCTGCAACAATGTCAACAATTCTGTGTTTTTCTGTCAGTATGGGGTGCTATGTGTACATTCATGAGGAAGAAGAATGAACTTAAATGATTTTAGCAAATGGCTGCAATATAACAAAGAGTGAAAAATGTAAGGGGGTCTGAATACTTTCCGTACCCACTGTAACTAGTCTTGTTATGCAGGAGGAAGTTTAATATGCTATCTTACTGCAGACTATTACTGTATTACTAATTATGTTGCTCTCTTTTGGCAGGAAGTTGACAAATGTTTGGTGGATGGAGCAGATGAATACCTGCAAATGCTTAGTCTTTTTGCAGTTGTTATGCAACAGATAACTCAAAACAACTAATGCAGCCATTTCCCAGTGGATGAGTCTGTCTTAATTTGTTGTATACACTTTGTGTAATGCTTGCATCTTTTTGAAAAAGATGATTTATATATATATATGTATATATGTTTTGTAAAGAGTGTTAGTTTTGGCAGCAATTTTTCATATAGTATTGTTGTAGGACTCATTTGAGTAGGCAAGTAACAAAGAGAGGACCAATAAAGTAACAACATTTGATTATCAGGAAGTGATGTCTTGAGCATTTTCTATATACTTTGCACAAATGGCCCAGTCAGATAGTGTTTGAAAATAGAGTTTAAAGACAAACTTAGCCTTTGCATATGGAATTAGGGAGGCTTTTAATTGCCCACTTCCTTCTGAAAATGTCAGTTGCTTGGCTGTCCTAATTAAATGACTTCAGTGCTATTTGACCTAAAACAAGTATTAAGATCAGGAGTTCTGATGTCAGTTTTTGCATGCTTCTTCCAACTTGGTGATTCAGAGAATATTTAAAGGGTAACTCCACTTTCGTGGGGGGAAAAAAATAATATAGTGTATGCTATTGTAACACAAGTCATATTGTAATTGAATGTTATTAAAAATTACCTTTTCCTTTTCAATCTGCAGCTGCTGTAATTTTCTGAAAATGCAATGCAATATGGCTACTTGAAGTTGTACTGAACACACCTCAGAAACATAATTTCCTGCTTGTGTGATTTGCTCCCCAATTTTCACAGAAGTCTGCCTAAGATACAAGTCAGATTTCAGGCATCCTCTGCAGCAAAAAATAGAATTTTTTGTAAGAACTTACCGTAAAATTATTTTCTCTGAGTCCTCTAACAGTTGCCGCCCACTCATAGTGTCTTCACTACTGGGTATTGGTCTTAGCCACAGGAGTAAGCTAGGCAGAAGATTTTGTTAGAAACATTCACAAAAACTTTGCATAGACACACCTATAGGGGGCTGTCCCTCTGGTCCAATACCCCCCTGCTAGCAGCATTCCCAATTCAGTTTGGTAGCAAGCAGTAGATAGTCCATGAACCCCCAAAAGAGGAGAGGGAGAGGGACAATCTGGGTCCCTGACGAGCAGCACGTTCAGCCATCAGCATTTCCCCATTGGACACCAAAGTCGCCACTACAGCGGCTAAATCAGGTCTCAGAGGGGCCACAGGAGAATCGGGGGTCCCCACCAAGGCTGGTGGAAACTTGCTATCCTGAGAATCCATGCTCAAGTGAGAAAAAGCGGACAGTGCAAAAATTAGGTGCTGTCCCCTTAAAAGCGCTGCCAGTGCGCAGCCCACCGCTCCAGCTATAAAGATAGAAAAAGACCCCCAAACAGGAAGGAGACAAAACTGAGCCAGAAGCGACAATACAGAGATATATTGAGAGCAATAACCTGCAGAGCCCCCGCAGAGTGTTACCACCGCTATCCTGCTTCAGAGGAAAGAGGAAGTACTGTGATAGTAGGCTGAACCATCTGCTGCATGACCCAGGGAAAATGGCTGCCCCATAGGAACGTATGGGAGACTCCACAAAAATGTCCGCCGCCTTGTGGCCGAACCGAGCGATCGGTCACCGCAAAAATGGCGGCGATTGGTGCCAATTCAGCATGTAGATTAGCCCATAGAGAAGCTCACATGCTTGCCCAGTGTGTAAAAAAAAAATGGCGGACCGCGCGGTGACACCCCGCCGCGGTCCATACACAATCTGCACCCCCAAACACCTAAGTGACCCAGGGAAGGGGACCCCTTAAACACACACACACAGCGCCGCAGCGCATGTACAAGCGATCCCCGCAGGGATCGCAGCAGGAGGTCACACAAGGCACAGACACGGGGAACACACAGCAACCAGGACTGCCACCCCACACAGAGGCCCCACACGTTCCAAGGGGTACACTATGGCCCCTTTCATTTTTCTTTTATAGTGTTACATTGGCTGCGGTGGCTCCCCACTTACAATTTGAGACTACTTGGACTTCCAATAGGTCTCTTGACGGTTCTGTGCCCAGTACATATAGGACACAGCAGTCTCTATTTTGGGTGCCTCTCTTGCTTTGTCCAAATAGTTTGGATCCACTAGGGATCTTTTTTGTTAACCCAATAATTGAGACACCGTCTAAAATAGAGGATCATAAATGACACACTGTCTGGAAAAATTGGTGATAGAAATAAGATGATGTGACATTGGTTCAAATTGTTATAAACTAACCATGCTTGGCTATTAGGTATATGCTTTTTCTCTGCTAAGTTAACATTTGCTTAGTTATTGGCAATAGTCGTGACAAAGGCGTGGCTCCAGAGCTGTTAATAACAGCTATCTTTAAATTTATATTCCCTGTATTTTTCTGTGGGGTCTGCTTTCAGGATGGCATTCATGATAGGGGACTCCCTGGATGCAGAAATTAGAGCGACCTTCGACAATAGTAAAGACACAGAGGCCAATGGGGATTTGAAAAACCTGTTCCGGGATCACAAGAAGTTACTTGTGAGGTCCCTTAACAGAAAATGGGATGTACTGTCATTAGAATCATATATTTCACAAGGTATCATACCCAGGGGCCTACGCGAGAGAGTTATCCCAGCTATGCACCTACACACAGAGCGCTTTCTAGAGAAGTGGAAAATAGAGTGCATAGCTCACGGAATACGGGTTATGGCCCTAATAGTGGAGGAGGAAAAGGCACAACTAGAGGAGATACAGGAAGAGACCAAAATTATATTGGAAAAACTAGAACCACACAAAGAATTAGAGGAATTCCAGAAGCTGAATGATTATCTTAAAAAGGAAATAGAACACAAAAAAGTCCAAAAAGCGTTAAACAATCCAAATTTCAAAGAGACTTGGATGATTGGGCCCGTGGGGAAATCTTTGACTTAGCTTCTAAAAATAGGCGCAATAGGTCGAGGAGAAGAGGAGGGAGCTATAGGAATTACTCTAGCTATGAATGAATGCCTTCAGGGAGCGATGACGATGACCGATCGGTCACTTTTTTAAGGGAGGGTGCGGCGGAGGATGTCTCTCCGCCCACAACCCCAAAGGGGATTCTGAAAAAAGGATCCAAAAAGAACAAAGGAGGCAAAGACCGAGAAAGAGAAAAAACGGGAGGACAGGGAAATGTATGGGAACAAAGAACCAGACCACGCAATCGTCGGTAATGACTAGTCCCATATTGTCCCCAGATGGTGAAGAGGTCCTTTCTTTCTCAATCACTGAAAGATCTAATGACCCTAAAGTCATCAATTTGTCCAACTTTGTTTTGAATGAATCTCATATCTCTGTCTTAACTAAAGGCCTCTCTTTCTCACCTACCTCAGGCATGGACCATTTTGAGGTATACAAAGACCTCTGTCTTTACCTAAGGAAAGTGTACTACAGATTGGTACATGCAGGAGATAGTGAGACCCCACAGGAACCACAATTAAATGCAAAAGAAGTGGAAGCTCTGTCAGCCTTAGAGTCATTATTAGATGAAGCCGGTGAGCTCTCGGAGGAGGATGAAGTCCCACAGGACAGTGACAATTTGAGAAAAAGCAATATTCACATACGCTCAACGAAGATGCCCAAATTTTGTACTAACAAATGGCTAAATTCCTTCTTACTGTTAGTGGAGGAAGATCTCAAACGGGTCAACTGGGACTCGCTCTCCTCCGACAATCTCACACGGGAGGAAAGAACTGCTTTACGCGATCTTAAAAAGGCCAGTGACTTAGTCATCAAAAAAAGTGACAAAGGAGGTAATGTGGTGTTGCTAACAGCTGATAATTATGAGAGAGAAGTTAAAACAGATGAAAATAGATGAAAACACCTATAAAAAACTTCAACACAATCCGCTACCTGGGTTAGTAAGCAACATTAATGAAAAACTCCAGTTCGCCCATGAAGCAAGACTAATAACTACCAAGGAGAAACAATATCTCCAGGTATTAGAATACAACATACCCACATTCTATGTCATACCAAAAATTCACAAAAATCCAGTGGACCCCCTGGGCAGACCCATAGTGTCTGCCTGTGGGGGCCCACTGGATAGGATTGGTAAATATTTAGACTCATTGATCAAGGATCTTGTTCTCGACCTTCCTTCGTATGTGAGAGATACGGGGGACGTCCTGAGCAAGACCCAAGATCTTGGGTTTACCACTGAAGTACTGCTTGTCGGTATAGACGTTGAGTCTCTCTATACCTCTACCCCCCATCCCTGGGGGCTACTATCAGTATACCATTTCTTGGAACAGAAATTTCCATTAAAGGGCCCACAAAACGAATTTCTCCTGGAATTACTCGAATTCTCCCTATTGAACAATGTTTTTCAATTCTCCAATCACTTTTATCAGCAAATTAGAGGTACAGCCATGGGTGCCCCCTGGGCACCTTCGTATGCATGCCTGCATCTTGGCATGTGGGAGGAAGAAGTGGTGTACACCTCGTCTATGTACCTCAGCCACGCATTGACCTGGCTGAGGTACATAGACGATGTGCTCATGGTCTGGGAAGGTACACCACTTGAGTTAGAGCGGTTTATGTCGGAACTCAACGCCAATCAGCGCAACATCCGGTTGACCTATACAGTCGATAGGAAATTGATTTCCTTTCTAGACTTGAATATTGAGCTTAAAGATGGAAAACTAGTCACCACCACTTTCCGTAAACCAACAGCCGCCAATACCCTCCTCAGGGCAGACAGTCATCACCCAACCAGCCTTAAAATGGGGATCCCTGTGGGACAATTTATCCGCATCAAGCGCAACTGCTCATCCGGTGAGAACTATTTACGGGAATCGAGAGAACTCTATGCAAGATTTCGCGAAAGAGGATATTCTCACCGAATGATCAGGAGGGCTAGAAGGAAGGCGGCCGCAAGGGACAGAAATGAGCTCCTGACCCAAAATAAGCCAAAATTAGAAAATCCCAACCTACCGCGCTTAATCCCCAAATATGGCTGCCATTGGAATGAGGTGAGACAAATCCTTCAATCACACTGGCACATATTACAAAATAATGAACAACTAAAAAATATAGTGGGCCCACGTCCACTGTTAACGGCTAAAAGAGCCACAAATCTCAATGACCATCTGGTACGTTCTGAGTTTACACGTATCACCAAAACTAACTGGCTCACTGAACTACAACCTCTAAAAGGAATGTACCCTTGTGGTCATTGTCAGATCTGCAGCCATGTGATAAAATCACAGGTGTATACTGATTCACAAGCAAAAGTAACCTATAGAGTTGAGTCCTTCATAAATTGCTCTACCTCCCGAGTATTATACATTATAGAGTGCCCATGTCACAAAATGTACGTAGGTAAGACCAAAAGGCAACTACGTACTAGAATAGGGGAGCACCTAAAAAGTGTACGCCTCAAGGAAGAGACCCCCATCGGCTTACACTTTGCCGAAAAACACAACGGCGATCCTTTAGGTCTGAGGGTAATGGGCTTCTGGGCTTTAAAGATATCGCCCAGAAGGGGTGATTTCGATAAAGTCCTTTTAAAAGAAGAGAAGGCATGGATTTTTCGTCTTCAGATGTTGGTACCTTTAGGCTTGAATACGGACATGAGCCTTCGTATATTTCTCGAGCCATAGAACCATGGAGTTAGTTCTAGTATGAGGACTTTAGGTGGGTAACAAGGTGAAAGACTGAGCTGACTATGAGAGAGACTATACTAGACCATAAAATACTGGAATTGAGGGCGAAAGGGCACTCCTCTTACAGCGTTATCAGCCTATACCACCCAGCTCCCCTCATACCCTCCAGCAAACTATGTGATATCTCCCTCTAATTAGTACCCTTTTGATCCAAATCATATCTGTCTTGCATAAGTCAAGGTAATCCACTTGTGTACTTACCTATATGTATGCTAACAATGGGTGATTTTAATATATAAATGTCCCCCTTCATATGACCTAGGCCACTGTACAAAAATATAGTCTAAGACCCCACTTCAATTGAAATGTGGAAATTCCTTCCTAAAACAATGCCCATTTCCTGATGCCTAGCAGCACCTGGGTCAAAGGTGACACTTGACTAGTGCTCGATCAATGGGTTCCCTATATCATCCATCAATTCTAGTGTCTGTCTAATCATACGATAATCCTAAGTTGTATTTATCACGGTTATAATATGAATAATAGCAATGTGACCTGTTAGAAGAGTTTTTGAAAGATGACAGTAATAACGTCACTTAATGACTAGATTGGCCAATGGGACTCTAATATTTACTGATTATAGTCTTGATTCATGCTTTGAAGTAAGACCATGCTGTTTTGAAAGTTGTAGAATTTAGTTCTGGAGCCACGCCATAGTTGTCAATGAATATGAAATATTAAGTATTACCTACTTTTTACCACAAGATGGAGTTTCACCATCCGGTTTTTAATTACACAGGAAGTGGTAATGGAGGAATGTCTGCAGTGCTGCCACCTGACAGCACTCGCCAATCAGGCCATTTCCCTATTTATTGACCTTCCGTACTATCCAATGACGTCCTGACGAAGCGTGCGTCACGCACGCGAAACGCGTTGACGTCACACGCCGGCCGCACGTCACACCGAAGAGCCACCGATGTGTTCCAGCTCCCGCCCACGGCGCTGTTACCCTGCTACACACGGAACACACTGCCTCCTCGTGGCATGCCGGAGCTGAACCCAAACATCGGGCCTTCATCCAAACAACACCCGAAGAGGATGAACAGAAGTCTCTCCATTAAAGGTCTTAAATGTACAGTGAGCCAAAGCCATTGAATGATAGGGGATAGAGAAAAGGCAGTGAACACCTGGCTGTATTGGACACACAGCATATTAATGCAACCCAGTGAACAGCCATCGTTTGGCCAATGGCAAACCTGACCAATAATGGATACAGCCTAACCATGGTGTGAGCCCGCGCAGTTATTCAACCATACTGCGTCTCTCCCCAGCTCCCGCACCCCCACCCATTAGAAAAAGAGAGACTTTCTGTTGCAGGGGGACATATGTCGGTCCGTTATCGCTACCCCAAATTCCAGAGGGCCTGAACCTCATCCCTCCAAGGACATCAGTTACTGTCCATTTTGAAGGACTGGCTTTTCATATAGCCCATCCAACTCGGCACGCAGACATTCCTCTAGACACCCTCCCCTCCATGGTGGAACTGCACTGGAAATTCAGAGCCAAAATGCATCTCCGTTATGAATGAGCAGAAGCGTCGTGGTTCAATCTGTATCTGAGTAGTCCACTAGTACTTCCCATCTACATGATTGTCTGCTATGCGGACTCTAGAATCATTTCCATATTGGTTTTGAAGCACTAGGCTGACTAGATGGGAGCATACTATATGATGTCCATGATCCTTTGAATTATTGGTGTAGCTTCATTGGTCATTTATTACACCAGGTAACATTACCAAATTGTGGCATGCCGACCAGCAGACCCATGAGCCAGCAGCACCCACAAATTCCGTCCTAGGAATGTGTGCAGCATGCTCAGGTATCTGCTGGTCAGATCTTCTGGGATGAGTGTGTGGCCGGCCTTGTGAGTGTGAGTCATTGTTTTTATGTGTCCAGCGTGTTGTTGTATACCTTTGTACCTTTTATATTTGTATACTGTTCCCCAATGTTGGGGTACTTTTTAGACAATGTGTCAATTGATCCTCAATCTCAATAAAGTTTTTTGAAAATTCACACTAAGTTGGTCTGAGCATCCCTTGTGGCAGCCGTTCCAAGGGGTACACTATGGCCCCTTTCATTTTTCTTTTATAGTGTTAAATTGGCTGCGGTGGCTCCCCACTTTGAGACTACTTGGACTTCCAATAGGTCTCTTGACGGTTCTGTGCCCAGTACATATAGGACACAGCAGTCTCTATTTTGGGTGCCTCTCTTGCTTTGCCCACACAGAAGCACTTACCTGTACCCGATGGCGTGGGGAGCCTCACAGAACGGAAAGCCGCTGTCCTCATCTGACAGGGAATGCCGTTTGCCAGGGACATTGCACTGCTAAGTCGCAGATGCGTCCAGTGAGGTAGCCACCTCACAGCTGCATCCCTGTAGCGAACAGGGATGGGTCGTTCAAAGTGCCAGGGCGAACCATAGCTGAACGCTCGATGGCGGGCTGGGGGTCCATCTGACCCTCTGTGCCCTGGAGAACAAGGGCGGCCAGTCCGAATCCCAGCACTGCATGTCCATCTTCGTCCGAAGAGTCAACTAAAAACTAAAGCTGACAAAATAAACAGCTAGTAAAGAAAGAAAAAAAACAGACATTTTCCAAGAAAATCAAATAAAAAGGAAGATAGGCTGAGACCGAAGCCCCAGCACAGGGAAAGCCTAACTACTCCTGATGCTAGGCAAATTAAAACGGAGTTGGGAGTGGACACTGCAGGGGGGTATTGACCAGATGGGACAGCCCCCAGGGGTGTATACATGCAAATGCCTTTTGTTTTTAACTAAGTCTATATGCCTAGCTACTCCTGCGGAGCAGATGACAATACCCAATAGTGATGAGTGAGGAGGCGGCGACTGTCGGAGGACGTAAGAGAAATAGGATTTTAACTGCAGTGCTGAAATCAGAAAATCACCACAGCTGCTGCCAGCAAAGTTATCCATATATGCTGAGCGCAAATGCTGTTTGTGTCAGAATATATAAAATCAATGTCGTGGCAGCCGACGAGTACCTGCAAGAGAAACAGGTCACAAAAGAATGAAAAAACAAAGTACATTAAAAAAGTACAGTAGGAAGAGTAGAAGAACATATAAAATGACTGACACAACAACCGTTTTTGGATCCTTTTATTTTTCTTTCTAACTGTTCCTTGATTTGGGACTGCGATCTTCCAGCTTGGGTCTCTCAAAATGTCGATGGACATCCAACATCTTTCGAGACCCTGTGTTTGTGTGCCCTACACTGTGTCGTGCTGTACCCTACACTAATACTCCACTGGTGTATGGTAGCGCTCAAAACATTCCCCGATGCAGAGTCCAGGTTGGTCAGGACATTTGGGACAATAATAACGGTTGTCACGCCTACATCCGCGCCTGCTACAGACACGACATCTTTTTTGGGGGTATCTTTGGGTAGGGGTACTCGGGAGGACATAAGAAAAATGTCTCATGCAGCCGGCTCACTGCATCTGGAAGGGGAAGTTGGGCAGGCATGCCTCCTGGTTACAGGTAGGCAAGGATGATCGCTTCCTGGAATTCCCGGAAGGATCCAGTTCGTCCTGATGCCCTGTATAGGACAAAGGCATTAAGCATAGCCAATTGGTAAAGGTAAACAGACACTTTTTTCTCTATCGCTCATTGACAGACGTAGTCTTCTTGATTCTCAAGAGCTGGGTTATGTTGTCTCCGCAGGAGTAGGACTAGGCAGAATGACAAAACGTTCTGGCTCCACCCTAGGGGCAGTCCCTGAGGGTATATCCTCCCTCTCTCTGCTACAGGGAATCAGTTTTTTTCTGTCTAGTCAGGAGTAAGGACCTAAGTTCCTTGCTGGGATCTTTTGGTCCTGGCAAGACTTTTTTCTTTAAGAAAAATACATTTTTTAGGTAGTTTTCTCCAGTGTTTTTTTCCTGTGAGATCTTCAAGCAAAAATGCCGGACTGGGCGACACTTGTGGTCACCCCAGCCGGCCTACGAGCGCGCGCAGACCATGGCATTGCGCTTGGTCGGCCGCGACATATTCAAGTAAGTATGCGGGGCCGGGCGACGGGCTGGATGTTGAGATCCAGTGGTCACCCCGGTTTCTGCCTAAGAGCGCGTGCAGACCAGTGCGCTGAGTCGGCCGCGACGGAGTCCCAGCAAAGGGACTGACTTTGCGAGTTAAAAGCTCGCTTGGACGCCAGGTACCAGAGAGTCGAGGCGTCCACAAAACCCCCACCCCGGTGGAGAGGGTATTGTGAAGAGAGGGTGCCTATCGGTTCGGTATGGTGAGTAAACGTTCCCTTTTTTCCTCATTATGAGGCAGTATATATTATGGGCCCCTCCATATATGGTCAGTATATATCTGATACTTACAAGTCCCCCTTGTAATACAGCATGTGTTTGTGGGAAGTGGACTTGGTTCAAGAGCTAACACTCTACCCAGCAGACTGTAAATTACAGCAGACATAGGAGGTATAATCCTACCTTATGTGCAGTGTATCTCTGTAGATCCATATGTCACCTCTTAGCAGAGTGCAGGTGGATGTGCTGGGAAGACGATATCGGCGGTCCGCCGCCATTTTGCCGTAGACCGAATGCATGTATGTCCTCAGGTCACGCCGGCCGCCATGTTTTTGGAGTCTTATGTCTCTTCTATGGGGGCGGCCATGTTTTGTGAGCCCAGCTACCTCGTGGAGGGCTGGGAACGCCGGAAGGCGTACACAGGGGGCGGAGCCACGCCTTCTGCCTGGGAAAGAAGCAAACAGCTCCTTCCAGTCTGTGTAAGACAGACGCTGACTGCAGTTTGTTGGAAACTGCACTGCATCGGTTGGTGAGCCTTGGGGGTCCCTCTCTCTCTCTCTGGGATCGAGAAGCAGGTACTCTGAGGGGCGCTATTGCGCTAGGGGGAGACACACAAAAAAAAAAAAAAAAAAAGAAGTTTTTTTGTTTTTGCTGGCAAAGGTGTCCTGTATTAACATGGACCCTGCCACTCATGTATCTCCTCCGGATCCCCTCGAGGGGTCTGCGGGATCCTCCAGCACCCCATTGACAATTGAATCTTTGTCGGCTATTATGGAAACTTTTGTGTCCCGGGTCGAAGTGGCTTGTCAGGGACAGGGCGCAAGAAAGCGACCCCCGCCTAACACCTTATTATCTGAAACTTCGGATTCAGACTCTGAGCCTATTTCTGCAGTTGCAGGTACTTCATCTGGTATTGGTGTCTCGGGTCCTGTCTCTTCAGACAGTGAGGAGGATGTTTCGGCATCCGCCATAGCCCGAGAGGAAGCGTTGGTAAACGCACTCATTGTATCTGTTCAAGAGACTTTAAGGTTACAGGGTACTCCATCGGAAATAGCTGAAACTGAGATCCCTTTTGGGACTAAAAAGCGCATCAAAGTGGCGAAGGTTTTTCCATTGCCCAAATGTTTTGGCAATCCAATCGAAGAAGAATGGCGTCTGCCAAAACGCACTTTTAATATTTCTAAACGCATTGACAGGCGTTATCCGTTTGAGGAAACCCTTATTAAGAAATGGACAGAACCACCTGTGGTGGATTCACCTATTGCTAGATTGAATAAAGCCACGGTTATTCCTTTAGAAGACGCTCCGTCTTTTAAAGATCCAGTGGATCGCAAGATAGAAGCTATGTCTCGCACCATGTTTTCCTTGATTGGATCAGCTTTCAGACCAATAATTGCTATTGGTCTGGTTTCGCAGGCTGTAACTGAATGGACCAAGTGGTTACGCCGGGACTTAGAAGAAGTCCCTCAGGCGGTATCAGATTTGTTGGAACAAATGATACAGGGGTTACAGTTTGTATGTGATGCGGCGTTAGACGCCACTCCATTAATGGCGCGAGCATCAGTCTCAGCAGTGGTTCTCAGGCGTACACTGTGGCTAAAAGGTTGGTTAGCCGACCAAGGTTCCAAAAAAGCATTGGCTAATATCCCCTTTTCAGGAGAGCGTCTATTTGGAGCCAACTTAGATGAGATCATTAAGGATCTCACCGGTGGAAAAAGCACCTTTTTACCGCAAAATTTTAAAGGTAGAGGAACTCGTCAAAGACGAGGGCCTTCTTTTTCTGCTCACAAGAGGTTTTTTCGTCCAGCGGGTGAAAAAACTAAGTCCTCCAAAGCTCCTACAGGAGGCGTCAGGGGTCGTTGGTCGGGCAAGCAAAAGCCCGCCCCCTCCAGACCTGAAGATAAACCATCCAAAGCCTGAAGGTGCGCCCCCACCCATAACTGGGGTGGGGGGACGTCTTCGCCGGTTCCCGGATCCATGGCTTTCCAGAATCCCGGACAATTGGGTTTGCGAAGTCATAAGGTCAGGGTACAAGATCGAGTTTCGATCTCTCCCACCGGCGCGATTCTTCCCTTCCAATATCCGTCTATCCGCAGATCGTTTAGAAGATCTGAGGAGAGCAGTCACAGATTTACTACAACAAGGAGTGGTAGTCCACGTTCCTTGGACAGAACGATTTCAAGGGTTTTATTCAAACCTGTTTACAATACCCAGGAAAGAGGGCAAAGTGCGTCCAATTCTGGACTTAAGAGCACTCAATTCTTTCGTCAACATAAGAAGATTCAGAATAGAGTCCATTCGCACGGTAGCAGCCTTCCTGCATCCAGGGGATGTCCTAGCGTCCATAGACATCAAGGACGCCTATCTTCACATTCCCATTTTCGCAGGACATCAGCGTTTTCTACGCTTTTCCGTAGAGGAGAACCACTATCAGTTTGTGGCGTTGCCTTTCGGTCTCGCCGCGGCTCCGCGGGTCTTCACAGAGGTGTTGGCCCCAGTGTTGGCACTTCTGCGCCAAAGAGGTATATCGATTCTAGGTTACCTAGACGATCTTCTGCTTCATGCAGAGTCTCCTCAGACCTTGCTACAAAACATAGAAATTACTATGATTTCTTTACAGGAATTCGGGTGGCTGGTGAACCAGCAAAAGTCATTTCTGGTTCCCACCCAGAGGCTCGAATATCTGGGTCTAATTCTAGACACAGTCAGGACGAGAGTTTTCCTTCCGGTAGGGAAACTTCGAAAGATTCAATCAGCAGTCCAGTTGTTACTGTCCAACAGCTGGTCTTCCCTTCGGACGTGCATGAGGGTTCTGGGGTTGATGGTGGCTTCATTCGAAGCAGTCCCATTTGCCCAGTCCCATACCCGAATTCTTCAGCAAGAGATTCTTCTCAGATGGAATCGGAATCCGGAATCCCTGGACAATCAGATACGATTGAGCAAACAGACCAGAGAGTCTCTGGTTTGGTGGCTTCGGTCTCCAATGCTCAGCCAGGGAAAGTCATTTCTGCCAATATATTGGACGATAGTGACCACGGATGCCAGTCTATCCGGATGGGGAGGAATTCTTGGTCAGTTATCTGTCCAGGGACTTTGGTCCCCGGAAGAATCCAGGTTACCGATAGATGTATTGGAACTGAGAGCGATCAGACTTTGTCTGATTCACTGGACCGAGCAGCTCCAGGGCAGCCCGGTTCGGATCCAGTCGGACAATGCCACGGCCGTGGCTTATGTCAATCATCAGGGGGGCACCAAGAGTGTCCGAGCGGCCAAAGAAGTGGCTTGCATTCTTCGCTGGGCGGAACGATTTGTTCCAACAATCTCTGCGGTGTTCATTCCGGGGGTGGAGAATTGGCAGGCAGATTATCTCAGCCGTCAGACCCTGGATCAGGGGGAATGGTCCCTCCATCCAGACGTTTTCCACCAGTTGTGCCTACGGTGGGGCACCCCGGATGTGGATCTGTTGGCATCACGATTCAACAGGAAAGTTCAGAGATTCGTGGCTCGCTCCCGCGATCCTCTAGCAGAAACCGCAGACGCACTGATCGCCCCGTGGGGGCAATACCAGCTAATATATGCCTTCCCTCCTCTCGCGTTACTGCCAAGACTTCTTCGCAGGGTAGAGGAGGAAGGAATCCCAGTAATCCTGGTAGCTCCGGACTGGCCTCGTCGAGCTTGGTACGCCGACATGGTCAGACTGGTGGCGGACGTCCCATGGAGACTTCCTCTCAGGGAGGATCTACTGTCTCAGGGACCGATCTTCCATCCTGCTTTACGATCGCTGGCTTTAACGGCCTGGCTATTGAGACCCAGGTGCTGAAGGACAAAGGTTTGTCAGCTTCAGTTATTCCTACTCTAGTTGAAGCAAGGAAAGTGACTTCCAGAAAGATTTATCATCGCACATGGAAGTCCTACATTGCATGGTGTGAACCTTTGGGGTTCCGTCCTCGGTCTTATTCGATTAGTCGAATATTGGCTTTTCTGCAACAAGGGGTTGAGCAGAAACTGGCCTTGAGTACTATCAAAGGTCAGGTCTCAGCATTAGCCATCTTCTTTCAGAAGCCTTTGGCTACTCATTCCTTGGTGCGGAATTTCATCCAGGGGGTGCGACATCTGGCTCTGCCAGTGCACGCGCCGTTACCCCCCTGGGATCTTAATCTAGTGTTGTCGGTTCTTCAGAAACCTCCCTTTGAAGATATTAGGGAGATTCCTCTACCCACGTTGTCCCAGAAGGTGGCCTTCTTGGTGGCTATTACTTCTGCACGCAGGGTGTCAGAACTGGCCGCATTATCTTGTCGTTCACCATATCTGGTGGTTCATAGAGATAAGGTGGTTCTTCGTCCGAATCCATCCTTCCTACCAAAAGTGGTTTCAGAATTTCATCTGAATGAAGAAATTGTATTACCTTCCCTGTGTCCTAAGCCCAGTCATCCTCGGGAATTTGCTTTGCACTCCTTGGATGTGGTCCGGGCGATCAGGGTATACTTGAAAACGACAGTCTCGTTTCGCAAGACGGATTCACTTTTTGTGATCCCAGATGGACCCAAAAAGGGGTTGCCTGCATCTGCCGCGACCATTTCCAGATGGATCAGACAGACGGTAGTGCAGGCTTATTCTATTAAGGGTCGGGAGCCCCCGTTCCCTGTTAAGGCGCACTCCACTCGGGCACTTAGTGCGTCATGGGCCTTTCGCCATCATGCGTCAGTGGTCCAGGTGTGCAAGGCGGCTACCTGGTCGTCGGTGCATACCTTCTCTAAACATTATAAAGTTGATGTAATGGCATCGTCTGATGCCTCATTTGGCCGCAAGGTTTTGCAGGCCGCAATTTGAGGAGACCAGTGGTCTACCTCGAGGGTTTTTTTCCGTTGGAAAAATTTTTCTTTAGCCTCATTCTTTGTTTATAATGAGCCTTTAAAACTTCTAGTTTGGCACCGGTTGGGCCTTCTAGATTGGATTTGATTTTGTCAATCCCACCCCTCATTTGTGGCACTGCTTCTGGATGTCCCAGCTCTTGAGAATCAAGAAGACTACGTCTGTCAATGAGCGATAGAGAAAAATGGATTTTTGTAAGAACTTACCGTAAAATCCTTTTCTCTTAAGCTCATTGACAGACGTAGTACCCGCCCCTCTATCATTGAGTTGGGTTGGGTTAAATTCTCTGTACTGCTTTAAACAGAACTGATTCCCTGTAGCAGAGAGAGGGAGGATATACCCTCAGGGACTGCCCCTAGGGTGGAGCCAGAACGTTTTGTCATTCTGCCTAGTCCTACTCCTGCGGAGACAACATAACCCAGCTCTTGAGAATCAAGAAGACTACGTCTGTCAATGAGCTTAAGAGAAAAGGATTTTACGGTAAGTTCTTACAAAAATCCATTTTTTGTACCAGCGTCTGGCTTTACGGGCAACTAAATACGGCGCCAAAAGCTGGTCGTTAAGGTCCACCCCTCCCATATTAAGGTTATATTCGTGGACACAGAGGGGTTTCTCCATAACGCCAGTTGCCGTAGGGATTTGGATCGTCGTGTCTGCGTTAAGGGAGGACAGAACATAAACATCCCGTGTATCCTTCCACTTCACCGCAAGCAATTTGTCCGTTTTCAAGCAGGCTCTCGCCCCCCGACTAAGACGGGAATTTACAAGCCGTTGGGGGAAGCCCCGGCGATTAGGTCGCATGGTGCCACATGCGCCAATTTGTAAATCAAGAAGGTGACTAAATAGTGGCACGCTTGTGTAAAAGTTGTCCACGTACAAATGGTACCCCTTTCCGGATAAGGATGACACCAAGTCCTAAACAATCTTACCGCTGCTCCCTATGTAGTCTGGGCAGTTCGGGGGCTCCACACAGCTATCTTTTCCCTCATAGACCCGGAAACTAACTGTATAACCTGTGGCCCTGTCACACAATTTATACAGCTTGACCCCATACTTGGCACGCTTGCTGGGGAGGTACTGTTTCATAGCAAGGCGGCCAGTAAATTTAATCAGGGACTCGTCAACGCAGACAACTTGTTCGGGGGTAAACAAGGCTGCAAACCGCTGATTGAAGTGGTCTATGAGGGGCCGAATTTTGTGGAGCCGATCATATTCAGGGTCTTCCCAAGGACGACAGATTTCATTGTCGCTGAAATGCATAAATCGCAGAATTTGCTCGTATCTCCCCCTGGACATGGAGGCAGAGTACATGCGCATATGGTGAACTGGGCTAGTGGACCAATATAGCCGCAATTCACTCTGTTTAGTTATGCCCATGTGGACGGAAAGGCCCAGAAAGATTTTAAATTCGGAAACCGTTATAAGTTTCCAGCCGAATTGTCTGGCAAGGGGCGAATTTGGGTTGGCGGCGATGAATTGTTGTGCGTATAAATTTGATTGATCCACAATAGATCTGTAAAGATCTTCCGTGAAGAACAGCTCATAAAAGTTCAGGGGCGTAAAACCAGCTGTCTCCACGTGGATTCCAGGTTGGGCAGTGAATGGGGGAAGTACTGGCGCTGTAGAATCAGTGGGTTGCCAATTGGGATATGCCAGCGCATCAGGGAGGGCACTATGGGCTCTACGTGCCTGTCTACGAATACGCGGTGGCTGCGGGCCACTACTTGTGCTAGCTACTGCACCAGCTTCAACTGCACTTAGGGGACTCGCCACGTCACCAGGTGATACTGCAGTGCTGGTTGTACTAGGCCGCTGGCGCATGCCAGGTCGCCAGAAGGATGAGCGGCACTAGTAACCACACTCTGCTCCATACGAGCACCCTGCGATTCCTGCATCTCAACAACTCCAGAATGGGGTCGGGTACGCCTGGGTCTAACAGGGACCCATCTGTCGTCGGAGCTATCTGTCAGGGAGCCGCTGCTGTCATCAGGTTCGTATACTGACAGTAATTCGGTCATTGTAGCTTCCCCATCGCTATCAGATGACACGGCCAGTATACTATAAGCCTCTTCACCACTGTACAAACGTTTGGTCATTTTGGTAACTAAATTTACCTGTACAGTGGTGTTGACTCACAGGTAATAAAAGCACCTGGTTGTCAAGGACTATTTCAAGCGCTACCAAAAAAACTGCTAATGCTAGCAGAGATCAGGCCTGACTCTGCTAACACAGCGGTTTTGTGTGTTGTGTTTTTTTGTAAGTGACAGTAATCTATTGATTACTACACTTGCCTGGGTGAAGGGGTTAAACGCAGGTGCTGGCCGAAATCAGTGCTGATTGTGCAAACACCGCGTTTTGGGAACCCTAAACTATGGGGGCGCTAGTATAGTTCTGATCAGATCAGATATTGATCTGTTCAAACACTATACTAGTAATGGAAGTGTATGTGCGTGCGTGTGTGGTAATCAAGGGGTTATTTCTAACTATGCGCCGGGGATCTGGGGGGGGGGGGGGGTGATGGGGACCCTAAACCTCCTTTGGGATAGAAACTAACTCGCTAGCGCAACCTCAAGTCACAATCACACTAATACAAAATACAGTAAAAACAGTATATTATGTGTGTATTAGTGTGCAATGTGACAGGGGGGAAGGGGTTAACTGGATGTGATCAGGGGGTTAAATCTTTATTGGAAGGGCTGGCGGGTATCCTAAGGATAAAAGGAACGGTGGCAAGCGCTAAACCTGGTCACAAGCCACACTTATACGGGTATATAGAAAATGCTATATACTGTATACAGTGTGTGTTGTGGCAGGGGGTGTAGGGGTGATCAGGGGGGTTAAATATTTATAGGGGGGGTGGCGGGGACCCTAAACCTTCTTGGGATAGAAACTTAGTCGCCTGCGCTAATTCTGATCACAATAATACAAAAACACTGTATATTACGTTTGTATTAGAGTTGAATGTGACAGAGGGGTAGGGGTTAACTGGAGGTGATCAGGGGGGAAAAAGTCTTTATTTGGGGGGGGGGGGTGGCGGGTAATTTAAGTGGAAAAGGGGGAGGGGGTTCGCAAGCACTACACCTGACCACAAATCACACTTATACGGGTATATAGGAAAATGCTATATACTGTATACGGTGAGCGTTGTGACAAGGGGTGTAGGGGTGATCGGGGGGGGGGGGTCAGATCTTTATTGGGTGGGTGGTGGGGACCCTAAACCTTCTTGGACAGAAACTTAGTCGCCTGCGCTAATTCTGATCACAATCACACTAATACAAAAACACTGTATATTGCGTTTGTATTAGTGTTGAATGTGACAGCGGGGTAGGGGTTAACTGGAGGTGATCAGGGGGTTAAATCTTTATTGGGGGGTTGCGGGTAATTTAAGTGGAAAAGGGGGGGTTGCAAGCGCTACACCTGACCACAAATCACACTTATACACTTATACAGGTATATAGGACAATGCTATATGCTGTATACAGTGTGTTGTGTCAGGGGCTGTAGGGGTTAATTGAGGGGGCGGTCGGGGGTTAAATGTGCCTATCTAAGTGTATGTGACTGTGCTTGGTGCTGTACTTACAGTTAGATGTGCTCTCCTCTCGAGATTAATCCAAAAAGGATCATGGGAGAGGAGGGCACATCTTTTCTGAGCCTGTGTTTACATTTCACAGGCTCAGAACAGGATCTGATTGGGCAGGACCGATCTACAGGTCCAGGCCAAAAATCATTGGCCTGGACCGGATGCCTGATTGGTTCTGAACCCAATCCAGCCATCAGTGTTGGCGGGAGCGCGCACAGGACCGGCGGGAAGTAGCGACGTAGACCTACGTCACGCTGCCTGGCCGGGGCTGACTGCCGCAGTAAATATACTGTGCGCAGTCGGCAAGTGGTTAAAGACCACAACATACAGGGGTATACAATGTACGGTTAACAGCAAACACACATCATAGGTTGAACTGGATGGACTGATGTCTTTTTTCAACCTCACTAACTATGCAACTATGATAGCAGTGTGTGTGGGGTTATGCCTGCAGGGACAGCCCCAGAGGCGTGGTTAAGCTCCCCCCCCCCCCTGCCTAGTGCCTATTTCTGATAGGAGGAGCATAACCCTTTGGTCTAAAGATGTTGGAGCTGCATCTGTTGATGAACGATAGAGAAATTTCATTTTTGGTGATATACTCCCAATAGGAACGTGTCTAAAGAGATGCAGGCCCAGCAGATTTCCTCATTAGTGCTCTGCAGCTGCACAGCTGATTGATAATTATGAAACCACTCACATTAGACCCACTTAGAACAGAGGCAAAAACAGGGATTTCTTCAGAATAAAACCCAGCCAGCCACCCACCCACAACAGGGTGACACCACTCTGCAACAAAGGTTGTTATAATTCTTGCAATGTACATAGGTCAACCCAGAGGGGAATGTTTTTGTTTATCAACAAAAGTGGAGTTAGGCTTCAAGCCATAAATGCTAGAATTTCAGTAATGGTAGCACCAATTTTCCAACTAGCACAGGTTTCCCTGGGCACTGTAGCTGCATTGACCACATAAACCTCATTTCAATCTAATGACATGCTTTGTGTGAGAAGAATCATGCAGGGATATTCAGTAAGGCAGTTCAGAGGAACGCTAAGGTTGGGGTTCACACTTGTGTGTTTCTCTGCATCTAATTCGCATGACAGGAGAGTGTGACCGACTCTCAATGGAGCTGGTTCACACACCTCTGGGGCTGCTGCGGTCCACATTTGCAAAGGGTCCTATGTGTCTGGCTCTGTATAAGGTGCAAATTCAGGCAGAAAGTCTGACCTGATTCACACCTGAATTGGTGAACAGGGACCCACCGGGCCCTTACTGTGAGCCTTGGCCGCAGCATGTGGTGGAAATAAACTCTATCTTTCACCTGCAAAGTAAATGCATAATGTGCTAGTATGCATTGCATGCTAGCACATTATGTGACACCTGCAATGAAGCCTGCATTGTCCCCCCCCACCGCCGGCCACATCCATCTTCGCCCTTCTTCCTTCCGGGTCTGCGGACTCTGGCTGTATTACTGGTTAGAGTGGTGTGGCTGTTTCTTCTGAGCACGTGCTGATGACAACATCTGCTGCATGCTATGTAAATATCTCCTAAACGGTGCAGGTTAGGAGATACAGCACCTATAGGTAAAAGTCGTCAACGTGGGTTTACAACCACCTTTAATGTATGTTTGATGTGCAAATAAGTGTACTTTTGGATATTAATATACACCAAGCGCAATTAATCCAGTTGTGCTAAAAAGCACAGGTCTCCGCTCTTCTGTATGAGGTAATGGAGAGCGCTCGGCAGTTTACCCAGTAATACAGACACACAGGC
The DNA here is from genome assembly GCF_965119305.1 of Pelophylax lessonae. NCBI lineage: Eukaryota > Metazoa > Chordata > Amphibia > Anura > Ranidae > Pelophylax > Pelophylax lessonae. Next base: position 284,469,021 of record NC_138770.1, read on the forward strand.
TGTCATCACATTGGATGCTTGATAGAATGTCCTGCCTTAAGCATTGAGCTCTGTTTATTTATGGGATAACAGCAGGAAGTGATGGTTATACATCATCAGCCAATTATTTCTGAATGTACAGTCACATGACATAGGTTACTCCCATAGAATCAGCCAATGACATATGTGTATACATTTAAATATACTATAGAAAGGGGGAGTACACGATCGTGAACCAGCAGAACAGCTCCCTGTTGTTGGTGCGTGGAAATCCATGCACCGCAGTTAATAAAACCCACATATAGCAGGATTCGTGCCTAACACTACATAATAAAACCAGCGTGTAGAAGCATGAATGCTGCTCTGTAACTCAGGCTACAACAAAATGGTGGCACCACAAGGGAGACCAGGCCTCAAGGACAGATCCTGGCAGGAGCCCCCAACAGGTACAACCCCACGCTCGCTACCCGAGCTGACGACTGGATCTAGATTATCTATGCGTGACGCTATTTTATAAACCAATGCTTTTACATTACAGGTTTTAATAAATATTTACACACACACACGTCTTCTGGGAGTTCTGGAGTACACTGATGCGGTATCTTCTGTTGTTCCAATGAACTCTGCCGGAGTGTGGTTTTAGGGGGGGAAGTCCCCAAAGCTTGCCTGACTTGCCTATTACCAGGGGGGTCCTGGCTAGGGATCGACTGATTATCGGCAAGGCCGATATGCACTTTCCCCGATATATCGTAATCGGCCCCGGAAGTTACCGATATTGTGCGCAGCGTACACGTGATGTCATTGCGCTGGGCCTAAAATTTGACATGTTCTGCCTTCTAAGACGGCCTCCCACGCCTCAGACAGTGTGTGTGCAGCTGCAGTCTGGTCACGGTGCCTGCCAGCCACCCACAGGCCCTGGCCTCACCCACCGAAGGGTGCCAGCCATTGACCCACAACAGGGTGCCAGGCCAGCATCCAGCCACCCAACCACAGGGTGACACCAAGCCAGCCACCCACACTGCCAGGCATCAGCCACCGACCCACAACAGGGTGACAGTGAGCCACCCACACTGCCAAGCGTCAGCCACCAACCCACAACAGGGTGACACCAAGCCACCCACACTGCCAGGCATCAGCCACCTACCCACAACAGGGTGCCAGCAAGCCACCCACACTGCCAGGCGTCAGCCACCGACCCACAACAGGGTGCCAGCAAGCCACCCACAGCAGGCCAGGGTGCCAGCAATCATTTTTTTAACCTTATTGTCTCTTCAAATTGCAATGGAGATGGATGAATACAGAAAAAGTAAGTGTGGTCTGGGACTATTTCTCGTCTCAACCATCTCCAGGAAAAGCAGCAGTGTGCAACACATGCACAAACAATATCAGGCATGGAAACAGTAACTACAAAAATACATCAAAGAGAGAAAGAAGAATCAGCGCACGATGTCCCTACTGGATGAACCATAGAAGTAGAAATCAAACTAGATAAACGATTCTTAAATTCTTCTAAAATCATAAAAATATAAATGATATGCAAAGATCAAGTGCTACTTGCGTGAAATAAAAGTTGATGACCAAATAATTATACAAAGATGTAAAAAGTGCTCCTATAAACAATTAATTAAACTTAGAAAGGAAGCATCTAATTGAAAAAGATGAATAAAGTGATGTGAAAAATTCAGGTAGGTGCCCTCTGAAGAGTGAACCCCTGCAACCACTGGTTGCACAATGGGTGTGCAAAAAATGAAGAGAAATCGTTAGTTGAATTAATAAATAAGGTGATGAATATAATTGGGTAAGTGCCCTCTGAAAAGTGAACCCCTACAACCAAACAGGTTGTACAATGGCTGAACGAAATAAAGTAGAAGATGTGCCAGTGAAAATAACAATTAAGCAACAAGTGTGCAGGTGAATTAGCAAGTAAATAATCTAATGATTGTCAAATGTCCCAAAAAAATGCAAAGGACTGGGGTTCCCCTAAATGGGACTTTAAAGGCACATAAAGAAAAAAAAAGTAATAGATAATGGAAAAATAATGAATTTTATTGAATACAACAATTGAAGGTTAAAAAGACATGTGCAAGCATGAAAAGGGCAGAAAGAAAAAACTCATATCGCTAGAACTTTGAAACACGACATGTTTTGAAGCCAAAATGCTTGCTCCTTCTTCAGGGGTGGTTCAAAGCGGTACTCTGATAATAGAAGAATGGACGTGTAAAAGCCATGAATTGTAAAATCTATATATTACAAAGTGATTTCTGCAGTTCACATAATATAGAACATATAAGGCGAGTACTTACAGAGTTTAGTCATAGCTGGGCTTACATAGCATGCACAAGGATTAAAAACATCTGGTTGGTGTGGATCAGTCTGGCGACATATGTAGCAGTATACGTTGTAGATGGGTAGAATAGTTGGAACCCCAAGATGTCAGGCTAGGTGAGTGCCCCACAATTAACTGAACATCTGAAGTCCTCAAGGGGAGGAGCCAGGGGCAATCCCTTATGATGGAAATTGTCCAGTGTAGGTACTGCCGATCTGAAAGATAGGCAGACAGCCACTGGTTAACTTATGTCCTAGTTCAAAAATAAAGGATAAAACATATAGGATTGTTTCTAAATGTAAAGAAGAAACTGCATAAAATGCCAAGGTTATAAATCAATAGATTACTTGGTAACATAGCAAAGGAGGGGGTATATGCTGGAAACACCTTGATGTTGAAATGGATAGAAATATCGGCGTCCTCTCCACACTGCAGCCAGCAGACGAATGCGCTGGCTGTGTGTTGGGAGAAGTGCACTATTTAAGTGCACACCGATGGCTCAGATGTGTTGCAGCTGGCATCACAGGGAGGGCTTCCTGGAGCGCTGATGCCGGACCCGCCCCCAACCCACGTGTGTCACGCTGCGGCGTGACGTAGTGTGGGCGGGGCCGGCATTTGCGCTCCACCGGCACGGCGATCGAAGCCGGAAGTGTATGGGGACACTGCGGCTGCTGATTGGTCAACGCCGGACCACAAGGGAACAGCGTGGATGGAATATAGACCAATGAGACACATCGCAGATGCGCGATGTGTGTCTCACCGTGCCGGGATGAGCAGATAAAGGGGACACATCCTGGGACCTGTAACTAACAGGGAGAGTTGGCCTCAAAAAATACAGAGAATACTGCATTGGGTATAGTGAGCTAAATGCACCGTGGTGTCATCGGGCCCACTGGAAAAGAGATAAATCTTGATGTATATGAGCATGCATATGACGCCAGGAGATCAACCAACAGATGTGACATGATATTGGTCACTGGTGTACAATAACAACAAGGATCAAGAGGGGGGATCAACAGAGTGGGATATATTATAATGTAGGTAGATAGTTATAGCATGTAGACATGTTCTTGGGGAAGAATGCTGTAAGGGACAGCAATATTATAACACATAATGTATAAACATGTTGTCAAAATACAGGTGAACAATTATAACGTATACATAGAGACGTATTATTGAGGAACAATACTGTAAAAAACAGAACTGTTATGACAAATAATGCATAAACAGACATTAAATATAGACAATCCAAAAGTTGGTTAAATTCATCGAACATAGAGAGGGGCATGGATGAAAAGATATGAAAAAATATATAAAAATATATAAAAAAATATATAAAGAAAGAACACCATTATTATGGAAGATGACAAATGAAGGTGTAACATAAAGGTGGAGAAAAAATATGTTTATGTTTCCATGCCCCCAGAGCTAAATCCTTCAAGGTATGGCTTAAATGATATGGTCCCATTTAATCCTGGGGGTTCCGTTGCCTTAAGGAGGTAAATCCACCTTAGCTCAAGTTGGAGGAGGGCCTTGTTCCAGTCTCCTCCTCTAGAGCCAGGGTGGATTCGGTCCAGGATCAAAAATGTTGGCGTAGTTTACCTCTTACTTTGTACTTGCCAATGTTTTTACATTGGCAAAACTAAACAAGAATTTTGGCAACGCGCCTACCGCCACATTTTGAGCATGAGAAAATCCGATCCAGACCTACCTTTGGGTAGGCATGTAGCCGCAGTACACTCTGGCAAAATGCCCAGGATTAAATTTTTGATCCTGGACCGAATCCACCCTGGCTCTAGAGGAGGAGACTGGAACAAGGCCCTCCTCCAACTTGAGCTAAGGTGGATTTACCTCCTTAAGGCAACGGAACCCCCAGGATTAAATGGGACCATATCATTTAAGCCATACCTTGAAGGATTTAGCTCTGGGGGCATGGAAACATAAACATATTTTTTCTCCACCTTTATGTTACACCTTCATTTGTCATCTTCCATAATAATGGTGTTCTTTCTTTATATATATATATATATATATATATTTTTTTTTTTTTATATATTTTTTCATATCTTTTCATCCATGCCCCTCTCTATGTTCGATGAATTTAACCAACTTTTGGATTGTCTATATTTAATGTCTGTTTATGCATTATTTGTCATAACAGTTCTGTTTTTTACAGTATTGTTCCTCAATAATACGTCTCTATGTATACGTTATAATTGTTCACCTGTATTTTGACAACATGTTTATACATTATGTGTTATAATATTGCTGTCCCTTACAGCATTCTTCCCCAAGAACATGTCTACATGCTATAACTATCTACCTACATTATAATATATCCCACTCTGTTGATCCCCCCTCTTGATCCTTGTTGTTATTGTACACCAGTGACCAATATCATGTCACATCTGTTGGTTGATCTCCTGGCGTCATATGCATGCTCATATACATCAAGATTTATCTCTTTTCCAGTGGGCCCGATGACACCACGGTGCATTTAGCTCACTATACCCAATGCAGTATTCTCTGTATTTTTTGAGGCCAACTCTCCCTGTTAGTTACAGGTCCCAGGATGTGTCCCCTTTATCTGCTCATCCCGGCACGGTGAGACACACATCGCGCATCTGCGATGTGTCTCATTGGTCTATATTCCATCCATGCTGTTCCCTTGTGGTCCGGCGTTGACCAATCAGCAGCCGCAGTGTCCCCATACACTTCCGGCTTCGATCGCCGTGCTGGTGGAGCGCAAATGCCGGCCCCGCCCACACTACGTCACGCCGCAGCGTGACACACGTGGGTTGGGGGCGGGTCCGGCTTCAGCGCTCCAGGAAGCACTCCCTGTGATGCCAGCTGCAACACATCTGAGCCATCGGTGTGCACTTAAATAGTGCACTTCTCCCAACACACAGCCAGCGCATTCGTCTGCTGGCTGCAGTGTGGAGAGGACGCCGATATTTCTATCCATTTCAACATCAAGGTGTTTCCAGCATATACCCCCTCCTTTGCTATGTTACCAAGTAATCTATTGATTTATAACCTTGGCATTTTATGCAGTTTCTTCTTTACATTTAGAAACAATCCTATATGTTTTATCCTTTATTTTTGAACTAGGACATAAGTTAACCAGTGGCTGTCTGCCTATCTTTCAGATCGGCAGTACCTACACTGGACAATTTCCATCATAAGGGATTGCCCCTGGCTCCTCCCCTTGAGGACTTCAGATGTTCAGTTAATTGTGGGGCACTCACCTAGCCTGACATCTTGGGGTTCCAACTATTCTACTCATCTACAACGTATACTGCTACATATGTCGCCAGACTGATCCACACCAACCAGATGTTTTTAATCCTTGTGTATGCTATGTAAGCCCAGCTATGACTAAACTCTGTAAGTACTCGCCTTATATGTTCTATATTATGTGAACTGCAGAAATCACTTTGTAACATATAGATTTTACAATTCATGGCTTTTACACATCCATTCTTCTATTATCAGAGTACCGCTTTGAACCACCCCTGAAGAAGGAGCAAGCATTTTGGCTTCGAAACATGTCGTGTTTCAAAGTTCTAGCGATATGAGTTTTTTCTTTCTGCCCTTTTCATGCTTGCACATGTCTTTTTAACCTTCAATTGTTGTATTCAATAAAATTCATTATTTTTCCATTATCTATTACTTTTTTTATCTTTATGTGCCTTTAAAGTCCCATTTAGGGGAACCCCAGTCCTTTGCATTTTCATTAGGGATGTGGCACAAATTGCTTTAGGTCTTCAGCACCCCCTATAAATGTCCCCAAAAAATGGATAAATAATAAATATCTCCAATAAAAAATATATATCACAGATGGGACAATAGGAAGGATAAAACTGTGCACAAAATCCGTGCCCTAACATAAAAGGGGGGGGGGGGGTGATAGTGAATGACTTCAAATAAAAGTTCATAAAGTGCAGTGAAATAAAATGTTTCCGGTGACAGCGCAGTGCGAAACTTTCGTGAGCTAGGAAATCCACATAAGTGTGTAATGGCCGCTAACCTCCATTAACACTCAAACGAGCGTTTCAGGTATATAGGGTCAACCTGCAGACCCTCCAGATCAAGTTTCCAATCGATCACACTCCTCCAATGAAAGTACACTGGATATGCCAGATGGATGGGATGGTGTAATTTCTCTAATAACCTCCGGTATACAGAGATGGCTGTGTGCTTCCTGGGATACTCATTTACCAGAAGAAAATGATAAAGGGGACTCTCATAGTGTAGTACGTTCAAACAGCTTTAATCAATCAAATAAAATTGCACTTACACTTTGTAAGAGAGATATCAGCATGAAATGATACAAGGGATCCCGCAGTTGCGGTCTGTTCCTCTACTTCCATTCTTGGCCGTGGACCGGAAGTGACATCACCACAGCTTCTCCTGACACGTTGCGTCACAAAATCACGTGACTTTATCAAGGGTTACGTGTACCCGTTGTACAACCTGTTTGGTTGTAGGGGTTCACTTTTCAGAGGGCACTTACCCAATTATATTCATCACCTTATTTATTAATTCAACTAATGATTTCTCTTCATTTTTTGCACACCCATTGTGCAACCAGCGGTTGCAGGGGTTCACTCTTCAGAGGGCACCTACCTGAATTTTTCACATCACTTTATTCATCTTTTTCATTAAGATGCTTCCTTTCTAAGTTTAATTAATTGTTTATAGGAGCACTTTTTACATCTTTGTATAATTATTTGGTCATCAACTTTTATTTCATGCAAGTAGCACTTGATCTTTGCATATCATTTATATTCTTATGATTTTAGAAGAATTTAAGAATCGTTTATCTAGTTTGATTTCTACATCTATGGTTCATCCAGTAGGGACATTGTGCGCTGATTCTTCTTTCTCTCTTTAATTTACTTTGTATTACCTTCAACTATGTAGTGCAAGGGCTTGTCTGATTGCATACAAATTGAAAGTGTTTAGGTTTGACCTTATATTATATGGTTTTGGTAAATCTAAAGGAAAGTTGAACAAGAAAATTGTATAGTGTATGGCCAGCCTTAGGCATTAGTTGCAGAGTCCGGGTGCTCCATTCTGCAAATCGGCTTCCTCCTTATCCCCGCCCTTTTTTCTAGTGGTAGCGCATAGATTTACTGTTCCTTTTACAAAAATACATCAAATCTTTAGGCCCATCTAAGAGTTCATCATATTGAATTATATCATGCAGCACAGAAAAAACAAAATGAATATCAATGTGATTTTGAAATATTTCCTCCACTACCCCAGGCAACAATACCCGATATGTTTCAGAAAAAAAACAGGTGTTACAGTCTAGATTCAGATGGAAGATCCCAACTGCTGGACAGAGTAATCACAGAGGTGATGGTCACTGATAACCAGCCATTTAAAATGGTGTCTGACTCAGGATTTAAAGTGGTTGTAAACCCACTTTGTTGACATTTACCTATAGGTAAGCCTGTATTAAGGCTTACTTATAGGTGCTATAAATATCTCCTAAACTTGCACCGTTTAGGAGATATTTACAGTGCATGCAGCCGATGTCATCGGCGCATGCGCTCTGAAGGAATGGCCACCCGTGCCAATCCTTTAGAGCCCAGTGCAGTGAACGGCGGCTCCCGCGCGCATGTGCGGTAATGATGTAATCGCGCCTCCGGCCAATCAGATGGCCGGAGGACGCGAACAAGGAAGCAGGGCGGCCATACATGTCAGCCGCCCTGTCGCTGAGCGGGCGGCACTGCGAGGGCTTTTTTAAGGTATTTCATAATGAGCTAGTATGCAATGCATCTACTACTACTAATGCATCTACAACTACTCATGTTGAGCTCATTGAATATTTCATTTTTTTGTCACAGGTGTTTGAAAAATGACTAAAAAAAAATATATATATATATTTTTTTTTTACACAAAGTTGTCATTGAAATGATATATTGCTCACACATGCCATGGGTATATGTGTAATTACACCCCAAAATATATTCTGCTGCTTCTCCCGAGTACAGGGATACCACATATGTGAGACTTTTTGGGAGCCTAGCAGTGTACAGGAGCCCGAAAACAAATCACCACCATCAGAATTTCAAAGGGCTTACATTTTTCATTGCATTTTCTCACTACCTATAACGGTTTAGGAGGCCCTGAAATGTCAAGATACCACAGCCCCCCCCCTATGACCCCATTTTGGAAAGTAGACACCCCAAGCTGTTGGCTGAGAGGCATGGTGAGTCCATGGAATATTTTATATTTTGACACAACCTTTGGGAAAATTAATTTTTTTTTTTTTTTTTACACAACGTTGTCACTAAAAGATAAATTTCTCACACATGACATGGGTATATGTGGAATGACACCCCAAAATACATTCTGCCGCTTCTCCTGAGTATGGGGATACCCCATGTGTGAGACTTTCTGGGAGCCTAGCTGTGTACGGGACCCCGAAAATCAATCACCATCTTCAGGTTTTCTAATGGCGTAAATTTTTGATTTTACTCCTCACTCACTACCCATCACAGTTTCGGAGGCCCTGAAATTTCAAGATAGCACAAACCCCCCCCCCCCCAAATGACCCCATTTTGGAAAGTAGACACCCCAAGCTATTTGCTGAGAAGCATGGTGAGTCCATGGAATATTTTACCACAAATTTTGGGAAAATTACATTATTTTTTTATTAACACAAAGTTGTCACTAAATGATAAATTGCTCACACATGCCATGGGTATATGTGGAATTACACCCCAAAAATACATTCTACTGCTTCCCCTGAGTACAGGGATACCCCATGTGTGAGACTTTTTGGGAGCCTAGCTGTGTACAGGACCGCGAAAACCAATCAACACTCTCAGGTTTTCTAATGGCGTAAATTGTGCATGTCACCTCTGCACTACCTGTCACAGTCTCGGAGGCCCTAAAATTCCAAGATAGCACAAACCCCCCCCAATGACCCCATTTTGGAAAGTAGACACCCCAAGCTATTTGCTGAGAGGCATGGTGAGTCCATGGAATATTTTATATTTTGCCACAAGTTCCGGGAAATATATTTTGGGGGGGGGGGGGGTGTTTGTGCCATCTTGGCATTTCATGGACTTCAAAATGTGATAGGTAGTAAGGAGTGAGATCAACAATTTACGCCCTTAGAAAGCCAGAAGGTGCGGATTGGTTTTCCGGGTCCTGTACGCCAGTGGTCCTCAACTCCGGTCCTCAGGGACCACTAACAGGCCAGATTTTAAGTATTACCTTGGGGAGATGCAGACTAGAATACTGAAATCACTGAGCAGCAAATTATATCACCTGTGATGTATTTCAGATATCTTGCAAACCTGGCCTATTAGTGGGCCCTGAGGACCGGAGTTGAGGACCACTGCTGTACGCGGCTAGACTGCCAAAAAGTCTCACACATGGGGTATCCCTGTACTCAGGAGAAGCAGCAGAATGTATTTTGGGGTGTCATTTCACATATACCCATGGCATGTGTGAGCATTATATCATTTACTGACTACTTGGGTGTTAAAAAAAAAAAAAAAAAATTGTCATCTTCCCGAAACTTAGGCATATTGAGTCCATGAAGTATTTTATATTTTGTCCTATCAGCAAATAGCTTTGGGTGTCTACTTTTCAAAAAGGGGTCATTTGGGGGGGTGTTAGAACTGTCCCGGCATTTTATGCTCAATCTTAACCACACATCACCCACTCTTCTAACCGCTTGAAAACCATGCCTTTTCTATGACTTTTTGTTTACATGAAAAATTTTCTTTTTTTTTTTTACTAGAAAATTACTTTGAACCCCCAAACATTATATTTCTTTAAAGCAGAGGCCCTATAGAATAAAATGGTGGATGTAGCAATTTTTTTTGTCACACGGTATTTGCGCAAATTTTCCAAACGCAATTTCTGCAAAAAAAAAAAAAAAATTTTTTAATTTATTGCACAAATACACTATATAATTCCAATTTATTTGGTAAAATTTAAAAGATGATCTTATGCGGAGTACACAGATACCAAACATGACATGCTTTAAAAATTGTGCATGCCTGTGCAACGGCAACAGACTACGTACATTTTTAAAAGTCTTTACAGGTTACCACTTTAGACTTACAGGAGGTCTACTGCAAGAATTACTGCACTCGACCTGACATTTGCGGCGATACCTCATATGCATGCTGCAATTGCGGTTTACATATGACACTAGACCAACGCTTGCGTGCGCCATTGCGCGCAAGCACAGGGGGGAGGGGAGGCTTGATATTTTATTTTGCTTTTTTATGTTATTTTGACACCTTTCCTTTCATTTTTTTTTTTTATCATTTTTATTGTTATCACAGTGAATATAAATATCCCCTATAATAACAATCTGTAGTGACAGGTACTCTTTTTAAAAAAATTGGGGTCTTTTAGACTCTAGATCTCTCCTCTGACCACACCAAAATTGGTGCGATAAAATACTTTCCCAATGGCCTTGTTTATTTCTGGCGAAATAGAAGTCATGAAATGCTCGTAGCTTCCGGTATCTTAGGCCATAGAGATGATTGGAGCCATTCTCATCTCCAATTAGCTGTATGGTTAGTTAATTGAACCACCGGCTGCAATCTTGGGTTAAACGGTGGGACAGGAGAGCCCAAGAAAAACCACGGAAGGCGGCGGGGGGGGGGGGGGGGGGTTAGTCCCCTCCCACTGCATGTAAAAGCAGTCTAGCGGCCAATTATACACTAGGATTGCTTTTACATGCAAGCCGACCGCTGGCTGTAAAAAACGATACCAAGATGATGCCTAAATCTGCAGGCATCATCCTGGTATAACCACTCAAAGTCCAGCAACGTACCAGTACATTGCTGGTCCTTGTTTGGCATATAGTGTAGTTTTTTTTTTTTTTTTTCATGCAGCCTGTGGGCTGAACGAAAAAAAAAGAGAACCCATCAGAAATGAGAACAGGAATAATGTGTAGTATTACCCATCATTAACCGCCCAAACATCCACCCACTTAATTTAATGATGGGTATACATGACACTATTCCACATATACCTAAATAGGATTTTAACTGCAGTGCTGAAATCAGAAAATCACCTTAGCTGCCGCCAGCAAAGGTATCCATATATGCTGTTGGCAAACACTGTTTGTGTCAGAATATATAAAATCAGTGTGTCAGCCAAAGAGTACCTGCAAGAGAAACAGGTCACAAAAGAATGAAAAACAAAAAGCACAGTAAAAGTACAGTAGGAAGAGTAGAACATATAAAATTACTGACAACTGTTTTTGAATTTTTATTTTTCTAACTGTTTGATTTGCAACTGCAATTTTCCAGCTTGGGTCTCTCAAAATGTCGATAGCCATCCAACATCTTTCGAGACCCTGTGTTTGTTTGCCCTACACTAATACTCCACTAGTGTATGGTAGCGCTTGAAACATTCCCCGATGCAGAGACCAGGTTGGTCAGGACATTTGGGACAATATTAGCAGGTGTCACGCCTAAATCCGCGCCTGCTACAGACACGACTTCTTTGGGGTTGTCTTTGGGTAGGGGTACTCGGAGGACATGTGAAAAATGCCTCATGCAGCCGACTCACTGCATCTGGAAGGGAAAGTTGGGCAGGTATGCCTCCTGGATACAGGTAGGCAAGGATTATCGCTTCCTGGAATTCCCGGAAGGATCCAGTTCGTCCTTACGCCCTGTTTAGGACAAAGGCGTTCAGCATAGCCAATTGGTATAAATAAACAGACACTTATTTGTACCAGCGTCTGGCTTTACAGGCAACTTATTATGGCGCCAAAAGCTGGTGGTTAAGGTCCACTCCTCCCATATTAAGGTTATATTTGTGGACACAGAGGGGTTTCTCCATAACGTCAGTTGCCGTAGGAATTTGGATCGTCGTGTCTGCGTGAAGGGAGGACAGAACATAAACATCCCGTGTATCCCTCCACTTCACTGCAAGCAATTTGTCCGTTTTCAAGCAGGCTCTCGCCCCCCGACTAAGAGGGGAATTTACAAGCCATTGGGGGAAGCCCCGGCGATTAGGTCGCACGGTGCCACATGCGCTAATTTGTAATTCAGAAAGATGACTAAATAGTGGCACGCTTGTGTAAAAGTTGTGTAAATGGTACCCCTTTCCAGATAAGGGTGACACCAAGTCCCAAACTATCTTGCCGCTGCTCCCTATGTAGTCTGGGCAGTTGGGGGACTCCACACAGCTATCTTTTCCTTCATAGACCCGGAAACTAACTGTATAACCTGTGGCCCTGTCACAGTTTATACAGCTTGACCCCATACTTGGCACGCTTGCTGGGGAGGTACTGTTTCATAGCAAGGCAGCCAGTAAATTTTATCAGGGACTCGTCAACGCAGACAACTTGTTCAGGGGTAAACAAGGCTGTAAACCACTGATTGAAGTGGTCTATGAGGAGCCGAATTTTGTAGAGCCGATCATATGCAGGGTCTCCGAGGACGACAGATTTCATTGTCGCTGAAATGCATAAATCACAGAATTTGCTCATATCGCGCCCTGGACATGGAGGCAGAGTAAATGCGCATATGGTGAAGTGGGCTAGTGGACCAATATAGCCGCAATTCACTGTTTAGTTATGCCCATGTGGAGGGAAAGGCCCAGAAAGATTTTAAAATCGGAAACCGTTATAGGTTTCCAGCCGAATGGTCTGGCAAGGGGTGAATTTGGGTTGGCAGTGATAAATTGTTGTGCGTATAAATTTGATTGATCCACAATAGATCCGTAAAGATCTTCCATGAAGAGCAGCTCAAAAAAGTTCAGGGGCGTAAAACCAGCTGTCTCCACGTGGATTCCAGGTTGGGCAGTGAATGGGGAAAGTACTGGCGCTGTAAAATCAGTGGGTTGCCAATTGGTATATGCCAGCGCATCAGGGAGGGCACTATGGGCTCTACGGGCCTGTTTTCGAATACGCGGTGGCTGCGGGCCACTACTCATGCTAGCCACCGCACCAGCTTCAACTGCACTTTTGGGACTCGCCCCGTCACCAAGTGTTACTGCAGTGCTGGTTGTAGTAGGTCCAGGGTGTACTAGGCCGCTGGTGCTTGCCAGGTCACCAGAAGGATGAGCGGCACTAGTAACCACACTCTGCTCCATACGAGCACCCTGCGATTCCTGCATCTCAACAACTCCAGAATGGGGGTCAGGTACACCTGGGTCTAACAGGGACCAATCCGTCAGAGCTATCTGTCAGGGAGCCGCTGCTGTCATCAGGTTCGTATACTGACACTAATTCTGTCAGTGTAGCTTCCCCATCGCTATCATCTGACATGGCCAGTATACTATATACCTCTTCACCACTGTACCAACGTTTGGTTATTTTGGTAACTAAATTTACCGGTACAGTAGTGTGACTCAGGTAATAAAAAGCACCTGGTTGTCAAGGACTATTTCAAGCACTACCAAAAAACTGCTAATGCTAGCAGGGATCAGGCCTGACTCTAACAGCGGTTTTGTGTGTTGGTTTTTTTTTTAAGTGACAGTAATCTATTGATTACTACACTTGCCGTGGTAGGGTGAGCTGAGCAGAGGTGTTAAAACGCAGGTGCTGGCAGGAATCGGTGCTGATGGTGCAAACACCGCATTTTGGGAACCCCAAACTATGGGGGCGCTAGTATACTTCTGATCAGAAGTTACAAGTGACATGAATTTTTCTTTCACCGTATAAAAGTGTATACGGGCGATCGTGTCCCTGGGAAGGGATGCAGCAATGTGTTTTGGCTTGGGCAATCTGTGTATACGGTCTAGCGCCATGTCGCACAAGGGAACATCCGGAAGGGCCTCTTGCATCAATGATGTGAGATATTCCGCTAGCTCTTGGGGCTTCACCGTCTCTGGGATTCCTCTAATTTTTATATGGTTGCGTCTGGACCTGTCCTCAACTTTCGCTTTAAGCCATGAGATGTCGTCTTCATGCTCATTGTGGGCATCCACCATATTGTTAAAGGTGTCAGCGAATTCGCCCATTTTAGATTCCACATGTTCCACCCTGTTGCTCACTCCTGTGATTGCTTTATTGCACTGAGACATGATTTGGAGCATGTCAGCGTGGATGGAGCTTCTAAGGGACATCATCATGTCTTTTAGCAGGGAATCCATGACAGGTTGTCCCGAGGTGGGGAAATTGGAAATGGCGTCATGAAACTCAAATGTGTCATCAGCACTGGCTCCCTGTGTCTCGGCACCTTCTGGGAGCTGCAGCCTGATTTTAGATTTGGCTGGCACAGGCTGATCGTGGTGTAGAGGCAGATTGAACCCCCTCTTGTACTCCGGCCATCCCCACTGACTCCCGAGTCCCCGCACGGCCATTAAGCAGGAGGGAGGCAGCGCGGCGCTGCCTGCAGAAGCTCCGGCGCCATTTTGACTGGGCTTCCCGCCCGCCTGATTGAAGAAGTTCAGTAGCTTACCGGGCTTGGTTTTCCCCCTCCTCCCTCCCGAAGCCTGCTGGCGACGTCCTGACATCCTGGGGTAGTGTTTGTGCGGATTTTCGGTGACCCTCTGCGTCGGAATTGACTCCGGTAAGACCGCTAGACGAGGAGCTGTGCTATTAAGCTGCCATCTTGCTCGCCGGCCGGCTCCGCCCCCCCACTTCTGATCAGATCTTGATCTGTTCAAACACTATACTAGTAATGGAAGTGTATGTGTGCGGTAATCAAGGGGTTATTTTAACAATGCGCCGGGGATCTGTGCTTTTTTTTAGACTGACCCTAACACTAGCCAATTTCTGTACACTATAAAAGTGACACTGACAGGGCACGGAAGGGGTTAACTCTTTAATGGGGGTGGCAGGGACCCTAAACCTCCTTTGGGATAGAAACCAACTCACTAGCGCAACCTCAAGTCACAATCACACTAATACAAAATACAGTAAAAACACTATTACGTGTGTATTAGTGTGCAATGTGACAGGGGGGAAGGGGTTAACTGGATGTGATCAGGGGGTTAAATCTTTATTGGGAGGGGGTGGTGGGTATCGTAAGGATAAAAGGAACGGTGACAAGCGCTAAACCTGGTCACAAGTCACTTATACGGGTATATAGAAAATGCTATATACTGTATACAGTGTGTTGTGACAGGGTGTAGGGGTGATCAGGGGGTTAAATCTTTATTGGGGTGGCAGGGACCCTCAACCTCCTTGGGACAGAAACTAACTTGCTAGCGCCAATTCAGGGCACAAACACAATACAGAAAAACAGTATATTACATTTGTATTAGGGTGCAATGTGATGGGTGGGGAAGGGGTTAACTGGGTGTGATCAGGGGGGGGGGGTGGCAGCTATTTAAGTGAAAAAGGGAGGGCCGCAAGCGCTACACCTGGTCACAAATCACACTTATACGGGTATATAGGAAAATGCTATATAGTGTGTTGTGTCAGGGGGTGTAGGGGTGATCAGGGGGTTAAATCTTTATTGGGGTGGTGGGGACCCTAAACCTCCTTTGGAACAGAAACGAAGTCACTAGCGCCAAGTCAAGTCACAATCGCACTAACAAAGACAGTATATTACCTTTGTATTAAGTGTCCAATGTGACAGGGGGTAGGGGTTAATTGGGGGTTTAATCTATTGGGGGTGGCGGGTATTTCAAGTGAAAAAGGGGGGGTCGCAAGCGCTACACCTGGTCACAAATCACACTTATACAGGAAAATGTTATATGCTGTATACAGTGTATGTTGTGACGTGGTGTAGGGGTAACTGGGGGCGATCAGGGGTTAAATGTGCCTAAGTGTACAAGTGTGTGCTTGTGCAGTTACTTACAGTTAGATATGCTCTCCTCATTGGATCATGGGAGGGGAGGACACATCTTTTAAGCCTGGGTTTACATTTCACAGGCTCAGCACAGGATCTGATTTTGGCCTGGACCTGTAGATCGGTTCTGCCCAAATGATTGGCCTGGACCTGATGACTGATCAGTTCTGAACCCAATCAAGCCATCAGTGGGACCGTGGGCCAGAGCAGCGATGGCTAGTGATGTACCGATACGTCACTTTGCCTGGATGGGGCTGACCGCCACAGTATATGTACTTGCGGCAGTCAGCAAGTGGTTAAAGCAGCAGCTACGTTTTTTGATGGACAAAAGAGAAAAGGTCTTTACCTCTGCGTGCCAGCAAGTGTTTCTCCACCAAGTCATATTTTGCTCACTGAACTGCAACCCAAACACTTGTATCATGAGTTTTCTGGATTCCAGGTTAATATTCTATTTAAATATACACCTGTGGTAATGCTAGACCCTTCATTACAAAACTCAAACATTCTCCCCACTGTATATCTGCATTTAAATTTTTTACTTGGAAATTTTAGTGCAACACTTTGTATACTATTCCAGTTGCGCAAAAAGGGCTTCTGTCAGGTGTAGCAGGCACATTTTACAGTGAGAGTATGGAGGATGCAAGATGTCAGCCAAAGTTTTTAACCCAAAGAGACAAGTCCCTCTTGCAGGAGGTAGAAGCACCCATGCATTGTGAAAAAGTGTTTGTTGCCCATCTTGGCAAGCTTTCTAGTTCGATTTTCTTCAGAATATTTAGATGCAGACTTAGGAAAGGAACAGTTCTTGGTCCTGACAGCTTTTGTCCCCCAAAGGATTCTGACACCGTTAGAAGACTTTCCTCTAATCATTTGGCTAAAATAACCCAGCATGCACCTTTGAAGGGCATATGTTTCAGCTGTTTGTGGAGGGAGCTCTGAACCAGTTTTAGCCATAAGAGACTCTCCCAAAATGTCCACACAGAAGGGTAATGTGTCAGGAAAGACGTCCCATTCTACAGCTAGGCACCAATTGGAAGTTAAGGGCCACAGGTTTGCTAGTTTAGGCAAATCATATGGCTAAGAGAGCGCCTAGTACAGTGCAAACTATATAGAGCCTTCTGGCAGCACCAGCCACCTGTGGCTTCTTGATGCGGTAGGAAGTTTCCCCACTGCACCCAAGTTCTTTGCTGCCCAAATTGTGAAGGACTAAGGATCCCAAATTTTAGGGGCAATTTATGTTAACTGCAGCAGACTAAACAGATTATTCAATTATGCTACCTAGGGTCTTCCAACAACTAGGTTCTGCCACAGCTCTGGACCTGCAAGTACCCTGGCTAGCCAACTGTGCAACTGCCTGTTGCAGGCAAGAAGCTTCAGGTCATCCCAATAAGACTTATCCAGATCAAGGATTTGATCTAATACTAAAACCACTCTTTAGCATGGATTCTTGAGTTGGATGCAGTTATTGGTTAAAAAAAAAAAAAAAAAAAAAAAAAAAAAAAAAAAAGGGCCAAGTTCACCTTTCATTACAGGTTATGAAAAGACTGCCCTCGGTTTTGCCAGCTAGTTGGGGTGGGAGGAGCTCTGCAGGGCAGAGTCAACCTTTATTGTACAGTCACCTGGGCAGGTGGAGCATGACCAAATGCATCCCATCATGTACAAGCGAAGTGGTTAAATGACAAAAGCTAAAAAGGGTAGTGTTGGCATGACCAATTGTTATCAGCACACAAAAACCCCCCACCACACATCAAGTTCTAACCCTGGATGAAAGTGTTTGCTTTGAATGTTAGAGCATTTTTGGTTTGTGGCGTTCACGTGCTGTGTAGGTCTGCTTTAAATGTCAATACATAAATTTTGTGATGCATACAGATACTTTTCTATAGCCCGAATAAAATTACACCTCGAGTTTAGCAGACCAAAAACCGAAAACACAGGAAATACCATTTACAATTTATTAAACATTTAAATGTGCAATGTGGCAACTTTACATTTAAGCCAAAGACAACAGATTGTTGGGGCTCAGGGTCTAGCACAAATGCACTTACCTTTTACTGAATAAATATACATTAACACAAGATATAGGCCTTTAATTTAGTAAATTCTACATCTGTAATGTACAATAAATGTGTATATGCTAATTTAACATAATTGGCTGATTTTATACAGCACTTATATCTTTTAGTCCATAAGTAAATTATTAAATGATAAAGAACATCAAACACAACCACTTCCAAATAACTAGGAAATAAATGTCTAACACAAAAAAGTAAAGACCCCATTGCTTTACAACCCACCCCAACAGTCTAAACTCTGGAAAGAGGATAAGCCCACAACTTCCCTTCTAGAGAAGGCGACTACAGTCGCTTTGCTTATCAAAAAATCGAATTCTGATCCGTTATGAGCATTGAGACAAGATTCAATATATTTCCAAAGAAAAGCACAAATGCGCGTCGTGATTCGCCAATTCAGCAACAGCGAGTACGGCATTCAAAAAAAAAAAAAAAAACTCATCCCATGGATCAAATAAGATCAGCCACATTCATTGGCATCTCCTCCACAGTAGTATTGTAGAAAGTCTCGATATCTCGAAGTATTCTTTTATCCTCTTCTGTAACAAAGTTAATTGCCACACCTTTTCTACCAAAGCGACCTCCACGTCCAATCCTGCAAGAAAATATAATTTTTGTTCATGTCATTCATAAACAGGACAACCAAAGAATGAAGCCACCAAGCATAGTGCGCTATATACAGTTTGTATTTTCTAGAATCTGTCTTCTGTTGACTCAGGCTGGAAAATCCTCATGTCAGAAATCCTGCTAATATACCTTCTTGAAGAACAGTTCCATGTCCCTAAAGTACATGTGCAACCATTCTAATGTACATAAGAAAAAGTTTGTTCAACTTTGTAACAAAGCCAAATGCTGTCTAAAATGCATACATGATCATTCAACCATGTTAAAGTTGAAACGCAGAATGATCCGACAATACCGAAAATGCCTCCTTTCCTGGTATTTAACCTAACTCTAAGGTATTACCGTCCATAATTTGCAGTCACCCATATTTCTGGCCTCCATATATAGCAGGGGTGCCTTTTGAAAACACAAGAGGCATGTGGTGAAGTAAACTTCCATACATTTACCTATAGGCAAGCCCGTTTAGGAAATGTATTCTACATGCAGCCAGTGACAGCACTGGTGCATGTTCTTTGAAGGAATGGCAGGGATGGCCGTTCTTCAGAGCCCTGTGCCATGAATGGCAGCGATGCCATCGCAGCTCTGGCCATTCAGAGACTGAGTCTGCAAACCTGGAAGACAGGTGAAGATGGAAGCTGCCTCCAGCACAGACATCTCAGCGCAGGAGGGCTTTGTTTAAAACCAAATTTAACATAATGTGCTAGTATGCGATGCAAAAGACGCACATTAGGACTAACTTGCCAGGGGAAAAAAAAAAAAACCCGTTTACTCCCTCTAAGGAAACTGCACGTTTTAGATCAAGAGAATCCAGCTAAAGTAACCCAAGTGTTGAAACAAGTTTTGCTACATGGGCAAGTGAAAGTAACATGGCAACAACCAATGCAATTTAAAAACCAAAGAACTGTCAGCCACAGTATAGTGGTGAAGAACAACTGTGTAATTCACTGTGGAATATGGCTCTTAATATCCCAAAGATCACATCACTGCTAGGTACAAAAAAACCTTCACAGATTGAGTCTTTGGATTAAACCCCCCCCCCCCCCCAACTGTTGCTGAGCAAGTCCCATCATGCCTGCAATTGTCAAACTTACAATGTCTCGTGGACATGTGGTCAACACCTGAGGGCTGCAGTTTGCCCACCCCTGATCTACAAGATACTCCAGCCACACATGTAATAGGGAACTGAACATGCATATTATCCGGTGCTCAAAAGCAATACAAGAACACAAATGTCTGGTGAAAACCTATGCTAAACAGCAGTTTAAGGCAATGAACTGCTGAAAATGCACAAGCAATCAATATAGATTATAAGCTAGGCAACTTGAAAGTATGGAAAGTTGACTAGCCCTGATCCTGCTGCATTGCAGGCTGAACCAAATTTAGTCCATGTCACCTTTACATTGTTGTAAAGACTCAAGAGCTTTATAAACGCCACCAAGTCTGGGTAAATAGACACCTTTACTGTTGCAAATCCATTTTTGAAGGTAATTTTCAAACTGATTAAAATGGTAGCATTTGCCTAGTTCCACAGCACCAGGTGTGTATTACTAAATTACCAGACTGGTGATCCTATGTACATAGGCACCAGCAGATATTCCTCCCCACACCCTGCCTAGTTTTATTGCATATTATACACTGGACATTTATTGTCTCTTCTGCTTAGTAGTAATCCACACCATCTAAAGCCACTGATGCCCAATTAATGGCTGTATTTTCTCAAACAAATCCGGCCAAGGTTTGAAGATACTGTTCCCACCAAGTATGTGACTAAAGAAAAATATAAAGTGCATTTTTGCTGCCACTCGAGATAAATAGGCCTCATTTGTACGACTTTGTGGAACCCATTGACTTTTAGCATGTTGACTCCCAGTCCACATCGGCTTCCCATGCACCCAAATTACACCACTGCTGCAGGGAAAGCCTTACCTCTTGATGCCTCCCAGCCCTTTAAGTTCAGGATGCTGGGAGGTGGGGTTTATAATCATGCGACTACTGTGATGGGCTGGCAGTCACACAATTGAAAGTTCCCATTCGCAAGTAGCGATCTGGAACTTGTTAGCCGCCTGGGAGCACTGACAGTGCACACTTTGCCCCAATTCATGAAAAAAAAAAATGCAGCCACTCAGCACCAAGGGGTTAAACAAACTAGTTTTCAGCCTGTCTACAGAAAATGTACTTTTAGTGCTTTTTGCCTAGTCAGTTTTGAAAACTGAATGTTCAGAGACCCCCCCCCAAATGCCACATTACTTTTATAGCATGGTGTGTGCCTGCAGTGTTGAGTAGTAACAGATCTACATAGCTAAATTATGAACATGTAGGCATGTAAGAGCAGACAGCCAAAGCATTATTCAATTAACCAATTTCCCCAACTGTTGTATCTAGACAACAGAAAGATATAAAGACATTACCTTTACAAGTACAAGTCCTTGTTCCACTGGCCGCCATCAATTCACGACCAGATGTGTTTTCTCTGGTCAAGAGAAATACACACCAGTTCCATAGGCCATTCTCTGCTGCGTCCGGGAGCAAACGGTACTCTGCTCCTTAGCTATTTAAACATAAAAGCTTTGTAAAGATTGCCTGGGGAATTTACTACATGCCATATTATAGACAAAACCTGTTTGAAACCAAGCGTCCCTGTCGGCTGTTTTGTTCAGAACAGACAGGGATAGTAGGAAGCAATTTATTATTTGCAGGGGGAACGACAGAACAGCACTTCACAGCTATACTGTAACTTAACCTGCGTTATTTACTTTATAAGGATAGAAAGTGCTTTGGCATTCAAAATTTTACTGCATTTGCTGAAGGTCATCTGATAGAATTTTCTTAACCACTAAACTAAATAAAGTTACAGAAAAGATTTAAGAAAACAAGTATTGTATACACAAGAATACAGTTTCACAGGCTGCAAACAGTGAGACTTATCACAAAAGAATTGTTAAACAGTGTTACGCTTCATTAAAGCACAAGTAAATAATCCCAAGTAAAACATTACAAAAAAAATAGTTCTAACCGTCCCAAAAGATTGAGGGAAAAAACAAACACGATGCCCTTACCAAATGGCCAGGATCCCCTGGTGACCGGTAGGTCTGGCAAACTTGGGGAATTCCCCTTTAAACCACATTCTGGTATGAGCCTTCGAAGGGACTTCCAGAGCTCCCAAACAAGTTCTATGAAAAGCACTGGATAAAGTGTAAAACCTAACTGTTTAAGATGTGCACAAATACCATTTTATCTTTTGAGTGATCCCTTTATTCAATAAATCAACATCTGGCAGGTGCAAACAGCATCCATGAAGCAAAGGACTTCCATCTCTTTTTGGATAGTTTAATTTTAATTTCCACTTGGGATTACTTGTTTTACTATAGCGCAACACTTTACACTATTGTATATACAGACCTGTGAATGTAATTTTCACGGTTGGTTGGTAGGTCATAATTTATCACCAGGGAAACCTGTTGCACGTCTATGCCACGTGCCTAGAAAAGAAAAAAAAAAG
Source organism: Pelophylax lessonae (assembly GCF_965119305.1). Taxonomy (NCBI): domain Eukaryota; kingdom Metazoa; phylum Chordata; class Amphibia; order Anura; family Ranidae; genus Pelophylax; species Pelophylax lessonae. Next base: position 284,491,254 of record NC_138770.1, read on the forward strand.
GTCAGTCATTGGAACACATTTGACTAAAACCTTTAGTAATTGTGGACAAAATGTTTTTCCCTGTGTTAATCTATGGCAGTCTACATAGTTAGCTTCATTGAAAAAGATAGCCATTTTTATTTTTAATTTCTGCAGCAGTTTAAAATTATTCAATGAGCACCTTTTGCAGAATAGTGACTTCTAGATAAGCATCAAAATTGACTGTTTAGAACACGAGGCACGTGGTGAAGGATTCCAGAGTTAAAACTGCATATTTTAGATCGAGAATCCATCCACAGTTAAGTAACCCAAGTGTAGTTGAAACATGGGCAAGTGAAAACATAACAATTCAATTCAATTAAAAACCAAAATAACTGTCAGCCACAGTATAGTGGTGAAGAACAACTGTGTAATTCACTGTGGAATATGGCTCTTAATATCCCAAAGAACATCACTGCTAGGTACAAGAAACCATCACAGACTATACAAGTCTTTGGATTACACCCCCCCCTCCCCCATTCTTAAGTCACCCTTACCAGTAAATCAGTAGTGATCAATACTCGACTAGATCCAGACCTGAACTCCCTCATAATGACATCTCGTTCCTTCTGATCCATATCACCATGCTGCAATGTAAGGGTGTGTTATTAACTTATCTTGCACAGAACTGTAATAGCTGTTTGAGACCAAGCGTCCCTGCCTGCCACATTGAACAGTCAGGGATAGTAGGAAACAGTTTTATTTCAGCAGGGGGAACGACAACACAGCACCACACTGCCATATTGTAACTTATCCTGCATGTAAAAAAAAAAAAAAAAAAAAAAACACAACTTACCAGAGCAGATACAGTGAAATCTCTTGCATGCATTTTTTCTGTTAACCAGTCAACTTTTCTTCTTGTATTAAGAAAAATGACAGCCTGTGTAATGGTCAGTGTCTCATACAGATCACAGAGAGTGTCCAATTTCCATTCCTAAAGGAGAGTAATTTAATATTTGGTTAAGCAGCTACATGCAATCTCAACAGCTTAAGTAGGTCACAGAACAAAGGCCAGTAAAGACATTGTACAAAGCTGGTGCTTCTGTTCTTACCTCTCTTTCAACATTAATATAGAACTGCTTAATACCCTCCAAAGTCAGTTCCTCCTTTTTCACAAGAATACGAATTGGATCCCTCATGAACTTTTTGGTCACTTCCAACACATCTGTGGGCATTGTGGCAGATAAAAGGACAACCTTAAAAAAAATAAAATAAAACAGCATTAATGCCAATACTCATGCATTAATGAAAGTTCCATAAACCTCCACTTTCTGCAATTGAAATAGCAAAGTATATAGCCACCAACAAACATTTAGGCTGTCAATAGAAAATTTCCAATACAAAAAACTTGCTTTGCACCAGATCAAGCTATACAATACTTGAAATGTAAAATGTATAAATTTGATTTCTGAACTATGTCCCAGGTAGAGTCTATATTGATGATCGCCTAAGGCACTCATACTAAACATCCACTTTACACTGCCAAGTATTTTAGTGTTCGCTGAAAGCATGCATAAAAATGCAGACTCAGCTCCAGACGTTTACCCCCTTAATGACCAGGCCATTTTTTTGCGATATGGCAGTGCGTTAACTTTGACAGTTGCTTGCTTGTGCAACGCTGTACCCAAATAAAATGAGGACTTTCCCCATAAGGCTTTTGTGGCATTTGATCATATCTGCAGGTTTATTTTGTGCACTATAAACAAAAGCGACAATTCTGAAACTTACTTTCTGCTATAAAACCTATATATAAAAAATAAAATCTAATAATTTAGGCCAATCTGTAATCTGCCACATATTTGTTAAAAAAAAACCCAAGTGTATATTGATTGGTTTGCGCAAAAGTCATGTCTACAGACTAGGGGATAGATTTGTCTTTTACTAGTAATGGTAGCGATCAGTGATTTTTAGCAGAACTGACATTGCAGCAGACAGATTGGACACCCGACACTTGAGGGGGACCAGTGACATAATCCGGGCTAAAAATATGCACTGTTAACTGTACTGACATTGGCAGGGAAGGGGTTAACGCCAGGGGTGAGCAAAGGTGTAAGTGCGCCTAGGGAGTTCTTTTTAACTGGAGAATGTACTCAATAGATGAACACAGACCTGTGTTCCTAAATATTAGGAACACATGATCCCTGTGGTCATCTGTGACAGATCAGTAGTCTGTCTTGTTTACATAGGCAGACCACCGTTCTGTCTCCACGGGGATCATCGTTGGCCAGTGGACATTGCATCTGCTGGATCCACCGATTGGCTCCCCTCTGGCCATTGGCGCGTGTGTGCACCCCCACTGTCTATTACACTAAGCGATGTACAGGTACGTCATTTCACGCAAGAGTTGACCTGCTGCAGTAAAAACTACGGCAGCTTGTCGGCAAGTGGCTAGCTTTTTTTTTTATTAAAAGTGTACAGAAGGGATTCCCATTCAGTTTAAACTGCAGCATGCTCCATTTAAAGTGTGGCACATAAGGAACATTTGCAGTTTACCTTGCCTGCATCAGCTACACAAAGCTGCAGCATTACTGTTCACAGAGCCTCATGCAGGAGAACAGGAATATGATCCGATTGAGTTACCTGAATATTTGTGCTAAGCTTCTGAAAGATTTCATAAATTTGATCCTTAAACCCACGGCTCAACATTTCATCTGCTTCATCTAAAACAAACATCTTGATCCATTTAGGAGCTGAAACAAACCAGAATGAGCAGGGATGACTCATGCTTTAAGATGCAATGTACACAAATAGACACTAAAGCCTAGCTGATATAAAGTCCAGCTCCATGTGTACAACCACCTTTTCCTAAGGCTCCATTCACACCAGAGCATATTGTTTTCAGGCTTTTATGTAGGTGTTAGGCATTGACATCTGATCAAAAACTTGTAATCTGCCAAAAAAGAAGCTCATGTACTTTGAACTTCAGGCGACAACACTCAGATGTGAACAGGGGCCATTGAAATGAATGGGATTTTGCTTGTTGGGCGTTTGGAAAGGAACTTCAGAGATGAGCGTTTTAGGAGCTGAAAAACACTCAGGTGTGAACAGGGCCTAACATGACGTTGTAAATCACTCCTCCTGCCCAGGCTCTGAAGGATATATGCAGACAGAACTATGGAGTAGAGCCAATGCTATATTCCCCAGTCAAATCTTATATAACATGACCTAGTTGACACAGCCACATGGGATGAAAGTGGAACTTGTAAAAGCTTAAGTGCACTGCATCTTGTCAGCATGTGCAGTTAAATTTATCAGTTTTTCAGGATGCAACTTAGAGAGCCTGTACACAAGGCAGAATTGGCACTGGTACATCCCATTTAGACCAATGTACTGACATTTCAGCATCACATGAAACCCAATACTTCACCACTTACATAGGTAGCGTCGATTCAGCATGTCAAACACTCGCCCAGGAGTCCCAACGACTATGTGAGGTGCTTCTGCTTGCAGCTTCTGCATTTCATTACGGACATTTGTGCCTCCAATACAAGCATGGCATGTTGCACCCATGTAGTCACCCAAGGCCAAAATAACCTTTTGAATCTGATTAAAAAAAAACAAAGTATACATTTTACATTCACACAGTGATAAGCTTTACATTGCCAATTGTAATGCTAGCGCTACATTATCCACCTGTCCACAACATTTCTAAATAAATAAGACTGCTGCATTAGAGATTCACATTAGGAGCCACAGCCAGTGAAGTGTTTATGCTACAAGCTTAAAAAGCATGCACTTTCCAAGTAAAAAACAAAAACAGTCATGCCTAGCAAAAGTTCTAATGCTGCCAATTTAGGCAACAAAAGCAAAATTATTTTTATGGTTAAACTAGTAGAATGCAGCTATAAAGCCATTTCGAAGTGTGTGTGGAAAAATTCAAGTCTATGAACTCCCAACTCATGCAGCACTTGTATCTTAGAACAACAAAAATATAATTTCTTATGCATGAATAACACAGGCCATTCTTAGCAACTTGCCAGAAGACTGAATTAAACAGAATGCAAGAAAGCTTTAATTTTCTGGCATAGTCCTTTTTCACAAAAGGGTAATACCATCCACTTTAATTGGTTCTCTGTAGAATGGGGGTACCAACTGGGGATTCATACTAACTGAATGTTCAGATTGCTCAGGTTAACAGGCTTACTTTTGAATTCACTGTAAATCTGACTTCAGTTGGGCCAGGAACTGTAGGGCTTCACATGATCCATCACCTGCCTGATCTGATGAAAGGGGCAGCCCTGAAGTTTAAAGAAATGTGTGAAACCATTAAATTTGATAAAGTTATGCATTTACCAGTATGACAACTGCCCAAGGTCAGGGGGAAGTCAACATTTTTAGCCAAAACCTTGAGTTAAAACCCTTGTCAGGTTATTGCCTGCTGAGGAGTGTTCCAACTGATCATGAGATGGAAATGCAAAATTTTTGTGTCACAGAACCAGGTGATGAATATTTTACTGGGGACACCTCTCAAAGTGACCACTCTTCAATAGAACACTAGTCACAGGCAGGAGAAAAAACCCAACTGGGTGCCAAAAAATGTCCTACTTAATGCAAAAAAAAAAATTGCTAGAGAAACTAAATAGCACATGTCATACACAAGCCTGCACCTGTACTTCAGTCCTAAGCAGAGTAGACTTCTCCATAGATGCATGTCAACATTGCAAAAGGCTGTTGCTGGACTTGAAAGGCAATAGAAAATGGCCCACCCTGCCAGAGCACCAATACACAAAAAAAAAACAAAACCAAAATCCCCACTACACCATTTATACTCTCCTGATTAATGCTGCATCCGTCGCTCACCAACTAGAGAACAAAGCAAACACCGCTGATTGCTCAGTTCTTCCCCTTTGTGACTCTTTGCTCTCCCCTCCAGTACTTAAGTGCTGGGCTGTGGAGGGGCCGACTCAGGCTCTCAGCAGATTGGTTCAGAGGCTGAGCCAGGCATATGGGCTGAGGTTTTCAGAACCTGGACCGGCTTCTGATGTCAGCAGAAACCAGGTCACAAGAGTGCAGAAGGAACTGATCCATAGAATAGTTTTGGAGAGACTCCTTAAGTGATCCATTCTGCAGTACTTCCTACAAGCCACCTTCCTGTGCTTAGACAGGAGTGGCTCAACATATTAAAAAGACAATGCCCATTTTAGTGAAAAAAGGGCCAATAATTCCCACTACCCAAAGTGAAAGAAACATGCAATATCCTGCACAGTGAAGATTATAGGGAGGGAAAAAAAATGCAGTGCTGTACAGCCTTTGTAAAAACTCCTGGTTGCATCCACCAATATGAATTGCTTGCGCCATTCTCTGACGCAAAGCCCTAACTGTAGAAAAAAAAAAAAAAAAAAAAATTTACAGTAGGAGTCGATTGCTTTTTATCTTCTCTGAGCAGGCAAGTACCTAGCTATAGGCCTTCTACTGATGGAATTGGGATAAAGCTACAGCTGTGAAATGTATCTTGTCTGTGTACCCATCGGAATGTCTCCTTGTCCTGGGTAAGACAAATAACTGGAACTGATGGATGGAAAAGTGAATCTTATTTTTCCCCCTTAAACCTTCCAGTGGTGACACGTGTTCCTGTGACAGTCCAAAATGGGTTACCAAACATGGTCTTGCATTTTATCTACAGGATCAGAACCAGGGGAAATCTTAAGACAGGTGGCAAGTATACCCGGAGAGTTTTAACCCATTCCCTATACTAGCTAAAAATGAAACAATCCAGTCTTAGACTAACAACTTTACTAAAAGAAAAGTTGCCTTTTAGACATCTACAGTGTTATTTAACTCAAATGCTGCACAATGTCAATGGGCTTTCTGTACAATACTTTGTATAGTACAGTAATCCCCCGCTCCATCGCGGTTCAGTTTTTGCGGTCCCGGTAATTCGCGCTATTTTAATTAGGACCCATTAATTCAGATATCGCGGTCCCGGTAATTCGCGCTATTCTAATTAGGACCCATTAATTCGGATATCGCGGTAATATTTCGCCATTTCGCGGTTATGTAGCGGTGAATGAGAGAATCAGAGCGAGGCTGTGGTGGAACGCATGCCTCGCTCGTGGACCGCACCGAGCGCGGTGACGTTAGAGGGGGCGGTAACGCGATTCGGAGCATGTGCAGATGTGCTCCGTGCTCCTTTGCCAACTACAAGCAAGAATGCCCGCAAGAATGCCACCCAAACGCCCATCATCTAAGGCTAAGGCTTCTGGCGAGCCAAAACAGAAGAGGAAGTTCCTTACAATTCAGGAGAAGGTGAAACTTCTTGATATGATAAAGGAAGGACAGAGTTATGCTGCTGTAGCCCGCCATTATGGTATGAATGAATCAACGATTCGATACATCAAAAAGGATGACAAGAATATCAGGGCAACTGCTGCACTGTCCATAAACCAAGCTGCAAAAAGAGTTGTTTCTTCCCGCAATAAAACCATTGTTAGGATGGAAACTGCATTGGCCATTTGGATCCAAGATTGCAGAAAAAAAAGCATCACATTGGATGGTAACATCATCAGGACACAGGCAAAGAAGCTGTACGACACTTTTGCCAATGAAGGAGGCTCTGAAGAAGGCTCTGCCGCAGCCGAACAGTCAGACAACGACAATCCTGATCAGCCTTCTACTTCTAGTACAGGTACATCTTCATCAGGAGACTTTTCTGCCAGCAAGGGGTGGTTTGACCGCTTCCAGAAACGCTATCAGTTGAAGAGTGTTTCATTGCAAGGTGAAGCTGCATCTGCCGACAAAGAAGCTGCTGAAAGGTACACCAATGAGACCTTCAAGAGTTTCATCGAGGAGGGTGGGTACAAACCAGAGCAAGTCTTTAATATGGATGAGACCGGCTTGTTCTGGAAGAGAATGCCCAAACGGACTTACATCATGAAGGAGGAAGCCCGAGCCCCTGGATTCAAGGCTTATAAGGACAGAGTAACCTTGGTTATGTGTGGAAATGCTGCTGGGTTTATGATCAAGCCAGCCCTGATCTACAAGGCCAAGAACCCCAGAGCATTGAAGCATAAAAACAAGAACCAGCTACCAGTCTATTGGATGCATAACCCTAAGGCTTGGATGACTAAACGCCTCACAACTGAGTGGTTCCATAATTGTTTCATCCCAGCCGTCAAGGTCTACCTTGCCGAACTTGGCCTTGATTTTAAAGTGCTTCTGCTGATGGATAATGCAGGAGGCCATGCCATGGATCTATCGTACGAAGGAGTGCAAGTTGAGTTCCTTCCACCCAACACCACGTCTTTAATTCAGCCTATGGACCAGGGTGTGATACGAGCATTCAAGGCGCTGTACACTCGCAACTCCTTGAATCATCTTGTTGAATCCATGAACAATGATGATAATTTCAATTTGAAGAACTACTGGCGTAATTACACCATTGCAACTTGTCTGGAGAACATACAAAAGGCCCTCAAGGAGATGAAGAAGGAGACCCTGCATGCCTGTTGGAAGAAGCTTTGGCCAGAAATTATTCATGAATATGAAGGGTTCTCTCCTGACGAAGTTCATCATTCAGCTGTGGACAAATCAATTAGGCTGGCGAAGTTGCTAGGAGGTGAAGGTTTTCAGGATATGACCCAGGACGATGTCAATGACCTAATTGAAACCCATTCAGCTCCACTAACCGATGAGGATCTGACAGAACTCACCAAGTCAGCGAGTGAGGAGGAAATGGAGGAACATGAGGGGGAGGATGAAGAGGAAGGCTTGTCAATTGAGCGCCTTGGCAGGGTCATGCGTACGGCCAATGACCTGAAACAGATGTTAGCTGATTGGGATCCTGACATGGTTCGTTCACTGCAGTTCCAAAACAGCATTGATGGAGCCATTCAGGTGTACAAGAACCTCCTCGCCCAAAAGAAGAAACACGCCCAGCAACTGCCTATAACTATGTTCTTCACAAAACAGAAGAAGGCCACATCCATCCCAAGTACCTCCACAGGCACCTCTGATGTAGAAGTGGAGGTCATGGAGCAGCAAGAAGACAACCCACCTACACCAAAAGAAGCGCCTGCTGAACCTGCGCCTTCAAAAGGACAGTAGCTGCTCTTATTTGCTGCTTATCGTCATCTTCTTTTCTGCTGAGTACAGTACAGTACTGTACAAATACTGTACAGTACTCTTTTATTTACTACTGTACATTATACAGTACTGTACTTTTAGCACAATAGTTTTGTGTTTTTACAATGCTCTTGCTCTCTATACAGTACTGTACAGTACTCTTTTTTTTACTACTGTACAGTACTGTACTGTTAGCACAATACAGTACAGTAGTTGTGTTTTTACAATGCTCTTGCTCTCTCTCTATACTGTACAGTACAGTACAGTTGTACAGTATTTTTTTACTACTGTACAGTATACAGTACTGTACTGTTAGCACAATAGTTTTGTGTTTTTACAATGCTCTTGCTCTCTCTCTATCTTTTATGTGTTTTTATTGTTTAAACGTTTGTTTAAAGACCTTTAAATGCTATTAAAAAGTTAACAAAACATGCCTAGGGTGTATTTAAATAGGGTCTTTCTATTTCGCGGATTTTCACTTTTCGCGGGTGGGTCCGGAACGTAACCCCCGCGATGGAGGGGGGATTACTGTAAATCTCAATTTAGTTACTTCTGGTATAGTGTGTCACAACTACAAAGGTTTAAGTTGTGAATGTTCCTGTTGGTATCAGAGGCATAAACCAGCCATTTGTAATCTCCAGAATATCTGATCTAGCATACAGGGCTTGGGTCAACTTTGGCAAGCATTCAAAATGGTTCTACTCCTACAGAGGAACACTTAAAGTGGGCTTAAACTCCCCATGTATAATTTTTACCTATAGGTACTGTACATATCGCCTAAACTTGCACATTTAGGAAATATTTACTTTACATGCAGCCAGTGGACATTACAGGCACTGCAATACCAAAGCTGTTCCTTCAGAGCTGTACTGTAACAACCACCTCCGCATGCATGCGCAGGAGTGATGTCACAGCCAGCTCAGCCAGATAGGCCCAGAGCCAGAAAGATGACTAGGTGAAGATTAAGCATCTTCAGCAGTGAGGGTTTAGTTTCAGGCAAGTCGGTCAATGTGATAGTATGATGCATACTAGCACATTATAGTTTAAACTGCCTAATGCACAATTTTAGAAGTAGTTTACTACGGCTTTATGTGAACTGCAGCAAAATGTCTCAAATTGTAATCATTGCCAATGTCAATTTAGGGATTATGAAAAAGTAAAGCATTTGGGTGAAATGCTCAGAATACTATTGTCACAAACACTCTGCCATTACAAAATTTACTTCTACACATGTGTACTAGGGCCATTATTACCACTGTACTAGTTCCATCTACCTGGATTAGCCAACAATTTACAACCAGGTTCTATAAAAAAAAATTTGGGTTCATGAAACCCAACACAAGAACAAGTCAGGTTGCTCAGTGCAACCCATTTTTCCAGTCATTAAGAATTGTTCTTTAAATGCATGCAACCCATTTAGTAAACAGAGGACTGGGAGATTAATACTTTTGCCAGAAAATGCCTGAATTACTGAATGCACAAGTGAAGCAAGAAAATACATGTGCTTTAACAAGCAGTCAGCTCCGGTTATAAGCTTGTGAACATGAAATTAAGCATTTAACATTGTGACATGCATGCCAGCAGTAGCTGCAGAGATCGTGTACTGCAGTTTTCATATTGCACAGCTGCATATTCTAAATCTTACACATCCTTCACTACACATCAAAAAAGTAAAATGCAGTCTGCAAAACTGTTAGGCTTAAGATGCTTTAGTGAGCCATCAAGTTCATTTTACAGTTGTGCAAACTGAAAATTGAGCAGCACGCACATTTGTAACTACCCTCGCAATACCTGTTGAGCCAGTTCTCTTGTTGGAGCCAATACTAGAGCTTGGGTCTCCTTAAGATCAATCTCCAGCTGCTGCAGGATGGAAATAGCAAATGTGGCTGTCTTGCCAGTACCTGACTGAGCTTGGGCAATCACATCATACCCTAAAAAAAGTAGGATACACATTTACTGTTCCCACATTTTACTGGGTATGTGAACCAAGACAAATAAACAAGTGATCAGAAATAATGTTCTCTCCATTATCAGGTCAGTCCCGAAAGATGGTTACCATCATTTCACTTGTAAACATTAACAGATTATGAATTTTAATCCTATATTCCCCAGCTAATGATTTATACTGTTCATTTTAAAACACAAGTCACACCAACCTTTAATGCAAGGGATGATTGCTCTTTGCTGGATAGCAGAAGGCTTTTCAAAACCATAAGCATAAATTCCTCTCAGAAGAGATTCCTTTAGATTCATGTCATCGAAATTGTCAACAATTTCATTCCAGTTACTCTGCAAAAAGAGAAAGGCTTATATACACTGTATGCCAAGAATAAAGTAAGGAGAGCAGCTTGCATCATACCAACCTCAATGACACCATCGGGGTCCATTCCTTCTGGGCCGCCATGGTCTCTACAGCAAAAGAAATGGTATTCAGTTAATATCTGCAGTCTGAGCATTATAGACTATTATATTTTACATCTACAAGTGATCAGCAGAGTATATTTTCTCCATTCCAGGTCAGTCCCGAAAGATGGTAACCATCATTTCACTTGAATCATTACATTATCCTTTATAAACTAAAGTCTTGACTATACAAAAAATAAATTGTGAAGGAAGCGCTGCCCTGACCAGCAGTCAATCTAGAACAGTGGCTCCCACAGATCAGGTTTTCAGATTTCCTGCAGCTTGCATAGGCACTCCTAAATCAATGGGAATGGCATTTACAAAATTTTTAGCTAAGGAAAATTCCCAAAACACTGCCTATTTGGAGTAAAGCCAATCAAAAAAAAAAACAAACAAAACCACACAAATACCTTGTTACCACACCACTTTTCACTCTTGACCATTTGGAACTTCGTGATTTAAAAAGGACTGGTTTACTGCTTTACATAAGCCAATGTCAGAAAAAGCAGTTTTTTTTTTTTAACTGGTATACAGAAAAAGTTGCCAATTCAAGCGTCATCCAAAACACACAGGGTCTTCATCTAGGAAAATCTGTGTGTCACAACACAAGCATAGGATTACTTCCATATGCCCTTCCATAGAGCTAATGCTAATAGCCCAAGCCATAAGCAAAAGAGAATTTTGGAAACCATTTGCTGCCTTAACTAACTCAATTTACAGCTGTAAATCAGGTCTGGTGCACAGTACACAAGCCAGAATAATTTAGGGCTTATTCACACTATGTACCATGAACTGCATTTTCCCACACTAAAAAGCAAGTCACTGCTAGGGCATATGGAAAAAATTGTTCTCTATGCGCCCAGTTCACGTCACAAATCTGGAAAATTTGTAAAACTACAGCATGTCTGCATTCTTCTGCCGAGCACTGAATTGCTTCAAGTCACCACTCTCTGCAAGAGCAGACACCATCACTAGCCTGTGCAGTACAATTTTATTTACCATGTGGTAGTGTGAACCTAAAGACAGTTGCACAACAAAGGAAACAAATGAGAAAAATGTAACATTTCAAAGGTTTTAGAACCATGAATGAATTCTAGACATAACATGTCCCATTAAAAACATGTAGCTGAGGGTTTCATAGCATGCCATCAACTTAAACACTCATTTAAACTATATCCACTCAGGTAACTGAAGTGCACCTTTACTTACTAGTCAACCCATGAGACTTCAAGCCTAATGAAGTATTGGCCCTTAGAACAAGTCCCCATCACTACTTTGTACTACAGTCAGACAGCACTTGCAGTATTACTGCAAAAGCACCATTTAAGCTCATTAATCTCACTGGTGAGTGCACAGCATTGCTCTGGTGCTCTACTCCCAGGAAGCTGTAAACACTGACAGCCATGGATAAATTAGGTGGGACAGAGTCTGATATCACTGCTTCTCTTAACACCTGGCTAGTTTATCTGTAAAGAACAGAAATAGAATAAAACAGCCTTTTACCCAATAGCTCACATACAGAGCCATAAAATGTGCAGTTAGTAACTTTACTTCTATCAAAGCAGGTGCATTACCCACTTTGGGCCCATGCATACATCTGTAAAATTGTACAGTGCTCAGCTCCATAAACAGAAAAGTTGGCATCTCAGGCCCTGCCTAGACTTACACTGCTGCCTGAATGGCAGCCATGAGGCTACATGCTTCATACACAAGTACAGGGCACTTCCTGATCTGGCTACCAGCTAGATCCTGCATAGTCTATTTTCACATGGTCATGTACTATGAAGCAGCCAAAACAACAAGGTACAACTGCCAAGTAACCAGTTTGTCATGAATGGGTACATACCACACAAAATAGCGAGTGCCCCCCCCCATTATCACCCTACAATGAACTAAAGTATTTCAATATCAGGACCCAATATTAGAATGCCACATGGCACTTTGGAAACTGTTGCATGGCTTAGTTGCAGGAGTGACTTTCATGCTCAGTAGTTATTTGGGCAAGTTTGTTTCTACAGAATCACTTGCCAAAGGGTTAAATTTAGGATCTAATGAAACCTCAGTTTTAAGACCCCTTGCACCATTAGTACAGTGGCTTAATGGGCAGTAATATACTCCAAATCAGGACCCTATTGCATAGTCTGCATCATCTTCCTGTGCTTGTGTTGGCTTCCTCTAGGTCAGGGTGGGCAAGTCAAGGCCCTCCAGCTGTTACAGAAAATCTCTAACTTAACAAGTTACACTTGGAACTGTCTCCAGGAGTCATATTGTAACTGTCTTGCAATGCCTCATGGTTAGTTCAACTGGAAAGTCTTGCAGTTTGCTCTGGGTACTTTGTTTCCCCCCACACTGCAAAAAGATGCTGCAGAGTTAAATCAGAACTAAGGGGTTAATACCCACCTTTCTAATGGTCCCTTGCCAGCGTCTTCACATCTGAATACACAGGAGGTTCCTGCAGAGATCAGTCTAATGCTGTTAAAGTGATACTAACCCCTCCTATAGCCAGGGAAACTGCCATATTGCCCTCAACTTCAGCTGCCATGGTGCTACACGTGATCAGTTATGACACCAGCCATTTGAAAGGGCACTTTAGTTATTCACGCCATGCTTTCAATGTAACCGTTTTGGGAAATTTAAGTGAAACTTGATGGAGAAAAAAAAAAAAGTTCTAGCAAGGAACACACATTCCACATTATGCTAATAGAATTAGTGCGCTGTAAATTGCCTCCAGCATTGTTCCCGTTTCTTCTTGCAGAAGGCTGCCATTTTGCCTAAGTTGAGCAGCAGTAAATCTTTAGGTCGTCAGCATATTGGCTTCTACAAATCCAGCAGAGCAGGATGAGACATTACACAATTTAAACAGTATAGGCACTCATTTTTAACATTGCCATACTTGCAAAAAGAGGCAAGCCTGAAGTGAGCAAGACTTTAGGTCAATGTGCTTAGTTCCACTTTAAGCTGAGTATGCACAGCTCAGTTTACAACGCTGGAGAAGACAGCAAGCAGGGATATTTTATTGCAGAAGAGACATGGCAAGCCTCTTCCACAAGGAAAACCTGCCTGCACTGTTACAACAGAACTTCAACCGTTTTAAGCTACCCTAGTACAAGGATCCGCAAACTACGGCCCTCCAGCTGTTGCAGAACTACACATCCCATGAGGCATTGTAAAAGACATTCACAGACATGACTAGGCAGGATGGGAAATGTAGTTCCTGAACAATTGAAGGGCCATAGTTTGAAGACCCCTGCCCTAGTATATTCCTAGGAGAGGTAGGGATCATTCACATGGGAAGGGAAGTACAACCCCCCCCCCTCCAGGCCATTCCCAAAGCACAGCAGGGAACTGGCTGTTTCCCTTAGTGGAGACAGCGGTCGCAGTATCCAATTGAAAAAAATCTAATGGGACATAAGTGTTCCAATATTAAGTCAGCAGCTACAGTATTTGTAGCTGCTGACTTTTTTTCTGAAGAAGCATCGAGCTCTGCTTTAAAAGGGGAGGAAAAAACCCCAACTATCCAAGTCTCCATGCTTTATTTTGCTGAGAAATCACTTTGAAAACACCCTCTAACATTTCTGGCAATAGCCATCTTAAGGACATGATTCACAACTGTGGCAGTTACTTCCTGGATTCCAACTGCCCTTAGCTCAGGCATGCATGCAGGAGTGCTTAGCTGAGAAAAGCAGATACCCCCTTATGGGACGTATGGCAATTTTTGCCTAAGCATTGAAACCAGGAAATAAAAGTTTAACTCAAATAGGATACTTTTTATATCCATTTACTAATGCTAGTGAATACACAATAACTAAAGCGCCTAAGCTAGGTTCACAGCTATGTGCATCCAGAGCACATGCATCTTCCCAACAGTCACAGAACAGTGCTGCCCTGGTAATGGCAAACTCCTGCATCTGCAGACACACCAAGCCGCATGGTGCCACAGCACCATGTGTTTTGTTGTGGCATTTTTAGTAGAGATATGGCTTTCCCGTGTTCCTTACATACAGCAGCCTGTTATAATTAAAGCCATACATGTGCCATGTGTTTTGTTGTGGCATTTTTAGCAGAGATATGGCTTTTCTGTGGTCCGTACATACAGCAGCCTGACAAGATTAAAGCCATACATGTGGTAGCACATTAGAAACATGCTGCGCCTGCCAGTTTGAACTAAGCACAATCATTGCTATGCAAACACCTGTAATAAAAGAACATTGCACTGCACATCCCACTGCTGTGTATGAGCCGTGGCTTGTTCTAGAGTCTAGTCCAGTGATGGCGAACCTTGGCACCCCCAGATGTTTTGGAAATACATTTCCCATGATGCTCATGAACTCTGCAGTGTAGTAGAGCATCATGGGAAATGTAGTTCCAAAACATGTGGGGTGCCAAGGTTTGCCATCACTGGACCCTAGGACAAGGTTCCTCCAGAAGTAGCTGAGGGTTCCTTGATCAAAAAGCAGTTTTTACCTCTGTTCCCACTGACCCTTTTAGCTCTCTGTAAGGGGTGATTCTTCCCACTGAAAATCAGACTAATGTATTCAAAGTTGTGAATTTTAGTAGGGGTTCCCTGACACCGGAAGTTTAAGAAAAGGGCGAGGAAGGTTGGAGTAGGTTTTCTGTACACTCCGATCCAGGAATGCCATGTAGTGAATGTTGATCACCCAGCAGTTGCAGTGAAGCCCCCTGCCACCTCAGTAGACATTGGTAACAAGATCCATCAGTCCACAATTAGAGATGAGCCCCTACACCGCAGAACACCCCCCTCCCTTCTTTCTCTCCGCCATGTTGTGCCAAAAGCATCAGGGTCCCCTCCCACCCTGCGGCGCTGACGGCTCCCGCCTCCTCCCCCCGGCGGGCGTCCAGAACTGTGGCCGGGTTCGGGCGGTAACCCAGGCCGTGCACCAAAATGGCGGCCCGCCATGTATAGGAGTCACCATAGCAGCACTGTACAAACAGCAGTTACTATGAAGGAACGTCCTAAATACAAGGCACGTACACGCCTCATTATAAATGACCCCTTCCCTACCGCTACAACCAGCCTCGCCCTCCACACCCCGGTCTCCATTACCTAAGCGGCCAGGCCTTGCTACTTCTGAGGCGCTTCTAACACCCCTCCGCCGCAACACTCCTCCCCTTAGTGGATGCCGCTTGTCGGTTCCAGCCACAGCCCACTGAGCTATCTGTCCTAAGGAGAGCGGCGGAGAAATACCTGGAATAGTCCGCAGAGCCACCTGACATGTTCCACACCACGTTCCAAAACTCAATTGAAAAGAACTAGCTAAGGTGGCACCGGCCATTTATAGCACCGGAACTAGATTTCTGAACGGCGCATGGATCCCGCGCCGACAATGAAAAAACTTCTCCCGCTAGTCTCCACACGCCGGCCTGAATTAACAAACGCCGACCAGTGTTACTGCCGAAACGATGAACGTTCGAGCGGTCCGTTTCCTCAGAATACAAGCGTTTCCTCCGGGAACGAGGCACTATTTTATCACGGCACTCTTGTCACTGGCGGAAAGATATTGCAGCAAATAGTGAGTGGGTTATAGGTCTGTAGGCTGTACGGGGTTTCTTATCCCGGCCCTTGCTCCTGCTGGTTGAGAAGCCACGCCTTACTTGCGGCCAGGACTTTGACTGACATGAGTGGCGGTGACGTCATGGACAAGTTAGCCCAGTGCAGTGTGCACTGCTGGGTAATTGCAGGAAGGTAGAAAGTGCTTGTGAGGGAGACAATTCGCTTGTGTGCAATGCTGAAATAAGTGCAGGCGAAGAGATATACATGTACAAGAGCTGCCAAATGATTTCTTTATTTCTGTACATTCAGCCATGCAATTTACTCAACTCCTGCAAGCTGCTGGCATGACTTTACTGCCCTTAAAGGGTTACTAAACCCACAACAGTAAAATCAGTCTGTATATGCATTAAAGCATGCTTGTTATACTCACTGTGGAACCTAAGGGGTTAATCCTCTGCGTAATGGCTTATGCTGCTGCCTCAGCCAATGAGGAGTGAGAGTCCTTGGAGAGCTGAGGTTCTTGTGCACATCGCCGGATCGAGATGTCAGCCAGCACCGTCTAAAGACGGGGTTCCTGTCCCTAGGGAAAATGAGGTTCCTGTCCTTAGGGGGGATGGGGTCCCCATGCCCAGGGGAGGTGGAATTCCCATGAAACAAACAAAAGTAAAATTCCCAGTTCAATTTGCTAGCCAGTTTGCTTACCAACCAGATTTGCGTCAAAACAGGGGTTTAGTTAGCACACATTTGCAAACGCATGTGAAAGCTGCTGGGCCACTTCACGGCTCCCTGTATACCTGCAGTCCTAACTCTAATGAATTTATAAGAGCCTTCACAGTGGAAGCACATGCAAGCCAATGGATAGATAGGGGGCAGGTGAGCCTGGAGGTGGCCCATCCCTCCTAAAGGTAATTGGGGGCATAATGGATGCCCAGCTGATGGTATTACAGCAAAGCAGTGGAATTCCCCTCCCCAGGGGAGATGGGGTCCCTGTCCCCATGTGAGAAGGGGTCCCTGTCCCCAGGAGAGATGGGGTCCCCAGGGGAGATAGGGTCCCTGTCCCCAGGGGTAATGGTGTCCCAAATAGGGTTCCCCCATATTGCAGTGTCCTCTGTACCCCATAGCAGTGTCCTCTGTCCCCCTTTACATCACTCCCATAGGATCCTCTGCCCTCTCCCCCCATAGCAGTTTCATGTGCCCCCCCAAAGCAGTGTAATCTGTCCCCATACCCCCCTGCACCCCCACACACACACACAAACTCACACTGTGTAGGTAGAACTTTCCTTCCTTACACAGCAGAGCAGAGATCGGCCAGTATCACAGGGCTGAATGGAGGCAGGAACTGCTGAAGTTAACTTTTCACATTAACAGGCAGGTGATTGGTTGCTAGGATTGCCCGGCAACCAGTCACCTGCTGTTTAATGTAAAAAATTAACTCCAGCAGCTCCCGCCCCCATCCAACCCTGTGATAACGAGTGCTGTACAAGGAAGAGGAGAGCAGCAAAAATGTTTACGGGCCCGGTGGACATGGGCACTGACGGGCCATACATTTAGCGGTGGTGGGCCGGGTGCGGCCTGCGGGTCGAAGGTTGCTGACCCCTGCCCTATGTGCTTGAAGTATGGCCTCCTACTCAGTAGGGTACTCGTATCCTGTCGGATGTTCCACCTGGGTAACTGGGTACTGGTCCCTTTAAGAGTGCCTTACCTGCACAATGTATTGTTACTCCTGTGCCATGTCAAAACAGAGAGGATGCCCCCAATAGTGTGATATTGTATAGGAATGTTTTTATTATATTAAAAATGTTCTGACATCAACTTAAAACAATATAAGCAATCACAGGGGTACTGTTCTTCTTGGTTTGGCATGACTTCCGGTCTTCAATCCCTCAGGCTCTGCCTTAAGCGTTGTGTCACACACCCCTATTGAAGTCACGTGGCGCATGACGTAACCCATAGGGTGCAGCCTGAGGGTTCACAGACTGGAAATTACATCATACCAGGAAGAACGGTAAATAATAAGTCCTAATAGGTAGCAGGCAACTCTCTTCTAAGGCTTCTTCCACACGGCCACTCCGGATTTCTTCTCCGCTCTGGTGCTTTTTTTTTTTTTTTTTTCACGGAGAGGATGACATTTGTGTCATCCGCTCCGTGTGTCCGCATATCATCCCATCCGTTTGCGGATGATATGCGGACCTAATGTAAGTCTATGGCATTGCGGATGTCAGCGGATGACACCGCTGACATCCGATTTTCCTTCCTTTCCGTTTTTTTACACGGATGAAAAAATAGGGTTCTGTTCCGTTCCAAAAAACGGAACAGAACTGAAAGGAGGCAAATCGGATGTCAGCGGATGGTATTCCGCTGACATCCGCAAAGCCATTGACTTACATTATGTCCGCAAATCATCCGCAAAAAAATAGGATGATTTGCGGACACACGGAGCGGCCGTGTGAAAGGACCCTAATACAGACATGGTTCTTCAAACAGGTGTGGAGAGTGTAAACAAAACATGCACTCCTGTTCTGCCTAGACTGCAGCTCCCCAAAAAGACAGGGAAACCTTCAGCTAATGAAACATAAGGAGATACAGAGGACACAACTAAGTGCAGCATTAGGTGTCTTTATCGAAGGTTAAAAAACATAAAATATCCACTCACAGGTGTAGAATGCGTAATGAGCATAAATTAGACATCCGTTACAATGGTGCCACTCTGCTCTCCTATGAGCCAGAGGCTAGGGTAATATACAGCCAGCAAATCTCGCAGCTGAGATGCAGCTCCAAGAGCTCAGAGGCCGAATTGGATCAGCAAGGAAGAGGCTCTGTGATGTCACTCTGTGGGGTGGACCCTGTGGGCATGGTTACATGTTTTGGGGATGGATGTCTGTGATTTATGCACATTAAACTTTCTACACATGTGAGTGGCCAATTCTTTATGTTTTTAATCTTTAATAAAGGCACCTAATGCTGCACTTTGTTGCACCCTCTGTGTTCCCTTATGTTACAAGATTCCTAAAAACTCTGTATTTAGTGGTGAGTTTTCCTCTTCTAGCAGTTGGAGGGCTATGAATGTTGAAGACATTAAATCAGAAGCTTGGATCATGCTTAGCTCTAGCTAAAACTTTGGTAAACTTTGAGAAGGAGACAGGACGAAAGGAGACTTGATTTTTCTTTTCATACATTGAACCCACTGTTGCCCATTTTACTTGGATATTGTAAGGCAATTTCTCTACATCTGGGTTTACACCATGTACAGTGATTTTAAAGTGGAGTTCCGGCCTATTTTGCAACTTTAGTGATTCCTGGAGTGCTCGCTATGCTGATCAGCAATTGGGCATTTTCAATTTTTTCGGGGGTCCCTTACCTTATTTTCAGGGCATTTTTGATTGTACTTCCTCCTTCTCCCCCCTCTGTGGCCGCGGCCACCGACATCACTTCCGCCTTTGCATTGCATCCTGGGAGCTGTTTGTCATCACTTCCAGAAGGCTGGAATCAGGAAGAACTCCCAGAACACTCCCAGGAATCAGGAAGAAGGACACAGCAGATTACACTGCGGCTTCAGATGCCCACATCCAAGATGGCCATGCCCAGACAGCATTTTTAAAAGTAAGATTTTGACTAAAATCCAATACTGTACACCTTGTAAGTATGAGAATAGCGGTTCTGTAAAGGGTGATGGATTAGTATTATAGGGGTATTTTTAGTTAAAAAACGTATTTGAGGCCGGAACTCCGCATTAAGCTCAATAAGAAGATAACCAGTTCCTGGCACTCTTGGTTTTCTCAGTTGAACAGTCAAGGGAAGTCCTGTAATCTTTTGAATAAGGCAAGTTCCATTTCTTTATGGCTGCTATAAATTTGCTCTAGTCTCCAGAATGAATGGGTGGCTCTAGGCGTGTGGCCAGTCGACATGCATAAAATGTGATTCCCTGCACTGCGCATAATAGTGTGAATGGGACCTAAAGCCTCGCACACACCACTAGTTTTTCCTTTTTTTTAAACTGACAACTCTGGTTGGAGTCGCTGTACTAACAATCTAATGTTAGTACAGCAATGTCACTGGCTGTTCTATTGTGTTCTGACAGCCCCCCTGCCAGAACACTCCAGGCATCTGATTGAGAGCTGCTCGGCTGTTGGTTTTTCCAGCATGCACGTCCAACCTAATGGCCAGCTTATGTTGGATCGGCTTCCATACACACGGTTTTTATTAAACCGGCTGATGTCGCCAGACATTCAGCTCATGGCTTAAAGCGTAACTCCAGTTTTATTGAGAAAAAACATTTCCCTCTGGGTGATCTATGTACATTGCAAGGATTATAACAACCTTTGTTGCAGATTCCTACCTTTTGTTATTCTGAAGAAATCCCTCTGTGTTTGTCTGTATCCATGTGGGAAAATGAATCTAATGGGAGTGGTTTTATAATGATCAATCAGCTGTGGCACCTGCAGAGCACTGATGAGAAAATCTGCTGGGTCTGCACCCCTTTAGATCTGTTTCTATTGGGAATATCTCACCAAAAATGCAATTTTTGTTGCAGGGGATGCCTGAAATCTGACTTGTATCTTAGGCAGACTTCTGGGCAAAATGGTGAGCCAGTGACATAAGCAGGAAATGATGTTTCTGGGGTGTGTCCATGCACATTCTGTGTACAGAACACCTCCATCCATATTGCATTACATTTTCAGAAAATTACAGCGGCTGCAGATTGAAAAGGAAAGGTCATTTTTAATAACATTTGGTTACAATATGACTTGTGTTGCAATTGTATGCGCTATATTTTTTTTTCCTTATTTGCTATTTTCTTTTCCCACTAATGTGGAGTTACCCTTTAAGACTAGCAGATTCAGATTCAAATTTAAACTAAACACCAACTAACACTTTATAAGCAGTTACAGCAACAGTTTCTTTTCTTTTGGGGTAAAGGTTTTACATAAATGAATAAAAGTTGACTATTGTAAGCACACCTGTGGGTGGGGTCAATGAGTTGGTACCAAATGTGAAAGAACGGGGCACACAGATACCCAAAGGAATTGGCACCATTATTATCTAGTAAAATTGTAGGTAGGCAAACAACACATGCGTTACAGCGGCCAAAGTTATTGACTTACCAGTTCCATGAAATATATATATCACCAGGAGCACAATATCAGAAGAACACAGTTGCAAAAGTTCCAGCAATGTTAGCTTCACATTGGCAAGACTCCAGCAGGGAACATTTTTTTTGCTTTAGCAGGCTTAAGTGACCAGAGCAACATCTGAGTAGAGGGGTAACTGCAGGCAAGTGGCAGAGTATCGGCAAACAGCAGACTGATGTTGGTTACAAATCACAGCTCAGGACTTCTGAAATGACCAGCTCTGGCAGCGGTGCTCTACCTCTCCCTAGGCTAAGTAAGATGTCCCTGACCAGTGTGGATCCTATCTTTACACTATCCACTTTGCAACTGTGCATCAGCTGCAGCAGGGCACTGCTATTTATTTGCAATACCCTCACCCACGATATAGCCTGCAATGCTGAACTGTGTATTCTGGAGGCGTGGAAGTCTCCCCTCCGTCAGAGAAAAATAGCTCAGCGGGGAAGATTTCTCAATTCATATCGAGTGTGTGGATAGGCAAATTGAGTATTGAGTGTTTTTTTTCATGCAACCCACTGGTCGAAAGAAAAAACTGACTAATATGTGGGCAAATTAATTAGAAACAACAAATAAACACCATCTTTGAATTAACCACTTGCCTACTGGGCACTTAAAACCCCCTCCTGCCCAGGCCAAGTTTCAGCTTTCAGCGCTGTCACACTTTGAATGACAATTGCACGGTCATGCAGCACTATACTCAAATTAAATTTCTATCATTTTTTTTTTCGAACAAATAGAGCTTT
Organism: Pelophylax lessonae; assembly: GCF_965119305.1. NCBI lineage: Eukaryota > Metazoa > Chordata > Amphibia > Anura > Ranidae > Pelophylax > Pelophylax lessonae. The sequence goes on from NC_138770.1 coordinate 284,513,117, forward strand.
CTTTTGGTGGTATTTATTCACTACTGAGGTTTTTTTTTTTTTTTTTTTGCTGAACAAACAAAAAAAGACCGAAAATTTTGAAAAAAACAAACAAACAGTTTTTATACTTTGTTATAAAATTTTGCAGACAGGTCATTTTTCTCCTTCATTGATGTGTGCTGATGAGGCAGCACTGATGGTCCCTGATAGGCTGCACTGATGGGCACTGAAGGTTGCACTGTTGGGTACTGATAGGCGGCACTGTTGGGCACTGATAGGCGGCACTGGTGGGAACCGATAAGTCGGCACTGGTGGGCACTGATAAGGTGGCACTGATAGGTGGCACTGATGGGTGGCACTGAAGGGCACTGGTAGGTGGCACTGAAGGGCACTAATAGGCAGCACTCATGGGCACTGATGGGTGGCAATGATAGGCACTGGTGGGTGATACTTATGATGGAGCACTGATTGGCACTGATAGGTGGCACTGGTGAGCACTGATAGGTGGCACTGGTAGGTGACGCTGGTGGACACTGGTGGGCCCTGGTAGGTGGCACTAGTGGGCACTGTCAGATGGCATTGTTGGGCACTGGTAGGTGATGCTGGTGGGCACTGGTAGGTGGCACTGATAGGCACTGGTGTGTAACACTGGTGGGCACTTGTGGGCACTGGTGGGCAAAATTTGCCCTCTCCTCTTTGGGACCGATGTCCCTCTGACAGCAGCCAGCGATCGTTTTCTTTTTCTCCTCACACTGACAGCATGAGGAGAAAAAAACAGCTGATCGCTGGCTGCTGTTTACTTCACATGATCAGCTGTCATTGGCTGACAGCTGATCACGTGGTAAGGGGGTGGCACCGCCCCCTTACTCCGATCTGTGATCAGGCAAGTCTCATGGACTGCTCGTGCACAGGAGGACATCAATGTACGCTCTCCCGGCAACTTAGGTCCGCTCTGTAGCCATCATTCGGCCTTAGCGCAGGCGGGGGGAGGTTAACCAAATTATAGCGGAGCTCAACCCAAAAGGGGAAGCTCCGCTTATCTGCCCCCCCCCCCGGTGCCACATTTGGCACCTTTCAGGGTGGGAGTGGGTACCTGGTTTTGACACGAAAGGATAACCCAGAAGTTTGCCCCCCCCATCCTCTTTCCCCCGTTGCCGTGCCATTTAGAAAGGCCGCAAGGCTTCACTGCCGTTTTCCCTTAGAAGCAATGGTGGTGGCAGCACCTGACTGAGAGCCGATGGAAAAATCGACAGGGATAAAGGCACCACAGGATCCCTGAACAAGTAAGTGTTCTGATATTAAAAGTCAGCAGATACAGTATTTGTAGCTGCTGACTTTAAATCTTTTTCTTAAGGACTCTGAAGCTCCTGTTTAAATTCACGGACTTTACACAGGGCCTCTATTTTCCCTTGCACACACTCCCCCCTTCTATATACACCGTCCCTCTGTACACATTGCCCCTCTCCCTGTACATTGCTCTACCTCCTGCACACACTGCCTCACTGTATACATTGCCCCTCCTTCTGTAAACAATGATCCCTGGGCAGATTACTCCCCTTAGACACTTTGCACACTGTTCCCAGTAATCAGATAATTAGAAGCTGGCACGTTGCCCTGGTTATTGCCTGACAAGGGTTAAAGATGATGCTGGCACATTCAGCTATTGCAGAGTGCCACCTCCCCTCGATTGTGGCCTGGGGTTGGGTACATTCTTAAAGAGGTACTGGGTTTTGCTCATACTCCAGAGACTGAGCACCAACCTGCCACCCTGTCCAGCTGCAGCTCCTTGGGCTGCCAGAACAGCTACAGTGTTATCTTGTTCCACCTGGCACTGGCCTTCAGCTGCTCTACATTGCAATCCTTGGAAGTGGGCACATACTTGTGTTTATTCAAGACAGCTGCCGGTCACAGTGGGAGGATCTGCCTTCTGATAATTCCACAAAACAGCTGGTGTAGTCTGTGCATACAGTCACTGTACAGGACCTTCAGTGGCCACCCAGTGGCCTGGGATTTTATTAAAATCCAGAAACAGTCCTGTGCAATCTTGGACATTTGGTAGGACTGAGGCATTGGGCGTTGACCACAATTTCTTTGTTTGAAGTCTGGAACTACCAGTACTGGCTGCTTACCTAGAGCCTGCTTCAAACTTTGAAAAGTTTCTTCAGTCTTTGAATTTCACTTAATCCTTCCATAGTAGATCTTACCCTTGGTCAGGTCAGTTAAAAGAGAATTTCAGGATTCATTGAAAAATGAAATATACGTACCTAGGTGGATGCAGCATAGTCCGATGCATCATCTGTCCCCCAGCGGCTCTAAGACCAAGAACTGAGTGATCAAACACCACTAATCACCTAGCTCTTGGTCATAAGGCTGCAAACAGCTGGGGACTAGCTGTCTCAGGCTCTCAGCAGCTCACTGAGCGGCTGAGCCAGCTGCTCTTTTCAGAGCCCACAATAGCTCTGTCGGCCGTTAGCAGACTGAAAATGGGTCACAGGAGTGCATAACGAAATGCACTCCTGTGATCCATAGAAGTACAGCCAAAAAAGCTTTGGCTACACCTCTAGGATGGCAAGGTTTTAGATAAATCTACAATAATATTCAACCAGACCCTGGAAGGTTCTCACTTGTCTCTTGGTGGCCTAATGTACACTTGACTCTGTGCTTCCTGTGCTTGCTACATGTGCTTTAGGACAACGAGCAATACTGAGGCAATCGTCTTGCATGGCTGAGATATGCTGTATGATATTCTGATAGGAAGTGTTTTTAGTCTCCCAGGTTTCTTTCACAATATCTAGTAACACCCAAGGATGTCTCCCATACAAAAGTTCAAAGAGTGAAAACCCCAGAAGACTGTGGGACCTCACTAATTGCAAACGACAATTAAGTTAGAAGATAATCCCAGTCTCTCCCATTTTTATCCACCACCTTTATAGGATACTTTTAAAGTTTTTGGTAAACTGTTTTACCAAAACATCCGTCTGACGGTGGTAAACCGAAGTATGCAAGTGCTTAACGTTCAACAATTTGCACAACCTTTTCATTACCTTCAACATAAAGGGAGTCTCTTGATCTGTTAGGACATCTCTTGGAATTCCTGTGTGGATAAACATGTGGAAAGTCTTGGAGGATACAGAGTAGCAGAGTTCATATCCACTAAGATGTACTGATGGCCTTTGGCATACGTAACTACTGGACCTTTCAAATCCATTCTGATTTGGTCAAAAGGAACCTCAATTCTAGGCAATAAAAACCGTGGGCTATGGCAATGGGGCATAGAGGGGCGACTTGTGAGACTCTGGACAAGACTCACGATAGTCACGTAACTAGGTGGTTCAAGAGTTATTCTTTAATACCTCTAGCTCTTGAGGGTCTCTGGGAACACCTCCATTTCACTAGCAAGATATACATTCCACCAGTGGTCACCCCTACAGCATCGTTGTCAACATTTTGTTCAAAAGGATCCAGTGTTCATTCCACAGTCCCCTCAAAATGTCCCAGCTCAAAGCCTTTTTCCTTCCCACTGCATAGTGGAAAGTCTCTCCCCAGTATTACACTGTGCAAAGGGATTAGGGACATAGGCACTTCATGGAAAACAGGTCCCAAGCTGGTTTCAAAGATCACCAGCATGATGGGGTACGTCTTAAAGTCACAGAGCACATACACACTACTCCTGAAGTCTAGGAGGGTATGCACACATTTCCCCTTACTTTCACGGCAGAACTCGGCATGTCTGGATCTGCAACTAGGCCCCAGGGAACAAACAAGGACAGGCGCTGAGCCAAAACACACTCCAAAGACTTGGGGATCAGGGGGCAATGTGACCCCACTCACTTCATCACCATCACTTGGGATGCTCACAGTTTCAGCTGGGGCTTGTCAAATGGGGCCTCTCCACAGGAGGCTGCCCTTGACTCACTCTTTGTCAGCCTCTTGGTGCTTCCCCTTAGCGGCTTTACCAGCTGTGTGCTGGTTTAAAACTGGTTGCTAAGGGAGGTGACTTTTTGTTTGTTAGGGATCTCAACACTGTGGAGCCAGCCAAGAGATCCTCTTCGGCATTGTATTCCACCAGCTTGACCAGCCGACTTTGGAACAGCTTGACTCACCCTCCTCTGTAGCTCTGGAGGTAGAGCCCTCAGAAATCGAGCCCTGATGACTCACTCCACAATTTGAGGCCCTGTGAGCCCTTCGGGCTGAAATTAACATTAAACAAGGTTAATAAGGTCATACATTTGGAATAGTGTACCCAAGGTTGTGACTACCAGATACTGCAACATCTCAGCTTTAAAGAGGAAGTAAACCCTCCTCTGCAAGTTGTACCTAGAGGTAAGCCTATGATAAGGCTTACCTATAGGTACTGTAAATAGCTCCTAAACTTGTACCGTTTAGGAGATATTTACCTTCAATGCATCCAGTGACGTCACTTGCGCATGTGCTATGAAGGAACGGCCGCTCGTGCCGTTCCTTCAGAGCCCCGTGCCGTGACTGTCGGCTCCTGCGCGCGTGTGCGGGAGTGACGTCACCGCGGCAGACGGGCGACTAGACATGTAGCCCGTCATAGAGGTGAGCGGATGGCACGGCAGGGGGTCGTTCTAAGGTAAGTATTTCATAATGAGCTAGTATGCGATGCATACTAGCTCATTATGTATTTCTCTTTCAGGTTGTAAAAAAAAAAAAAAAAATTTTACCGAGTTTACAACCTCTTTAAATTATCATAATCTCTGGCATCATCAGAGGTCAGGTGGAAGTATGTCTTTTTGGGAGTCCACCACTAACAGTGGTGTAACAAGCGTTGCCCATTGTTCCTTAGGCCAGGCCTGCCCTTTTGCAGTGTTCTCAAAAGTACACAAGAATGCCTCCACATCATCCCTCATCATCCCAACGCATGGGATGTCATCCATTGTAGGAGTTGACTTTTTGTTCCTAAAAGGGTATAAAGGATATCACCAAGTGAAACAATAGAAACATTCACAGTCCAGGCTCTGGACTGTGCTCTGCCTGCTGCCTGTACTAACTATGGACAATATTTATTTCTGCTGCATGGACAATCCTTTCACTGCTGCTTACCACATCCCTGCCTGCGCTGACAATATCTCCGCCTGTACTGACTATGGGCAGTATTCCTGCCTGCTGCCTGGACGATCCTTTCACTGTCGCTGTCCACATTCCTGCTTGCTGCCTGGACCAATGCCCTCCCCAGTGTTAATCACTGCTAAAACTACAAGCAATCTTTTATTTACCCTTTGCTCAGCAGAATGCATTTTGGTGTGTATTATGGTATGTGTTAGAAATATGAAGGGCCTTCAACAATGTGATAGGTTGTCAGGAATTTATGTGTGTGGTTTATGTCCCTGGAACGCCTGATGGTGCTACTTGGATGTTGGGCCCCTCTATGTGGCTAGGCTGTGAAAAAGTCTTATACATATGGCATTGCCATACTCAGGAGGAGTAGCGGAATGTATTTTGGGGTGTCATTTTTGCTATGTACATGCTATGTGTTAGAGATATCTTATAAACCTGGAAGACCCCTTTATCAAGGGGATATCATGTACCCCTACTCATTCACCAAGAAAAAGTGTCAAAAATAAACAAAAAACACACACAGTTTTTGTAAATTCCATTATTAAAAATAAAAAACAATGTCCCCTGATGTAGATCCATCGTCAGTCATGACCAGACTTGTATAAAGTACTCGAAATTTCTACTTGAGTAAAAGTACAAGTGCTTGATCAAAAAGCGACTTGAGTAGAAGTGGAAGTGCTCGCAGAAAAAGTTACTTAAGTAGAAGTACTAAAGTATTCAACATTTTTTTTACTTAAGTATTGCAAGTAGTTTTTTCAAAAAATTTGCTACTTAAGTACTAAAAGTAAAAAGTACCAGTAGTTTTGAAAAAAAAATTCTACTCAAGTACTGAAAGTAGAAGTACAAGTACTGTGTTATGTAGTTATTAAAGAAAGAAGTCAAAAGTTTGAACATCATATTGTTTTTTATGATTTCAAATGATTTATTCAAATGATTAACCTGTGTTTGTTAGTAGTTTCTTGATGCACTTTAAGCGCTGTAGCACCATTTATTTGTTTGTTTCATATTTTCTTTTTATTGGAAAGATTTGGTATAGCAGCTTTTATTATACACTGCCTTTATTTTCGTATGCGCTGATTTACAAATGACATTATACACATTTTTTTTGAGCTTTATGAAACCTGCCATCTACTGTTCTGGCAGTGGCAATTTTTTTAAAAGTAACGAGTAACTATGCAGCACAAAAAAAAAATACTTGAGTAGAAGTATCGAAATCATCGAAAAAATGTAGTGAAGTAAAAGTAGAAGTAGGAGAAAAAAATTCTACTCTAGGAAAGTACAGATACCGCATTTCGGTACTTAAGTACAGTACTTAAGTAGTTCTACTTCGTTACTATACATCTCTGGTCATGACGCTTGCTGGACCTAAAAAAGGGGGAAAAAAAGCTTCACCTACGTTTAAGGCTACTACCATCTTCCATCGCCCTTGTGACATCACAAATCCTAGCATGCAGCGGTCGGTTGCATGCTCAGGTAAGGGTCTGGTATAGATTTTGGGGGGGGGGGACCCCATGCTGTTTTTTAAATATAATTGGCATGGGGGTTCCCCTTAAAATCTATACCAGACCTAAGGGCCTGGTATGGATTTTGAGAGAGGACCCCGCACCATTATTTTTATAGCCGGCAGCTGATGACTCATCCATTGCCGAGGTCACGGTGGCCTGCTTCCCGGCACGCTCGTTAATAACCAGTTATTCACTGTGCCCTGATTGGACAAAGCCTTGCACCTGATCAGTGGTTGGCTTCAGCCAATTAGAGCTTAGAACGCACTGCGCAGCACATAGTGCATTGTTGGGCGCTCGGCAGGCAAACATACTGGCGAGCCCCCCTGCAAATTCGGATGTTTGTGGCTGAACCAATGCTCGGGCCAAAACCATTCGCCCATCACTATAATTTAAGCATAGTGTTTACTATGCTTCGGTTTATGAATGAACAGGAAGGCTGTGCAGAGCTCTTCCTGTTTATTCATTTTGTGCAGCTGAGGCTCCAGAAAGGACCTGGGGAATGAGTTTTCTCAGTCCCTTTCTTTGTCTCAGATCCCTGATATTTCACCAAAGTCCTTCCAAATAAGAATTGTTCAAAATGTAAAAAAAAAAAAAAAAAAAGTAAAAATTGCAACAAAAAAAATCTAGAAATAAATAAAAATGTAAAAGACAATATAAAAAAGGTCTCATTTACACGGGTTCTCTTGTGTGAATGAGCGGTTTGTTTAAGAGGCGGGAGCCATCTATTACTCTATGGGGATGCAGTGTCTAATCTGACAGGTGTGAAAGTAGGAGTAAATGACCACAGATGTATACTGTCTGTGTTTGGGACCATACAAATGCATCCACATACCTGTCAAACTAGGACCTGCGGCTGTGTTGGTACAGTTGCTTTTTCCTATAGCTTAACATAGGCTTCCTGCAGACAGCTCCAGTCAGATAGAAAAATGTGGTTTGCACTGTACAGGACGCAACAACCATGTGAATAAGCCCCAATACCTCATTCACATACAGAGCTTTATTTATTATGTCAAAATGTGGACAGTTTCTCCAAAGTCTTTTGAATTACCCTCTTAATATGTAAATAAAGGTCTGAAATAACTCTTTAGCCACTTGCAGTATCTTGGTGCGCGGTAGTGGAGAGTCCCTAGGTCAAATTTTGCATCCGGGGCTAACAAACTTCAGGCTACGCCTCTGATTATGCAGTGGGGAAACGGGAAAGATCTCCCTCTGACCTGCTCTGCCATAACAGAAGTGCTTCCACGCTTCTCTTTCACTGTGCCAGCAGGGAGATCGCTGTCACAGTGGGAAGATGGGAAAGATTTCTTAGTGACCGGCTCTGCCATAAGAGAAGTGTTTCAGCACTTCTCTTTTAGGGTGCTGGCAGGGAGATGGGAAAGATCTCTTTCATTCATGACAGCCTGCTTACTATTATGATCTGTGATTGGCTACAGCTAATCACATGGTAGAGGGTGCTGTAATTGGCCCAGGTACCATGTGATAGCTGTGGGCCAATCACAGCTTTGCAATAGCAAAATAAGAGAAGTGTGGAAGCGCATTTTTCTCACTCTGAATCTGCAGGCAAGAAGATAATGTCCAGGTGGGAAGATTAGATCTTTTCTCTGATTGTCAGAGTGCCACAAGGGAAAGTGGTACTGATTTTACAACCAATCAGGATGCCTGGCAGGAGCTCACATGATCAAACGCCAAGCTCCCTAATTGGAAAGCCAGTATCACAGGACTTCTGCAAAGAGAGGTAAAAAAATGATGACGGGGTGTGAATCCCAGATCCTTTACCCCCATTTTCCCTTCTAAAGTGTTCCAACCTATATTTAAGTTCTTAAGGATGCAGTGCAGATATTATCACTGCAACATCTTAACTTTTTTATCTGCCTAGTCTTGTTTATGTTAATAGGTTATTTAATAAATGTTTTAATAAGTTTAACCACTTAATGACCACCCTGTAGCAAATTTACTGCTACAGGGCAGCCCTTCTGTGCAGAATCACGTATATATATATATATACTCAATTCTGCACTTTTGCATAGGGGGCACACCCCGCTGGCACAACGCTTCTTTTGTGATTATACACAGCAGAAGCAGATCAGTGGGTGCCAGCCAACAGATATCCGCCAGCACCCACTGAAGATCAAGGAGAGAGGCTGGACAGAGCTCTGCCTATGTAAACAAGGCAGAACTGTGTCCTGACAGCAGGCATGTGATAGATTTTCTTTCCCTGCAAAGCAGGGAAAGAAAATCCATCACATCCCTTTGTAAAAGAACCACACAAAGTACACAAAAACACTGAATAGGCACAATTTTCACAATGTGTGCCTATTCAGTGTTTTTGTGTACTTTGTGTGGTGCTTTAAAAAGGGATGTGATGGAATCCTTTGATCGCCCTTGATGTTTAAACCCTTCCCAGCCAGCGTCATAAGTACTCCGTCTCTGCACACAGAGCAGAGACGGAGCTGTCACCCGCCTGCTCAGCGGGGGATCGGCGAATCGATCCCCTGCTGAGCAGCACGGCTCCATCGACTGAACGGAGCCGTGTGAAAGGGGCCTAAGGAATGGAAGCCATATATAACTGATTTAATACATTGTATTCATGTGATCGCTATGACCAATCATAGCGATCACATGAAACCCTGGCCTTTCACAGTGGCTGGGTACTGATCACCATGATCCGATGTGTCCACAGAAAAGTAAATGAACAGAAGAAAAATCCAAACCAAATCAATATTTGGTAAAACCACCCTTTGCCTTCAACACATTATCAATTCTTCTAGGTACAATTGCACACAGTTTTTGAAGAAACTTGGCAGGTAGGTTGTTCCAAACATCTTGGAGAATTAACCACACATCTTCTGTGGATGTAGGCTGCCTCAAATATTTCTGTCTTTGTCTAACCCCAGACAGACTCAATGATGTTGTGATCAGGGCTCTGTGGGTGCCAAGCCATCACTTTCAAGAATCCTTATTGCTTTGTACACTAAATATAGTTAGTAATGGCTGTATATTTGGGGGTCATTGTCCTGCTGCAGAATAAATTTGGGGCCAATCATATGCCTCCCTGATGGTATGGAATGACGGATAAGTGTCTGCCTGTATTTCTCAGCATTGAGGACACCATTGATCCTGACCAAATCTCCAACCTTATTTGCAGAAATGCAGCCCCAAACTTGCAAGGAACCTCCATCATACTTCACTGTTGCCTGCAGACACTCATTATTGTACCGCTCCCCTGCCCTTTGACAAACAAACTGGCTCCTGCCACAGCCAAATATTTCAAATTTTGACTCATCAGTCCAGAGCACCTGCTGCCATTTTCTGCACCCCAGTTCCTATGTTTTCGTACATAGTTGAGACTCTTAGTCTTTTTTCCAGGTCAGAGGTATAGACTTTTGGCTGCATTTCTTCCAAGAAGACCACTTTTGTCCCGACTTCTGCAGGCAGGAGATGGGTGTACCTGGATCCCACTACTTTCCCCCAGTTCTGTGATGATGGCACAGGCTGGACATCTTTTGAAGCAAGCATGATGTGTCTTTTATCTGCTGCGTTAAGTTTCCTTGGCCAACCCCTTTCTCTGCACTTTTTCAAAAGAGCTTGAACCCCCATTCTGCTTTGAAATCTTTGCTGGAAGAGGCCTTGCTGATGCAGTATACCTTGTGTGTTCTTGGTTGATCATACATCTGACTCTAATCCTACAAAATCCCTGACTTAGTGCAAGTGGACAAAGTGTGCAAGTGTAAGAATTGACGGTTTGAAAGGGTGGTCACACCAAATATCGATTACAATTAGATTTTTCTTCTATTCGCTCACTTTCCATTTTCTAAATAATACAAAAAAAACAATAATATTAAAATTTCTGAAAGCATTTTTACTTTCCCGCATTTCTTCACACCTGCCTAAAACTTTTGCATGGTACTTATATATATATATATAAATCTTACCATTGCACTTAGACTTCACATTATCTTATCTTTCAACAGCAAACAAACACAGATTTGAAATGACAGTATTCTCACAGCAAATTCCAAGTTTTTATTGTGATGTATAAGACAACCATCCTTACAATGCATTACATCTACAAATATTGGTTAACATTATTTTAAATGTTTCAATTGAACAGCATTATCTCTGAATTTATTTGCTCTTGTTATGGATCACATCAACAGGTCTTCATCGTTAATGACAGAAATTTGTTTTGGGGTGTAAGGTTTGCTCTGTTCATCTTCTTTGTCTGGGAGAGGTTTGAAATCAGAAATAGCAAATGCAAGATCATCATCGGTTAATATTTTGGCTGTTGTAGTCAAACTTAATGGTTGCCATATCTTGCCAGGACATTTTGGCAGAGCAGGAAGCTCTAACGTTGATGTTTCTTCAACATCTTCAACATCAACAGGAACTGCCTGTTGACTTGGTATATTAGGTTGAGCACTTGGCAAATCAGGAACCTGGGGTGAAGCTGCAGTGGCTTTATTTACATTGGCTTTATTTCCAATTTTATCCACCTCCTCTGAAGAAGACTCCTTTTCATGATCACGTTCGTTCTCTCTAAGGGTTTTTTTGTCCTGTTTTTCCTTCTTTTCCTGTTTGGGTTCTTTCTGGTGGTTATTTTTCTTACCTCTGGAGTTCAGATTTATTATTTTAGGATTAAAGAGTTTCAGGTTTTCATCTCTTTTACCAGGTCTATAGAGGCTGCGTAGAGGAGATAGACCATATACACGCTGCAGTCTCTGCAACACAATTATATCATATTTATACAACATTAATAAATCCTACATGTTTTTCAACCAGTACACCTTTGTGGCACATGTAAACCTTCTGAAAAGTGCTTTAAATCTTGGTTGAATAGAACATAAAGGTGTTTAATGTTTGCAAAGTTATTCACTTGAAACATACACCTTACAGTCATATATTGCATATGTGTTTAAATGTTTTTCATTCTTGTTTAACCTAAAAGCATATTTGATTGGCTTGGAAGCGCATAGCAAAATAGCAAATGCAGTACTGTATATTTCTAGACAAACATGAAGTGACTTATCAAACAAGGCAGAGTATGGAACATGAAAACAGAGCCAGTGGTAGTTACATGTGGGGTTACCCATAGACTGGGGATTATAGGCACCCAATAAACCTTTACTGACTATTAAAATGTCTATGGACGGGTTCAGACAGTACCAGACTCTGCAAGTTGCTGATCTTGGGGTCTTCTGTACATAGGTGACTGCTTAATGTGAAAATAAATATTTATTTAATTCTTCACTCATTTTCAGTATGTGGGTTCTCTGCAATGCCTTTGGCACCATACAGATAAACTATAGGGCTGTTTTTTTTTTTTTTCCAGTTTTTATATCTTTAAACTTACCCACACAAATAGATTCTTTAAATTTTCAGATTTTTTGGTCAAATGTCTTTATTTTTTAATAATTATAGCTTAACTCTACTTCATATTATATATACTGCACAAATACTAGTTATGAAAATACATTTTTTTTATTTAATTTGCAGACAGGAGTATTCTGTAGTTCAAAAAAGTGAACTGGGCAAGGATGATAACACTGCTTGGGATTTCAGTGCAGCACAGGCAAGTTCAAATTTTTTATATCAAAAAGATATAACAAAATACTTTCAATGTTATATTTAACAGACCAAAAGAGAGGAAGGAAGCAAAGTTCATTGCTAGGGCTTACATACACTTTGAAGTAAACCTCTCACTGGAGAAATATATGGACTCCAACTGCTGTCCTCCTTACAAAGATTACAAAGAGTAGCCGACATATTACGCTGATCTATTGACTTACTACATTAATAACGCTGAGCAAACATGCAGATCAGGAGTCTAGGAGAAATGTCAGAAGTCTTTGTGTTTTTATTTGTTCCAGGTCAGTGCTTGAAGTAGAACTATAGGCAAAATTTGTTTTCTTCATTTGGGATAGAGCAAGGCAGGGTTATAACCCCTGTCAATTTTTTTTTCGCCATCTGTGTCCCATTGAGAAGATTTTCCTTCATTTCCTGTCCTATAGGCAAAAAGGAAGTGAGAGGAAATTGCTGCAAATTACGGGCAAACCTTGGGGACCCCTAGGTCACCATACCTAGTGTTCCCATTGGAAGATCTCCCATCTTTTACTTTTTTGGTGACAAGCCAAACAACAGCAATAAAAATGGACAGATGTTGTAATCCCTCTCCACTCCATCCAAAACAAAAAAAAATAATAATAATTTAAAGTATAAAGAGGGTGAGCAAGGCAGCCAAGCAACCTACGCTTTCAGAAGTGGGACTCAGCAATGGCAGCCTCCATGTCAAGTTTCCTTCATTCATCAAATCAATCTCATACACTATATTACCAAAATTATAGGGATGCCTGCCTTTACACGCACATGAACTTGAATGACATCCAAGTCTTAGTCCATAGGGTTCAACAGTTGACCCACCCTGTGCAGCATTAACAGCTTCAACTCTTCTAAGAAAGATGTCCACAATGTTTAGGAGTGTGTCTATGGGAATTTTCAACCATTCTTCCAGAAGCCCATTTGTGAGGTTAGGCACTGATGTTGGAAAGAAGGCCTGACTTGCAGTCTGCACTCGAATTCATCCCAAAGGTGATCTGTTGGGTCGAGGTCAGGTCTCTGTGCAGGCCAGTCAAGTTCCTCTACCCCAAATTCACTCATCCATGTCTTTATGGACCTTGCTTAGTGCACTGGTGTGCAGTCATGTTGGAACAAGGAGGGCCATCCCCAAACTGTTCCCACAAAGTTGGGAGCATGAAATTGTCTACAATGTCTTGGTATGCTGACGCCTTAAGCATTCCCTTCTCTGGAACTAAGGGGCCAAGCCAAACCCTTGAAAAAAAACTCCACACCATAATCCCCCCTCCGCCAAATGATTTGGACCAGTGCACAAAGCAAAGTCCATAAAGACATGGATGAGCGAGTTTGGGCTGGAGGAACTTGACTGGCCTGCACAGTCCAAACCTCAACCCGATAGAACACCTTTGGGATGAATTAGAGCGGAGACTGTGAGCCAGGCCTTCTCATCCAACATCAGTGCCTGACCTCACAAATGGGCTTCTGGAAGAACGGTCAAACATTAGATACACTCCTAAACCTTGTGAACAGCCTTCCCAGAAGATTTGAAGCTGTTATAGCTGCAAAGGGTGGGTCAGCTCAATATTGAACCCTACGGATTAAGACTGGGATGCCATTAAAGTTCATGTGTGTGTAAAGGCAGGCGCCCCAATACTTTAGGGATACTAAATTAGGATTTATACTATACTATAGTGTATATGAGAATGTTTATGTAATTTAATAAGTGGTTTTCAATCTTTATTACATTAATATATATACAGTATATACTGTATATATGTAGTTTTCATGAAAACAATCCATGTGGATGCGATGAGCGCCTTATGCATTTACTATCTAGTACCCCCCCAATTGCGCTTCCTCATTGTCACCCTGTCACATGCACCCATCGTTGAGACTACAAGCAGCTGTGCCAGCACACATTGTGCAGGCATGGTTCACCATTGTCATCATTTAGAATACAATCAAGAGCAGTCATCTGCAGCCTGTATATAGGAAGTGGCTAAAGAGGCCAAAGGTAAATAAGCAACACTGAGATGCAAAAAAAAAGTGGAAAAAGATGAAAACCTTTCATCTTTATTAAAAATGGTAGATTTTTGATACCCTGTGCTTTAGCAAACTAAATGCTACTCAGTTAGAGTTTCCCTATTGACAAGTAAAAACAAAATAAGAAATGCAATATTTGCTTTTTTTATTCCAAATGACCATTTTTCCACTATAAATGAAAACCACTTACCGCTGTTTGTTCTATACATTCAGGAGCTGAATGAACATTAATCCTCTTGTCTGTAACATGAATCGTGGTATCACATGATAGTGGATACTAAAAGGAGAAAGGAAATGAGAAAACGGTTATTTTTTTGTTTTTGTTTTTTTTTTAAATATCTTTAAAGGCCATTTCCCCCCCAATCCTGTTTGTAATATTTCCTTACCCCAAGGTAGAAAGGCTTTAGCAAAAGAGTCTCCAGTTATTTATTATACGTTATTTACTTCCATACACCAGTTGGGAAAATTGGAATTTGAAGTGAAGCCCCAAGAAATGTAGGAAGCCAGGTTTGATTACACTTGTCAACAACCATGCAAAACCAAAATATTAGCTCTGAAGGGAGCTGATCTTTATTTATTAACATAGGCAAAAAAAAACATATACGTTTTTGTTGATGACATTCCACAAAAAAACAAATCCTTTCCATAAGGCCCCGTTCACATTGCAGCGACCCGACTTGCCGGGGCGGCCTCATAGGTCGCGGCGCGCTGCTCGCCCCGAAACCTCGGAGCGGCCGGCACGGACTTCATAACATTGAAGTCTATGCAGGTCGCTCCGGGTCGCCCCAAAGAAGCTCCGGACCCTTTTTCTAAGTCGAAGCGACTTGTGTCGCTCCTATTAGAACGGGTCCGCAGCTTCTCTATGAAAGGCGACCTACGGCGACCTGTCAGGCAACCAGGTCGCCTGACAGGTCGCCTCAGTGTGAATGGGGGCTAATTGTTCCAGCAGTATTTTGGCACAATATGTACATTGTACACCAATCAGCCATGACATTATGACCACCCAACTTGAGTATGGCCCCTTTTTGCTAAAACAACCCTGACCCCTTGAGGCATGGACACCAAAGTAACATCCACATGAATGGCAGGACCCAAGGTTTCCCTGCAGAACATTGCCCAAAGCATCACACTGCCTCTGCTGACTTGCCTTCTTATACCGCATCCTGGTGCCATCTCTTCCCCAGGTGAGTGACGCACACACACTCGACCATCCACATGATGTAAAAGAAAACGTGATTCATCAGACCAGGCCACCTTCTTCCATTGCTCCGTAGTCCAGTTCTGATGTTCATGTAACCATTGTAGAAGCTTTCGGCTATGGACATGGGTCACCATGGGCTTCACAGCAACATACACAACAAACTGCGATGCCCATTTCTTTCTGCTTTCACCACATCAACTTCATGGACAACATGTTCATATGCTGCCTAATATATCCCACCAATTTTCAGACGCCATTGTAATGAGATATTCCCTTTACCTGTCAGTGGTGAAAATGTTATGGCTGATCGGTGTATGTTCTAACTCTAACCTCATGGAAAACCCCTCAACCTTCCCTGTTTTATAAGTCCCTTGTGTCAAAATGGGAACGTACATTTTATTTGGCTGGATTCTCACTTAAAAAGTATGTTATTGCATGTTGACTTGTGTTGCTTTAAAATGAATGGTTTTGTATATATTTTTTTCATCTCAGGGCTAAAAAATGAAAATGTGAAATATATTTTTCTTTTTTGTCTTAAGTCAAGTCAGCATTAACTATTACCTGACTAAACAGCAATGACTTATCCCGCTCACGCCTTACAGCTCTGTCGAAAGTTTCAACAACTTCTCTGGGT
Source organism: Pelophylax lessonae (assembly GCF_965119305.1). NCBI lineage: Eukaryota > Metazoa > Chordata > Amphibia > Anura > Ranidae > Pelophylax > Pelophylax lessonae. The sequence continues at coordinate 284,529,129 of NC_138770.1, forward strand.
ATCATTTTTCATGTATTAAAATGTTTATTTGTCAAACATTGTGTGTGTATGTATGTATTGTAAGGGATTAGCTCGGTGGTAGGCGTATGGGTGACCCCTTTGGGGGTGCGTTTTCACAGAGATAGCCGATTAGAGGTTGAAAAACAAGACTGATTTATTCATGCAATTTACTTAACACAATTGCAAGCATCAAAACAGCCAAAATAAAATAAAAGACAAAATAAATCCTTGCCTCTGTGGGCGGCTACCTTCTCACAGCTGGAACCTACCTAAGAAGTCTTTCCAACCTACTGTTGGGCCGACACTGCTGATCCTACAGCAGACACTCAAATGTCCATTTGTTTGCTTTTCACACAGCACAAACATTGTCCATTGAACATGTCCCTTTGTTTTCTTTCACACAGCACATGTTCATTTATAACAGGATCCTTTACTCTTCAGACTCTTCACATGGAACACTTCTCTTCACACTCTTCACATGGAACACTTTGTCTTCTCACCTTTGAGACGTCTTCACTCGTGGTTACCCTCCTTAGCTTCACATCGCTGTAGGGGGTCTTCTCCCATGCTCACCAGCTTGTCGGGAGGCACACATCCGACTGTCCCCCTCTCCCAGCCCACACGGCGACAGGCGGCAGCAGTCCTTCTCCCATGCCCACACGGCGTCGGGAGGTACACGTATGTCTGTCCTCCTCTCCCAGCCTACACGGCGACAGGAGGCAGCACTCAATAGATTTTCTCTGGACAAATTATAGAGTCCTTGATCTCCTCATTCTGAACAGCTGAATGGTTTTCAACTTCCTGCTGGCTCTCTCTGCAGCCAACACCCTATAGTATCAGTGAACTTTCAAAGCAGGTGGGAATGTGTCTCCTCTCAGTGACTACATTCCCAGATTTACCTGACTTCCTGTCACATACCCCCCCCTCTTGTTTCAACCCTAGGGTTGGGACACATATTTCCAGGCACGCATGTGTCAGGCACTGCTGACTCACTGATAAGCCTCCTATTATCCTCAAGCTTCCGGATGAAACTGTTTTGTCATCTTCATTGACAGATTTCTCATAAATGCCACACAGTTTGTCTCTCATCTCATATACACATTCTTCAACTGCATTTTTGGCATCATTTTGCTCCTTCTCGTTTCTGTCATCTTCATTGACAGCTTTCTCATAAATGTCAGACAGCTTGTCCCTCATAACCGTCTGTCCAATCCACCATGGAGGACCGTGATCCATAGGCAACTCAATTGGGCTAGTCTTAATGTCTTCAACATTCTTAAGACGCCTCTCTCTGCAATCCATAAATGTTTTCCACAAAACTTTGAGAACCTTTGCTTCACTAAGCTTTGTTCCAAGTAGGGACTCTTGACATCCCTCTGTGACTTGAGTTGCCTCTCCATACATCTGTACACAATCATTGACTTTTTGTTGTAAAAGGGAATGATCTTCCTTCTTGAGCTTTGCTTGCTCTAAGATGCTGTGCAGAGGATTTTCCAATTGAGACAACAGGCTGTCACACATTTCTTCAAAGTGACCCCTGTTCCTTTTCCCAGAGATATCAATATCATTCACCAAACATTTCATATTCATAGGCAGATCGGAAGCATTTGCACTCATCAACTTCTTAAACTTTTCGCCCTCCTGAGCGAGTCGCAGTAAAGGCCTACTATTTGATTTGATATTCAGTTTATATTTCTTGCCAAACTCTTCACAGAAGTAGTCAACCAGAACATCATCAACTTTCCTTACACCAACATAGGGGTTAAAGGCAACAACACAGTTGAACCCAGCGATCTGGGTGGTATCCATTATAGACCTCCTCTCTGCATCAGTGAAGAAGCATGGAACTGCAACACATTCTTTTACAGGTTTCTTCGATGCACTTTCTGCTGAACTATTTGACCGCTCAAGGTCACCTAGTTCTTTTTCTCTATCTGAATTCCACATGGAATGCATCTCAAGATCACGATCAAACTTCTGCCACCCGTCTTTCACCAGTTCCATTTTGGAAACACTCCCTGAAAGGCACTTATTCATTTGCTTCACGTTTTCACCAACAGCCTTAGTTTTCCCCACTAGGTTTTCAGCCTGAACTGAGAAATCATCACATTTCTTACTCAGCTCCTTTGTTTGCTGAAGCTCTAATGATACATTTTCCAATGCTTGAAGTTTTTGAAGGAACGGTTTATTCCAAAGGGGTGATTCAAGCCACATGTCATCACATTTCTGAGGCTCACTCAGGACAGACCCCAAAACACTGACCCTTTTAAAAACTGCATCAGGCACACTATCCCCTCTTTGGGACAGATCCTCTGTTGCCTGGAATTCCTCTTCCAGTTCCTGCAACGGAATCTTCATCTCTTCTACTTGCTGTTCTAAGGCTCGCTTAGACTTTTCTAGCTCCTGAACTCTTTTCACAACATCATCCTTGGAGCTGACCAATTCTTCCATTTCTGTACGCAGCTGTTTAACACTTTCTAGTTCAGCCTTACACTCTAGAGCTTCCTCCAAAGAGCGAGCCAAGAACAGGGCTTTGCTCTCGTTATCACGCACCTCCGTTTCTGCACGGGCGCGTTCTTCTGCATATTTTGCAGACACAGTCTTCTCTTCACCAAGCATCTGATCAAACTTCTTTTTCACATCTTCAACACACTGTAATGAACCAACGCTTTCTTCCATGCGTTTTTTCATATCCGCTATCTGAGCTTGCAATGTTGCGACTTGCTCTGATAGGTTTTTCTTTGCTTCCGCCTCCTCTTTTAATTGTTCCAGGAAGCCATTTTTCTCATCTTCCATTTGTTTGAGCTTTGTGCTAAAACTCAGCCTTTGACACCTCTCTTCCTGTAAGAGTTCCTGCGTGTCTTGCAGCTGCGATTCCAAGATAGAAAAATCTTCCGCAATTTCTCTAGATTTGCTGTCTGCTTGAGAAAGCTGATTTGTAACATTGTCCAACTCAACCTGCAGTCGGTTTGCCTTCTCTGACAGCTTAGCACACAATCGGTCACCTTCTGACACCTTGACTTGCGATTCCAGAAGCTGTGCCTCTACTTTTTCCCTCTTATGTTCACAATCTTCTTTTCCCTGCATAAGAGCCTTCACCTCATTGGCTAGCATCTGGGAATAAGAATGTAATTCTGCCACACAGGCTTCTTTCTCCTTTAACTGCTGCTGGACACGTTGGGCTTCCCCTTTCCAACTTTCACAGTCCGCACGCCATTCATTTACCACATTGCTTAAAGTAGTGAGCTCATACACAGTACTCAGTAATTTAGCCTCTCTTTCACTTTTCTCTTTGTCGCTGAGAGACAATGTCGCTTTCAGAGCAACATTCTGTTCCTGCGACTCCTGCAGGTCTATTTTTGTAACTTCCAAACACTGAAGACTTTTTTCCAGCTGATTACGCAACTCCAACATATCAGCCATACTTTGCTTCTGCAAAGTCTGAATTTCACTTTCCTTTTCCATGAGGATGGTATCTTTCTCCATTATAGTCTCTCTGCGTTTTTGCAACTCGACCAAAAGAAGAGCTGTGGATTCTTCCCACTGTAACACATGAGACTTGAGTAGTTCATTCATTTCCTGCAAGTTTCTATGCTCCATTTTAAGCAATTCCAAGGCTTGTTCCTTTTCTTCCATTTTCCGTTGCAAGGCATCCAACTCAGCCCTGCACACATACTCGGTTTCTTCCAAACCGATGGCCTCCATTGGCTGCTGGCGTCTCTGTTTCCAGCCTGCCATGCTCTCTTGGTGAGCCTTTTGCTGAGCTGCAAAGCTCCGCTGAAAATCCGCATTTGCCTGCTGTTGAGCTGCATTTGCTTGCTGTTGAGCTGCATTTGATATAATCAGATGTTTCAACATCTCCTCCATTTTGAGTTTACTTTTCATCTGAGCACACTGCGTCTCCATAGCAGTTTCATCAGTGTTGCTAGGGACAACAACCTTCCTCTTTAGTAGACTCTCTTTAGGCATGGATGGGGCTGGTTCAGACGGCAACATCCCCTCCATCCAAAGAATCCGGTCTCTCATTTCATCTATCTTTGCATTTTTCAGGCGTTTGGACCGCCCCATCTTCAATAACTCCACAAACAAATTTTTCACAGTCCAGCAAACAATTTTCAGACCACTGTCTCTTCAACACATGTAGTTTTTCTCTCTCTTGCAGGATCTCTTTTCCTGCGCACACAGTTTGTGCAGTCACTTGCACCAGACACAACAAAGTTCATCAAAAAATTTTGAGACCCCTGTCTCTTTAAAACACTTTTTTTTTTTTTTTTTTTTTCTGTCAGGATCTTCTCTCCTGCACACATAGATTGTGCAATCTCATGCACCAGACAAAGTTCATCAAACATTTGCACTTCCTTGCAGGGATCTTGCTGCTTCTGCCCACTGCATACCTCCACCATATGTAAGGGATTAGCTCGGTGGTAGGCGTATGGGTGACCCCTTTGGGGGTGCGTTTTCACAGAGATAGCCGATTAGAGGTTGAAAAACAAGACTGATTTATTCATGCAATTTACTTAACACAATTGCAAGCATCAAAACAGCCAAAATAAAATAAAAGACAAAATAAATCCTTGCCTCTGTGGGCGGCTACCTTCTCACAGCTGGAACCTACCTAAGAAGTCTTTCCAACCTACTGTTGGGCCGACACTGCTGATCCTACAGCAGACACTCAAATGTCCATTTGTTTGCTTTTCACACAGCACAAACATTGTCCATTGAACATGTCCCTTTGTTTTCTTTCACACAGCACATGTTCATTTATAACAGGATCCTTTACTCTTCAGACTCTTCACATGGAACACTTCTCTTCACACTCTTCACATGGAACACTTTGTCTTCTCACCTTTGAGACGTCTTCACTCGTGGTTACCCTCCTTAGCTTCACATCGCTGTAGGGGGTCTTCTCCCATGCTCACCAGCTTGTCGGGAGGCACACATCCGACTGTCCCCCTCTCCCAGCCCACACGGCGACAGGCGGCAGCAGTCCTTCTCCCATGCCCACACGGCGTCGGGAGGTACACGTATGTCTGTCCTCCTCTCCCAGCCTACACGGCGACAGGAGGCAGCACTCAATAGATTTTCTCTGGACAAATTATAGAGTCCTTGATCTCCTCATTCTGAACAGCTGAATGGTTTTCAACTTCCTGCTGGCTCTCTCTGCAGCCAACACCCTATAGTATCAGTGAACTTTCAAAGCAGGTGGGAATGTGTCTCCTCTCAGTGACTACATTCCCAGATTTACCTGACTTCCTGTCACAGTATGTATGTATATACTGTATGTGAATGGTATAAAACAGTTTAAAGTCAGTAATAATACCTAAAATATTGATCCAAACCCATTACAGGTGGTCCCCGGGTTACAAACATCCGACTTACAAACCACTCCTACTTACAAATGGAGGGAGGCAACAGGAAGTGTGGAAAAATCTAGCCCTAGGAAGGGAAAGTCACTCCTGTAAGAGTTCTCATGGGAAAAATAATGTCTCCACTGAAGCTTTATCAACAATCCAAAATCCAATTGTCATAGGGACAGAAGGTGAGGTGAACTCTTCTCAACAGGGGCACAGAAAGCAAAACAAACATTACAGGGGTGGTAACCCTTCCCCTTCCCTATGCTATCCAAAAAACGTAAAAATGTATTTTTTGACTGAAGCTACACTTAGAAAATGCACCTGTTCTGACTTACAAACAAATTCAAACCTACAGTCCCTATCTTGTTTGTAACCTGGGAACCAACTGTATAGTTTTCCTTTGAAAGGCTCTTTAAAGGTCCATGCATTCCTATGGACCTGCAGTTGAAAATAGACTTGTGTCTATTCACGGAGAGGATCAGGTCGGATAGCAGCGGGTGTCAGCGGACATATCACCGTTAACATCCGCTACTACATGGGGGTGCATAGAGCGCCCGATCAGGTCCGCCTGAAAAACTGACAGGGCGGACCTGATCGGAAAGCCTGTGTGGAAGGGGCCTTAGGGTCTATGCACACTAAACACCTAAAATAAAATGCCAGAACCTCTGGAAGAAAAAGCATAAAAAAGGCACATAATGGCTTGTATTGCACACAGGTTTATGTGCGTTTGCGTTTCTAAGTGTCTTTTCAAAAACATTCCCCTTGGCTCATTTTTCACTATAATCAATTCACACCTGAAAACACCAAATGCACATCAAACATTTTTTTCTGCTGGAAAGCTCCTCTCAAAAATATGCTAGTGACTTATTTTTTTTTAAATTTTGCTCAGGGCAATCTTTCCTAGGGCAAATTGGTATTGAAATACCTATTTTCTGTCTTGGAGCTGAAAGCACAGCTGTGTGCTGTTAGACTTATTAGGGTAGTTTTTCTTGCTAAATACTAATATACCCAAGCATTTGTACAAGAACTTACAGACTTTTCTGCATTGTCACATTCATCTCCCAGTATGGTGTAATCAGGTTTGGAGCAATTGGTCGGCATCATCATAAACAAGACTTCATATATCTGTTCATCAAATCCCTGTGATTTAAAGATACAAGTGTAAGAAAGTATTTAGTACAGTGAGGTACTTGTAGCCAATAGAGTACATTTATAAAAAAAAATAATTTCAGCTCTGAGCACTGTCCCATAGTGGATATCATGGAACTACAACAGCTAATGAAAGTGGTTTGAAGAAACCCTTAAGGTTTGAGTATGTACCATATGGTGCACACTGTACAGACTTACTTTTACTTTAGAGTATTTTTCTAAAGTAGAGGTTTACTTCAATCAAAATCATCACAATAGTTTAAGAGTTTTGGCACACAATAAATCATACCTAACAGAACAAACAATTTTCGTTTAATGTGTACTGGTTTTGTACGATTTTCGTACAAGAAATATCAGATACCAAAGACTGCACATGATCAGAACAACAAATAACAATAAAAAAGCCTTTGTCGTACGAGAATTTTCATACATTATTTCTATCCTCGGTTCCAATTTGCTGTAGGGTTTAGTCGTTCAGTTTAGTGGGACAGATATTGTGACTGAATTTTGGTTTATTATTCATGGTTTAGCTTAAGACGGCTATATACAGTATATATAGATTTAACTGAATTGCTATTGTTTGGTTTAAATAAGGTTACCCCTTAAATAGCTCCATGGTCAAAATAATTCCAAAAAACTACTGTCAAATCGAATTTCTATGTGTTTATTCTTGTTTTTTAAACTTTGTGCTTTCCCATATGTCTCACTTCCAGTTGTTCTCTTTAATAAATGAATTCCCCTCTGGCACAGGCATAAGCACCTGTGTTCGTGGATGACAATCATTTCATATTTAGAGATCATTTTATAAAGGCATACTTTTAAAATATTATCATGAATGCATAGAGTATATAAACTTACGTGTTTTGTTGCCTTTGTCACTCTTAATAGCTTGTGCAGCTTTGTAATGTTAATATTGGAATTGTACTCATCTATAACTTGACTTAATAGAGTCAGGAGTTCAGGATCATCAGGGTCCACCTTTAAAGGACAGCTAAGGCAAACTCCTAGGAACATAGTAGTTTACACAAAAAGTAGTCATAAAATGTTCAGTACATTAAGCGCCTATCTAAAATCTCAACAAATTAAATCTGAATAATAGCAAATGTTGCTTTTAGGCTGCAATCACACTGGAGTGATGCTATGCTTTACTTTTTTTGCAGCTTTTTTTGGTGCGTTTGTTGCACAGCAGTACAGGGCAGACTACTCACTTGAATGGGCTTCCGTTGGTAGCTCATGTACCTTTTTTTTTTTTTTTTTTCGGCACTAAGCCAAATGCTTTTGCTCATCATGATTTTTTTGACAAAATGTGGGACCCATGTTAGGAGTTGCATTAAAAAATAATGGCACCCCAAGCACAATGCACATTTTGTGCATGTTTCCAAAAACGTGGGCAGAAACACACATTTCTCCCTGCGTTCCCAGAATGCTCAAATGTGAATGCGGCCTTATTTTAAAAGTCAGAACATTGTTTTTTTACATTTTAAATACAAAAAACAACAAGACTGATGCCACTGTCCAGATGCCGCCATCCTGTGCTACTGCTTTCAGACAGTAGGACCAGCGTGGACACCAACTTGAACAACTTGAACATTTGTTCTATTTCTGCACATAAATTGTCAAGGTAAGTGTGCTAAACATCCAAAATGTAGGTTAAAAGGAGGTCAACTTCATATCAGAAGGATGGTAACTGAAGGTCAATTGCACCTGTCATTAATTTCTGAATGATCTCAGAAGCGTCTCAAACTCATCTAAAAAGCCAGCTGAATTTGCTCATTGCCAAAAACACAAATTGCCCTAAAGGAAAATCATGCAGCACAGCAACCACAACAGTAGATGTGAAAGCCTCACATATACAGTAGCTCTCTTCAGAATATGCCTATTGCAATGTGAGAAACATACAACACACTTACAGCTGAGCTTCCTTGATTAACGTAATTACCAGGTCCTTAATACAGTAACTGGTGACCTCACCCGGCCCCATTCATTTACTGGCTGGGAAACCTGAGCCATGCAAACAAAGGGGCAGGGTTAGTGTTACATTGGTCAGTGGGATTCATTTTTTCTGCAAATGTTGGGCATTGTTTATCATCATTGACATGGATTTGGATGACATTGGATTTACATTGTGGGACTTTTTCCTTTTTTTGTGTAAAAGAGTTATTATGTACCCCTTACTCATTCACATGGGGGGCAGTACTTGGGTGCCCCTTATTTTTAAAGGCTGCTCCCGATAAACCCCCCCCCCCCCCGTCTGCAGACCCCCACAGCCACAGATCCAGGTTTGTAGGGAAGAGGCCCTGTCCTAAAAAAAATAGGGAAATGTGCTTTTCCAGGGGGAATACTTGGATTAGAAGGATGTCAAATCATTGGGCAGCATAAAGGCCCACCTACACAAGCATCAGACTTGTGCTTTCAAGTCTTCTGTTGCTTTGATTTCCTTCTGAGTTGCTTTGATTTGTGTAAATACTTTTATCCAGCTGTTTCTATGTTACTTAAATGACTTGAAGCTGCTTTGAGTTGCTTTACATTCTCATTAATGGGAAAGTAAGGCAAGATGCAAAAAAAGCTTGTGTACTTGAGCTCTAAATATTAAATTCACGTATTCTGTGATGCTGTCCACAGAAGCTTCCTTACAATTGGGCATAGCTATCAGGAAATCAATATAAATATGATAGAGTTAATGTAATGATTTAATTATTATTTACATAAAAATTTAAAGTGGATGTGAACCCTCACATATACCCAGTGAAGTGAACAGCCTCAGATGATACACAGAGATGAGACAAATCTCCATACATAAGTTGTACATGTATATCTGCTGTCTTCAGCTTCTATACTCCTTAGAAAGTGCACATCGTGTTACAAATTCTTCTTCCTGTTTCAGCAGTGGGAGGGGAGTCTAGGCATACACTGTGTGTGAGCTGATTGGAGGAAAGGCACACACCCCCACTCCACATAGCCAGAGAAACGCAATAAACATGCAGAGCTGTGTTGCGAATAAACAGGCTCTCTGCTAATCTATCTCTAAGTCCCTTCCCCATTACAAATTTTCAGCTGCTTTTATTTCCTTTGTCTGAGAACTTGTCAGAAGTTATCATGAAGAACTGAGCAGCAGGAAGACACAGGACTTAAGGCTTTGGAGAGAGAGAGAGATAAGTAAACACTTAAGATATATGTGCCCAGGTCAGATTTCAAGAATTAGGGTTTACATCCACTTTAAGGGAACTCTCTAAAATGATTTTTAAATCAAAAAAAGTTAGAGGAAAATTTCTATAAAACGAGGGAAGTTGAGGTTTCCCTTTTTCAATATCAACCCTTTTAAAAAAATCCACAAAATTAAATGTCTTATTACTGTGGTAATAACAATACAAGTTAAGTTTTTCCAAATCAATTTTTAAAAAAATATTTAGCAATTCCATAACAAGTGTTTCACCCCTCCTAAAAGATACTGAGAATGTAGCGTATGCATAGCAGGTCTAAAAAAATATTTTCATAGACATTAAATTGCTCCCCCGTTCCTTTAAGCTTTTGAAAAAAAAAAAAAAAATGAAATAAATATATAAATATTGGGGGCGGGGTCATTTTTGCTTTGATATGCCAAACTAGGTCATCCTATTCTTGAAAAGCAACCATCTACATTTCAATATACTGTATGTACGGAACAGATGCTAAAGTGCAACTGAATAATTGAAATCTGTCTTAGTACTGGACCATAGAATCAAGGTAGATTTCCATGGTCTACTACCCAACTGCCATTGTTGATCACATCATCCATTCAATAGAACCTATGCACCCACAATGAATCCTGCTGAGTAAACTATGAAATTAACCATTCAGAGAATAGGGACTGTAACAGTCTGCCTCTGTTCATGGTCTTGCACTTCTAGAGTGCTGTTCAGTTAACAGTCATTCAGCAGCTGATGAGCCAATTTTGCCTTCTCGAAATTCACCTTAGATGGGAGAAAAGAAATAGTAACACTTGACATGGCAGGAAATACATCCTTTTTATTTATTTTTTTAATAAAGAGAGGCAAAGCTCTGGGTTGCCCTTTTTTTTCATTAAAAACAGTGTGTTTTGCTTTCAATTAACCTTAATGCACCAAAGTAAATGGGTAGAGGGGTTCAAAGGAACTCTACCAGTTGAAAAAGAAAGGAGTGACAACTTACTCACTTATCATAGGACACTGATTGTGTGTAAAAGCTTAGCACCTGTGAGAAAAAGACTGGTGCTTTGTTATAGCAGCCCCATTTTCTGTCCATCACTCAAAGCAGCCAGGAATTAAGGAAGGGCATAAGACTGGTATTAGCATGGTAGGTGCCCACTTTAATGAGCCCTTACCAAGCTCATCTGCCTGGTACAGTAGGATGCTATCTCTGAGGCGGGGGGGGGGGGGGGGGGGGGGAAACCATCTTTTTTTTGTAGGAAATAGAAAAAGAGACAAAAATTACAGTAATTGAGTGGCACTGGTCCCAGTAATTGTAGGAGCAAAGTCAATACTCTGACCTGATTAAAATCTCCAAAAACAATTGATTAGACTGCTGACACCCTACATTTGCAGTTATTTTATATTGAATTTTTAAGCAAGAGTTTTTTTGGCTTGCACTGTTAGCACTTTATAAACCAGTGTACTGTAAATATTTGGTAATATGCTGCAAATTGTCAGCAAAACACATTATTATTGAAGACAATTTTTGGATCCTTGTCAATAGGCCATGGAAATGGTTGTACACCTCCATCTGCTGGCAAGAAGCAGCAGTGCAGCATTGGAAAGAAAAAAGGAGACATGACTTTTCTTTCCTTGCACAGCTAAATGGCATATTATTTTGTAGTTTGGTTACCTACCAGCTTGTGATGTGCACGTCAAGAGGATATCATTTACTTGGCCATCAGGTGTTTCAGATACGTGGAGTTCACATTCCCCTGTTTCCTGGAAGAAAAAATTGTGTATTTTTCATTTTGCACTGACCTGGTTTTCTTTTTTTAGCAATCAGTTTTAAACTATTTTAATTAGCGAATTTAGGAATCTCAGCTTAATGTCCCTTTTACAGTAGTGGCAAGGACTGCTGCTCCTCTGAAAAGCAATCCATGCTCAGATTGCTTTTCAGAGGTGATGGTCAGGCAGTGAGGTGGTAATATGTTGAAAGTTGACAGGGGGTATACCCTCAGCTGTTGTTTGTGCAGCTTAAGGGGGCTCCCCAACTGCAAGCTCAAACAATCCTGATTTGGGCCAGTCTTGTGAGTCACATATCTCTGCAACAGACCACTGGCCCTGCTAACTGGAGAGTGAGTTTACATAGCTCTCAACTGTCCCGAATTTCGAGGGACTGTCCCTGATTTGGAAAAAAGTCCCTCTGTCTCTCTTTTCTCTTCATTTGTCCCTCATTATGGTCTGATCTATATAGTTGTATATAAAATTCACTATCTATCAAAAAGTGTTTCCCAGTGCTAAATCTTTCATCCAATTCCTAAATTGCCACATTTGTAAATGTCAAAAGCCAGAATAAAAGAATAGCAGTGGTAAATAAAAGCACTTGTGGGTATAAATATATATATATATATATATATACATATATATATATATATTTTTTTTTGGTATAATTCTCTAAGAGGGCGTGGCAGGGGGTGTTTCCAATGCCTATATACTTTTGCTAATAGGTGTTCCTCGATTCCTATCTCAAAAAGTTGGGAGGTATGAGTTTAGCTGTTAACTAAAGCCCCGTACACACGTGCAGATTGTTGGCCGAAAAGATTCGGCCGACGACCGATTGGCCGATTTTCGGCTTGTTAGTATGATGCTTCCGACAGCCGACAGCGCACTTTTGGCCGAACAGAATCTGTCGTGCAAGCATTAAAATTTTTGTATGCCGACACCAGAACGGCCGATTGTTCGCCAGTCAGTACAGATTTCGGCCGACAGACAGCAGATTTGCAAGACTGGGCATGCTCAGAAAAGAAAAAACACAGGGAAAGTTAACCATCACATGACATCACTTCTGCAGTCGGCTGTTGTTGGCGGACAAAATTCATGTGCAGTCTTTTGCACTTTTCAGCGGACACGACAGCCCGGGGACAAAAGACGGCCGATCGTTCGGCCGACAATCTGCACGTGTATACGGGGCTTTAGAGTGTTTAATTTAATTGTGTACACATTTTTTTATATTAACATTTGGACCATTTGGTATATGTATGACATTTTTCTCCATAACTCACACACGCTTATACCTGTGGTATATTCATTCTGCAGTACTGCTAGTTTTACCTTTACCCCCATTAATATGCAGTTGTATGGAATATTATGTAAATACTGTATACTAATGGAACCAGAAACATTGTTATAGTCAAAAAGATTAATTTTTGTTTTCTATAATATCAAACAATACAGTATAATCGTGTCAAAGCTGCTGTAGTTTTCATTGGTTTGACTTAAAGTGGTTGTAAACCTTGGATATGAAATGTAAACAAAGCAGATCCTTCTGTAGTGTGTACTTGTCTCATTTAAGAGCATTAAGTGTAATTTCTGTCTGTTGTTTTGTTCCTCTGCTATCAGCATAAGTCACTTCTTACAAGTTTTCCTAAAACCAAGAGAAGAAAGGTGACAGGGGAGGGACCTCCAGCTGATTGACAGCCTCAGCTCTGTTCCTGTTTGCTGTGTGGCGGGGGGAGGGGGGTTGTTCCTTCCCTCCAATCCGCTCTCAGAGCTCACCTCACTGAGCTCTGCAGAGTGTAACCCCAGCTCTCCACTCCTATTTTGTGACAGCTAAGACAAGCTTTAAAATTCATCACTTTGAACAGATATAGAGATGAGAAGACTGCTGATAGACAGATACAACTTATGTAGGAGGATTTGTTTAATCTCTGTGTATCACCTGAGGCCAATCACTTCACTGGGTATTCAGTATGTAATGGTTTACAACCACTTTAAGTTCTAGCCCCTAGTCTGATCTAAAGACATATTTGTACCCTCTGACAGATAATGCCTACTTGGTTGTGGGTCATTGGACTCTAAGCTTGATATATGATGCCATGCTTTTAAATGTATTTATTAAGCTCATTTCCTGTGGATCAGTGAGCTGTTATATTTCCATGTGATAGCCACTGTTTTTTACACATATTTCACATAACAATCTAGAACAAAAAATAAGATGTTTCCAGCTAGTTATAGAGGAGTCTGGCACCTAATTGAATTGAGCCATAATACTAAGCTATAATTTGGAATCTATGCAGAAAGGTGTTCAATAGAGAGCTACGAAATTCTTAAAAACTGGTTACTACTCTTATAAGCTGATTTTAAGGCTTTATGCCAAATCACTGAACATAACTTGCGTTTTTATGTATATTTATTTTATATTATGACTATTAAAGAAACATACCCCTTCTTTGACAAGTTTGCACTCATTTGAATCTTTGGTTTTAAAATCACGTTTTGAGCAGTTTGTCTTTCTAACCAAATAGTTTATATTGTAGTCCCATCCACTCACCACCTGAAACAAAAGAAGACAAGAGTGATATAATTACATAGTTAACTAAGTTGGAAAAAGACACATGTCTGAGTTCACATCTTTTTAAAACTTAAATAGATTTAGTTTAGAGCAAGGGTATTTATAGACTTTTCAGTAAGAGGCCCACAAATATTCACAGGTCAAAAAAAGAACAGAAAACCACTTCAGTAAAACAAAGCAAAAAAATGTAAAAAAACTTGAGCCCATGACATTACCTCCTTACATCAGAGTTCCCCTTACATAGGATTCCCCATTAGAGTCCCCTCTTAGGGCTCTTTTTTATATTGGTGGCAAGGGGTAGTAAAACAGGCAATTTAGCTGCAGTTTTACTGTTCACTGACTGTCCACCAGAATTATATCATTACAGCCTGAATGACAATTTTAACTCAGTTGCAGACACTGACAGGCAGCCCCACCTTTCTAACTCCCCCAATTAGATCAAATGCTTGGCTCGCAGTTGCAGTGTCGTCCCACCATGCAGAATTGCCATTCATCAATTTAAAAAAAAGTAATGTCTGCCAGCTGCTGCTATACTACCCTTTGAAAAGCAATTGACTGCAGTTCATTTTTCAGAGGGTGTTAGGCCTTAATACCTGTGGGAAAAAGCCCAGATAAAATCTTGCCTCAGGATAGATTTTGACCATGGGCTGTAGTTTAGAGACCCCTGGTTTGGGGAAGGTCAAAAAGAATTTCTAGGAAAACTGTGACCAATTTTGCTAAGGGAAATCAAATTCCTTCCTGGCCCCACAAAGACAGAAGCAGCAATTCCTTGGATCCAAATATTTTCATAGCTGTAACAATGTATGTCTAGGCACAGCTTCTTTCAAGTTTTGGATAGAATGGGGAAAGGTTAGAACTGTTGGATGGTGTTACATCTATTGCATTCTATTGCTGAGCCTGTGGTCTACTAAGACCCCCAGATCTTTTTTCATCCTGCATTCCCCCAGAGGTTCTCCCCCTAGCGTGCAGAGAAGAGGAGGATCAGGCCCGCTCTGTGGAATTCTTTTGCACAGAGCAGGTAAGTAGAACATGTTTGTTATTAAAAAAACAAAACAGGTTTACAATTGCTATAAATATCTGAATGGTGGGGTGATTGGGACTAACAAGAGAAAGTGTACAAAGTAAAAACTTTAATACAAATAATAAAATCATGAATACAATGTTGTGAGCGATATATGACAAATAACAAGAGAAATACATTAAAATCTTTTAAAAACTAAAATACAGGGTGTCCCAAAAGTTGCCATACCTAGGGAAAATGGGAAATTGTAGCCAAATGTACCTTTTTAAAAAATACTCATTATAACATTTTACAAAATATTTACAAAATATTTTCTACATGTAGGCCATCTCTTTCTAAATAAAAATAATTGTATATTTTATAATATATTAAAAAAAATAGAGTTTGTTCATTTTTCCTATGTATGGAGACTTTTGGGACAACTTGCATTGTGCTCCTGGGATCTCTTCCTACACAGAAAATCACACACTAATTGAATGCAACAGCTCGACACTTTTGCTTCCTATTGTAGACAGCAGAGGGGGTAATAAGACTGGAAAGTACTATCATTGAAGGGTTACAGTGTTACAATAAGCAACATCAGAGAGAAGTTTCTGTTACTTTTCTTTCTGATGTTGCTTATTGTAACATTGTACCTATTCAGTGATAATAATTTCCCTTTTGAAGTGCAACTATATGCTTTATTTAATAACAAAATGTTTTATGTTGCTGACATCTTTCTGCACTCTCTCTCTCTCCTGTGTTTCACTTTTAGAGCCGATTCACATACAGGCGACCCGACTTGCCACATCGCGCACCGCGACCTCGGAGCGACATGCATGGACTTCATATCATTGAAGTCAATGCAGGTCGCCCCAAAGTAGTACAGGACCCTTTTTCTAAGTTGGAGCGACTTGTGTCGCTCCTATTCGAACGGGTCCTGTGCTAATCTATGGCAGGCGACTCACGGCGACTTTTCAGGCAACCAAGTCGCCTGACAAGTCGCCCCAGTGTGAACCGGCTCTTAGGGCCCTTTCACACAGCTTTCCCCTCAGCGGACTCCGTTTTGCTCAGCAGGGATCGATCCGCCGATCCACGCTGAGCAGGCGGATGACAGCTCCATCTCCACTCTGTGAGCTCTGTGAGCTCTGTGAGCTCTGTGAGCTGTCAGATCCCTGCTCTCCTCTATGGGAGATCGGATGAAAACAGACCGCTTGTCTGTTTTCATCCGATCCTCCAGACAAATAGGGTTTCCATCTGTCTGGATTTCACGGACATGATCGGATAGCAGCGGGTGTCAGTGGACATATCACCGCTGACATCCGCTGCTCCATAGGGATGCATTGAGGATCCAATAAGGTCCGCCTTAAAAAAACTGACAGGTGGACCTGATCAGAAAGCCCATGTGAAAGGGGCCTTAAGCCTCGTACACACGCAACGAATTTCCGCCGACCGGTCGTCCATCTTTTGTCCAGAGTGGTGTTTTGTTGGTTGGAATGTGCCTAGACTGCACACGAATTTTCCCGCCCGACAAAATTCTAATTCAGAAGTGATGTCATGTGCTGGTTTACTTTCCGTGTGTTTTTTCTTCTCTGAGCATGCCCAGTCTTGCTCATAAGATTTTTCCCTCTCGAAATCTGTACTGACTGCACGAAAATCGGCCTTGTTTTGACAGAGGACAAAAATTTTATAGCCTGCACACCAGATTTTTTTCGGCCGAAAAGTCGGAGTCGGTTGTCGGAAGCATCATACTAACAAGCCGAAAATCGGCAGATCGGTCGTCGGAACGAAAATTCCCGGCCGAATTTCGACTCGTGTGTACGGGCCATTAGAGTATATTCACACTAGATGTGGTGGGACTGTGTTTGGATGCTATTCCCTCACAGTCCCACCACCACATGATAAGACAAAATGCCTTGTCTCCGGTGTCAAGGCACTAAAAAAAAAAAAACTAAAACTAAAACTTCTTTCTAATGTTGCTTATTGTAACATTGTACCCCTTCAGGGATATTACTTTCCAGTCTTACTACCCCCCCCCCTTGCTGTTTATTTAACGGACAATTGCGCGGTTGTGTGACGCTGTACCTAAATAAAATCGATGTCCTTTTTCCCCCACAAATAGAGCTTTCTTTTGGTGGTATGTGATCATCTCTGTGTTTTTTTTTTTTTTCGTGATATAAACAAAAAATGAGCGACAATTTTGAAAAAAAAAAAAAAAAAAAACCCAATATTTTTCACATTCTGCTATATAACATTCCCAAAAATTTTTTTTTAAATCAAATTTTTTAACATTTTAGGCCAATTTGTTTTCTGCTACATAATTTTGGTAAAAAAAAAATCGCAATAAGCGTATTTTGATTGGTTTGCGCAAACGTTATCGCGTCTACTAACTACAGGAAATTTTATGTTATATTTATTGTTTTTTTTGTTTTTTTTACTAGTAATGGTGGCGATCTGCGAGCTTTACTGGGACTGTGATATTGCGGCGGACAGATCGGACCCCTAACTGACATTTTTGACACTTTTGGGGGACCAGTGACATTACTACAGTAATCAGTGCTAAAAATATGCACTGTTACTGTAATAATGACACTGGCAGGGAAGGGGTTAACACAGTGGGTGATCAAGGGGTTAAATGTAAGCCTAGGGGCGTGTTTCTAACTGTATGGGGGCGTGGCTTGTGAAATGATCACAGAGACTTGTGATCCTATATAGAAGGATCACAGGCGCTCTGTGATCATTCCTGAAAGAAGAACGGTCAGCTGTGTTTACAACAGCTGCCTGTCCTTCTCTCTCAGCGGGGAACGATCGCAGGTGCCCGGCGGCAATCGGAGCCGCCTGCCCTGTGCATCGGAGTCCCCACTGCCGAGTGGGGGCGAGAGCGTTCCACCAGCGGCACACTCTCGCCTCCTAGCTGCAGGCAGGCAACCAACATAGGGCTACGTCGGTTCGCGCAGGAGGGCCAGTCTGTCGCAGTAAATCTGCAATGGGCGGTCCGGAAGTGGTTAATTCAGGACACATATTAATTACACATGTTCTGAGGTTGATATAATGCACATCAGGCACCAAGTGAGTTTAATTACCACCCTAATCAGCCACAGAACCTGTGTAATTAATGTGTGTCCTGGTTTAACCACTTAAGCCCCGGAAGATTTTACCCCCTTCCTGACCAGGGCCTATTTTGCGATTCGGCACTGTGTCACTTTAACGGACAATTGCGCGGTCGTTTGATGCTATACCTAAACAAATTTGACGTCCTTTTTTCCCACAAACAGAGCTTTCTTTTGGTGGTATTTGATCACCTGTGCGATTTTTTTGATCATGTGCTATAAACAAAAAAAGAGCGTCAATTTTGCAAAAATAACAATATTTTTCACATTTTTTTATATGAAATTCCCAAAAAAAATAAATTTAAAAATCCAAATTTTTTAACATTTTAGGCCAATTTTTTTTACCATATGTTTGGTAAAAAAAAAATCGCAAAAAGCGTATTTTGATTGGTTTGCGCAAGTTATTGCGTTTACTAACAAAGGGAAAGATTTTTGTCATTTTTGTTGTTGTTTTTTTAACGCATAATGGCGGCGATCTGCGATTTTCTTTTTGCGGGACTGCGACATTGGGGCGGACAGATCGGACCCTTGACTGACATTTTTTACACTTTTGGGGGGACCAGTGATATTACTACAGTAATCAGTGCTATACATATGCACTGTTACTGTAAAAATGACACTGGCAGTGAAGGGGTTAACTTTTTTGAGAGGGAGGGGTTAAGTGTGTCCCTAGGGGCGTGTTTCTAACTGTGATTGGCTGTGGATTGATGTGTAAGAACAGTGATCAACGGTCCTACATAGCAGAACCGTATGATCACCATTCTTACACAGGGGAGAATGACAGGCGGCTTTGTTTACATTAGCCGCCTGCCTTACTCCCGGTGTAACAGACGATCGCGAGTGCCCGGCGGACATCGGGTCCACTGCTCGCACCACGTGGCTGGCAATTGAAATTTATGTGATGTCTGTGTGATCCGCTGGGCTCAGCACATCATGTCTGTGTTGATCTCAGCTGGATGGCACCGCACGCCAGCTGCTGGTATGAGCAAGAAATGTGGGTTTCCCGTACCGCGTTCTGGTGCAAACAGGCCCCTAAACTGGATCTTGTCTCTGATGATGATGCTGCAGCTGATGTACAGCTCCCCTCTCCGCACAAGTCTATTCAAATTTACCACCACCAATATTGATTGCACCTGAATATCAAACATCAGCTATCCCATTCTCTCTTTATGTAATAAATATGCAAACTTAGCCTAGCCACGTAAGCATGTTAATTGAGCCATCGGTAGACTGATAAGCCTGAGGGAGACTGGATTGTGATTGCATTTGTTTGCTTTTTACTGTCTATGGATGGTGTTTGATAAAAGTCGAAATAACATTTTAGTAACATTCCTTTCAGTAAATATTTCTAAAGTATTTTAAAATGTATGTAAAACCAAAACTTTTTGATCTTTAGTTTTGGCTAGAGCATGGAAGGACTAAAACACATCTTAAGTTAAAGTGTCACTAAAACCATATCATAAAAAACTATACTAAATGGCATATTACATGCTGTTCATACTCATTCAGTCACTATGGGATTCATTTTCTGTATTCTGCAATAGTTCTGCTGTTCTCTATCTCCCCTTTTGATCATGTCCCCAATGCTGTTGGGGATTTTGCAGAGCAGTGTTGGCAGCTTCTGCATTTGCTCAATTTATTGTGAGTTTCTATGCTAAGCCCATGAAACTACAGATTCACATATGTGGGTGGATACACAGTGGTAAATGACAGCCCACTCCCCCCTTCCTCCTCCATGTCCTTTAACAAGCTAAACACAATGGATATTACATGTAGATTGAGGGAGGCTTCATTTCCCTCTTATTCTAAGACATAGGCTGGAGGGGTTGACACAGGTGTGACTAGCAGAAATCCACCCAAACATTATTTGTATGATGATTTAAAACAATTTATCCAGGCGTGGAGCGGCGTCTCCTATCCAGTGGCGGAGCTAGACTTTTAAAACAGGGGTGGCAAAGGGGTGGCTAGGTATTATTTTGGGGGGTCAATATACAAAGTGTAATTTAGTGTCAGATTCGTCCACCGCAATGTCGCAGTCCCTCTAATGATCGCTGCCATTACTAGTAAAGACAGGATACAGGTGGTGGTGATCAGAGGATACAGACAGGATACAGGTTTGCCCCCAATGATTATTGCAGAGTGCCACAGCAATGCCCCCAATGATTATTGCAGAGTGCCACAGCAATGCCCCCAATGATTATTGCAGAGTGCCACAGCAATGCCCCCAATGATTATTGCAGAGTGCCACAGCCTTGCCCCCAATGATTATTGCAGAGTGCCACAGCCTTGCCCCCAATGATTATTGCAGAGTGAGACAGCAATGCCCCCAATGATTATTGCAGAGTGCCACAGCAATGCCCCCAATGATTATTGCAGAGTGAGACAGCAATGCCCCCAATGATTATTGCAGAGTGCCACAGCAATGCCCCCAATGATTATTGCAGAGTGCCACAGCAATGCCCCCAATGATTATTGCAGAGTGCCACAGCAATGCCCCCAATGATTATTGCAGAGTGCCACAGAAATGCCCCCAATGATTATTGCAGAGTGCCACAGAAATGCCCCCAATGATTATTGCAGAGTGAGACAGCAATGCCCCCAATGATTATTGCAGAGTGAGACAGCCTTGCCCCCAATGATTATTGCAGAGTGAGACAGCAATGCCCCCAATGATTATTGCAGAGTGAGACAGCAATGCCCCCAATGATTATTGCAGAGTGAGACAGCCTTGCCCCCAATGATTATTGCAGAGTGCCACAGCCTTGCCCCCAATGATTATTGCAGAGTGAGACAGCAATGCCCCCAATGATTATTGCAGAGTGAGACAGCAATGCCCCCAATGATTATTGCAGAGTGCCACAGCAATGCCCCCAATGATTATTGCAGAGTGCCACAGCCTTGCCCCCAATGATTATTGCAGAGTGCCACAGCCTTGCCCCCAATGATTATTGCAGAGTGCCACAGCAATGCCCCCAATGATTATTGCAGAGTGAGACAGCCTTGCCCCCAATGATTATTGCAGAGTGCCACAGCCTTGCCCCCAATGATTATTGCAGAGTGAGACAGCCTTGCCCCCAATGATTATTGCAGAGTGCCACAGCCTTGCCCCCAATGATTATTGCAGAGTGAGACAGCAATGCCCCCAATGATTATTGCAGAGTGAGACAGCAATGCCCCCAATGATTATTGCAGAGTGAGACAGCAATGCCCCCAATGATTATTGCAGAGTGAGACAGCAATGCCCCCAATGATTATTGCAGAGTGAGACAGCAATGCCCCCAATGATTATTGCAGAGTGAGACAGCAATGCCCCCAATGATTATTGCAGAGTGAGACAGCCTTGCCCCCAATGATTATTGCAGAGTGAGACAGCAATGCCCCCAATGATTATTGCAGAGTGCCACAGCAATGCCCCCAATGATTATTGCAGAGTGCCACAGCATTTGCCCGCAATCATTGCAGAGTGCCAGCGTCGTCCCCCCCCCCCCCCATGAGACCGGCTTACTTACCTCACGGACGGACGGTCATCACAGCAGCTTATCATCGGTCCGCGGCTCCCTGCATCTTCTCAGTCCTCCCGCCGGCGCCTCCTCGACCAATGGCACGGCATTTGCCATTCGGCCAATCAGGAAGCGGGAGGACCCGCTCCCTGATTGGCCGGAGGAGGATCCATGTGACAATAGCGAATTTTCATTCGCTATTGTCACAGAATGGGCGGGCTCGGCTTCGGGACGCACTGTTCTGCTGCTCCCTGACCCTGGCCGCCAGCTTAGAGGGATCAGCCGGTTCTGCGAACCGGCTGATCCCATCCCACCACTGCCTGTGATTCCTCCGCTGCCAGCCTGGATCGGGGTGGCAACAGGGGTGGCAGGGACTTTTTCTGGGGTGTCAATTGACACCCCAGCTAACCCTCTGGCTCCGCCACTGCTCCTATCCCCAGCAAACTGAAACTGATCTTAAGGCTTTTCATTGTTCGGATTGTAGTAAGTGCATTTTATATCAATAAATGATCCTTTGATGAGTAATACTGCACCATGAGAGCCTGTTTGTCATTTCTCTCCATCTATGACTTGGTTCTTTAATGCTCAATCGATTTGGCTACACACTGTCGCCTGTGTGAGAGGGGGATGTGCAGGGTCGGACCTGATGTGGATCAATAAGCATGTTTGACCCCCTATAACTAAGGGGTCCAGTGGTTCTGGTAAGCGGTACCTATACATTTCACTGGGTGATCGTGTGGAGGTGGAGGCTTTTTTGAGATTCACTCCTATCAAGTCTTTGTTTCCATCATTGGCTGTTTGCTTAACCCTTTTTTTTGGACACTAGAGACTGTTTTCTTGCACGAACGTTTGCACATTGGAATAGTTTGTTTTGTGTTTTATCAAACTGTTCAGCGCCACATTTTTTCACTTTTTCGTTTGTCACGTTATTCACGTTGATTTTGCAGCTCGCAGAGTGGAAGCAATTTCACCTTAAACACATTTATGGTTATGAGTAGTGTTTATTTATTTATACATCACATTCATTTTGCACAGTTTTTGTTGGGTTCACCAATAATCTTCTTTCACTGATGAGGCTGAGCTGATGGACACTGGTTAGGCTGCATTGATGGGCACTGATCAGGTTGCATTGATGGGCACTGGTGAGGCTGCATTGATAGGCACTGATCAAGCTGCATTGATGGGAAATGATAAGGCTGCACTGGTGAGGCTGCATTTATGGGCACTGGAGAGGCTGTGTTGATGGACACTGGTGAGGCTGCATTGATGAGCACTGGTGAGGCTGAATTGATGGGCACTGATCAGGCTGCATTGATGGGCACTGGTCAGGTTGCATTGATGGGCAATGATCAGGCTGCCTTGATGGGCACAGGTGAGGCTGCATTAATGGGCACTGATGAGGCTGGACTGATGAGCACTGGTGAGGCTGCATTGATGGGCACTGGTGAGGCTGCATTAATGGGCACTGATGAGGCTGGACCGATGGGCACTGGTGAGGCTGCATTGATGCATTATTTTTGTTAAACCTCCTTTGTTGCTATTAACATTAAATTATGTTACCGCATTGTATCATATTTGTCTTGCTTTATAACATCAATATCAGTTATAAACCAGGTGGGCATAGAGGGTGAGCTCGGTGGTTCAATGGGCCACTTGACTGGACTTGCCCCCCAGGCCCAAGGCTGCCAGTCCTCCCCTGATTGACAACCCCAGCGATTTTCAGTGTGAACTGTCTGCGAGTGGAGTGCGATGCGGGAATCCGCAGTGGATTTGCAGGTGTCCCGCATCGCATCTGGGTGAACTGGGACTCACTCTTGGTTTTGAAGATTTAAAAACAAATGAAAGAAAACCCCTGCTAAGTAAAGACAATTACCCTATTACTTAATTGTCATCTGAACATCTGCCCTAATGAATGATGTATTCTCACCTCTTGCTTTGGTGGCAACTCTTAATTTTGGATTTCCCCTAATTTTCTGTCTTGGTGATAATGGTCACTAGGCCAAAGAAAAGTGTTAATCTGCCTGAGGGGGAACAGAGAGCACAAAGAAATAATAGCTGCTCTAACTTTTCACTACTTAGCCAATAGCATAATTGACCAGCAGAGGGTGCCAACAGTCTGCTTACCATGTAAAATCTGGTGAGAGTGAGACCTCTAGGAAGAGACTCAACATTATTATTAGTTCTAGTTATAATTCAAAACAATTTTATTTTTTGCTCTAGGTAATTATCAGCCAAGTCAAGAATATTCAATTGAAGTAGGAGGTGAGAAATGCTTTAATTTTGAAATGGCTTGGGTTTACTTTTGCTCTTAAAATTTGACAGATTAAAATGCAGAGGCCCTGCAATCAGTGACAAACTATTAGGGGCGTTCAGTTTTTGTTAAATACACGGTTGGAGGGTATATATATATACTTAAAAGTATATCCCCGCGCCAGTGGGTTGAAATAGAAGGTATACTAAAATATATATTTAAATATATATCAAATGCAGCTGCTGTAGAGAAGGTAGGAATATAATTGAATATAGCCACAAATACAGGGGCTAGCTATAGTGCTTGCTGTAGCTAAATTTGAGGTTAGAAAAAGGTGCTTATCCAGTGCAAAAATTGCAATACCAAAAAAGGTGGGTGACAGTTGTAGTAAGTATGCCTGAGTTACTGTACTGTAGATAATCTCATAAAGTGCTAATGGTGCATAAATAAATAATTTGTAAACCCTCTAAAGTGCTGGATGTGCTAATAGTGAGAAAAAAATTATAAAATAATCATATGAGATGGGTGCACCTAAACAATAGCATTAAATGCAACACAAATACAGTAAATAATAGTAGTAAATTTTGGATAACTCTATGGTTCTTGATGGGGTGTTGAGTATTAATAAAACAAGTTGCTTAATAGAGCATAAAATTACTACAATACAATGTAGCTAAATAACATATCAGTGCATATTCATAAAAAACTGTAAAAATCAAAAGACAAAAAAGCAAAGTTCAAGAGTGATGGGAAGTGCAATTATTACTGTGATGAGTATTTGATCAGTGCTCAAAAAAGTTAATGGAAATCCTCATAGAAATAAAGTTCATGGGTGACTTGAAGTGCAATTAGACAGGTATTCCTTGAGTGCAAATAAAGTGCAGGTGCTCTGTGCTCAACTTCCAAACAGTCAGGTACTGATACTTGTTGCCACCGTGGAAAGTAGTAAGATAACACACTCACCAGATAGAATGGGTCTTATATACCATATAGTATTAAGACCGGATACCGCTTGTTTGGCCACCTGGAACAGGTTAGGTTCCGCTGGGGGATGTAGTGCCCCAATACTCCAGACTGCCACCTCCT
Source organism: Pelophylax lessonae (assembly GCF_965119305.1). NCBI lineage: Eukaryota > Metazoa > Chordata > Amphibia > Anura > Ranidae > Pelophylax > Pelophylax lessonae. The sequence continues at coordinate 284,554,079 of NC_138770.1, forward strand.
AGTTAGCCTCCATCCGTGGGTCCGGCCGGGTTATCGAATGAAAGAAGGCTCCAGATGGTGTAATACCGTTTTTAAGGCTTTATTCATTTTTTAACTATACACGAGTATTAACCACTTGCCGACCGCCCACAGTATATTTACTGCGGCAGTCAGCCCCTCACAGGCAAAGCGACGAAGGACTACGTCGCTAGCCTGTAAGGCTCTAGGGGGTGAGCGCGCCGCCGGAGGCACGCTCCTGCCCCCGCTCGCTCCTGCACATCCCCGCGACCCGATGTCCGCCGGTCACTCGCGATCGTCCGGTGCAGAGGGAGAAAGGCAGGCAGCTGATGTAAACAAAACCGCCTGTCATTCTCCCCTGTGTAAGAACAGAGATCATACGGTCCTGCTATGCTATGCTATAGGATCGTATGTCTCTGTTTTTACACCACTGGTCACATCCCTTTACAGTTAGAAGCAGGCCCCTAGGGACACACTTAACCCCTGCATCACCAATAAAGTTAGCCCCTTCCCTGCCAGTGTCATTTTTACAGTAACAGTGCATATGTATAGCTCTGATTACTGCAGTAATGTTACTGGTACCCCCAAAAGTGTCAAAAATGTCAGTCAAGGGTCCGATCTGTCCGCCGCAATGTCGCAGTCCCGCCAAAAAATTTGCAGATCGCCGCCATTACTCGTTAAAAAAAAAAAAACAACAAAAATGACAAAAATCTTTCCCTTAGTTAGTAAACGCAATAACTTTTGCACAAACCAATCAAAATACGCTTATTGAGATTTATTTTTACCAAACATATGTAGCAGAAATCAGGCAGTGGCGGTGGTGGCGGCTTCCTCCTCAGTCTCCTCCGTGGACTTCCCCTGCGTCTCCTCCCTCCTCCTCCTCGGCCAATAGCATGGCCTCTCCTTTTGGACAATCGGGGAAACGGGTCTCAGGACTCGCTTTCTGATTGACCAGGAGGAGAATCAGTGTGGCAATAGCGAATATTCATTCGCTATTGTCACATAACTGGGTAGGCTCAGGACGCAGTGCTCTGCACCCCGAGCCCACCCTTTTTTGAAGCCTATTAGAGCCTCTGGCTCTAATCATGTGTTTAAAAAAAAAAAACCCCATTGGAATCCATGCGTCCGGCGCCCTGCATGTAGATTAGGGGGCCGGACACATGGATAGAGGAGCGGCGCCCCTGCGCCCCCAATGGACGGGTCGCCACTGCGTGTTATGGAGAAAAGGATAGGGGGAGGTGTGTTTTAATCCTAAGACACCTCCTTTTCCAGGGTGTCAATGCTGCCCACCAATAGATACAGTACAGTGAGTAAGTGAGCATCGTCACCATAGGGCAGGAATAGGGAATACAATTAAGCACCTGCAACAGTTTTCTTTTGGTAGGTAACTTTAAAACTACCCGTGCCTATTTCACACATTTTCACCAGTTTCAGTAACAGTACTGACACATGCAAAAAATTTGGTTACTTCTTACTATCGCATCTTTAAGAACCTGTTATTATGGTTGTGATAAATTCTTTAATGCCACCATGCAGATTTGGAAACTGGTAGTTATTAACCACTAAACAACTGTCCGATAGCAGATTCACTGCTACAGTGTGTCCGTTCTGCCCAGGGGGCAACTGCTTCTGCTGTGATTAGTTACAGCAGAAGACAATCAGGGGATGCCAATGACTGGACGTCCACCGGCACCCGCCGATCATCAGAAAGAGAGATTGGATGGAGCTCTGCCTATGTCAACAAGGTAGAGCTCCGTCCTGACAGGGGGGGAAGTGATGGATTTTTCTTTCCCTGCATCGGATCCCTTAGTAAACACAAAGTATACATATACATTAGCTAGGCATCCAATTGACCCTTTGATCACCCTAGACTGAGATGTTTAACCCCTTCCCAGCCAGTGTCATTAGTACATATTTTTTGCACTGATCACCATATTAGTGTCATTGGGTCCCACAAAGTGTCAAAAGTCTCAGTTAGTGTACGATTGTCCCCCACGATATCTCAGTCCTGCTATATGTCGCTGATCATTGCCTTTACTAGTATAAAAAAATAAATAAATAAAAATTCCAATATATATCCCATAGTTTGTAGACGTTATAAGTTTTGCGCAAGCCAAACAATACATGCTTATTGGGATTTTTTTTTACCAAAAATATGTAGCAGAGTAAATATTGACCTTAATTTTTTAAAGAAATTTGATTTTATTAACTTTTCTTTCCAATATGTTTTACAGTAGAACGTAAAAAAATTTTATTTTTTTTTTAATTTTCGGTCATTTTCGGTTATTTTGTTTATAGCGCAGAATATTAAAAAACACAGTGGTGTTAAAATATCACCAAAAAAGGCTCTATTTGTGGGAAGAAAATGACATAATCTTTTTTTGACTACAGCGTTAATCGCGCAATTGTCAGGTAAAATAATGCAGTGCCCTAGCGTAAAAAATGGCCTGGTTATGAAGGGGGTAAATCTTCTGGAGGTCAAGTGGTTAAGACCAACTCTGAGCTGGTGTACAGGGAGATGCCAGTGCACAGAGTGGGGCATATCTGTACTAGGAAGTACAGCTTCCCTCATAGGGATCTATCCCCTGATGGCAATCTGGTTGTAAACAAAGGGGCTGGGAATACTGGTGATGTTTTTAACCAAATATGGCAATGGCCAAATTTTGGCAAACGATGGGTAATATAGGAGGCAGACCTGATGGGAAACTGGTTTTCACAGCTGCAGTGCCTGTTGGGTGGGCAGAGCCTGAAGGGGAACTGAGAGACAAATGCTGGCTATACACTAGCCGAAAAATAGTTCAAACTAATTTTCGAATAACGAACACTCGGCTGTGGGAGCAAACAATTTTGCCTTCATGTAATGACCGAATTTTTAATTGATAATAGTTCAATGGACATAAATGTATCAGTTTTTCATTTGTTTTGTCACATATGCCTAGTGCAAACAGTTCGGGCGAGAAACACATTAACCTTTCAATTTATCATTCGTTCGGTGGAATTTTCCAAACTTTTCCTTTGATTTTTCAGCTCTGAAAAGTTAAAACAGATTTTCTATTTGTGCCCATTACCTGGATGAAAAACGAACGAACTGACCAAATGACAGATTTTCGAATGATTTTCATTCTTCTATTTTAATATTTTTCTCCAGTAAACAAAAAAAAATCACATACAAAAATAAAAACAAACATTCAATAACACTTTCTTTTAACCACCCTCCCCCCTCCATCCTCTCACACCCTCCCCGTATCCCATTTGAAATGATTATATTACCCAACCAGACATTCTAAATATTCGCTGTCTCGGGTGCTAGACCTGGAGTTTCTATCCATACTTTTCATATTTTTTCACATTTTTTTATACCTCCCCTTCTTATATAAGCCAGCTTTTCTCCTAGTATTATATTATTAACCATTCTCAGCCAATCTGTTATATATGGTAGTCCAGACTTTATCCACTTCCCTGAAATGGCTTTACTAGCTTAATACAAGCATCTAAAAACTGCTGTTCACTTAGCCACATAACCCACTCCCTGCTCCATGTACCCAAATACACATAGTACCGGATCCAATCGTAAATTTGTTTCGAACACTGAGTTTATTCTATCCAGCACCTCCTCCCAGTATCTATGTAACCTGGGACACCTCCAAAGCATATTAATCAAATCTCCAACTGCAGCGTTACATCTGGAGAAGGATGCATCCGGGATTCCCCCAAACAAAAACTATCTTTTTGGCGTGTAAAATGCTCTATGAATAATGTAAAAGTGTGTGAGTTTCTGGGCGGCTGAGAGGTATAATGTATCTATTGAGGTTACTTTGCCATCCTATTGTACATCTGTTAATTTCCCCATGTCCTCTTCCCATTTTACTCTGCTAGACAACTGAGAGTCTTTTTCCAATACTTTTACATGTATATTTTTATCTAATTTTGAGAACAGCCCCTTTAAGGATGTGGCCTCTATCAAATTTTTCAACAAAGGGATTTTACTCCATTCTAGTCCTTCTTCCTTAACCACTTGCCGACCGCCTCCTGTACATTTACTGCGGCACGCAGCCGCTTACAGGTTAAGTGACATAGTACTACGTCGCTTGCCAAAGAGCCTGTAGGGGGCGCGCTACCGCCCCCGCTCGTTCCCTGCCTAGCCAGCGCGTGTGACCGGTGGCTCCGATGGCCGCCGGCCACTCGCGATTTCCCACTGGAGAGGGAGAAAGACAGATGGCTGATGTAAACACAGCCGTCTGTCATTCTCACTGAAGTAGGCACAGAGGCTATGCGCATGTCTCTGTGGTTACTTCACTAGCCACGCCCCCTGACAGTAAGAATCACGCCCCTAGGGACACACTTAACCCCTTGATCACCAATAAAGTTAACCCCTTCCCTGCCAGTGTAATTTTTACAGTAACAGTGCATATTTGTAGCACTGATTGCTGTAGTAATGTCACTGGTCACTGGTAAAGTGTCAAAAATGTCAGTCAGGGGTCCGATCTGTCTGCTGCAATGTTGCAGTCCCGCAAAAAAAAAATCGCAGATCGCCACCATTACTAGTTAATAAAAACCAATAAAAATGACATAAATCTTTCCCGTAGTTAGTAAGCGCGCAAACCAATCAAACCAACCAATCTTTTGCGCAAACCAATCAAAATATGCTTATTGCAGTTTTTTTTACCAAAAATATGTAGCAGAAAACAAATTGGCCTGAAATGTTAAAAAATTCGATCGAGAATTTAATATTAAAAAATTTGAAAAATATTGTTATTTTATCAAAATTGTCGCTCTTTTTTTGTTTATAGCGCAAAAAATAAAAATCACACAGGTGATCAAATATCACCAAAAGAAAGCTCTGTTTGTGGGAAAAAAAGGACGTAAATTTCATTCGGGTGCAGCGTCGCCCGACCGCGCAATTGTCCGTTAAAGTCACGCAGCGCCGAATCGCAAAATAGGGCCTAGTCCAGAAACGTCAAGTAATCCCCCTGCAACCGGGGTAGAGGGTGCTGAAGCCGTTTTCGAGGGCTTGCTACTCAGACTTTGCCCCGTTAAGGGTTGTAGAAGATGACAAAGATATCTTAGATTGCGACCCTTCCACATTATTTTGAGATGGATTATGTGTAAACTGTTCCAATTTGGCTGCTGCTTCCTTGCTTTTTTCCTTTACTGTTCATTGGGGCTGCGAACTGGTGTCTGAGTGGAGGGGGGGTGCACAATCTGGGATCAGACGCTCAGGTCTATAGGGAGGGAAGAGTTGGGTAGATGATGCTTTTGGTTTTTTCTGCCCTTATCAATACCCCTGCTGGTAAGAAGCATACCGTTAAGGTGGTGGGATTCACACACATATATTCAACACGTTTGGCTGTGAATATTGCTCACGAGAATTCACTTCATCACTTGAAGATCACATTGTTTTGTTTATCAAGAACTTTAAAGTTTTAGCCATTGTTTTGTGGGACTTTTTTTGCGGACTACACTAGACGCCTGAGGGGGTTCTTATACACCCAATTTTGGTTTGGGGGTATCACCTTACATTTTAATTATATTGTATAAGAATTTAACACATTATATTCAGTGTTTTGCAATTTAATATTGTTTGTATACCCCCCTGCAGGGGATCATTACATATATTGCACATATTTATTATTTGTTCACGGCCACATTCATACTTCTCACTTTGTTTTGGGACTTTCATAGGTGGACACCTGTGGTTCACAACATTTCACTAGTGCCAATATTTGAATTTAGTGCACCAAATTATTTATTCAATTTTGTTATTATCATTTTTCCAATTACATAGTTGGTTTTTGGTTGCAGCACATTCAAAACATCAGCGCACCCACTTTCACATTTTTACGAACTCAGGTTTGCCTTGTTTTTCATTGATAGTATGCACCCTACTACAAAATTCCTCAGTCATACTCCTGTCTGTGTGACGGGTGCTGTAGCTGGGAAGGGAGCTCAGTACTGCTGTGCTGAACTAAAGACAGAATGTCTTGTAGGAACACTCTGGCCTCAGTGCCACCACCTTCTAAGCCAGATTTATGTACATGAATCTGCCACAAAAACGGCAATTTAGGTGTGGAGGTGCAAAGGAGTTCTAAAGAGTGTCTACGACATTCCTTATGAATTCCCCCAAAGTGTTTTACTGGCAGGGTCACCAGGTGAAAATAAAGGAAATATAACCTGAAAAAAGAAAACTAATATACCAAGCACATCTAAGCACTTGTAAGCCGGAAATAAATTTGTGTTCTTGGGGGTAGATACTCTGCTAAACCACAAATACAAGATTTACAGATATATACAGTAAACCCCCGCTCCATCGCGGTTCAGTTTTTGCAGTCCCGGTATATTGCGTTTTTTTTTTTGTAATGTTATTTTACTATATAAATCATTAAAAATGAAATATTTTTGTGTTTTCCATAGCTCTTGCGATGTCTCTCAGTATCTTTTATGTGTTTAAATGAGTTTCTATCGTTTTAAAAGTGTGTTTAACCACTTGCCGACCGAGTACGGTAATAGTACTGCGGCAAAGTGGTTCGTTATCGTCTGACGACGTAGTATTAACGTCGTCAGACACTCCCCCTTCTGGGCGGCGCTTGCGCGCCGCCGGAGGCTCGCTCCCGCTGTTTTCATTCACAGCGGGAGTCGGGCCAGGGGAGGAGCAGCGGCGATCGCCGCTGCTCTGCCCCGATCGCCGGGGATCTAGTGTGGAGATCCGCCCGCTGTGTGTAAACACAGCGGCCGGATCTCCATAGTGACAGGGAGTGACAGATCGGACTGTTCAGCATAGCTGGACATCCGATCTGTCCATTACTCACACAGTCACCTCCCCCCCTACACGTCAGTAAGCACAAGGCATACATTAACCCCTCCCTCTCCAATAAAATTAACCCCTTCCCTGCCAGTGTCATTTTTACAGTAACAGTGCATATATATAGCACTGATTACTGCAGTAATGTCACTGGTAACCCCAAAAGTGTCAAAAATGTCAGTCAAGGGTCCGATCTGTCCGCCGCAATGTCGCAGTCCCACAAAAAAAATCGCAGATCGCCGCCATTACGCGTTAAAAAAAAAAACACCAAAAATGACAGAAATCTTTCCCTTTGTTAGTAAACGCAATAACTTTTGCGCAAACCAATCAAAATATGCTTATTGTGATTTTTTTTACCAAACATAGGTAGCAGAAAACAAATTGGCCAAAAATTTTTAAAAAAATTGGTTTTTACATCTTTTTTGGGGGGAATTTCATATAAAAAAATGTTAAAAATATTGTTATTTTTTCAAAATAAACGCTCTTTTTTTGTTTATAGCGCAAAAAGTAAAAATCGCACAGGTGATCAAATACCACCAAAAGAAAGCTCTGTTTGTGGGAAAAAAAGGACGTAAATTTCGTTTGGGTACGGCATCGCACGACCGCGCAATTGTCAGTTGAAGTCGCACAGCGCCGAATCGCAAAAAGTGGCCTGGACGGAAGACAGCAAAATCCTCCGGTGGTAAAGTGGTTAAAGACCTTAAAATGCTTTTACACATACAGTGACAGTAAAAAAAACATGCCTACAATGCATTTTAATAGGGTTTTTCTATTTCGCGGATTTTCACTTTTCGCGGCTGGGTCCGGAACGTAACCCCCGCAATGGAGGGGGGTTTACTGTACTGCATATCTGTGTCAACACATGTTGATGATTAAATGTTATTTATATTGTAGTATATGAATTTGTCACAGAAATAAGGTAGTTTACAGCAATGAAAACACATATGTTGCAGGTTATACACTTCTTGAAAGTCAAGCAAAAGTCAGCACATGGCAGGATCTAATAAAAGTATGAAGGCTTTATAGGAACATAGAGTTAAAAGCCAAAGAATCAGACCTGCTTATGCGCACTCACTTATTATACATCATTAAAAAGACGCCAGCGCGTCAAAACATAAAAAAAACACACAGTAATTAAAAAATGGTATAACAGTGTCCTTTTGGGGACTCTAATGCAGACACCTATATTGGATCAAACCAATGATCGAGGTGTGTGCGTCCTTTGCTGGTCGACGCGATTCACAAACTGCTTCCTCAAGACCAACAGCAGGTATATCACATTCTGCTAATATGAGTCACATGCGTCTGGGGCAGACACAGGGGATCAGTATCTCATTTAATCTTATCCAACATGTCAGTGTACTTATAACCAAAATTTCTAGTCTGTATTAAATAGGGTTCCGACATGTATGGAAAGAGGATTGTAATCACCATGGGTATCCTGGCAAAAAGAAGGCCTCATTACAGTTGTTGATCTTAATGTACCTTGATAATCTACTGAAGAAGAAAAAACTGCTCTATGCATCAACCAGAGCAAAAAACAACGGTTCACAACAAATGAATTCCATATCTTAAGGTCTAGGATAGTACATTTGTATTCCCTCAATCCGTCCACCCAGGGGAGTATGTGTCCATTTGCCTCCCATTGAGGCAGATGGACACATACTCCCCTGGGTGGATGAATTGAGGGAATACAAATATACACGTATAAGTACACTGACATGTTGGATATGATTAAATGAGATACTGATCCCCTGTGTCTGCCCCCAGACGTATGTGACATAAGCGCGCTCTTACCTCAACGCATATTAGGAGAATATGATATACCTGCTGTTGGTCTTGAGGAAGTAGTTTGCAAAACGCGTCGACCAGCAAAGGACACACACACCTCGATCATTGATTTGATCAAATATAGGTGTTTGCACTAGAGTCCCCAAAAGGAAACTGTTATCACATTTTTTAATTACTGTGTGGTTTTTTAATGTTTTGACACCCCGGCGTCTTTAATAATGTATAATAAAACTTGATACTTTTATATAAAATCTGCCTCATGTGAGTGCCATTAAAATCCACCACAAGCAGGACTATATATATTAGAATATAAGGAGGAAGAAAACGTTCCTCAATTGGTGCTTGTATCACTGCAAATCTAAACCCTGAGTCAATATGCAGTATAATAATACTACCTTAATTCTCTTTGACCCTTAAGGGAACTTTTTTGCTCTGTGGACCTAATGGGTGACATTACATGTCCCTCTAAAATAAATAGTTTTGTATTGTACAGACCTGGCGAGTGGCATTCACTATTTGGTCCAAATCGAAGTAGTATAGATGGCTCCCCTGTCTGTTCATTTTTTCAATAGCATAGTGTACAAAGTTCAGTATTTCTTCATTGTTTGTGCTTATTGCATGAGGACAGCCAAGGCATGGGTGATGTACTGCAGTCACATGAGCTTCCAGTGGCACTGAAGAAAATAAATGACATATTACTTTAATCATAATGAGTCCTGCTAACATTTTAGGGCCCATTCACCACATTGCATTGCATTAATGGCCAATCTATGCCTCTGACCACCCTGGTGTGTATGGGCTCACTGGAAAATGCACAAAATCAAATGAAAAGTTGAATAACGTCCTGCCTGCTGTATAAAAATTACAGTATTAATATACAGTATATCAAGTTTACCTGACAAAATTCAGTCCATATTTTTGCCGTTCATTTCACACTCTTATAGTGATGTTCCTAAGTGCTGAAGAAGTTAAACCCATAAAAAACAATATTCCCCACAAAAAATATTTTTTATGCTCTCCTGGATCACTGGAAACCAATCTACAGTATGGTGTCACACAGGACCAGAATGCATTGTATTCTTCCCCTGCTGTCCTTCCCAGAATTTGATTACTGGAAAACCATCATGTAAAATATAGCTGTAAGAAATCAACTGATACTGAACAAGCTTGTAAGTCTGTTCAAATGTTACAACATACAGTAGCTACATAGTTAGTCTGGTTGAAAAAAGACACAAGTCCATCTAGTAGTTCAACCAATAACACTGAAGAATGTATCAAATCCTGTTTAGTTTGTAGTTGTATATGTTTGGGACTTTTTGATCCTTCTACCCGATGAATGAAAAGATTCTCTACAGTAATGATTGGTAGCCATAATCTATGCTATTTAGGCAAACTAGGCTGGGAAACTGAAAACATATTTATTTCCATTCACTAGCAAATTTGTGGCTGTTCATGAATGAGTTATTATAGACTAGTTATAGAATAGTTTTGGCCTTTAGTGACACATACCACACATAGATCAGTATTCATTACTACCCAATCAGCTGGACAAGTGTTACTTAGTCACAGAGTGTAGCTGATTGAGGACAAAGGAAAGTGAAAGAGAGAAGACCTTATTGTGGAAAAAACAAGGAGACTAAGTTTGATCTTATGAGCCATTGAGAAAATAACTAGGCAAGAGGGCAGTACGGAGAATGCTGGCAGGGCTATTATAACTGATTTTTGCTGAAAGCTAGAGAAGACAGCAGCAGCAGCAATTATATATATTTAACTGGTACAGGGTGCAAAGAAGTTGTCATGGACTAATGCATGAAAAGATAGGTGGCAGAAAGATAGGTGATCATGGAGTGGGTGGAGGGGGTCATGTATGAACCATTATTTCTTCCTCCTGAGGTTATATATTTTCTCCTGATGGGTGAATGCTTGGTGCAGCTGTTTGCATCAGTCATGACACACCTTCAACAAGTGGTATGACCAGGGCTTTTCTTCAGTAGGAATGCGGGGGTACGCAGTTCCGGCACCTGAATGTATGTAATGGCAAGAGGTAATGGGGTGCTATTGATGCTGGCTGCTTAGGGATCTTTTGTCACTAGAAGTATCTATTGTTGCAGCAGGTCTATTGTTGCTGGGGGATCTATTGTTGTGGCAGATCTATTGCTGCTTGGAGAAACTATTTTTGCGGGGGGATCTAATGTTGCTGGGGGGATCTATTGTTGCTGGGAAGGATCTACTGTTAAAGGGAGAGGTCTACTGATGCTGGCTGCTGGGAGATCAATTATTGCTGGCGGGGGTCTGTTGTTGCTGGCTGTGGGGGATTTATTTTACTGCTTTTGGTTTTCATTAAAACATTAACACATTCTATAAAGTTACTTAGCACTACAAATTGATACTTGGTTCTGTGTGCTAAAAAGGGTAATACTTAGAGATGGGTAGGGGGGTGGAACCAAGGGGCCGTGCTCTGAGGTGGGTAAAGGGTGGAGAATCTGTGGGGTGCTGACAAGAGAAAGATAAGGGACAGTAGACCCAATAATGCAGAGGAGTTGAAAGCCACTATTAAAGAAACCTGGGCTTCCATAACACCACAGCAGTGGCACAGGCTGATCTCCTCCATGCCACATCGCATTGATGCAGTAGTTCATGCAAAAGGAGCCCTGACCAAGTATTGAGCACATACTATGTACATGGACACAGGGCCATTTGAAGGAATTTGGGGGCCCCAAGCAAAATGGACATGGAGGCCCCCCCGCACACATGCAAAGCCTACAGGAACCACAGGATAGCCATACAGTTTACGCTCACCCACCATGTGCCCTAGATGATACCAGGGGGACTTTTTTCTTATGCTATGGGACTATCCAGCTGTCTGTTAACAGGTAGGTATTGTTCCCAATTGGTCCAATTTTTGCACGAAAAAATGGAGTGACAGACTGTCAGTGTGACCATACCTGTCGCTGGCCTGGTCCGGTCCACGTGTGAGGAGGATGTGATGTGATGACTCGTGGTGTGTCTCTCTCTGGCGAAGTTCGCGGGCCTGGTGGGGTGGCGCCACTCCCGCGCGCGCTTTAGGCCGCCTAGGCTGGGGCGGGGCTGGTGCGCACTGCGCAGATGCGCAACGCCGCTGCGCACTCTCCCCCTAGTGAGCCGGCGCCACATGACGTCATGCCGCTCCTCCGCTGTGCGCCCGCCCGCCGGCCTGTCACAGGCCGCTTGTGTGTGAGGCCGGACTGTGTGTGTGAGGCGTGGCGCACAGCCGCGGCGTTTGTGGACAATGTGGACAATGGAGGGAGAGCTGACATAGAACATAATATGGACAAAGGAGAGCTACCAGAAAGTGGACAATGGAATGAGAGCTGGCAGAGAACAGAGTATGTACAAGGGAGAGCTACAAGAATGTAGACAAGGGAAGGAAAGCTAACAGAGAACATTGTATGAACAAGGGAGAGCTACAAGAATGTAGACAATGGAGGGAAAGCTACCAGAGAAGATAGTATGGACAAGGGAGAGCTACAGTACAATAATGAGAACAAGGAAGAGAGACAGCTGCCAGAGAACATACAGTAGTATGGACAAGGTAGAGCGACAAGAATGTGGACAGTGGAAAGTAGCTGACAGAGAACATAGTATCGACAAGGAAGAGCTACCAGAATGTGGACAATGCAGGGAAAGCTGACAGAGAACATAGTATGAACAGTATGGGAGAGAACATACAGTAGTATGAACAAGGGAGAGCTGCCAGAATGTGAATAGTGGAGGTGAGCTGACAGAGAACATAGTATGGATAAGGGAGAGCTACCAGAATGTGGATAATGGATGTAGAGCTGACAGAGAACATGGTATGGACAAGGGACAGCTAACAGAGTTTGGATAATGGAGAGAAGCTGACAGAGAACATAGTATAGACAAGGGAAAACTACCAGAATGTGGACATTGGAGGGAGAGCTGACAGAGAACATAGTATGGACAAGGTAGGGCTACCAGAATGTGGACAATGAAGGGTGAGCTGCAGAAAACATAGTATACACAAAGGAGAGCTACCAGAATGTGGACAATGGAGGAAAAGCTGAAAACATAGTATGGACAAGGGAGAGGTACCAAAAAGTGAACAATGGAGGGGTTGCTACCAGAGAACAGATTATGGACAAGGGAGAGCTATCAGAATGTGGACAATGGAGGAAGAAAACAATTTGTGGTAAGGATGTGGTGGAAACACTGAAGGTAAAAGAGGTTTACGTACTGTATTATGCTGATATGTGTGCTACAAATTCATACAAAATGTGAATGTGGGGTTCACAAGTCTTAATGATCATACCTTTACTGATACTGCAGTTCTGGGAAACAACAGTCTGAATCTTCTTTTCATTGTCGACGAGGAGATGTGCTGAACATTTTCCCAATTCCTGCACAGATAGTTATCTATTGACTGACTAGTAAGAAAACTTTATTGATAAATGACATAATAATAGTGCATTGTTTAGAGCCAAAAAATAGAAATTCCAAGACATTTCTTTAAATTGTACTTTCACCAAACCCCCCCCGTTAACCCTCCCACTTCAGTTTGCAGCAGGAAACCTATCCTTTGCCTCCAAACACACTTACCCTAATATTGACCTTGGTTCTGTATAGTAGGGATGCACGGATACCAGTTTTTTAAGACCGAGTACGAGTACTGATACTTTGTCACTTTTTCGCTGATACGAATTAAGCCTCGCACACACGATCAGATTATCAGACGAGTGTTTGTCTGTTTTTGTTGCATGCTAGTATCATATGGAAAGTGAAGAGGTTACTTTCATATGAAAATTCTCATACGACAGAATTCAACTTCAGAACTGATTAATGTGTTGAATTGTTTTGTATGTATTCTTTTGTTTGAGCATGCGTAGTCTTGCTCTTACGATTTTTTTCGGATGAAAACTGTACTCAGTAAACGAAAATTGGATGTTATGTTCACGTACGATAAATCAAATCCAGTTTTTGTCGTACGAAAATTCGTAATTGGCTGTCGAAAATACTATACCAACGATCCGAAAATCGGCAGATCGTTCGTCGGACGAAATTTTACTTCCTGAGACCCAAGAAGGCACCCTGGTTGAAAACCAAATTTCTGAAATAGGAATGAGGGACACCAATTAGCTAAAGTATGTTAGCATAGGACCCCCCGCCATGCCCCCTTAAAGGAGAATTGTACAAAAAAAATGATTTGTTAAACCCTCAAGTGCTTTTTTTTACCTTTACTATTCCTTTATATTGGCTTTTAGAATTTACAATTTAGAATTTGGGTGAAAGGTTTAGCACTGTAAAACACTTTTTGATACAGAAGTAGGGCATTTTATATGCAACTATATAGATTGCACCGAAATGAGGGACAAATGGAGGAGGAAAGAGGGACAGAGGGACTTTGTTCCAAATCAGGGACAGTCCCACGAGATCAGGGACAGTTGGGAGGTATAAAAAAAGGCTGATTTAGATATCCATATGGCAATTAGTTAATAGATGGAACAATGATATTGTAGTTCACAGTGGATACAGGCTTTACAGGTCACATGTTGGCCTCTTATACTGCATATACCTGTTTTTTCATGTTTGACCAACCTTCAATGTCTTTTAAATGGAAATCTCCCTTTTTTTACTGACTTTTCCATTTAGTCAACAGAAAATGCAGCAGCAGGTGTGGGACTTTCTTTCTTGGCTACATAACTGGTAGGTTGGGGTTGTTAGAGTAGGAAAAGTTGGTATGGAAAACTCTTTACTGTTGTCCCTAAGAGTGATGGGAAATTAGTAAAAAATCAGCCCAATGGCGCCCATCTACATTTTTGACATAAGAAACATCCAAGCAAGAATTACCAAATGAAATAATACTGACTTGTTAGTAAAACAGAAAACACACATATTAAAGAAAAGCAGTGCAAACATATTCTTACTGGTTTGTTTGTCTGGAGCTGGCAATCTTGCCAACTGTGCTCGCTCTTCACTGTGCAGGAGCTTTCTCGTATTTCATACTCAGTATAATAATGTATTTGACCATTTGCATCATGCTAGTAAAAAGGACAGAAACACATTAAATTTGCAGCTTCACAGCTACACAGAATATATAGCTATATATAGATAGATCTATAGATATAAAAACACAAATTGATTTATGGTGTGAGGAAGATTATGACAATGTAATATAAATATATAATTCATGTAAATAAACTATATCCGCATTTCAAATTAAGGGCCCATACACAAAGAGGCGCTCTTCTGTGTTGCATTTAACACATGCATGTTAGCACAATGTTATTTTGTGTGTTAACGTGCATAGGATTAAGGCTAAGTGGCAAAATTGACACTCCCCTGAAAAGTGATCCACATTCCGATCACTTATCGGAGGTGTTTGACATTGCCTTCTTACTGCCTCTTTTAGCCCCATAAGTGCACCACTCCGCCAAAATGGTGTACATTGCACGCGATTGCAGCGTGGCCCTATTTGCTTGAATGGGTCACGTTTAGCAACGCTACAGACCACAAAATATGACATGGGGAAGATTTTTGAAGCAACCCAAAGCAACGTGGCCAAAGCATGTTGTAACAGATCAACTGGCACCCTGACTTGGTAGCTCCGTTGACGGATGCTCCTAGTGGTTCCCGAGGACTCCAAGCACCAGACACCATAACCACTGCAGACCCCATGAACCGCCGCATCTTGATTGGGGTCTCGGTGTCTCCTAACCACCCTGGACCTACGACAAGGTTCCAGGTTCCAGTGGGTGAACCTCTCTTTCCCCAGAGAGTGAAGCAGGAACAAGAACAAGCTCTTACAAGAGCTTAATGATTATTCAAGGGAGTAGAAAGAGCATAGCAATCCCTTGTAGCAGATTTCCCCAATAAGAGACAGGACTCTAGATTGAGGGTGAAGTAGAACTCTAACTTTAATGGTACGGCTTCTCCTAATACCGTTTTCCCCCACAAGGTTACTGCTCAGGTGACCTTGTGGGGAACAGGACATGAAATTCACAATCCAAT
Organism: Pelophylax lessonae; assembly: GCF_965119305.1. Lineage (NCBI taxonomy): Eukaryota > Metazoa > Chordata > Amphibia > Anura > Ranidae > Pelophylax > Pelophylax lessonae. The sequence goes on from NC_138770.1 coordinate 284,569,671, forward strand.
AAACACTCAGTCACTCTCATACAGTGTACACAATCCCTCCCCTCTGCCTGATTACATTATCAAATGCAGATTAAATTGTATACAGTAATAGAATTAACCTGAACTAATTATCTAGCCATCTGGACAGAACAATGTGAGGTCATTAACATTTAACAATGGGACAAGACTGCCAATGACAGTCTGTCCGTCTCCTACATTGAAGTACATGGAATACACTTCTATGTATTTCTATGATTATTTAGGTGTCACAGACTTCATGGCAACAGGCTATAGGTCTCACAGTGTAAAGTGGGATCAAATCTTCATATTTCTTGAGAGATATTGTTGCTAAATATTTCTCTCCCATTTGAAGTTATCCAAACCATTTTCTTAGTGTCCCTTAAGTATCTGTCTTTCACTCATTGGGGTTGATTTACTAAAACTAGGGTGTGTAAAATCTGGTGCAGCTCTGCGTAGAAACCAATCAGCTTCCAGGTTTTATTGCCAAAGCATAATTGAACAAGCTGAAGTTAGAAGCTGATTGGTTACCATGCACAGCTACACTAGATTCTGAGTGCTCCAGTTTTAGTAAATCAACCCCACAGTGACGGTGAGTACCGTCACACATGTGCACACCCCTGTCTGCTGTCTTTGCAGTTTAAGGAGGGGAGGGGTGGCAAAAACACTGCCTTATGTACCACAATGAACAAAAACATTGTTCAAATGTAACAAAAATGCCATGTACTGAGATAAATATGTAGGTTGCCATTACTGACCTAATTTGGAAATTGCTTGTTGCCTGACTGTCTAATTTTATTATTTTCTGGGTCATTTACCAATAAACAGCATGCAACCAGATAAAGTGCAATCTAAAGCCTTTTTTTTTTTTTAAATAGAGTGATGAGGGGTTAGAAGCTCTGTCAAGTTTTTATAGCTGTCTGTGTCCCTTTTAGGCAGTGTTAATTTTGGCAGCAGATTTCGCTTTGGTTTTAGTCATAGTCTTTTGACTAAAATGCCATTTTAGTTTTAGTCATACTTTAGTCTTTTGACTAAAATGCTAGTTTAGTTTTAGTCGTATTTTAGTCATCTGAATTGTTTTAGTTTTAGTAATATTTTAGTGGGCTAAAATCTCCCGTACATTTTAATCAACTAAAATCTCATATATTTTAGTAAACTACAAATTGAATGGGTTAGGTAATGCATTATTTAAACATTTCTCTGGAATTTTCAAACTAGTTATATACTCCTGTATTAAAAATCTAATAACATGTTATCATTTATGATATTAAGGTTTGAACATACACTACAGACACAGATTTAGCCCTTGTGATATATAACGTCTTTATAAATAAAAGCAAATTTAATAAACAAACAAAAATATTGCTTTTTGACAATCAGAAGTGCAACTTTAAAATACAAAAAACCCCAAAACCATCAACTCTATTGGCTGTACTGTCATTGCACATATTGCCTGAATATATTACCAACATTAAATATTAAGAAAAAAATATAAGAAAAGCCTTTTTCCTAATTTTCTTTTTTTTTTTTTTTTTTTCAGCAGCTTAGTAGATGCCCCCTACATATGCTTAAGCTGTAGTGCAATACTGTAAATGTTTAAACTTTAATGTGCTATTTTTACAGGCTTTGAATGGAATTGTGTTGCTGATTAAGCAATGGCCAGCAGAGTAGTGGTAATTTTGATGTCAATTCTCGATTATGTTTTATGCTGGCCATACACTAGCCGAAAAATCGTGTGAAAATCTGTCATTTGGTGCGTTCATTAATTTTTCGTCCAGTTAATGGGCACAAATAGAAAATCGGTTTTAATTTTTCAGAGCTGAAAAAACAAAGGAACAGTTTGGAAAATTCTGCCGGACAAACGATAAATTGAAAGGTTAAAATGTTTCTGGCCCGGTTTGCACTACGAATATGTGACAAACTGAACGAAAAACGGATTATTTATGTCCATTGATCGATTTATCATTCGAAATTCGTTCATTGCATGATGGCACGATCCTCTGCTCTCACGGCCGATGTTTCGTTTTTCAAAAATGAGTTTGAACTATTTTCCGGCTAGTGTATGGCCAGCTTAAGTCATAGTCTTTTGACTAAAATGTAATTTTAGTTTTAGTCGTATTTTAGTCTTATGACTAAAATGTCATTTTAGTTTTCGTCGTATTTTAGTCATCTGAGTTGGTTTAGTTTTAGTCATATTTTAGTCGAGCAAAATTTATACTGCTTTTAGGGAGCATCATCCTTTGTGTCCTGGTCACAATTGCCACTGGGACTAAAATTAAAATACTAGCAGCCTTCATAGTACAAATTTTATGATTACTAATTTGTTGCAGTACTTTCTTATGATTACATTGCCTTGAGAAAGTATTTATATCCCTTGAAATTTTCCACATTGTGTTATGTTACAACCCAACATTTTATTGGGATTTTTTTGTGATAGACCAACACAAAGTGACACATAATACTGAAGGGGAAGGAAAATGATAAATGGTTTTCCAAATTTTTTAAACATAAATATGTGAAAAGTGTGGCATGCATTTGTATTTAGCCCTCCTGAGTCAATACTTTGTAGAACCACCTGTCGCTGCAATTACAGCTGCAAGTCTTTTTGCGGATGTCTCTACCAGCTTTGCACATCTAGAAAGTGAAATTTTTGCCCATTCTTCTTTGCAAAATAGCTTAAAGCGGAGTTCCACCCTGGATTTATTTATTTTTTTTTTAATACCCCCGGGACAGTCAGGGCTAGTACCATAGGTGTGCGCAGCCTATTGCATTAGGGTGTGCACCCCAAAGTTTAAATACACATGCATGTGTTTGCCTACATGTACATGGCCCCGATACATTACTCTCCCTGCTGGCAAAGTGAAATAGAAGTGTGTGGCACTTCTCTTATGGCAGAGCAGGTCCGAGGGAGATCTTTCTCCTCACTGGCAAACAGAGCGATAATGCTAATGTGCCCTAGGTGATTAGGGTGTGCCCAGGCACACCCGGCACACCCTGTGCGCACGCCTATGGCTAGTACATTCCACAATGGCTAGCCTCTGATCTGTCCCGGGTTGCACTTACCTCTTAGGACAAATACTTACCTTGCAAACGTCTTGTCCAGCGCTGCCATCTCAGATGTGGGCAGCTTGAAGCCAGCGAGATCCCCTTCGGCGTCTTCTTCCGCCTTCTTTGGTCCCACGGTGCTCTGCGCCGGCCCCGACGTCACTTCCGGGTCGCGCGCGTCATCCCTCTACAGCTTCTGGGCATGCCCAGAAGCTGTTTAGAAGGGGATGACGCGCGCGACCCGGAACTGACGTCGGGGCCGGTGCAGGCGCAATGATTCCTGGGAGCTATGACGTTCAGCTCCCAGGAATCATTGCAGAGCCAGGAAGTGACGACGGGCCGCGGCCGAGGAAGGAGGAAGAAGGAAGTAAGGTAAGTATTTTTTCTTCGCTATGAGGTAAGTAAAAAAAAAAAAAATATGCGATTATCCATTTCTTTTTCAGGTGACCCGGAGCGAGAAGATTGAGGTAAGTATAAAAATAGGGTGGAACTCCACTTTAAGCTCTGTTAGATTGGATGGAGAGCGTCTGTGAACAGCAATTTTCAAGTCACAGTTTCTCAATTGGATTTAGGTCTGGACTTTGACTGGGCCATTCTAACACATGAATATTCTTTGAGCTAAACCATTCCATTGTAGCTCTGGCTGTATGTTTAGGGTCGTTGTCCTGCTGGAAGGTGAACCTCTGCCCCAGTTCAAGTCTTTTGCAGACTCTAACAGGATTTCTTCTAAAATTGCCCTGCATTTGGCTCTATCCATCTTCGTATTAACTCAGCTTCCCTATCCTTGCTTAAGAAAAGCATCCCCACAACATGATGCTGCCACCACCATGTTTCTCAGTGGGGATGGTGTGTTCAGGGTGATGTGCAGTATAGTGCTAGTTTTCTGCCACAAATAGCGTTTTGCTTTTAGACCAAAAAGTTCAAATTTGGGTCTCATTTGACCCCAGCATCTTCTTCTACGTTTGCTGTGTCCCCCATATTGCTTCTCGCAAATTGCAAATAAGACTTCTTATGACTTTTCTTCAACAATGGCTTGATTCTTGCAACTCTTCCATAAAGGCCAGGTTTGTGGAGTGCATGACTAATAGTTGTCCTGTGGACAGATTCTCCTACCTGAGCTGTGGATCTCTGCAGCTCCTCCAGAGTTACCATGGGCCTATTGGCTGCTTCTCTGCTTAATGCTCTCCTTGCCTGGCCTGTCAGTTTAGGTGGACGGTCGTGTCTTGGTAGGTTTACAATTCTGCCATACTCTTTCCATTTTCACATGATGGATTGAACAGTGCCCCATGAGATCTTCAAAGCTTGGGATATTTTTTATAACCTAACCCTGCTTTAAACTTCTCCATAACTTTATCCCTGATCTGTCTGGTGTGTTCATTGGCCTTCATGATGCTGTTTGTTCACTAAGGTTCTCTAAAAAAAACCTCTAAGGGCTTCACAGAACAGATTAAATTACATATAGGTTGACTTTGTTTACTAATTAGGTGACTTTTGAAGGTAATTGTTTCCATTAGATTTTAGTTAGGGGGTATCAGAGTAAAGGGTCTGAATACAAATGCACACTACACTTTTTAGGTATTTTTTTGTAAAAAAATTTTGAAAACCGTTAATCATTTTCTTTCTTTACACTTCACAATTATGTACCACTTTGTGTTGGTCTATCACACACAATCCCAATAAAATAAATTTATGTTTTTGGTTGTAACATGACAAAATGTGGAAAATTTCAAGGGATATGAATACTTTTTCAAGGCACTGTACTTATTCTTATTGTTGTACTGTGTGTCCATTTATACCTGTACTGACATGAGAGTGAAAATAGAGGATCATGAAAGAACAATAAGCCAAAACGTATTTAATTTTTGTGTGCTATAGCTGGAATATGTTTTTTTCCTGACGTGTAAAATACATTTGTTCGCATTTTGATTAACCTTGCAAAACCCATAGGCTATGCAAAAACGTAATTTCGTTATGTTGCTTGCCCTATGTGACACGTAATGTAACCTGTGACCTGGGAATTGTTTAAAAATCAAGAATCATGTTTATTCTGCTCTCACACTGTCCTTGCCCTAGATCAAAACAGATAAAGATTAGAGTCAGAAGAGTCGGAGAGACACTATCAGTTCAATTCCAAATGCATAATGCATGCAATATTTTTATTATTTTTATTACTGTAAGGCAGCCCATGCCTTAATCCGCTTTTTTTGTTTAATCCGCTGAAAATGCCTCGATTTCCTCATCCACACATTGGATGTGGATGGGAGAATCACTCTCGCTGTGCTAGGCCAGAGACTTCCCCGCTGTCAGAATACACTGATCAGTGTTGCCACCGGCTATAACCCCCTTTCTCAAGTGAGATCCACCTATGCTTTTTAACCTTTTTTTGGTCACTTGGGGTGTATCATCTCATATGAAGAGTTACTGTTTATGCTCTTGGGGGTCACAGAATAAGCTGGAATTTGAACTTCCATAAGCATCCATGTGAGGTTAATTATGCAATTACTATTGTGTTTATGCTAATTGACATTCATGTGCCAATATTCTCTTTTATAATTTATGACTTTTATCTGCCTATACAGTTTGCCTTTTTCTTAAAGGGTTGTGAGTATACTGTATATTGTGTGCCTGCAGGGGGCTTACAGAAAGGTATTCTCATGGTGTTAGTGAGGGTGAGGGTCACATATGGCTGGACCAGAGCAGAGGACCTGAATTACCAGTGGCTCCTGCAGGGGCAGTGCTACATATGAATAAAAATGATGGTCTTCTATCACTGATGAAAGTGAGTTACATTTGTTAGCATTTGAATACACTACAAATGTCTTTAATTATATATTGCTTTATTGAATATTTCGGCTATTTCATTATCTCTAACTGTAATTTTACTTTGTTTTGTTCAGTTGTTTCCTGTGTTTTTAAACAAATATAAATCCTGTAAAACCCATTTTTCCAGTGTTCCAGACCCTAAAATAGTCCTATTGGGAGTGGGAATTAAGCAGTGGCCAATCATTTTTAAACCTTTGTAACCCACACTGTTATAGAGGCCAGAATTGTGGTCTTGATACTACTGAATGATACCAAAACCATCCTTCTCTCTGTGGTCATTCAGATCATTAATGACCACATCCTATACGAAACATTATACAATTTTCTTGTACAATTTACATTTAGAGTTTACCGAAACCATATAATATGAGGTCAAACCTTAACACTTTCAATTTGTATGCACTCAGGCCAGTGGTGTATTTTGGTTTTGTGCTGCCCTAGGCAAGACTAAAATTGGGCGCCCCCCTTTCCCCTCCATGTAAAATTTCCCCACTCCTTTTTTAACCGATGTGACTCCATCCAAAACTGAAGGAGTACAAGTCCCAGCATGAACCCCAGAGATCTCATGGGGGGGGGGGTGAGAGGGGGCTAGAGAGAGAGAGGGGTGTGTGAGGGAGGGAGAGAGAGGGGGATGAGAGAGAGAGGGGTGGGTGAGGGAGGGAGAGAGAGAGGGGGGATGAAAGAGAGAGGGGGGGTGAGAAAGAGAGAGGGGGGAATCAAAGAGAGAGAGAGGGGGATGAGAGAGAGAGAGAGAGAGATGATGAGAGAGAGGGGGAGTGAGAGAGAGAGAGGGGAAAGAGAGAGTGGGGGGGATTAGAGAGAGAGGGGAAAGAGAGAGTGGGGGGGATTAGAGAGAGAGGGGAAAGAGAGAGTGGGGGGGATGAGAGAGAGGGGGGATGAGAGAGAGGGGGCATGAGAGAGAGAGAGATGATGAGAGAGAGGGGGAGTGAGAGAGAGAGAGGGGAAAGAGAGAGTGGGGGGGATTAGAGAGAGAGGGGAAAGAGAGAGTGGGGGGATTAGAGAGAGAGGGGAAAGAGAGAGTGGGGGGGATGAGAGAGAGGGGGGATGAGAGAGAGAGAGGGGGGTGAGAGAGAAAGAGGGGATGAGAGAGAGGGAGGAGGATGATAGAGAAAGAGAGAGGGGTGAAAGAGAGGGAGGTGAGAGAGAGAAGAGGGGGGAGAGAGAGAGGGGGTGAGTGAGAGAGAGAGGGGGGTGAGAGAGAGGAGGGTGAGAGAGGTGGTTCTAGCAACCAGTGGCCAATATAGTCTCAGGTGGAGGGGATTGGCTTTTTTGCTGCCCCCCTGCAAAGTGCTGCCCTAGGCCTGGGCCTTGTTGGCCTAGGCCAAAATACAACACTGACTCAGGCAGGGCCTTGCACTACACCATTGAACTGGTAAATTTAACCACTTTAGGACCGGAGGATTTTCCTGCTTTACGTCCAGGCCACTTTTTGCAACTTGACACTGTGCGACTTTAACTGACAATTGCGCGGTCATGCAACGCCGTACCCAAACGAAATTTATGTCCTTTTTTTCCCCACAAACAGAGCTTTCTTTTGGTGGTATTTGATCACCTCTGCGCTTTTCATTTTTTGCGATATTAATAAAAAAAAGCGACAATTTTGAAAAAATTACAGTTAAAAAATATCCAATATATTCAATTTTTGTCTTCTATTTAGGCCAAAATGTATTTAGCTATATGTCTTTGACAAAAAAATTCTCAATGAGCGTATTTTTAACCGCTTTAAGACCGGAAGATTTTACCCCATTCCTGACCAGGCCATATTTTGTGATTCGGCACTGCATTATTTTAACAGACAATTGCGTGGTTGTGCGATGCTGTACCCAAATTAAATTTATGTCTTTTTTTTTCCCCACAAATAGAGCTTTCTTTTGGTGGTATTTGATCACCTGTGCGATTTTAACTTTTAGCTCTATAAACAAAAAAAGAGCAACAATTTTGAAAAAATAACAATATTTTTCACATTTTTTTATATGAAATTCCCCCCCCCCCCCCCCCCCAAAATGTAAAAATCCAAATTTTTTTGAATTTTAGGCCAAGTTGTTTTCTGCTACATATGTTTGGTAAAAAAAAATCACAATAAGCGTATTTTGATTGGTTTGCGCAAAAATTAATGCAGCTACTAACTACGGGAAATTTATGTCATTTTTATAGTTTTTTTTAACTAGTAATGGCGGCGATCTGACGGCGATCTGCGTTTTTTTTTTTGCGGGACTGCGACATTGCGACGGACAGATCGGACCCCTAACTGACATTTTTGACACTTTTGGGGATACCATTGACATTACTACAGTAATCAGTGCTATAAATATGCAATGTTACTGTAATAATGACACTGGCAGGGAAGGGGTTAACTTTATTGGTGATCAAGGGGTTAATGTATGCCTGGTGCTTACTGACGTGTATGGGTCGAGGGGACTGTGTGACACAGGCACAGATCGCAGGTTCAGCTATGCTGAATCCTGTAATCTGACCCTGCCTGTCACATAGGAGATCTGCCCGCTTTGTTTACACAAGCGGGCGGATCTCCTCACTCGATCCCCGACGATCGGGGAAGAGCGGCGGTGATCACCGCCTCTCCTCCCCTGGCCCGACTCCTGCTGTGTCTGAATACAACGGGAGTGAGCTTCTGGCGGCGCGCCGCCCATAAGGGGAGGAGTCCTGCGACGTAGGTCTACGTCGCTGGACAATAACAAGCCACTTTGCCGCAGTACGCTCCATGTGAGCCGTCGGCAAGTGGTTAAAGAAAATTGAACAAGAAAATTGTATAATGTATTGGCCAGCATTATATTTAATACCTTCTGGCAACAACGTAGCCCTTGCACCACCCTAACTTATAACAATATACCCTCATTTTCTAATCAGATTTACCATGCTTAATCCTCCTCTCTACACTTGCAAATGCAAAATACAAATGCAGGTTAACTGAATGATAAACCAATTAACCAGTGGCATCTCAGAAAGCATGACTATATTTTTGTAATTTGTTATTAGATGTTTGTACTGCATACAGCATTTATGTTTTTAAATGTGATTTCTCTCTAATTAGAGACTCCTTTCTTGACAAACCAAACTATGTACTGTGTGCCCCTTATTGAACTGATTGATTGTTATTCATGTTCTGATTTCTCTAACTAATAAAGAAACAAAGTTAAAAAAATATCCTGTAAAAAAAAAAAAAAGTGTAAAAAAATCAAGTACATAATTGTTTTTGTTGTCCATGACAACTAATTAGGTGCTTCTATTCAGTCTTTACTCTTTGCGTTGAATAATCTTCTGTAAATATGGAAGGTGAAGTCAGTTACTTTGATATCACCTCTTTTCTTTAGTCCAGTTTAAAGGACCAGTCAATATAAAATGAATGTTTACATTTTGTCTGGATGGTGGACGATTAGTACATTCACCAACTTATTATATTTAACCAAAATTTCAAAGTTATGATCTCCCTGCCCAGTTGCTTTGTTTTATCCCTCTAGTCCAGGGATCTCCAAACAACTGCCCTCCAGCTGTTGCAGAACTACAAGTCCCATGAGGTATTGTAAAACTCTGATGATCACAGACATGATTAGGCATGATGGGAATTGTAGTTTCTGAATAACTGGAGGGCTCCTCCATTGTAGACCCCTGCTCTAGTACAATGTATTCTCCCATTTCCCTCTATGGCCAGAGTCTTACATTGCTGTTTCAGTCTCAATAATTTACATAAATGCAATTAAAATAACTACTCGGATGAGTGTGACTCTCTTGCAATGGCCATGACAGATGGACAAATATGAAAATGTACAGCATTTATTATTATTATTTGGGTTCCTAAAATATGTAAAAAACAAATTCTAGATAATATATAAACCTTTGTGAGTTTTTTCCATACTGATAGTTCAGTTTTAGAGCATACCTAAACCTAGCGCTCAAACAGATTTAAAATTTGCTAATTACAATAGAATGAGTGTCTAATGGCAAGGCACATGAAGCGAATGCTAAGATGTTGAGGTATACATACCCTTTTTTTGGCATCTGTTATTTTGAACAGAACAAATTGGTTTCCATCTTCTTTAGCATTATTGTAGGACCTCAGTGCTTCATCCACTGCCTTAAAAATATTTGAGTCATCGCAGTCCACACCAATATCTGGAACTGGAACAGCAACACTTAAAAAACAATAAAAACTGAGAAACAGTACAGGCAGGAGCTTCATTGCTTGAAGAGATCAGACGTAGTGCAATTATAAATGAATTACAAAGAAAAAAGTATTTTGCTTATACGGGAAAGGGTCATCAGACTTTGAATACAAATATTACCCCCCTTCGCACTTTGCAAATACTCTGCAAGTTTTGCACAAACAAAGCTGTGCATGTCAATCAGGGTAAGTTTTTTCTAGAATGTAAGAAGTCTCTAGGGTTTCCTCTCTTCGGCTTTTTAGGCTACACCGCTTTTCCTATACATAAACGCATACAAAATATTAGTTAATTTTTATTATTATTATTATTTTTATTCGTTTAATTTTCCCTCTTTTTTTATCACTAGTGTGTCTTATTTATCAGTGTATTAGAAGGTATACCTTCTTTGTTTTAGTGGTGGAGCTTGTGCAGTAGAATTGTCAAAATAGTCCTGCGTGTTATACAGGCAATAGCATAGGTATTATAAGATATGACAAATAGGCCAGACAAAAAGGGATACCCTGGTTCTCTTACTGAAGGCTTGGAATTGGGCTAACAACCTCATCCTAGAAAAATGATGTGCCAAAAGAAATCAGGTGTGTGGACAGAAAATAGTTCACGTGCAACCTCAATCATTAAATATGAAGAAAGCATATCTTTCTATAGTGTGTGCTATAGACTAAGTGTAATTTCTGTCCGTTGCCTCCTTCCTCTGCTATCTGAAGATGTCATTTCTGACAAGTATTCCTGAAACCAAGAGAAAAAAAGTGACAAGGGAGCTAGCTCCAGCACATAGCCTGTGATTGATAGGCTCAGGTATATTTTTGTGTGTGTGTTTGTGTGTGTGTGGTAGGGGTGTCCATTCCCTCCAATCAGCTCTTAACCACTTAAGCCTCGGAAGATTTTACCCCCTTCCTGACCAGGGCCTATTTTGCGATTCGGCACTATTTAATGGACAATTGCGCGGTCGTGCGACGCTGTACATAAACAAATTTGACGTCCTTTTTTCCCACAAACAGAGCCTTCTTTTGGTGGTATTTGATCACCTGTGCGATTTTTTTGATCATAAACAAAAAAAAGAGCGTCAATTTTGCAAAAATAACAATATTTTTCAAATTTTTTTATATGAAATTCCCCCCCCCCAAAAAAAAGTAAAAATCTAAATTTTTTAACATTTTAGGCCAATTTGTTTTATGCTACATATGTTTGGTAAAAAAAAAAAAAATCGCAAAAAGCATATTTTGATTGGTTTGCGCAAAAGTTATTGCGTTTACTAACTAAGGGAAAGATTTTTGTTCATTTTAGTTGTTTTTTTTTTTTAACGAGTAATGGCGGCAATCTGCGATTTTTTTTGCGACATTGCGGCGAACAGATCGGACCCTTGACTGACATTTTTGACACTTTTGGGGTTACCAGTGACATTACTGCAGTAATCAGTGCTATACATATGCAGTGTTACTGTAAAAATTACACTGGCAGTGAAGGAGTTAACTTTATTGGAGAGGGAGGGGTTAAGTGTGTCCCTAGGGGCGTGTTTCTAACTCTGATTGGCTGTGGCTACTAGTGTAAGAACAGAGATCAACGGTCCTACATAGTAGAACCTTTTGATCTCCATTCTTACACAGGGAAGAATGACAGGCGGCTTTGTTTACATTAGCCGCCTGCCTTTCTTCTGGTGTAACGGAAGATCGCGAGTGTCCGGCGGACATCGGGGACACGCACAGGGGGGGGGGGGCGTGACCGCGCGGGAGCGGGAACGCGCCTCCTAGAGCCTCACAGGCTAGCGACGTAGACCTACGTCGCTTTGCCTGTGAGGGGCTGACCGCCGCAGTAAATAGTCGTGCGGCGGTCGGCAAGCGGTTAATGAGCTCTGCATAGTGGAACTTCAGCTCCCCGCTCCTGCTTTCTAAAAGCTCAGACAAGCTGTATAAATTCTACACTGTGAACTGCTGTAAAGAAGAGAGGGCTGTAGATAAACAAGGACTACTAATGCAGGAGGGTTTGTTTGATCTCTGTTTAAGTTTTTTTTTCCAAAATTATAAACGTGTTAGACTTAACTGCGCTTGCAATAGCATTGCACAGAGCAGCCCAGAACCTCCTTGTCTTTATTAGGGGTCAGGCTCGGAAACCAGTAGCTATAACAGTAGGGGGACTCCTACTGACCAGCAGGATAGGTAGACAAGCAGGTCATCCTGGCAGATGACGCGGACTCACCTGAAGTGCAGAGTCTAAGTACTAACCGGTGTTCACCAGAGCTCCTGATGGTGGAGATGGGTTTTGCATTGTGATAGTACCAGGTGGTCGTCCTCAGGATTGCTTCATCAGGAGGTGAAGCCGGGGTCCAGTAGTGGATATAGTAGGTGAGTATCAGACAGAAGCATAGTCAGTAAGCAAGTCAAAGTGGTTGTAGGTTGGGATCAAGCAGAAGCGTAGTCGAGCAAAAAACCAAAGGTCGGTGATGAGTGTAGCACAAATATGGACGGCAGCAGGGAGGACAAGAGCGAGATATTGGCTGGAGAGAGCACAAAAATCTGGCAAACAGGAAGTGCAGAGATGTGGCTTAAATCAGGAAGTTCATGGGAGGAGCAAAGAGTTCAAGATTCAGCAGCAGTCAAGACACAAGGCAGGATTGTTCAATGGATCAGACAGGGTGCTGTCCAGCATCTCAGGTAGCTCAGCGAGAAGAGTTACTGCCAAACACAGCATAGATTTCAGGTTCAAGTCCAGGCCCTGACACTCCTCTTCTGGGATAGCAAGCTGCTTAGTTGTACAGTACAAGACACAGGGTCATGGGACATACAAACGCAGTCCAACTAAAGGATGAACAACACTGCAAACAAATGCCGAAAGGCCAGTGCAACAAACAGGTTGGGAAAGGCTCAAAGGTACAAAGAGGTAATCTGATTTCCTATGAAGAAGATGTGGTTCCAAAGAAAAGTATACCACATGGAGAACATTTTTCTTTGGGAGATTTTGAAACAGGATATTAGAAGGGAAGGAAAACGTCTGAATTACATTGAAAAGGAGGAATACACATTTATGGAGAAAACAAGCTTTAGGTACTTTACAGGATAAGGCTGCTCACTCAGAGACCCTCTGCGCTGATCTGATAGCAACGAGAATGGCCACCTTGTGACCAAGGTCAGACAAGGTAACATCACTAATAGGTTCAATGGGCAGCCTATGAAGGGTCAATAGAATCAGTTAAGGTCCCATGGAGTAACAGGATAATGTACAGGAACAAAAATGTGTGTGACACTGCACAAAAGTTCCAGCTAAAGAACGAGAGGCCAATGGTCAAGGCCGAGATTTTTCCCTTGACAGTACTCAAGAGCAGATGCTGATCTAGACCAGGCTGTAGAAAGGACAGAAGGTGTCCCATGGAGAGCCTTCCAGCATAGAACATTCTAGCCTTTCACAACACAAAATAGGCTTTCCAGGTGCAATGTTAGACTTTCCAAGAAGTCAGGTTCCTAGCCTTTAAGAGGGTAAAAAAGTCCCACAGGACCTGGGCTTCAACAGCTAAGCCACTAAAGTCAGCAACTGAGGGGGCGTGCCTGGCTGTGTGCATGTAAGCAGCTCAGAAGCTGAGCGCCACCAACGCCACCATCCTCTAACCTCTATCCTACTAGCACAGCAGGCTCATGAGTTTTAGCCTCACCGGCTCCGCATAACCCTCCCATGTTCACCAGGATGGTGAAGATTGGGCAACATGCCCCAAAATCCACAGGGGAATTGGCTCCCCTGGGGCCCCCCCAGAGCTCCCAAGATGGCACCGGTGGCCTAACAGTCCACAGCACTCTGCCTCAGCGAGACAGGCTCAAGAAGGCGATAATGAGCCTCCCCATCTGACCCAAGCCATAAACCTAAGCGCCCTAACACTATCACTATTAGGGAGCACTTCCCGGCCCCCCTGTCATCACCAGCTCCTCTATCATCCTCTTCACCAGAGGTGGTTTCCTTTCCTGAGCCTTGATGGTATGGACAAGGAGTGGGAGGAAGAAGACAGCCATTAAGCAGGAGGCTCACCCACAGAATCTCACATTAACAAAGCTGCAGTCTCCAAATCTGCACCTGAGGAAGCTGAACTAACTCTAAGGCATGTAATGGAGGCTCTACACTCTTGTCAGTCTGCAATAACCACTTAGATTGATTCTGTTAAAATGGATCTTTCTATTCTACATCATGATATGTACTAGGGTTTCAGCACCAGAACAAAGGATTAGTGATGTAGAAGACATGCTTCACCCCATGCAGGCTGATGTTCGTACTGCTCAAAATTTGTCAAACTATTCTTCTAAATTTAATGTCACCTAAAAGATCGCCTCTGGAGTAACAACCTACGCTTCATCGGGTTTTCTGAGGGCACTGAAGGTAAGGAACGCTTCATAGAACATTGGAATAAAACCAATATGGGCTTGAGTATGCTTTTCTCCTTGTTTGCTATTGGGAGGGCTCACCGGGTACCCTTGCACCCTTTGCCATCGGGCGCGCCACCATGCCCCATGTTGATAAAGCTTTTGCATTTCCAAGATAAGAAAGCCATCTTGCTGCACAGATGAAGGAGTTGTCTCACAATGGAAACCACAAATCAATCTTTCTGGATTAAACGTGGCCTATAGTGTACTGTACCCTGTGAAATTAAGAGTGGTAGCTAATGAAAAAGTGCAATTCTTCACTTCTCTGGAAGAAGCCTCTGACTGGTTAGATAGAGTAAACTGAACACCCTCTGGCATCATTCATACTACTCACTTCTACATATGCTGCCTTTTCTTTTTGTTATACTCGGCCAGCCATGTATCTTCTGTTGGCCTTACTTACTGGTGTACCTCCTTGGTCTGCTCTATTGGCACGCTGGCTAACTCATGTCTTATCACATTCCATTACTCCTAAACACAGTACCTTGTGGTGCACCATATGTTTATTTTTTCATGCTCTGTTGGCAGTGCTATATGGGTTGTTGTGGGGCCTCTGTGGATACCTCTGTTAATGTTTATTTTAGTTCTGGAGAAAAAGCCTGCTTGTTGTGCCTATGTCAGGCTGGGTGGGGGTTTGGGGATTCAAGGTTTCTGTACTTTTATGTTATCAGTGTATTGCTCACCTGTGTATCTGCTCAACCATTTTGCCTAGATTATTGTATGTATACTTATATATTTGGTATGCACATGGCTCGCCATTCATCCCATAATTTATACCTAAGCCATTATGACTTTTGAAATGCTGTCATGGAATGTTCTAAGCCTCAATTCCAAAGTTAGGAGGTCCCTGGTATTTGGTCAAATCAAAAGGGTTAAATCCCAGATTATACAGTATTTCTACAGAGAACATACTTTACTGGTTCTAGAGTTATAGCCCTGAAATGCCCCTTCATATCCCATGCATTCCATGCCACCTACTCACCTACTCTCAAGGAGTTTTGATCCTGATTACTAAAGCTGTGGCAGTACAGATGGAGACAGTGGTCTCTGATCCTGAGGCATGCTACCTTATTGTGCTTCTAAAATACCTTGACACATGTTATACCCTTGTGAATGTTTAAATAAACCCCATTTGACTTAATCCGTTTTTTGTCCTGCACTAATAAAGTGCCTAACATGGCTCAGGGGAATATCCCCATTGCTGTGGACTTTAATAATGTACTTTCTATAGCCCTTAAAAGAATAGGGGGTTCTGGTACTGTGACCACCGCTCTGAGGGACTGGGGGCAGAGAGCAATGGCTGGGTAGAAGTGTTAACTTACCTTGGGCTTGGTGATGATCTGATGATACAGTGTTATGTGTACTAGACTATTTTAGACATTAATGGTTTCATATTTCTTGACTGAAATGAGCACCAGTTACTCCACGACACTGTGATATTTGTCATTTTGTACCCTTTAACCTCCCTGGCGGTATGATTATGTCTGGAATTACATACCAAAAGCGGTACAATTCTTTTCATGGAAATTTGGCGTTATGTATTATAGGCCTACAATTCTTAGTAATTACTGACTTAAACCTGACCAAAACAAGACTCTAGTAGACATCCCAGATGTGATAAATTTGAAACACAAACGCATGAATTATAATCGAATCAATAATATTATTTTATTATTTAATATATAATATATATAATAAAATTATATTATTGACTAGATTATAATTCATGCATTATATATTATATATAGATATGTGTGTGTGTGTGTGTGTGTGTGTGTGTGTGTGTGTGTGTGTGTGTGTATATATATATATATATATATATATATATATATATATATATATATATATACACACATACATATATATATATATATATATATATATACACACACATATATATATATATATATAATATATAACGCATGAATTATAATTGAATCAATAATATAATTTTATATATATGTGTGTGTGTGCATATTATATATATATATATATATATATATATATATATATATATATATATACACATATGCATGTGTGTATATATATATATATATATATATATATATATATATATATATATATATATATATATATATATATATGCATATATATATATATATATAATATAATATAAAGTGTGTTTTGTGTAACGTTTTTTTTTTTTTTTGAATTTCCCTCCCTAGTTCCGCTCCCATGCAGCATTGCTGCTGCAGGGAACGGAACTAGGAAGTGATCGTACCGACGGAGGGACGGAGGAGCGGCGGGACTCTCGGCTGGCGGTCACAGCAATGAGAGATCATCGCTGGATCGCCAGGATAAGGTAAGAGAAGCTCCGCTGCGCTCTCTGCAATCCACCCCGAGCGTGACTCGGGGTTACCGCTCCTGCAATGAAAAATCAACCCCGAGTCACGCTCGGGATTACCGCTAAGGCGGTTACGTTTAAGGGAGGTTCTCTTGCTTCATCTTTTTCTTTTTATGTTTTGTTCATTTTTACACTATGTGTCAGGGCACAAACACCAGGAGAAGGGCTCTAGGACCCAGCAGCGCCATCAGCACTTTGGCAGGAGAAGGACTTTAGGACCCAGCAGCACTACCAGCAATTTACCTGGGCCTATTTAAGGAAACCTGCCAGTGATTTTAGTTGCTGGTTGATCTTCAGCTCCTCCAGTGTGTTATCCCTGTGATATTCCAGTTCCTGTCTCCTGTTACCAACCCGGCTTGTCCTTGACCTGTCTCCTGATTGCTTCCTGTGTTTGACCTCGGCTATCCACCTGACCACGCTTGCTCTGATATCCACCTGGCTCCTGATCTCGGCTATCCACCTGACCACGCTTGCTCTGATATCCACCTGGCTCCTGATCTTGGCTATCCACCCGACCACGTTCCAGTCTCAGCATTATCCAAGTCCTGTAAACACCTCACGGGCGCCACCTGTCTGCTGATTCCACTCCAGCACTCCAGCTGTACTCTGGATCCTCCTGCACACAATCCAGCAGGCGACCCGTGCTACTTTGGGCCTGACCTCTCCTGTTCTCATCCTCAGGGGGGTCTGGAACTTAGCCGCAAGGGAAGCCCTCTCTCTCCATTGGCCTCTAGCACCAGGTACGTGATAGTATCAACCAGCCAAGATGTCTGAGGCCGAGAGAGGTGCTTCCGCATTAGAGGCCCTAGGTCAGCAGATTACAGTTCTTACACAAACAGTCCAGAGCTTACAAGATGGCTACTTTCAGCTGGAAGGACGCCTTCACCCTCTCAGTTGTTCTGTTACAGCCGCACCTGCTATGGGTTTACCCCCTCCGGAGCCCAGAGTTCCCACTCCCGATCGCTTTTCAGGTGACCGACGGAAATTCAGAGCTTTCAAAAATGCTTGTGACCTTTACTTTGCCCTGCAACCAAGGACTTTTTCTCTTGAGACTGTCAAGGTGGGTTTCATCATTTCACTCTTATCTGATGAGCCACAGTCCTGGGCTCATAATCTCATTGAGCAAAAGAACTCAGTCCTGGATTCAGTTTTCACCTTCTTTGAAGCTATGGCTACCTTATATGATGATCCACAACGGACGGCCACCGCAGAGTCGGCCCTTCATGCTCTTGTACAAGGCAGACGACCTGTGGAGGATTACATTGTGAAATTTCGCAAGTGGTCAGCTGATACTGGGTGGAATGATGCCGCCCTAAAATACCAGTTCCGGCAAGGCTTATCTGAGTCTCTCAAGGACGAGTTGGCTAGGATTGAGGCTCCCGCCTCACTAGAGAGTCTCATCCAAGTCTCTATCCAACTAGACCGACGGCTGCGGGAGCGAAGGTCCGAACGCACTCAGACCCTTCGACCCACATGGATAATGCCAAAGGTCCCAGGACCAACACTCCCAGCCTCTATTCCCCAGTCCATGAATATGTCCGATGGGGAACCCATGCAAACTGGCCTACTCCGCCCTGCTTTAACCCCTGAAGAGAGAGCACGCAGACGACAGGATAACTTGTGTCTCTACTGTGGGACTTCGGGCCACTTCCTTCGCAGTTGTCCTGTCCGCCCAAGGAAGTCCAGCCTTCCACGCCCCTCTTACCTTCAGTTGTCTGGGACTATATCCACTCATTTAATTCTCCCCATCTCTCTGCAGGTGGATGGAAAGGAAGTAAAGCTGCAGGCGATCATTGACTCTGGAGCCTGTAGTTGCTTCCTGGATATCAACCTAGCCAAGAACTTGCGCATACCCCTGAAACTGAAGGAACAAAGACTTGATGTACATTTAGCAGATGGCACTGCTCCTAGCTCTGGACCAGTCACTCAGGAGACTATCCCTGTCCTTGCCACAACAGAAGCAGGCCATCGGGAATTTCTCCGCTTTGATGTCATCAGGTCTCCTATTTTCCCAGCCATCCTAGGGATACCCTGGCTACGGGCCCACAACCCGCAAATTGACTGGCCCAAGGGAGAAATCATCTTCTCATCTTCCTATTGTCAGCAACACTGTGGCGTCCCTACGCCTGTCAACTCTTCAGTGTGTCTCTCCGTTCAACCTACACCGGATCCCTGTCATGCTGTTCCTTCAGCCTACCTTGACTTCCTTGATGTGTTTGACAAAAAAGGTGCCGATGCCTTGCCCCCACATCGGTCCTACGACTGCCCAATTGAGTTGCTACCTGGAGCTGAAGTCCCCTTTGGGCGCATCTTTCCGTTATCCGAAGTGGAGCTGGAGGCCCTCCGACAATATATAGATGAAAACCTTGCCAAAGGATTCATCCGCCCTTCATCGTCACCTGCTGGAGCTGGCATTTTCTTCGTCGAGAAGAAGGATCGTTCTCTCAGACCATGCATTGACTATAGGGACCTTAATAAAATTACTATCAAGAACCGATACCCACTCCCTCTCGTCCCTGAGTTATTCCAAAGATTCCGAACAGCCCAGGTTTTCACGAAGTTGGACTTGCGGGGGGCCTATAACCTGGTTCGTATTAGGGAAGGTGATGAGTGGAAGACCGCCTTCCGAACACGCTTTGGTCACTTTGAGTACCTTGTGATGCCCTTCGGGCTATGTAATGCCCCCGCCACATTCCAACATTTTGTGAATGATATTTTCAGAGAATACCTTGACCTGTTCTTAATCGTCTATCTGGACGACATACTAATTTTCTCAGCCTCGCTTGAACTCCATCGAGAGCACGTCAGAAAAGTGTTAAAGACCTTAAGAACCCATGGCTTATATGCTAAAGCAGAAAAGTGTGAGTTCGAGAAACAATCTATCCAGTTCTTAGGACTCATAATCTCCACGAAAGGGATTTCCATGGATCCTCAGAAGGTATCAGCAATCTTGGAGTGGCCTGCACCTTCTGACAAGAAAGGGGTCCAGAGGTTTGTGGGCTTCGCTAATTTTTATAGGAAATTTATTCGGAATTTCTCAACTATTATTGCCCCGATCACCCAGCTCACTCGCCTGCACTCACGCTTCTCCTGGAACCAAGATTCTCAAGCGGCTTTCGAAAAACTGAAGGCTCTCTTCACCTCTGCTCCAGTGTTGCAACACCCTGACCCAGCTCTTCCCTTTGTCCTTGAGGTGGACGCATCCGAAGTAGCTACGGGAGCCGTGCTCTCGCAGCGTCAGGGCCCAAAGGCCCTGCTCCACCCAGTAGCCTATTGCTCCAGGAAGCTGAATCAGGCCGAAAGAAACTATGACGTGGGTGACAGAGAACTCCTGGCAATTAAAGTCGCTCTCGAAGAATGGAGGTACCTCCTGGAGGGCGCTAACCATCCAATTATGATCTTCACAGATCACAAAAATTTGGAATATTTAAGATCTGCAAAACGCCTAAGACCTCGACAAGCCAGGTGGGCCTTATTCTTTTCGAGATTTAATTTCCACTTGACATACCGCCCAGGTTCCAAAAATGGGAAAGCCGATGCCCTGTCCAGGATGTTCCCCGAATCTGCTGAATGTGCTCCTCCAAGCACTATCTTATCTGCCCAAAATTTTTTGCTGATTCAACCTAGCCTAAAGGCATCCATTGAACAAGCTTCTGTATTGTGCCCCGAATCCGAACATGACTCATTAAGGAGGCAGGGTGGATTACTTTGGCACCAGGACAAAATCTTTGTACCTCAAGAAGCTAGGTCTCTGGTTCTCAGGGCATTCCACGACCACCGACTTGCAGGGCACTTTGGGGCCCGTAAAACTAACGAGCTCATTCAGCGGTCCTTTTGGTGGCCTAACCTCAGTCGGGACTGTAGATCCTACGTCAAGTCATGCACCATATGTCTACGTAGCAAAAGTGACAAAGTCAAAGCCTGGGGGTTATTAAGACCCTTGCCTATCCCTAATCGCCCCTGGGAAATGATTTCTATGGATTTTATTGTTGATCTTCCTCCCTCTGAAAGATTCACGACCATCCTTGTTGTGGTAGACCGATTATCAAAAATGGCCCACTTCATACCAATGATTGGTACTCCCTCTGCAGCGGAAACCGCTCACATGTTTATCAAGGAGATCATAAGACTTCATGGACTACCAAAGAACATTGTTTCGGATCGGGGGGTGCAATTCACCTCTAGATTTTGGAGAGCCCTTTGTAAAGCCTTGGAAGTGGAACTCTGCTTATCATCTGCCTACCATCCCCAAAGTAATGGGCAAACGGAGCGTACTAACCAAACCCTCGAGCAATACCTCCGCTGCTTTTCAGCTTTTTCCCAAGATGACTGGGCATCCCTGCTTCCGCTGGCGGAATTTGCCTATAATAACTCTGTCCATTCAGCTACAAATCAGTCCCCATTCTGGGCTAATTATGGATTCCACCCTGCTGCCCTGCCTGAAATTATGCCTGAAACTTCTGTACCTACCTTGCAGGACAGACTTGTTTTCATTCAAAACAATTATCAGGTCCTCCGGGAGTCCATACAGAAAGCCCAAGTGGATTACAAAAAACACTTTGATCGGAAACGGAGGGGAAATCCTTCCTTCAAGGTTGGGGACAAAGTGTGGCTGTCTACTGCCAACCTGAAATTGGCCTGCCCTTCACGGAAGCTAGGGCCAAGGTATATTGGGCCTTTTCAGATCAAACGGGAAATTAACCCAGTGGCTTACGAACTATCTTTGCCTGACTCATATAGGATCCATCCGGTTTTTCACACCTCCTTGCTTAAACCAACTGTTCCAGATCCATTTCCAGGGAGAGTGGAGCCACCTCCACCGCCAGTGACGATTGGTGAGGACACAGAATTCGAGGTGGAAGCAATCCTGGACTGCAGGAAGAGAGGGAGACAAACCCAATTCTTAATTAAATGGAAAGGGTATCCACCCAAAGAAAGCTCATGGGAACCCGAAGCCAATGTACATGCCCCCAGACTCCTCCAAGAGTTTAAGGACAAATACCCAGAGAAAATTTCTCAAATAGGCATCCGGAGGCTGCCCGTCAGGGGGGGGCACTGTCAGGGCACAAACACCAGGAGAAGGGCTCTAGGACCCAGCAGCGCCATCAGCACTTTGGCAGGAGAAGGACTTTAGGACCCAGCAGCACTACCAGCAATTTACCTGGGCCTATTTAAGGAAACCTGCCAGTGATTTTAGTTGCTGGTTGATCTTCAGCTCCTCCAGTGTGTTATCCCTGTGATATTCCAGTTCCTGTCTCCTGTTACCAACCCGGCTTGTCCTTGACCTGTCTCCTGATTGCTTCCTGTGTTTGACCTCGGCTATCCACCTGACCACGCTTGCTCTGATATCCACCTGGCTCCTGATCTCGGCTATCCACCTGACCACGCTTGCTCTGATATCCACCTGGCTCCTGATCTTGGCTATCCACCCGACCACGTTCCAGTCTCAGCATTATCCAAGTCCTGTAAACACCTCACGGGCGCCACCTGTCTGCTGATTCCACTCCAGCACTCCAGCTGTACTCTGGATCCTCCTGCTCACAATCCAGCAGGCGACCCGTGCTACTTTGGGCCTGACCTCTCCTGTTCTCATCCTCAGGGGGGTCTGGAACTTAGCCGCAAGGGAAGCCCTCTCTCTCCATTGGCCTCTAGCACCAGGTACGTGATACTATGTGTACCCTAGCAATATATTGTTTACTATTGCTATGTGGATATATCACTTTTGTCAATACTATCTAGTGTATTGTATTGATATAATTCCATGTATATTGTATGACTGCTGTACACACTTCTTTTAAAAATGAATTATAAAAAAAAAAAGCCAGCAACCGAGAAGCAGGTTGGTGTATTGGTCATTGGGACAGCATGTTTGAGCGATCTGGAAGGGCACATGGAGAGTCTGCCAGTAGTCTGAGTATGTGTAAATACTCCACTGAGACACCAGAGCATCTCCAGGCAAGACCCAATGTCCCTGCAACTTGGCAACAAACCTGTTCAGCTTTGTGAAGAATCTGAATGCTAGAATATCTTTGTCCAGTGTCCCCCACCAGCTGCAAAATGCTTGACACACCTCTGGAAGGAGAACACATTACCCCAGAGCTAGTCGCTGATAAAAATTTGCCTGCCAATTTCTCACATTCGGGGATGTTAACAGTGGACAAGGATGAAACAAGAAGTTGAGACCAAGAGATGACCAAGTCCACTTCCCTTTAAGTGGTGCAACTTCTTGTGCCTCCCTAAAGTTTGATGTAGGTAGAAGGTTGATGTAGGCTACAGCCATGGTATTGCCTGACTGGGGTTTGTCAGCTGGCCTTAAAATTTAGAGGTCCAGCGATGTAGGGACAATGGAATTGCCCACAGCTCCAGGATGTCGGGCTTTCTGCAAAACCAAGTCTCCTGCCCTGAGAGGGCATTTAGGGCTTTCACCAGCCTGACAGGTTGGCATCTGTTTTCGAGAACCTTCCACATGTTTAGGAGAAAGGGTATCCCTGATTCCAGCACTGGGGTAGAAATTTATCATGCCAAAAGAGTCTGGTCCTGCAGGTCAGACACATGTGCGATCCAAGGAGCACATCTGTTCCACACTGCCAGAATGTTGAGTTGTAAAGGTCTGGAAAGAAACTGTGCATGCAGGCTCTGCCTTGAAGGATGCTACTATCAAGCCCAAGACCCTCATGCAGGTACAATTTGAGGGTCTGCCTTGGGACCAAAGGGCAGACTATACTGTATGTCATTCTCATTTGTAAGTGAAGTCTTTCTATTCAACACTGAGATGTAGGATATACAGTATCTCTCAACAAAAAAGGATACTTGGAGACGTTGGTTGCTATTTTGTCATTGTTTTCTTTACCTACAGAGCTTCCATCAAGCCCCAAAGAAGAAAATATTTTGAAACGTGTCAAGCCATTCCCATATGAGAATTTAGGGAGCCTGCTCTTTAACACATGTATGGACATCAGTTATGTTACGGGGATATGGGGAGCCAGTAATATGTGTGGATATAACATTAACATGCATGAGCCAGCAATTTTTTAATATAATGTTTTAATGTAAACAATAAATGAATAGGATTTTTATTGAATAATGTTGTTTTTGATATGGCATGCCTAAATGTCCCATATTCTTTATTGTGACAATTTGTATATATTTCTAAGGCAGGGTTCGACAAACCCTGGGCGCCAGGTCGCCATGGCGACCAGAAACCGCGTCCTGGTGCCTGATTTGTCGCCAGCCCACTCTCTGCAACTCCTGACTGACTGCCTGGACACGCAGCTCAGAGTGCCGGGCAGCTGATCCTTTGCTCTCCCCCCTCCCCGGTCTCCGTGTTTTCCCTGGAGCTGTGCAGTAATCTGAAGTCCGGCTGTGAGTGACATGGGAGGGGAGGGGGCCCGGCCTCCTCTCCTCTCCTCTGCCCGAGCAAGGTCCTGAATGGCTGCTCTCTGAGCTCTCTTCTGCTGCCCGTCACGTCGCTGTCAGGCTGGCCTCCCCCCCCCCAGAGCCCACGACGTGGGGGGAGTTCAGACCTTGGTGAAGGGTGAGGAGGGGGGGGGGACCCGGCAGCCTGTGTGGCCTTTACCTGACCTAGCAGGCGGACTGTCACTACTGTGAGGGGGGGGGGGAGGGTTCTGGTGGAGGATAGAGCACGGGGGCTGCTTGGGCTGTGTGTTCCTGTGTGCATGCTGTGACACAGTGAGCCGCTGTTCTAATAGTGCAAAGTTTTTTAAGGTGTGCTGTGAGGTGGAGGAGGGGAGATGAGGCAGGCATGCTTTAGAACTATCTTTTTATGTCCTCTGGCAAAGCCCTGTGTATTATCAACAATCACCACAGGGTGACACACATGTAGACAGGAAGTAGCTGCAAAGAGGCAACAGAAGATCAGCAGCACTGAGATACTTCTTTCATCCTTTTCTGTATTTTATTTAAAATGTCACAAAGGCTTTATTTAGATTTGCAGTTGGGTGGTAAAAATGTGATGTAAAGACATGTTTTTGCCACACTTAAGCTACAATAGGCAGCAGATGAGGGTATTTTACATGCCACAGTCATGATGCATTCACATAAAAAGGAGTTTCCCCTATAACAGGTTTTTAATGTCATTCTTTCTGGCCAGCCCATAACCTTGACGTAATGCGTTACATTGGAGTCATTGACTGGCCGCTCTGCTGTAAGTTAGAGTTAAAGGGCGCAAATTACTTGCCCTGACAACCCACACTAAAAAAAAAAAAAAAAAAAAAAAAAAAAAAAAAACTGGCTCCTAACTTTTTTTTTTGCTGGCTCCTAGATTCATAGAAAATTTGTCAAGCCCTGTTCTAAGGGATGCTGGCACTGCACTTAGTGTATATGTCACTTCAGATGTAATAAAAGTCAACTATTATGCAATCATCATGGCTCCCTCATTGAGGGCTTCCTAATTGAGGGAATCTCATATGACTGTATGTATTGAAGTCATTTTAAATAAGACTGGGACAGCCTCTACATGGTTCACAGGATAGAAACCTGTTTAAGGAGGATTGGGAGAGCATTTATATATGCTCAAACATTCAGCAATTCAAAAGAGAAACAAATATACAACTATAACAAGGAATGCCTATTAATTTTATCGGTACATGTAGAGGGGTTCGTGTTTTTCATACTGGGTATAATGACTACAAACTAGTCTGTCCCTCATATAGGTGGAGCATCTTTATACAATCTCTGGGGATTCCTTGACATATCTTGATTTAATCTCATCCCCTTGTAGTAAATATCTGTATTTCTGAATGGTAGAGCGAATCTGTAAATGCTTGTCACAAAACTTAGTGATCAAGTTACCTGTGGTTTGTTAATCCCACTTCTTAGAATTATACAGGAGGGACATTCTTGAAGTTTCCAAGGCTCTATGATACGCTTTATTTAGAATTATTTTGCTGTAGCTTCTTGCTAGGAGCCTAGTCTGTAATAGTTTGACCTGATACCTGAAGTCCTCTTCCTAGAACATGATGTAATCGCGTAATGCAAGGGGGTCCAAACTATGGCCCTCCAGCTGTTCTGGAACTAGAATTGGAATGAAATCCTGGCCACATCACATTGCATAGAAAATTTTAGATTGAAAGAGTTGTTACATTTAGTTTCAGGCCCGGACTGGGACAAAAAATAGGCCCGGGCATTTTGGACTGAGCAGCCCGCGGGGGGGGCGTGGCGGGGCGTTTGTCGGGATGGTTGATGAGAGGATTTAATGTTCCAGGATGTGTGGATTCGATTACGGTTCCTTTTTTAGTTTAATCTGACAGACTGGGTCCAGTTTAGATCAGAGCTGCCATATGATGCTGTTTTTTTTGTCTTACTTTAAATCCTGTTTTGATGGTTGAGTCCTAAAAATAGTATGAAGCAGCACAAGATGAGGGTTACTCTAATCAAGGGGTAGACAACCTTTGTGGGCACAGTGTGCCGAAAAATGTTTTCAAAGAAATTGGGAGTGCCAGATACATAAAAAACAACTGTCAACTTCATATAAAGTAACTGCTGTAAACCGCTTGAATAATAGTAAGAAATCAAGTGAGCTTTGCAACTTCACACCTCAGAACACCCCAATTCCTGCACCTTCTCACCTCAGATCAGCTCAATTCCTGCACTATCACACCTCAGATCACCCCAATTCCTGCACCTTCTCACCTCAGATCACCCCAATTCCTGCACCTTCACACCTCAGACCACCCCAATTCCTGCACTATCACACCTCAAATCAGTCCCAATTCCTGCACCTTCTCACCTCAGATCAGCTCAATTCCTGCACTATCACACCTCAGATCACCCCAATTCCTGCACCTTCTCACCTCAGATCACCCCAATTCCTGCATCTTCACACATCAGATCAGCCCCAATTCCTGCACCTTCACACCTCAGATCACCCCAATTCCTGCACTATCACACCTCAGATCACCCCAATTCCTGCACCTTCACACCTCAGATCTCCCCAATTCCTGCACCTTCACACCTCAGATCACCCCAATTCCTGCACTATCACACCTCAGATCATCCCAATTCCTGCACCTTCACACCTCAGATCTCCCCAATTCCTGCACCTTCACTCCTCAGATCACCCCAATTCCTGCACCTTCACACCTCAGATCTCCCCAATTCCTGCACCTTCACTCCTCAGATCACCCCAATTCCTGCACCTTCACACCTCAGATCACCCCAATTCCTGCACTATCACACCTCAGATCACCCCAATTCCTGCACCTTCACACCTCAGATCTCCCCAATTCCTGCACCTTCACACCTCAGATCACCCCAATTCCTGCACTATCACACCTCAGATCACCCCAATTCCTGCACCTTCACACCTCAGATCTCCCCAATTCCTGCACCTTCACTCCTCAGATCACCCCAATTCCTGCACCTTCTCACCTCAGATCAGCCCCAATTCCTGCACCTTCTCACCTCAGATCACCCCAATTCCTGCACCTTCTCACCTCAGATCACCCCAATTCCTGCACCTTCTCACCTCAGATCACCCCAATTCCTGCACCTTCACACCTCAGACCACCCCAATTCCTGCACTATCACACCTCAAATCAGTCCCAATTCCTGCACCTTCTCACCTCAGATCAGCTCAATTCCTGCACTATCACACCTCAGATCACCCCAATTCCTGCACCTTCTCACCTCAGATCACCCCAATTCCTGCACTATCACACCTCAAATCAGTCCCAATTCCTGCACCTTCTCACCTCAGATCAGCTCAATTCCTGCACTATCACACCTCAGATCACCCCAATTCCTGCACCTTCTCACCTCAGATCACCCCAATTCCTGCACCTTCACACCTCAGATCAGCCCCAATTCCTGCACCTTCACACCTCAGATCACCCCAATTCCTGCACTATCACACCTCAGATCACCCCAATTCCTGCACCTTCACACCTCAGATCACCCCAATTCCTGCACCTTCACTCCTCAGATCAGCCCCAATTCCTGCACTATCACACCTCAGATCACCCCAAATCCTGCACTATCACACCTCAGATCACCCCAATTCCTGCATCTTCACACATCAGATCAGCCCCAATTCCTGCACCTTCACACCTCAGATCACCCCAATTCCTGCACTATCACACCTCAGATCACCCCAATTCCTGCACCTTCACACCTCAGATCACCCCAATTCCTGCACCTTCACTCCTCAGATCAGCCCCAATTCCTGCACTATCACACCTCAGATCACCCCAATTCCTGCACCTTCTCACCTCAGATCACCCCAATTCCTGCACCTTCTCACCTCAGATCAGCTCAATTCCTGCACTATCACACCTCAGATCACCCCAATTCCTGCACCTTCTCACCTCAGATCACCCCAATTCCTGCACCTTCTCACCTCAGATCACCCCAATTCCTGCACCTTCTCACCTCAGATCAGCTCAATTCCTGCACTATCACACCTCAGATCATCCCAATTCCTGCACCTTCACACCTCAGATCAGCCCCAATTCCTGCACCTTCACACATCAGATCACCCCAATTCCTGCAACTTCACACCTCAGATCAGCCCCAATTCCGTCACTATCACACCTCAGATCACCCCAATTCCGTCACTATCACACCTCAGATCAGCCCCAATTCCTGCACTATCACACATCAGATCACCCCAATTCCTGCACTATCACACCTCAGATCACACCAATTCCTGCACCATCACACCTTAGATCAGCCCCAATTCCTGCACTATCACACCTCAGATCAGCCCAATTCCTGCACCTTCACACATCAAATCACACCAATTCCTGCACCTTCACACATCAGATCAGCCCCAATTCCGTCACTATCACACCTCAGATCACCCCAATTCCTGCACCTTAACACATCAAATCAGCTCCAATTCCTGCACCTTCACACCTCAGATCAGTCCCAATTCCTGCACCTTCACACCTCAGATCACCCCAATTCCTGCACCTTCACACTTTAGATCACCTGGCAGGCTGGCACTGGCAGCAAATATTTTATTCAAATCAGGATTTCTTCTGCAAATAGGCTGGCATCAGAGTCAGATAATTACCAAAATCAATGTCATCATGACACATGATCAAAACATTAGGAAAAATAAGGTTTTCTTCTGCAAATAGGCTGGCAGTGGCATCAGATCAGACAATTAACAAAAAACAATCTCATCAGACACATGACATGACCAATTCAAATCAGGATTTCTTCTGCAAATAGGCTGACCTGGCACTGGCAGGCATAGTACTAGACTAGTACTATGCCTGGCTGCCAGTGCCAGACCAGTCTATTTGCAAAATAAATCCCGATTTGAATTAAATTGTTGCTGCCAGTGCCAGCCTATTTGCAGAAGAAATCCTGATTTCTTTGAATAAAATTGTTGCTGCCAGTGCCAGCCCAGCCTATCTGCAAAAGAAATCCTTAAGTAGAAGTCACTCCTCTCTCCAGACCTCCACTTACCTTGGGTGTGCTGTGCGGTGCGGCTGCAGAGTGTTCCCGCTGGACATAGTACAGGAGATGGTCAGAGACTGCAAACATGATACAAGAGATGGTCAGAGACTGAGGACATGATACAAGAGATGGTCAGAGACTGAGGACATGATACAAGAGATGGTCAGAGACTGAGGACATGATACAGGAGATGGTCAGAGACTGAGGACATGATACAAGAGATGGTCAGAGACTGAGGACATGATACAGGAGATGGTCAGAGACCGAGGACGTGATACAGGAGATGGTCAGAGACCGAGGACGTGATACAGGAGATGGTCAGAGACCGAGGACGTGATACAGGAGATGGTCAGAGACCGAGGACGTGATACAGGAGATGGTCAGAGACCGAGGACGTGATACAGGAGATGGTCAGAGACCGAGGACGTGATACAGGAGATGGTCAGAGACCGAGGACGTGATACAGGAGATGGTCAGAGACCGAGGACGTGATACAGGAGATGGTCAGAGACTGCAGACGTGATACAAGAGATGGTCAGAGACTGCAGACGTGATACAAGAGATGGTCAGAGTCTGCAGACATAGTACAGGATATTGGCAGAGACTGCAGACATAGTACAGGAGAAAGTCGTAGACTGCAGACATAGTACAGGAGACGTTCAGAGTCTGCAGACATAATAGAAGATAGAAGAACACTAGGGGGGCCGGAGAGCACAGGGAAAGCAGATAGCACTGGAGGAGCTGAAGGGCAAGGGGGGGGGGGGGACTGGAAAGAATTAAGGGGGGGGGTTGGAAAGCATTGCAGGGGGGTTGGAAGGCGCAGGGCGTGGATAGCACGGGGGGGGGGCAGGCAGGGAAAACCAGGGGGATGGAGAGCATGGGGGGGGGGGACTGGAGAGCACTGGGGGGACTGGAAATCACTTAGGGGGGAGCCAGGGAGCACAGGGGGTGGAGAGCACTGGGGGAGCCAGAGTGCATAGGGGGGGTTGAAAAGTACTATGTGGACTTGAAGAGCACAGGGGGGGGCGCTAAGATCACTGGGGGAGTGGGGGGCAGTAAAAGAAGTTGTATAGGAGGGGGATGGGACAGCTGCATATAGAGAAATTGATTATATTTCCATATTTCTCCTGCAGCCGCAGAATGCCTGCAGAGAGGAGAATCAGGCATCCATCTAGCGGCAGCAGGAGGAATAGGTAAACATCAAAAATCCTCTATATGCAGGCTGCAGCCGCCCCATCCATCCCCCTCCTATTGAGCAGTCACACACGGCCGGGGCTGCACAGCACTGTCTGCAGGCAGGCACTTACCTTCTCTGCTCTTCTCTCCCCGCTGCCCCCCCGTGAGCAGCCCGGAGTTGGACTGAAGGAGCTGCCATCTGCAGGCTGCAGCTGCTTGAGATGTCGTCCGATACTGGCAGGGCTGGGCTGGCCGCGCCGGGCAGGACACCGGCGGCCGGCGGGAAGTAAAGTAACACACGCTGAACTACTTGACTTCCGTCTCCGCTGCCAATCAGCCTTCTGCTCAGGGGGGTGTGACTCGCACCTCCCCTGAGCAGAAGGCTGATTGGCCGCGGAGCCGGTAAGCTGGAAACTGGCAAGTACATCGGCCGGCGGCCGCAGTGAGGGAACTTACTTTTACCGTGGATGACTCGCGGCGCCGCGGCCCACCGGGACAATGCCCGCTGTGCCCAATGGTCAGTCCGGCCCTGTTTAGTTTGCATAAATGATTGTATCTTGAACATAGTACCTGTCCAAATGACATACACATCATATATGTATCTGTGCCAACAAAGTACATGGTACAAATACATAGACAGGGTCTTGTCCAAGAATACCTGTCACTCCCACTCTCTCCGGTACGGGTTTGCATAAGAGGTGCACTACATATGCCCATAGCAATGCCCTGTACCTGGAGGTTGTTGGTATCCTGGAAAACAAGGTCATTCCTGGTAAGAATGAATCTGAGCATCTAAATGATAAATTTATTAAACAGCCATTTAGTACGATCCTATTCTTGAAGGAAGGATTTGATCACCCCAACACCTCGCACAAAGGGTTTACTAGAGTACAAGGCCTCTATATCTATGAACACAAGCAGGGTACCTGGGAGGGCCTCAATCCTCTCTAAGATCTTATAAAAATTAAATTGTATCCTTTACAAAGGAGGGTAAACATCTCAGGTGGGCTGTTAATATAAATCCACAAACTGTCTTGCTCTTTATGTTAATTACATAATCCCCAACACAATGGAACAGCCAGGTGTTTGCATTGCATTTTTATGTGTCTTTGGCAGTCACAATGAATAAGTGCATTTTTATTGGCCTGCTGGATGATATTTTTAAACTCTGTGTTGATTTCCCCCATTTGTGTCTTGGACATGGGTTTGTACCATTCTACACATATCCACATATTGTTTGTCTGTCATTAGGACTATATTACCCCTCTTGTCCAAAGGGTTTAATCACTACATTCCCCATCACAGTACCCGATCAGACATGTAGCTTATACTGTATTATGCAAAAAGATTGATCTGACATGTACCAATAATGTTAATAGATATATTTTTTTCTCTTTTGTTTTTCTGTTTTTGATGTTATATATAATGTTATATACAGTATCTCACAAAAGTGAGTACACCCCTCACATTTTTGTAAATATTTTTATTATATCTTTTCATGGGACAACACTGAAGAAATTACACTTTGCTACAATGTAAAATAGTGAGTGTACAGCTTGTATAACAGTGTAAATGTGCTGTCCCCTCAAAATAACCCAACACAGCTGGCAACAAAAAGTGAAAATGTCCAAATTGGGCACATTTAGCAATTTTCCCTCCCCAGTGTCATGTGACTCATTAGTGTCACAAGGTCTCAGGTGGGAATGGGGAGCAGGTGTGTTAAATTTGGTGTTATCGCTCTCACTCTCTCCTACTGGTCAATGGAAGTTTAACATGGCACCTCATGGCAAAGAACTCTATAAGGATCTGAAAAAAAGAATTGTTGCTCTACATAAAGATGGCCTAGGCCTTAAGAAGATTGCCAAGACCCTGAAACGGAGCTGCAGCACTGTGGCCAAGACCATACAGTGGTTTAAAGAGGTTGTAAACCTCAGAAAATTAAAAAAAAAACACCTGAAAGACAAGCACATAATGAGCTAGTATGCATCACATACTAGCTCATTATGAAATACTTACCTTAGACGAAGCCCCACAGTTCCGCCCGCTCACCTCTCGCACAGGTGATATGTTCAGTTGCCCTTCTTCTTGGTTTGCGGCATCCGGCCATCTGATTGATTGGAGCCGCGATGACGTCACTCCCGCTCATACGCGCGGGAGCCGACGTTCACGGGACAGGGCTCTGAAGGAACGGCACGAGCGGCCGTTCCTTTAGAGCGCATGCACCAGTGATGTCACTGGCTGCATGCAAAGTAAATATCTCCTAAGCGGTGCATGTTTAGGAGATATTTACAGTACCTATAGGTAAGCCTTATCATTATTATCATTATTATCTTTAATAGGACAGGTTCCACTCAGAAGAGGCCTCACTATGGTCAACCAAAGAAGTTGAGTGCGCATGCTCAGCGTCATATCCAGAGGTTGTTTTTGGGAAATAGACGTATGAGTGCTGCCAGCATTGTTGCAGGGGTTGAAGGGGTGGGGGGGTCAGCCTGTCAGTACTCGGACCATATGCCCCACACTGCATCAAATTGATCTGCATGGCTGTCATCCCAGAAGTAAGCCTCTTCTAAAGATAATGCACAAGAAAGCCCGCAAACAGTTTTCTGAAGACAAGCAGACTAAGGACATGGGTTACTGGAACCATGTTCTGTAGTCTGATGAGACCAAGACAAACCTATTTGGTTCAGATGGTGTCAAGTGTGTGTGGCAGCAACTAAGTGAAGAGTACAAAGACAAGTGTGTCTTGCCTACAGTCAAGCATGGGGGTGGGAGTGTCATGGCCTGGGGCTGCATGAGTGCTGCCGGCACTGGGGAGCTGCAGTTAATTGAGGGAACCATGAATGCCAATATGTACTGTGACATACTGAAGCAGAGCATGATCCCCTTTCCTCGAAGACTGGGCCACAGGGCAGTATTACAACATGATAATGAACCCAAACATACCTCCAAGATGATCACTGCCTTGCTAAAGAAGGTAAGGGTAATAGTAATGGACTGGCCAAGCATGTCTCCAGACCTAAACCCTATTGAGCATCTGTGGGGCATCCTCAAAGGGAAGGTGGAGGAGCGCATGGTTTCTAACATTCACCAGCTCTGTGATGTCGTCATGGAGGAGTGGAAGAGGACTCCAGTGGCAATCTGTGAAGTTCTGGTGAACTCCATGCCCAAGAGGGTTAAGGCAGTGCTGGAAAATAATGGTGGCCACACAAAATATTGGCACTTTGGGCCCAATTTGGACATTTTAACATAGGGGTGTACTCACGTTTGTTGCCATTAGTCATTAATGGCTACGTGTTAAGTTATTTTGAGGGAACAGCACATTTATACTGTAATACAAGCTGTATACTCACTACTTTACATTATAGCAAAATGTAATTTCTTCAGTGTTGTCACATGAAGATATAATAAAATACTTACAAAAATGTGAGCGGTGTACTCACTTTTATGAGATACTGTATATATGTGTGTGTGTATATATATATATATATATATATATATATATATATATATATATATGTATATATATATATGTGTGTGTGTGTGTGTGTGTGTGTGTGTATGTATGTATGTATGTATGTATGTGTATATATATAAATATATATATATGTAGCACTGCCCCTAGAGGATTGCTGAGAATTGCACTTTCTGGATTCCCCTGGGTTACCCTTAGCAACTGATAGCAGACAAATAGCATTTAAAGTCCTTGGCTCAGTCAATAATCAATCAAGGGGATGTTGGTTTTGTTGTATTTTATTTAGAACTGGGGTAAGAGAAGGGATGAGTGGGATACTCCAACTATGAACTATGTACAATTCTGAAGACACTAGCTGCAATGTGTGCGGAAAGGCTGCTGCTTCACCTTGCCACTGAAGTGAAGATAGACACTATGATCCTGTTTAAGTTACTCTTCAGGGTCTAACTTGGCACCCCCTTTCTCACTTGCTGTGTGTTCTGAACTCCTGTCCACTGACACTCCACTGGAGTGGTCCCCCTTCCTGGGCAGACCCCTGGCAAGCTTCCCGGTACTCACGGACACTGTTTTTCCCAAGGTTGCTTCTGCCTCAAACTCCACTTGTCAGCTTCCTGGACCTCCTGGCTCAGCCCCACACTCCTGGTTCACTAGGCCGACCGCCTGTGACCACCTTCCACATCAGACAGGTGGAGAGACAGCCGCCACCCTCCTCCTGGGACCTGGCTTCCCGCCCAAAGACATCCTGTCACATGTGCCTTTGGCTTTTATAACATATCACAGGATGCATCACTGTTTGTGCCAACCCACTGGGATAGCTATAAAAGCCTGTGTGTCACTGGCTGGGTTTCCTCCGCTGTCTAACAGGCTCCCCCCTATTGGATACAGTGGGGACACTCCCTCAGCCCAGATGAATCACACCCTGGACACATGTAAAAGGCTTAACTACTGATCAGGCTCCCCTAAAAAGCCAATGGAGCAGACTATGCTTTACCTGCCACTCCCCTGCCTAGCACCTATCTAGGAGGGTGCTACATATATATATATATATATATATATATATATATATATATATACAGTGTGTATGGGTCTAATATATATATGTGTGTGTGTGTGTTTCAATCTTGTTTTTAAAGGAGCAGTGCTTTGATGCAGTCGGTGCTGTGTGCACACAAATATGCGCCATGTCTTTAGCTGGCCCTTGTCACAGAGCATTTGAATATTTGCATGCAATATTGCTAGCAGAGCTGAGTGTGCATATTTGGTCTTGCACACTGATTGGCAGCTCACTGCAAGTTCCTACTCACTACTTGTAATTTGGGACTTTGTCAATCATGTGACTGACAATCGTGGTGATCACATGGCCATAAGCCCCGCCTCCCAGAAGAGAAAATCCTAAACTGGCCACCTATTCCCCTTAAACCCCAACACACATGAATTACACAGGTTCTGAGGCAAATGCAAATGTATTACAGATAAGGCATCAAGTGAGTTTCATTAACAATTTAATTCCCCACAGAACCTTGGTAATTAATGTGTATGGTTTTAAAGGGATGAGGTGCCAAACCTAGCAAATCCCTTAAAGTGCCAGTGGTAGCCTACACCAAGGGGTTAAGGATGTTTAACCTCCCTGGCGGTCTGATTATGTCCAGATTTCTTGCTAAAAGCGGTACATTGTTTTGCATAGAAATCTGTTGTTTTACATTTTAAAACTCACCTTCCCCTGCGATCCTCCACTGTCCTCCCTCGCCGTCCTCCCCCATCGTCCTTTTGCTGTCCTCCCCTGCCGTCCTCCCGCTGTCCTCCCCCGCCGTCCTCCCGCTGTGTGCTCGGCCGATGCCGACACCTGTCTTACGGTTCCCTTCCCTGTGAGCGATACAAAGTTGTGATCCTAATGGATTACACTGTATCATGCCATTTCACCACAGGATTTCACCTGGTGACTTTTCCAGTGCCCTACCTGTGCTTTTCCAGTGCTTTGTGCTTGGAAAATAGAGAATGACCATGGCGTCCAAAAAGCGTTCTTTTTGCTCAAAAGCGCTTCTAGACTAACTGGAAAACAGCAACAGCGAAACTGAGTTACGTGAAGAACTGAGCGATAGCGATTCGTGGGAAAATTCGCCATCAGTTACGGAAAGTGACGACAGCAGCGATTCTGATGTCTCTTTCTGTGGCTCTAGCTTTGGAACCAAAATTGTTGGGGCATTGAGTATATTGCTGCCATGTTTAATCAGCCATGGTGGCCAGGAGGGAGGAGGAGGTGGTGGAGGAGAAGGAGGAGGGGGCGGGGGAGAAGGAGGAGGCAGTGGAGGCTGAGCCATGCCAGACCTCGCAAGAGGACGTCCCTCAGGCTGGAGACCACTGTAAGTACCTTCAATGGGATTCACCCATTTATTGTGTGTGCTAGGGGAATGTGTATATGTGCCATGTGCCATATGTAAGTTTGGTGAAGATCCATTGTATTTTAGCTAGATGTGACAGGAAGGTTGAAGTGTAGAAACCAGCTTCAGCACTGAATAGATGTTTAAAGCACCCTTTCAGGGGAGGGTGGAGGGGGTAAGGAGAGAGAGAGAGAGAGAGAGAGACATAGGTGGGAGAGTAGAGAAAAGTGTAAAAGAGCAGGGGGGTTTAATGGGTGAACATTTAGAGAAAGAGAAAAAAGGGGGAGGGTGGATATGGTGTGGATGAAGATGAGAGAATGGGAGAGGGGGTTTGATGTTTTTCCTGACTGCCTATCCTCCATTTGTTGTTTGAATTTCATGACTAAACTTAGTTTTCTTCTTTTTGATCTCTCTTCACACAGATCCTCCTGAGGCCTCAAGGGCTGCTCCGCAGCTGGACCAACCCCTTCCACAGGCCCAGCTGCAGACAGAGTGACAAGTCTCTACAATGTGTCTCTTTAAATATATAGATAGCAAGAGAGAGAGAGAGATCTAAATCTAGTTTTTGATAGAGAGAGATATGTGCACATGTAGCCTAGTAGTAATTGGACAAAACACATACCATTGTTACAAATGTTTGTTTCTCTTAACCTGTTGAGGTTTACATGGCAAGCCTTTTACATTGTTTTTGGGGAACAGCTAACAAAGTCAGAAGTCATCTTGTTGAACCTTTAGAACACTTTCCCGCGGACAGCTTATTGTCTATACTTATGGCCCCTTAAAGTTTATTCACATTTGGGAGAATATTTTAAAAACTGGAGAATCTAGTGAGTATTTACCTGTTAGGCCAAACAAAGTGCTTCCTCCAGTCATCTCTACCATCTTCAGGCTTCAATGCTAAGAAATGAAAGACCACACCTCAGCTTCCTAGGAGCTGGGCCTCCTCCCTTCCACCATACCTATTAATCAAACCATTAGGTCAATAGGAAACTCTGATCCTGTGTCAATTGAATTGGTACAGCATTCCCAACATAGATATATCCGTGGAGATTGAACGTAAAAATTTCATCTTGTTGGCCAAGGAACTCACCTTACACGTGCCCTAAACATTTTTGGGGATTAGGCATTTGAATCTGACTATGCAGACAAGCAATCTATCATGTTTGAGCAAGAATGTATGTAAAACGGCAAATATGCTACAGTGCCTAGTTTTTGATGTGATGGTTTTGTGAATCCTTTGTTTATGCATTTTGCCTCCAGGTAATTATTTTGTCTCTTTTTCTCCCCAGTGGTGACGAATCCATTGACGTTCCAAATGAAAGAGAAGCTGCGGTGGGCCGTCCGCTGTATCCAGTATTTGGAGTGGCAATTTGGGGTTGGTCCTTCTGCTGACCAGCCCTTGTATTTTAAGTCTTTCTTTTAATTCTTTTATTTTTAAAATGATGTTTTCTTTTTGGCAAAATAAAGTTTTATTTTTTGTACAGATTCAAACTTCTGTCTGTCTGTCTGTCTGTCATATTCAAACTTCAAAGTCTGTCATATATATATAATAGAGATATGGGCAGATAATAGTATAAACTGCGCCAATCCAAAGTGCACAGCAGCCAGCAATAACAAATGACAATTTGTGAAATCAATGTATAAAATGTGCAGCGCTGATAAATTAAAACATTTATATAAAGTGCAACAGTGCTCATACATATAAATGTATGTTTAGCAAAGTAACGTGTAAACTCATGTAATTAAAGTGCTAATGTATGCCACATCTAGAAATATGCATACCCATATCACTATAACCGGAGAAAAATGTGCAAACTCTCGCAAATTAAAGTGCTAAACTGTATAACATATGAAAACGTGTATATTGTTGTAGTTCAATAATAAAACACAAATCTTCATAAAAACCACATATTCTGTGCAGTATAAATCAACATAGTACTTATATATAAAGTGCATAAACAATTTAGAGCTGATGCTGTTAAG
This sequence comes from Pelophylax lessonae, assembly GCF_965119305.1. NCBI lineage: Eukaryota > Metazoa > Chordata > Amphibia > Anura > Ranidae > Pelophylax > Pelophylax lessonae. The sequence continues at coordinate 284,607,932 of NC_138770.1, forward strand.
GACACTGTTGATCAAAGCGACAGTCCATAAAATCCACCATGAGTGTATGCTGATACTGTATATCTTCTACTGTGATCTCAGGTGCATAACCATCACTACCAAGACAACCAAAATGAATGCTTACCAGATGTAGTAGACCCAATAAAGTGTACACTTTTTAGGTCATTCAGGCTTGTAAAGAGTAGTTAAACTGTAGTATGGCAGTATATCTTCATCCACAGCCTTTGAAAGTCGATAACTCAATCCTTCAACATCATCATCATCCACATAAATAGAGTATTATAACCACTGGTGATAAGGGCAACAATACTTCTTCCACCGGAAGAAGCTTGAGATGGTAAACGCATGTAGAAATAGATGGAGACGGCATACACAGTGGACCCGATGCGCGTTTCGTCTAAGGAGACATCATCTGGGGGCTACCCGGTTACGTCACCCAGCGGCATCGCCCCCATCTGACGTCATGTGATGTCAGAAAGGACAGAGTCACCAGGTGATGTAACCGGGTAGCCCCGCCCCTTGCCTAAAAAAGAGCTGTCAAAGCTCCAAATTGGCAGACGGCGGGGAGCCTCAGAAATGGCAAAGCGTTTTTTTTTTTTTTTTTTTTTTCGGGCCGGAGGGTATTGTGATTGACAATGGAATTGCATTGAAGGACACTATTTTGTAAATTTTATTTTGAATAAAGGACTTGTCTAAAACTGTGTTCTGTGTTTTTTACTTTTTTCAATTTTTTGGTGAATGGGTAGGGGTATGGTGTACCCGATACCCATTCACATAGGGGGGCCAGGATCTGGGAGCCCCCTTGTTAAAGGGGGCTTCCAGATTACAATAGGCCCCCACACCCGCAGACACCCACAACCACAGCCCAGGGTTGTCAGGAAGAGGCCCTTGTCTCCATCAACATGGGGACAAGGTGCTTTTGGGGGGCACCCCAAAGCACCCTCCCCATGTTGAGGGCAAGTGGCCTGGTAGGGTTCAGGAGGTGGGGGGGGGGGGTGCTCGCTCATTCCCCTCCCCACCCTGGCCTGTCGGGCTTTATGCTCGGATAAGGGTCTGGTATGGATTTTGGGGGGGGCCACGTCTTTTTTTTTAAATTTCCCCTTAAAATCTATACCAGACCCGAAGGACCTGGTATGGACTGGGGGGGACAGGACCCTACGCCGTTTTTTTATCTGTATTGCCAGGACCCAACAATACATTACAAATTAGTGTCAATTTTACAACGATCATGCATTTGAGCACTGTATATACTTTCAAGATTTGTGGAATTATTGAAGCTTTGGACTACTTAATTTTCCAAGTGTAATTGTGCTCAGCTCAATGTTTTAGTGGTTAGCGCTCCTATCTATAAATACTGCAACCATGGGTTCAAATCCCAAATATGCTATCATCTCCATAAATTTTAGCTGTGAATACTGAAACTTGGCGAACGCCTAATTGCAACCGGCAAATATGCATGTCTGTTTCTTGAATGTACATGGCAATTTACATGCAATTTTATGTGATGTAGTCAAGGCATTACTACGTGGCAAAATAATAATAACACACTGGTGAGCACGCAAGGTTTGAGCATGGTTGGGACTAGAACCCATGACCTAGCAGTCTTTGGCCATGATCATAGACCACTACACCAATGTGCTGAGTACAATCAGACATGCTTTAAAGTTTAGGATGAATAAAGAATGAATGTTGATAATTAGAGAGCTCTGTAGTCTGCTAATATTAAATCTTAAGCCCCGTACACACGCAACGATTATCGGCCGACCGATCGGCCGACTTTTGTCCAGAGTTGTGTTTTGTTGGTTGGAATGTGCCTAGACTGCACACGAATTTTCTCGCCCAACAAAATTCTACTTCAGAAGTGATGTGATGTGTTTGGTTGCTTTCTTTGTGTTTTTTCTTCACTGAGCATGCCCAGACTTGCTGATCAGATTTTTCCCTGTCGAAATCTGTACTGACTGCACGAAAATCTGTGTTGACGGCCAACAAAAATTTTATAGTCTGCACACCAGATTTTTTTTTACTAACAAGCCGAAAATCGGCAGATCGGACTTTGGCCGAAAACTCCCTGCCAATTTTCGACGCGTGTGTAGGAGGCTTTAGGCTACGTTCACATGTAGGCGTTTTGGGGGCGTTTTTCTGCTCTAGGATCAGCTCTCAAAACGCCCAACAAGACAAATCCTATTCATTTCAATGGCCCCTGTTCACATCTGAGCGTTTTGACGCCGTGAGCAAAACGCCCAATGCTCAAAAAAGTACATAAGCTTCTTTTTGGGAAGATTACAGGCGTTTTCCATTGGTCTCTAGTCTAAAAACGCCTGCACAAAAAACGCCTGTAAAACGCCTGCAAAAACGCCCATAAAAACACCTGCAAAAACGCCCATAAAAACACCTGCAAAAACGCCCATAAAAACGCCTGTAATAGCAACGCCAAGATGTGAACGTAGCCTAAAGGTTAAAACACATAACAGATACATAACTATACATAAAAAATAAATGAACCCATAATAACTGCCATTGCTCTGAAATATTGATTCAGAATATAGGAATTTCCATTTATAAAAAACGCGACTGCAAATTGGTATACTCTAATTGGAATTCACTATTGCATCTAGTTATGATTTTACATCTGCAGGTTCACCTAGTTGAGGTGTTAATGAGAAGTGAGCATTTCTACTCCTTTCTTTTAGTGAATTAGGCTGTGAGAGACTGAAGGTTTTTTCCATGTCTTTATATCTATGCATTTATTACACAATTTTTTCCTGTGATCTGGGTATTTTTGTGCCTCGGCACCCCTGCAAGAATATGAACATTTTTGTTTTCCGTTTTAGTTGTTGGATTTATATGTTTTCTAAAAAGTTTTTTAAAATCGGTTCTAAAGCCTCGTACACACGCAACCATTGTTGGCCGTGAATGTTCGGCCAACGTCCGATCGGCCGATTGTCGGCTTGTTAGGGCTCTTTCACACGGGCGTTCCGTATGTCTGTTTTTCATCCCATCCGTTTGCGGATGAAAAACGGACATAATGTATCTCTATGTAAATACGGATGTCATCGGATGATCATCCTCTGACATCCGTTTTTTGTCAGTTCAGTTCAGTTCAGTTTTTTTGAACGGAGGAGAACCCTATTTTTTCTTCCTTTCAAAAAACGGAACTGAAGCAAAAACGGATGTCAGTGGTGTCATCCGCAGACATCCGTATTTACATAGACATGCATTATGTCAGTTTATCATCCGTAAACGGATGGGATGAAAAACGGACATACGGACCGGATGACACAAGTGTCATCCGTGTCCGTTACAAAAAAAAAAAAAAAAGGACCTGATCGGGCAAAAAAAAAGGAACGCCCGTGTGAAAGAGCCCTTAGTATGATGCTTCCGACAACCAACTGCGACTTTTCAGCCGAACAAAATCTGGTGTGCATGCTATAAAATTTTTGTTGGCCGTCAGCAGAACGGCCGATTGTTCCTCAGTCAGTACAGATTTCGGCAGACAAAAATCTGATGAGCAAGACTGGGCATGCTCAGAGAAGAAAAAACACACGGAAAGTAAACCATCACATGACATCACTTCTGAAGTTGGCCAACAAAAGTCCAGTGCAAGTCTAGAGCACATTTCAACCAACACAACAACACTGGACAAAAGATGGCCGATCGGTCGGCCAACAATCGGTGCGTGTGTACGAGGCTTAAGGGTAATTTCACATTATAGGAGAGCTTTGACATCATTTATGATTCCCTTAATTGCCAGAACCATCTTAACTATCTTCAGATGTTTTCTGCTGGCCACACATGATATTATTTAAGTTGACATAATTAGTCATTCAACTTTTTACACTAAGGCCTTTCACACGGGCGTTCTGTATGTCCGTATATCACCCCATCCGTTTGCGGGTGATATACGGACATAATGCATGTCAATGGGATTGCGGATGTCAGCGGATGACCATCCGCTGCCGGAGGCGGATCGCAATACAGTCCGCTCCGTGTGAAAGAGGCCTAAGGCCCCTTTCACACATGCTGTCCGTTTGTCCGTTTTTCATCCATCCGTTGACGGATGAAAAACGGACATCAATGTATCTCTATATAAAAACGGATGACAACGGATGATCATCCGTTAACATCAGTTTTCATCCCTTTCCGTCAATGTCCGTTTTTTTGAACGGATGAATGCCCTATTTTTCATCCATCAAAAAAAACAGATCAGACGAAAAACGGATGACAACGGATGAAAAACGGATGACAACGGATGAAAAACGGATGACAACGGATGAAAAACGGATGACAACTGACGAAAAACGGATGACAACTGACGAAAAACGGATGACAACTGACGAAAAACGGATAACAACGGATGAAAAACGGATAACAACGGATGAAAAACGGATAACAACGGATGGAAAACGGATGGAAAACGGATGGAAAACGGATGGAAAACGGATGGAAAACGGATGGAAAACGGATGGAAAACGGATGGAAAACGGATGGAAAACGGATGGAAAACTGGATACATTTGACGTGACTGAACTGAAGAACTGAACGGACCGTATGTGTGAAAGGGGCCTTAGGGCTCTTTCACACTTGTAGTCCGTTAAACGTACTCTGTTTATCTCAGCAGGGGACCGATCCGCCAATCCCCCGCTGAGCAGAAGAATGACAGCTGTGTCTCCGCGCTGTGTGCGGAGACACAGTTGTCAGTTCCCCATGCATCTCTATGGGGGAATTGGATGGGAACGGACCGTCGGTCCGTTCTCATCCGATCCCATCCGCTGGATGGATGGAAAATAGGGTTTCCATCCATCCAGATTTGAGGGATCGGGTCGGATGTCAGCAGACATGTCTCCGCTGACATCTGATGCCCCATAGCAATGCATGGGGGGACCGTTCAGATCCGCCAAAAAAACGAACAGGCGGATCTGTACGGTCCGTCTGTGTGAAAGGGGCCTTAAGGTGATTGCAACGCAGTGCTGTCCAGATTTTCTCTTTTGCATATCCATTGCAAACAGAGTATACTCCCTCTAAGTGGGTTTGTCTGTTTTATTTGGTCTAGCGTAGCAGCAATCTGACATTAGGGTTACTTAATCTATATGACTGTACATTTAGCACTTACAAACGGTAATTTTTTACTAATTGTCATCTGTGCCTGGTGGGTTCTTCCTCTACTGCTACTGTCTTACCTGCTTTTTCTCATTTCATTTTTCCTTGTTTTTATATTTACTTGATCTAACTGGTGGACTGTTTTATGATTTATATGCTGACGATTACATAAGGTGTGAAGACAATATTTGAAACTTGTGCCATTCTACATCTCATTCCATCATGGTTGTATAATGTTTTTTTGCTGTGTAACTATCTTACAGAGTAAAACATACAAGAAAAAGTGTGTATCGCCAAAAGTAAATGAACAACAATTAAAATAAAGTCCAAAAACGTGCTGAAGTGAAAGACATGTACATATACAAGTCCAATCTTTTGGTTTTTGTTCCACTGAATAACTTTGGTCATTTCCTGGTCTTCAACAAAATAGCATTTTGCATTTGCACTAGCATTTTCTGTGCCTTTGAACACCAGTATAATGGTGGCCGTGTCAAATCCTGTAACCGGCAAAATGGCAGACAGATCACTTGAGCAGTTCTAAGAGGCTATTTCAACTAGTTTGACGTTTGATACTAGAGAACCCCTTAATAATGTCCTATTGGATGAAACGCTATTGGATAAGACACTAGTGTTGACGACAGGCCACTGTCCGATACCGGGTCGGTAGTGGCACCCATTGTCATAAGGTTTTATGATTCATTTTATTTTGTCTTTTAACATATACATCCAAAAAATACTACACTATGGAGACTTCACCTGGCTCCCGGTGAGCTTTATTTACCACAGCTACATCTGGATGGTACTAGTCGCTGAACAGCGTTCCCCACAACAGATGACGAATCTACACTGATTGCGTGTTTGCTGCTGCAACGGCAACCAGCTTTTCCGGTGAGGGTCCATTTTACAGGGGTATGGTGGATGATTCTGGAGCACTGTACTGGATCACTTCTTCACTTTTCAAGTCACTACCAATTTTTTGTGCACGTCTGCACTAAACTTTGTGCTTTTACCAATACATTTATATTGCTGATCCTATCATGGGACTATGCATTTAAATCTATATTTTTCACTATATTGGTGTTTTATTGTTGATTTTCAATCAACATTGGACTTGTATATAATGGAAAATTGTTATCATACTTACCGTAATTTTCCTTTCCTGGCCTATCCTCACGTTAGCACACAATGGGTTAACACCTCCTCTGGAGCCCACAGGACCACCTCTTCCTAGCTAAATAAAAGACAGCCCCTCCCCCAGCTGAAGTGTTCGATAACCTAGCCTGCGACAGGCCACTAGGGAGGGAGTCTTGTGCTGACGTGAGGATGGGCCAGGAAAGGGAAATTACGGTAAGTATGATAACAATTTTCCATTTTCCTGGCCCACCTCACGTCAGCACACAATGGGATATACCCAAGCTGAATATAGGGCGGGAGAGAACACCTGAAAAGAGACACTCAAAAGAAAAGTTGTTAAAGCCAATAAGAGTGAATCCCTCTAGTCCCAAACTTGCTGATCGCATATTTCGTTTGTAGGGTTGAAGGCCCGATAAGAATTTCAAGCTAGCCGCCTTACAATGACCTTCCAAGAAATCCTGGCACAATTGCCCCAAAGGCTACCGCCCCTCTTGTCAAATAAGCTTGCAACTATTTCAGAGCAGAAAAGCGTACTTCCAGCATGCAATGTAATCACCCTAGAAGTCCATTAGTGGATGACTCTTGAGGACCTGATGGCTAAATGAGAAGGATTGTCCACTTTCCTCTTTGACCAAGTACACAGCAACGTGCCCATGTGTAAGGAACTGAAGTCTTTCTGCTGTGCATCCAGTGACTCTTGTGTGAAACTCAGGGACTACTTCCCAGTCTTGCTGGAAACTGGATCTCACTTTAAAATTGAACTCTGGAGATAGACATAGTATCACTCTTTCTGGAAAAAAAGGAAGGACACAAAGGGCCCCTGCAGGAAAAGTGTTGCAATTGTCAAACCTTCTGTCTGAAGTTGTTACTGGCAGAAGAACTTGTTTTTCTGTAAGGAATCTTGATGGAATTTAAATTATTGGAGCAACGGGCGCCCTAGTGCTCTCAGATCCAAGCCTAAGTCCTACAGATGGAACAAGGATCTCCTTCAAGGTCATGTATACTGTAGATTGTCGCCTGCAAAAAGCATCTGGCTCTTCCACCAGTTTGAAGTCTGTGAAAGATAAGGTGAAGAATTGTAACTTAAATGGAGTTGTATGCCAGACCAACCTCTAGCGCTGACTGTAAAATGTCCAGGATATTGGCTAGAGCATGGAACACAGGAGAGAAAGCCTTTGCTGAGCAAAGAAAACAAACATTTCATATCCTCTCATATGTAGTATTTAGGGTCTGTACTCTGGACACCAAGGTCTGAGCAAGCTTGGATGAGAATCCCTGCACCTCTAGTCTGGCCTATTCTATAGCCAGGCTGTTAAAGTAGTCTCATTGGATTAGGGTGCTGTCACTAACCTTGCCAAAAAGATTTAATTTGACCAGAAATGGGTTTGGTGGTGCTGATGACATCTGGGGAGCAGTCTAAGTCAAGGCCTTCTCGGTAGGTGGAAGGGACTTATATGGCATGGATTTGTCCTGTCCAAATTTTCAGAAGCATCTTTATATTCAAGGATATCGGCAAGAGACAAAGATCAAACACAAAATTCCATGGCACTGTGAACCTATCTTATATGACAGAGCCTTTGCATTGGTATACTGTTGCAAATGTCCGAAGCTGCATGTTCAATGGAGTCTCCCTGTGAACTACTGTTGGAAAGCCTTATTTGCCAATATTGGTTTGAGGCACTTGTTGAAAAATCTTTTGCCTAACCAAACCACTGGTTGATTTTGCTTTCCTGGCAAGAAGGCCACCGTTAACGAACTGTAAGTGGCTCTCTGCCCAGCAAAATTATTCTGTTGCAAGATGTAACAGGAAAAGGCTTCTGGTGTCCCCTGGGAAGAAATCTAGGCTACTGCTGTCTTGTTGTCAATCAACTTCACTCAAGCCCCTTTAAAGTAGATACTGAAAGGCTTGCAATGCTAGAAAAGGTTACCTTCAGTTCCAGATAATTGGGGAGTCTGTATCCCATTGGTTTATTCAGATTGTGTACTCCTCAGCCCCAAAGGCTGAGATCTGCCATCAGAATCATATCTCCTGGGCTGAGAGGCATGTCCTGCAAGTACAGTAGCGATGTCCAAATTTTCATTTCTTGCTGAATTTGTATAGGCACAAAGATTTTCTGATCCATGGACAGCCCAGCTTATAGACTAAAGAAGGTAAATTAAAAATTACCTCATGTGCCACCTGACCAAGGTACCACCTCTGCCAACAAGATTTTCAAACGATTCCTGGGGCTGTGCCACTTCTGTAAAGGGCAAAGACCTGAACTGGAAGGAACATCTGGCCACCGCAATTCCCACATGCCTCTGGAGCGTGGCCTTGATCTGCACCTGAGAGTATGAGTCGGCGGTCAATTAACACTAACTGGTCTTCCAGCTGAACTATCCCTGTGACTGTCTGCATGGCCTCCATCTTGAACCTCTTGGTGTGTGTATGTGTACACACATTCGATTCCTTGAAACTGAAAACGACCAGAAGGCTCCTGCCTTAAGTACTAGTAAAACCAAGGAGAAAAGAACCCAAAGGATTCTATGTCTTTGGCATCACTGGCATGATGGTCTTGTAGCAGTATTCTTAAACACAATCTTGCAAACCAAACATTCTCTCTTCTGAGATCTGTTGGTCATAAATGAAATTGGTTCAGTGGTCAGCGTTGGGATCTTCCTTTGTACTCCCACTTAACTGTCTTCTGGACCCACTGGTCTTTAAGGATTGTTGTCCAAACCCTCCAGAAGGAAGCTACAATCATCAACTTCACTCAGGCCTCCTGGCCCCAACTGGGAAAGACTATCTGAGCCCACCTTCAAAAAGGCATTTCAGCCATCTTAGCAACTTGCTCTGGACTTTCATGTAAAGAGTAACTGAGACACCTCCAATGTGATCTGTTAAATCTATGGCCTGTCCTATAAGACTTGGCCTCCTGCACCCTTCTGAAGTTCAATAGGCTTGAGTCAAAGATGGCTGCCTTCTCATACTAGTATGCGGCCACATTCCCATCTTTTCTTCCGGTCACTCACTTTAATTGCGTTGTTCAGTGTTTGACCAAACAACCTCCCACTATAGAATGTGTTGAAGGCTTGTGTGGACTTTATATCTGCCCTCCAGTGAGGTAATCACAATGCTCTCATGGGTGTGGCAGAGTGTGCCAGGCTTGTACTAAGTCTATCCATGCATCAACCAGAAGCCATCTGCCAGGTTCAACTCTTCCAGAAACCGTGCCAAACCTTGCTGGTTGACAGGAAAAACGGTCACTGTCTAGAATCTCTACAAGCATGATTGCCAGATCACCACAACTTCTGCATTCCAGATGTGTTTCTGCATAAGTGTTTTTGATGCAGTCCAATGCGTTCTCAATGCGTTTTGCCACTTTCCAGATGTGTTCAATACAGAAACAAATGTAACATTTTTTACTTTGTTGCCTGCGCTAGAATGCACTGCACTGGTGTGAACTAGGAAATTAAACACTGTCCATGCCTTCTTGCAGCAGAATAAAAAATGTACTGGATTGCATCTGATATGAACAAGTCCACTTTGCCATCCATAGGATCTTCAATAATTTCCTAATTTCTCTCTGGGATTAAAGTCTTCTATAAAGGCAACTGAGTTATAAAAAGGCAAAAACACTTGATGTGCCAGACGTTAGAAGGCAGCATCCACTCCTGGAAGCGCAGTGCATAAACATGCATCAGCCATCCTATTTGAATAAAGCTTAGAGAACCTGTTTACTGCAAGTTGGTCTTCTGGAGAGGTCTCTGCCATCCTTCCTTAACCACTTGCCCACCGCAGCACGACTATCTACGTCGGCGGTCAGCCCCTTACAGGCAAACTAACGTAGGGCTACGTTGCTTGCTTGTGAGGGTCTAGGGAGCGAGCGTGCGCCCCCGGAGGCGCGCTCCCGCGTGGTCACGGACCCCCCCGCACGTGTGACCAGCGGACCCGATGTCCGCCGGCCACTCGGCGATCGGCGGGGGAGAGGGAGAATGTCAGGCAGCTTGTGTAAACAAGCTGCCTGTCATTCTCCTAGCTGTAAAGACACTGATCACATGGATCTACTATGTAGATCCGTTGATCAGTGTCCTTACAGCTCAAGCCACAGCCAATCACAGTAGAAAGCACACCCCTAGGGACACACACAGCCCCTCCCTCCCAAATAAAGTTAACCCCTTCACTACCAGTGTATTTTTACAGTAACAGTGCATATATATAGCACTGATTACTGTAGAAATGTCACTGGTAACCCCAAAAGTGTCAAAAATGTCAGTCAAGGGTCCGATCTGTCCGCTGCAATGTCGCAAAAAAAAAAAAAAAAAAAAAAAAAATCGCAGATCGCCGCCATTACGCGTTAAAAAAAAAAACAACAAAAATGACAAAAATCTTTCCATTTGTTAGTAAACGCGATAACTTTTGCGCAAACCAATCAAAATACGCTTTTTGCGATTTTTTTTACCAAACATAGGTAGCATAAAACAAATTGGCCGAAAATGTTAAAAAATTTTGATTTTTACATTTTTTTTGGGGGGAATTTCATATCAAAAAAAATGTGAAAAATATTGCTATTTTTGCAAAATTGACGCTCTTTTTTTGTTTATAGCGCGTGATCAAAAAAAAAAAAAAAAAAAAAAAAAAAAAAAAAAAAAAAATCGCACAGGTGATCAAATACCACCAAAAGAAATCTCTGTTTGTGGGAAAAAAAGGACGTCAAATTCGTTTAGGTACAGCGTCGCACGACCGCGCTATTGTCCGTTAAAGTCACGCAGTGCCGAATCGCAAAATACCCCCTGGTCGGAATGGGGGTAAAATCTTCCGGGGCTTAAGTGGTTAACGAGCGTTTTACGCTGTGTCATAAGAAAAGAAGGCCCTTGGAAATATCTGCATGCTTTTGTAGTGGTAAGGCATCTGCAGCGTACTTTCGGCTATAGCCTCCTCAATAGGGCTTAGAAGTTTGCACATCCACATCCTTGTGAGGCAATCTGTGCATTCTCATTTCTCTGCCACTGCAGCTGCATGCAGGCCCACAATGCACCCTGAGCTGGCCAAGACATTTCCTATCATGCTGACAAACGCATGGGCGCCATTGCCACTTGGGGTGCTTGGGGAGCATGAAAGCCGCCCTGTGGAGGACTCCATTGGATGTGGCTTGTCCTGGGCAGGAGAAGATCGTTGGCGGGTCTTATGTTTTTTGGAGCATTTGCTTTCAGGGTCTCTGCTCCCACAATCATGCAAAACTTCTTTCTTTGCAGTCCTTGAGCACTCTTTTAAAAATATGTCCCACGTTGCCCCCTCCTACCTTTGCTAGTCTTCGGTGCCACTAACAGGTGTGGCAAGCTCATATTTGCACAAAATATATAGAGCAAAATCATATATTACCTCTCACCAAAAACATGAACGCTGTTTCTTTAAGACTCATTTGCCTTCATCCACTTACTTCAGAAGTAGCAGCAGGTGAGCCCAAGCAACACTTCCCAAGGCAGACAGCAGACATAGTCAGAGTCTAATGGGCCATACACACTATACAAATTGTCCATAGATTTTTTCTCCCCAGATTTACCAAAACCATATAATATGAGATCAAATCTAAATACTTTCAATTTGCAATCAGGCCGGCCCATGCACTACATAGTTGAAGGTAAATCTAAAAGGTTGTACAGTGTGTATCCAGCTTAAGACAAAATAAGTCAGACCGTCAAACCCACAGGGGTACACAGCATAACACAGCCAGACCGGATCTGAGACAAAACCAGTCAGACCGTCAAACCCACTGGTATACACAGCATAGCACAGCCAGACCGGATCTGAGACAAAACCAGTCAGACCGTCAAACCCACCGGAATACACAGCATAGTACAGCACAGCCAGAGGCAGACAGGATCTGAGACAAAACCAGTCAGACCGTCAAACCCACCGGAATACACAGCATAGTACAGCACAGCCAGAGGCAGACAGGATCTGAGACAAAACCAGTCAGACCGTCAAACCCACCGGAATACACAGCATAGTACAGCACAGCCAGAGGCAGACAGGATCTGAGACAAAACCAGTCAGACCGTCAAACCCACCGGAATACACAGCATAGTACAGCACAACCAGTCAGACCGTCCCATCTCTTGGAACATACTGCAGCAGCAACAAGTCCTTACCTGGCAGGACTGCAGAGGGAGAGCGAGAGAAATCCTTTCCTCTACAGACCTCCAAGAGTGTTTACGCCATTGTTTGGCGCCTGGCGGATACCATCCTGTGCTGCCCATCTCCCTGCTCGCTGTGGCATCATTCACAGCCGCTCTCAGACTGAAAATAAAGCCGGGAGAGCAGTGCGGTGCACTACATATACAAGACAGGAAAGAAAAATAAAAACTCAAGGGAGAGGTAATGATGGCATTGCAGAGCTTTTATAATACCACACCTGTACAATATCAATGCTCTTTAAGCATCATTTTGCCCGCAGCCCAGCACACAGGGCACCCAGTTTTTAGAAAGATTTACTTTCAACATTCTGGGTCTCCCAGCACCATGAGAGGCTGAACATGGAGGGGTAGGTTCGGCAGGGGGGGGATATCCTTGCAGAAAAGCACTTACCAACTGCAAACCACAGGTGGCCTGGAGCATGACCAAAAAAGAAGAACACTTCAGCTGGGGGAGGGGCTGTCTTTTATTTAGCTAGGAAGAGGTGGTCCTGTGGGCTCCAGAGGAGGTGTTAACCCATTGTGTGCCAGACATCCCAACCTGCAAAAACTAATTTCAGGGAGGTGAGCCCCCCCCCCACACGCCGCACCCCCCCACCCCACACGCCGCACCCCCCCCCCCCATGCACGCGCCGCACCCCCCCCCCTTTCCATTTTAACACTACCAGAGAATAATGAAATGAAATCAGTATACCTGGTCACTGGTGCTGGTACTGGTGCTCGTACTGGTCTCTGGTACTGGCCTGGTCACTGGTGCTGGCCTGGTCACTGGTGCTGGTGCTGGTCACTGGTGCTGGCCCTGGTCACTGGTGCTGGTGCTGGTACTGATGCTGGCCTGGTCACTGGTGCTGGTACTGGTCACTGGTGCTGGTACTGGCCTGGTCACTGGTGCTGCTCACTGGTGCTAGTGCTGGTCACTGGTGCTGGTACTGGTGCTGGTACTGGTACTGGCCTGGTCACTGGTGCTGGTACTGGTGCTGGTACTGGCCTGGTCATTGGTGCTGGTCACTGGTGCTGGTACTGGTGCTGGTACTGGCCTGGTCACTGGTGCTGGTCACTGGTGCTGGTCACTGGTGCTGGTACTGGCCTGGTCACTGGTGCTGGCCTGGTCACTGGTACTGGTGCTGGTCACTGGTGCTGGTACTGGCCTGGTCACTGGTGCTGGTACTGGCCTGGTCACTGGTGCTGGTACTGGTACTGGCCTGGTCACTGGTGCTGGTCACTGGTGCTGGTACTGGTGCTGGTACTGGCCTGGTCACTGGTGCTGGTCACTGGTGCTGGTACTGGCCTGGTCACTGGTGCTGGTACTGGTGCTGGTCACTGGTGCTGGTACTGGCCTGTTCACTGGTGCTGGTACTGGCCTGGTCACTGGTGCTGGTCACTGGTGCTGGTACTGGCGCTGGTCATAGGTGCTGGTCATTTGCTGGTACTGTTCTCAGGTGCTAGCTCTCTGGTGCTGCTCTCAGGTTAGGTCACTGTGTCTGTCACAGAGTGGGGTGTCACGATGATTGGTCCCGCGCGCGCCAAAATGCCTCCTGGAGTATAAGATGTGGCTGTAGTAGAGAGAAAAGCCTCTGCTTGCTCTCTGCAGCTCCTCCCACAGGCGGAGTGCATGACTCATATCACTCCGCCTGTGAGCCGGATCTACTTCGGCTCCGTGCAGGCTTGCTGACACACTCTTCTGCCTGCATCGATGAGTCATCTGACTCACAGACAGAGCCGGGATATTGCCCTGAGCTCGCGGGTGTCCGTGAGCTCAGGGCGGAAAGCGGGAGTCTCCCGCGACTTGCGGGAGACTTGAGATGTCTGGTGTGCTGACGTGAGGTGGGCCAGGAAATACATTTTTCACTTTAGCACTTTTTTGGACTTTATTTTAATGTGTTGTTCATTTATAACACAGTATTTATATTTCATTGTTCATTTACTTTTGGTGCTACACACTTTTTCTTAAGATTATTTATAAGTTTGGTATATTACTGATCTGTGACAGCTGCCGCCCCACCACAGCACAGAGATACAGCTTTTTTACTTCTGTAAAACATAAAAACGTGTTAAAAATTTAAATATTAGGTTCCATTTACAAAGAGGCAGGCTTCCCCTCAAAAAATGCAGGTAAAATACCGCTCTGTGTTTTTCATTCACAAAAAACGCTACTAAAATACTGCATGAGTTATTTTATTAAGTCTTGCGGTATTTTAGTAGTGAAAACATGCGGTAAGTTAGTGCCTGGCACTAGCCGGTGTATTTATTTACACTAATAAATATGTATGTTCTCTACTCCCTTTAGTAGCGGATTTGGGAAAGTTAGGAACACTATTCTAAGATATTTCCTAGTATTATACAATAATCCTACTTATGCCCAGATTCCGCGTAAGGGAGTGAGGACAGTTTCTCGTAGAGCCCACACTATAGGAAACACCTTATTCCCAATATATTTATATACCAGCAAAAAATCCCCTTTACATTGATTACAATTTAAAGGTACTTTTCGGTGTGGCACGGACAGATGTTTTTGCTGCTCCCATGTTAAAAGAGGTGACACGATCCATTCTGTTACCACTGACAAGCAGTTTAAAATTATATCCTTTATTACCTGCAATACAAGTATTTGGTTTATGTCATCACCTGTGAACTATGTTCAATTCAATATGTGGATCAGATGTAGGTGTTGTTTACCCGCATGACTGTTAGGGTGCGGGTAGCCGCCATGTCATTAACAACCGATGAGTTGCTGATAGCAGAATGTAAAGAAAACAATTGCCGTCAATTAAAACAGTGGTCCTCAACCCTGGCCCTCAGGGCCCACTAACAGGCCAGGTTTGCAAGATAACTGATATGCATCCCAGCTGATATAATTTGCTGCTCAGTGATTGCAGTACTCTAGTCTGCATCTCTCCAAGGTAATACTTAAAATCTGGCCTGTTAGTGGGCCCTGAGGACCGGAGTTGAGGACCACTGAATAAAAAAACGTGAAAAAAGAGGCGTGGCACACCCCCCAATTCATACCAGGCCCTTCGGAATAAGTATGGATTTAGAAGAGAACACTGACACCAATTTTTTTTTTTTTTTAAATGGTGTGGGGTCCCTCCCAAAATCCATACCAGACCCTTTCCCGAGCATAAAGCCTGGCCAGTCAGGAACGTTTTTGACAAGTCCTCTATTTAAAATCTAATTCACATCAGTGTGAACCCAGCCTTAATTAATATTTATGTTTCAACCTACATATGAAATTGATGATCATTAGCACTTGCTTGGTATAATTGGTTTATCACCTGACTCTAATCCTACAAAATTCCTGACTTTGTTAAAGCGTACAAAGTGTTTACTGTAAGTGTAAGAATTTATGCTGGTTGGAAGCCAAAGGGTAGTCACAACAAAAAAAGGTATGATTTCGATTTTTCTTCTATTCGCTCACTTTGTATGTTGTAAATTAAAAAAAACAATTAAATTTATATTTTTGAAAGCATTCCTACATTACAGCATTTCTTCCCACCTGCCTAATAATTTTGCACAGTACTGTATATATATATATATATATATATATATATATATATACACACACACACACACACAAATCAGCCATAACTTTATAACCACCTACCTAGCTGCAATTAGACCTCTAAAGGAATGCTATGGTATCTGGTACCAAGCCTTCAGAAGCAGAATCTTTAAGTTCTGTAAGTTGTCAGGTGGGGCCTCCATGGATCAGATTAATTTTCTCAGCACACCCTACAGATCCTCTATTAGATTTTGATCTGGAGCATTTGGAGGTGAAGTCAACACCTTGAACCCATTGTGTTCTAAAAAAACTGTTCTTGGACAATTTTTGCAGTGTGGCAGGGTGCATTATCCAGCTGAAACAGGCAACTGCCATCAGGGAATATAATTTTCATGAAGTGGTGTACTTGGTCAGCAACAATGGTTAGGTAGGTGGTGCGTGTCAAGTAACATTCACATGAATGGCAGGACCCATGTTTTCCCCACAGAACATTGCCCAAGGCATCACACTGCCTCTGCTGGCTTGCCTTTTTTCCATACTGCATCCTGTTGTGATCTTGTCCACAATTACGTGATGTGCATGCATCTGAGCATCCTCATGATGAAGAAAACCTGATTCATCTTTCCAGGCCACCTTCTTCCATTGCTCCCATGGTCCAGTTCTGATGCTCATGTGCCCAATGTAGGTCCTTTTGGCTGTGGACACGAGTCAGCATGGGCACCCTGACCGATCTGCAGCTACACAGCCCCATCACAACAAACTGTGATGACCATTTTTTCTGCTTTTAACACAACTTCGGGGACAACATGTTCACATGCTGCCTAGTATATCTCTTTGACTTTCAGATGCCATTGTAATGAGATAATCAATGATATTCACTTAACCCATCAATGATCATAAAATTCTGGCTGATCGAAATGCAATGTATATTTACAGTACATACAATATATATCAGGGGTCTTCAAACTATGGCCCTCCAGTTGTTCAGGAACTACAATTCCCATCATGCCTGGTCATCTCTGTGAATGTCAGAGTTTTACAATGCCTCATGGTATGTTTAGTTCTGCAACAGCTGGAGGGCCGTTGTTTGAGGATCCCTGATATATATATATATATATATATATATATATATATATATATATACAGTATCTCACAAAAGTGAGTACACCCCTCACATTTTTGTAAATATTTTATTATATCTTTTAGAGCTGGTTCACACTGGGGCGACCTGTCAGGCAACCTGGTCGCCTGACAGGTCGCCGTAGGTGGCCTGCCATAGAGAAGCTGTGGACCCGTTCTAATAGGAGCGACACAAGTCGCTCCGACTTAGAAAAAGGGTCCGGAGCTTCTTTGGGGCGACCCGGAGTGACCTGCATTGACTTCAATGTAATGAAGTCCATGCCGGCCGCTCCGAGGTCGCGGTGCGAGCTGCGCACCGCGACTTGTGAGGTCGTCCCAGCAAGTCGGATCGCTCTAATGTGAACCGGCTCTTAATGTGACAACACCAAAGAAACTACACTTTGCCACAATGTAAAGTAGTGAGCGTACAGCTTGTATAACAGTGTCAATTTGCTGTCCCCTCAAAATACCTCAACACACAGCCCAAATTGGGTCCAATTAGCCATTTTCCCTCCCCGGTGTCATGTCACTCGTTAGTGTTACAAGGTCCCAGGTGTGAATGGGGGAGCAGGTGTGTTCAATTTGGTGTTATCGCTCTCACTCTCTTATACTGGTCACTGGAAATTCAACATGGCACCTCATGGCAAAGAACTCTCTGAGGATCTGAAAAAAATAATTTGTTCTACCTAAAGATGGCTTAGGCTATAAGAAGATTTCCAACACCCTGAAACTGAGCTACAGTATGGTGGCCAAGACCATACAGCGGTTTAACAGGATAGGTTCCACTCAGAACAGGCTTCTCCATGGTCGACCAAAGAAGTTGAGTGCACGTGCTCAGCATGATATCCAGAGGTTGTCTTTGGGAAATAGACCTTTGAGTGCTGCCAGCATTGAGGTTAAAGGGGTGGGGGCTCAGCCTGTCAGTGCTCAGACCATACGCCATACACTGCATCAAATTGGTCTGCATGGCTGTCGTCCCATATATATTTATATATACACACACACACTCTCACAAGCACAGGGTACCTAAAGTGTGCTGATGATATGGGGTTCAACTTACAGTACAGAGTACTAATGTAGATGTAATAAATTCACATTTATTTAATTCACACGCAAAACATCCACTTTTTAAAACATTGTTACTGATTTTTATTATACGTATAAAGAAATGCAATAGCTTTTTGTATCTTGACCTCTTGTGAATAAACTGCTTTTTGAGTATTAAAAACCAAAGGCAGAGAGCAGGTCTTCATCAGTAATGAAACTGTTTGTGTTATCACTACTAGATTGATTCTGATCCTCTGGAGGGGCTAGATCATCAGCAGCTTGTATCAGATCACCAATAATGAAGGGTTTCTCTGTAGCAAACTTTGGAATAATCAACAAGGGCTTCCACACTTTACCAGGACATTTTGAAGCATTTGGAGGAGACAGCACTGGAAAATCTAGAACTGTTTCATCAATGCTGGGCGGTGTACCTTTGTAGTCTGGAATTGCTGTTGCCAATGTAAAAGATGACAGATCAGGTTTGAGTGTTCCTTGGTTGTGTGGACCTGCAGCTGACTGTGAAGAGGATGGCAATTCAGGTTTGAATGGAGTAGGTGGTTGCATTGCAGGCTGCCTGGTAATTTTCTCTGTAACTATTGGATGTTGGGTTACTTTTTCTCCCTCTGGTACTCTAAGAATTTCAAACCCTGGCCGACTTGGTGGTACTTTAGGTTTCTTCCCATGGTCTTCTTCAGACTCTTCAGAGGAGCGATCCTTCTTCTTTTTATGCTCTTTTTCCTTTTTATGCTCTTTTTCTTCTTTTTTCTTTTTTTTCCCATGGTTTTTATCTTTATTATGATTTTGTCCATGCCCTCTTTCTTTTGATTTCTCGGATGCTCGTCTTCCTCTTTTTGTTGGTGCCATGCGGAGAGGGGAAAACCCCTTTATTGTTACCATACGACTCTGCAATTAAAGCAAACACTTCAGGCTTAAATATAATACTGCAGGCGAGTAAATATAAAATAAAAAGCAAATTAATCACTTCTGGACCGGAAGGTTTTACCCCCTTAATGACCAGGCCATTTTTTGCGATATGGCACTGCGTTATTTAAATTGACCATTACGTGGTCATGTGACGCTTAACCCAAATAAAATTGATGTCCTTTTTTTTCCCACAAATTGAGTTTTCCTATGGTGGTATTTGATCACCTGTGTGATTTTTATTTTTTGCGTTATAAACAAAGAAAGAGCGACAATTCTGAAAAAAAAAAACAATATTTTTTACTTTCTGCTATAAAACTTTCCCATTAAAAAAAAAATAAAAAAATAAAAAGTTTTCATCATTTTAGGCCAATATGTATTCTGCCACATATTTTTAGTAAAAAAAATCACAATAAGCGTATATTGATTGGTTTGCACAACAGTTAATGCGTCTACAAACTAGTTGAAGGATTTATGTCATTTTTATTTATTTATTTCTTTATTTTACTAGTAATGGCGGCGATCAGTGATTTTTAGTGGGACTGCGACATTGTGACGGACGGATCAGAGACCTAACTGCCATTTTTGACACTTTGGGGGGGACCAGTGACACTACTACAGTAATCAGTGCTAAAAATATGCACTGTTACTGTACTAATGACACTGGCAGGGAAGGGGTTAACACCAGGGGCGATCAAAGGGTTAAATGTGTGCCTAGCGGGTTCTTTTTAACTGTGTGGGGGATTGGCTCACTGGATGAACACAGAGACCTGTGATCCTAAATAGGAGGAACACAGGATTCCTGTGTTTATCATTGACAGCACAGCGACCTGCTGTGTTTACATCGGCAGACCGCCGTTCTGTCTCCACGGGGAGCGATTGCGGGTGGCCGGCGGACATTGCATTCGCCAGATCCACTGATTGGCCCCCCATGTGGCCAATCAGAGCATGCGCCTGCCCCCACTAGCTGTCTTAGGAAGTGAAGTACAGGTATCTTGTTTTGCGGGACAGAGCCAACCTGCCGCAGTAAAAGTATGGTGGCTGGTCAGCAAGTGGTTAAACTAAAAAATGGTTATAATGTCAGCACCACTTTGTCTTAGCTGCCAACTCTATCCAGCAGTTTTAGGGTAAACTATGTATACATATATAGATATTTTACAGTAAATCTCTACTCCCGGAAATCAGTGACTTTGTAAAATGTGCAGGTATACTGTGAGTTAAGCCCAATGAGGTGCATGCCACCTTTAGAGATGTACCGAACTGTTCGCCGGCGGACAGTTCCCGGCGAACTTAGCATGTTCGCGTTCGCCGCTGCGGGCGAACATATGCGATGTTCGGTCCGCCCCCTATAATACATCATTGAGGCAAACTTTGACCCTGAACTTCACAGTCAGCAGGCACATTTCCAGCCAATCAGCATACCTCCCTCCCACACCCTCCCACCTCCTATAAATAAGCAAGGGCAGCATCCATCTTAGATCATTCTGAAGCAGTGTGTGTAGTGAGAGCAGGGAGAGTGTTGCTGCTGCTGCTGCTGCTGCTGTTAATAGCTAGGGACAGTTGTTAGTCAGTGTTCCTGGTCTTGCTAGTCAGTGTTCTTGGTCCACTACTGCTGTAAGGACAGCATCCTGACAGCACCCCAAAAAGCCCTTCTAAGGGCTGGTATTTGTGTAATTTTTTATATATATATATATATATATATATATATATATATATATATATATATATCTAGTGTCCCCAAAAGCCCTTTTAAGGGCTGGTAATTGAGTTTTTTCTTTTTATATATATATATATCTATATATATATAGATATATAGATATATATATCTATATATATATAGATATATATATATCTAGTGTCCCCAAAAGCCCTTTTTAGGGCTGGTAATTGAGTATTTTTATATATATATATATATATATATATATATATCTATTGTACACTGCAGTTGCCTGCCTGCTGTGTGTGAGAGGCCACAGACCCACCACAGACTGTACTGTGTGCACACCACACTCATTTCGGGTGGCACAGGCACAGTACCTTGCATTTTAAAAAATATTTTTTTTTTCCTCTGTCATAATTGCAGTGAGTGCTGTGTCAGGTCCACAGAGTGCACTGTACCCACTGCAGTGCACTGCCCACCACTGATATATATACGGTGGCACAGCATCTTGTTGCAAATTGAAAAACAAAAATATTTTTTATTATTGCAGTTGCCTGGGCTGCCAGTGACTGTCAGGTCCACAGAGTGTACTGTGCCCACTGTAGTGCCACTGTGTGCCCACCCACCACTGATATATATACGGTGGCACAGCAGCTTGCAAAGTAAAAATATATATATATTTTTTTATAATTGCAGTTGCCTGGGTGCCAGTGACTGTCAGGTCCACAGAGTGTACTGTGCCCACTGCAGTGCCACTGCCCACCCACCACTGATATATACGGTGGCAGGCATGACTTTTTTTGGATTAGTGTCTGGGGGGTCTAAAAAGCATACCTGTGAAGTTTCAGCTCTGTAGCATGTCCAGAACCAGAAAAAAAGATCATATAGGTGTAAAAGGGGTTCCCACCATCCCTGCTCTACTGAAAAATTATCTTTTTTTCTGGTTCTGGACATGCTACAGAGCTGAAACTTCACAGGTACACTTTTTAGACCCCCTAGACACTAAATCACACAAAAAAGTTCTTAAAAATTGTCATTTTTGATAGAGAGCCAATTATTGGAAAAATTAAAAAAAAAAAAATTTCTTTGTATTTATTGTCTGGGGGGTCTAAAAAGCGTACCTGTGAAGTTTCAGCTCTGTAGCATGTCCAGAACCAGAAAAAAAGATCATATAGGTGTAAAAGGGGTTGTAATTTTTTGTTAGAGAGCCAATTATTGGAAAAATTTAAAAAAAATAAAAATAAAAGATTTCTTTGGATTTATTGTCTGGGGGGTCTAAAAAGTGTACCTGTGAAGTTTCAGCTCTGTAGCATGTCCAGAACCAGAAAAAAATAGAATTAGGGTTAGGGCTAGGGTTAGGGCTAGGGTTAGGGTCAGGGCTAAGGAGTTAGAGGGGTAGGGGTAGGGCTACTAACTCTAACCCTAAGTATCTCACCGTAACCCTAACCCTAGCCCCTAACACTAAACCTAACCCTAACCCTCTAACCATAACCCTAACCCTCTAACCTTAACCCTAACCCTCTAAGCCTAGCCATAAAAATAACCCTAACCCTAAACCTAACCCTAACCCTAACCCTAGCCCTAAGCCTAACCCTAGCCCTAACCCTAATTCATATTTTTTTCTTGTTCTGGACATGCTACAGAGCTGAAACTTCACAGGTACACTTTTTAGACCCCCCAGATGCTAAATCCAAAATTTTATTTTTATTTTTTTTAATTTTTCCAATAATTGGCTCTCTAACAATTTTTAAGAACTTTTTTTGTGTGATTCAGTGTCTGGGGGTCTAAAACGTGTACCTGTGAAGTTTCAGCTCTGTAGCATGTCCAGAACCAGAAAAAAAATTAGAATTAGGGTTAGGGCTAGGGTTAGGGTTAGGGCTAGGGTTAGGGTTATTTTTAGTGCTTAGGGTTAGACGGTTAGGGTTAGAGGCGTAGGGGTAGGGTTACTAACTCTAACCCTAAGTATCTCACCGTAACCCTAACCCTAGCCCCTAACACTAAACCTAACCCTAACCCTTAAAGCCCAGTTCCTGTCCCATTTTGGTCGGTTCTGGTCTGTTTGCGGTTGTTTGCGGTGCGTTAAACGGGGAGTTTGGTCTGTCACTGTGAAGCGGGCGTAACCCTTACACTACCTGATCGATACAACATCATACCTGATCGTATACACACACTGGATGTTTTAAAGCACGTTATTCCAAACAATTTAGGAATGTTAGGTGATTTATGCCCTTTATGGAATAAAACCCGACTCTGCGTCAACTACGTAATTTTCCATGGGAGTTTTGCCATGGATCCCCCTCCGGCATGCCACAGTCCAGGTGTTTGTCCCCTTGAAACAACTTTTCCATTACTATTGTGGCCAGAAAGAGTCCCTGTGGGTTTTAAAATTCGCCTGCCTATTAAAGTCTATGGCAGTTCGCAATGTTCGCCGGTTCGCGAACATTCGCCGATGTTCGCGTTCGCCGTTCGCGAACGGCGAATTTTATGTTCGCGACATCACTAGCCACCTTGTGAACTTATTGCTTTCATTTTTAATCTGACAATTTTATGGAGCTTTGGGAGGATAGCTATCACTACATTTCTGGAGCTCCTATGCTAGATTCACTGGTAAGAAGACAGCATCTTTCTTCTCAGAGCTCTGGAGTGTTGTGATAGCTTTCCTCCTGAGGCTCCATAAAACTGTCAGATGTAAATTAAAGAAATAAATTCACAAGGTAGCATGCACCTCGCTGGACTTAACTCAGTGTATGCTGATATATTTTACAAAGCAGCTGAATTCTTAGAGTTCCACTTTAAATGTTTATTTGTCAGACTTAAACATTGGAAAAAAAAAAAAGTTACCTTATCAAAAATGCATTGGTAACCAGGCAGGATGTTAGCCGTTTCATTTACAACATCAATGGTGACATCACATGCATAGGTGTTCTACAACAGAGAAGATAAAAATGTGTCAAACGTGAATATATTACCTTTTCATGTTTTTCATTTGCTTATTAGTTGTATTAAGCACATTGATTATTAAACTTCCTAAAGGAGTAATAAATGGAGAAGAGCCAACATTTCAAACAAACAATGTAATATACACAAATAAAAGTAAAAAAGAGGCAACATGAAATTTCAGGGTGAAAGAAAAGAAAACTAGTTTTAAAAAATGTATTTTTTCATTCATTAGTAAGGTGCCAACGTATTGAGCAATGTTTTACAGAGATTGCTAATGCATCATATCAATCCCTGCAAAGAATAATGGTTAAGGCCCCTTTCACACATGCTGTCCGTTTGTCCGTTCTTCATCCATCCGTTGACGGATGAAAAATGGACATCAATGTATCTCTATGTAAAAACGGATGACAACGGATGATCATCAGTTAACATCCGTTTTCATCCGCTTCTGTCAATGTCCGTTTTTTTGAACGGATGAATGCCCTATTTTTCATCCATTAAAAAAATGGTTCAGACGAAAAACGGATGACAACGGATGAAAAACGGATAACAACTGACGAAAAACGGATGACAACTGACGAAAAACAGATGAAAACGGATGAAAAATTTATGAAAAATGGATGAAAAAACGGATGGAAAACTGATACATTTTGACGTGACTGAACTGATGATATGTGTGAAAGGGGCCTTAATGTTTCTTCCACATTCAGGGCACACAGAAGCTTAGTAAGGCTGGCTACACACATCCTGCCGGGACATTGCATTCAGACAGCAGCAACCGCCGCTGTCAGAACACAGTGATCAGTGCCTGCAGCTGATCAGCTGGAGCCACTGATGGTCTGAACATTTTAAGGCCCCTTCCACACAGGCTGTCCGATCAGGTCCGCCTGTCAGTTTTTTTAGGCGGACCTGATCAGACCTTCCATTACCTCCTATGGAGTGGCGGATGTCAGCGGTGACATGTCTGCTGACATCCGCCACAATCGGATCCGATCCTGTCTGCCAAATCAAGACGGATGGTTGTCCTATTTTCCATCCGTTTGGTGGATCGTGTATGATCAGATGAAAATGGACAGGCGGTCTGTTTTCACCCAATCTTTCCATAGAGGAGAGCGGGACTCTGTCTGTCTCTGCTCTACATAGTGAGCAGAAACTGACCTGTCATCTGTCGGCTCAGCGGATCGATCCCCCGCTGAGCAAGCGGAGTGTAAATGGGGCCTTAGTCATATCCCTTTGACAGAAGCGATCAAATAATTAACTTATGTTAATCAAGATTTTGATCAGTTTATGGCCAGGTTTAGGCTCATTTAGGTATTATCATAGCCCTCTCAGCTGTTGTAGGTGTCCAATTACCTTCTGTCCTCACCCAGCATCTCTGCACCTTTCTACATAACATTTTATGTAGGGAGGAGGAGCAAAGGGGAATAGTATAGAGTGTCATTGAGTGACAGCTCTATACTAGCTAACATCACATCCAAGATGGTAATTCACAGAAACAGCCTTAGGTCTGGATGTTTGAGTAAGCGCTGACTTTAGCGCAAAACACATTACGTTTTATGTACCTGTCATACCTGTGATGTGATTTAATAAAGATACCAAAGAG
This sequence comes from Pelophylax lessonae, assembly GCF_965119305.1. NCBI lineage: Eukaryota > Metazoa > Chordata > Amphibia > Anura > Ranidae > Pelophylax > Pelophylax lessonae. The sequence goes on from NC_138770.1 coordinate 284,633,126, forward strand.
TGCAGCAAAATTCTGGATTTTTGCATCTCTAAACAGTCTTGGGGCTTTTCGATTTAAAGTAGAGATCGATCAATTATCGGCAACACCGATATATCGGGGGCCGATATGCACTTTCCCCGATATATCAAAATCGGCCCCTGAGGTTACCGATATTGCCGATATTTAGGTAAAGTGCATGTCCTGGGGTGATGCTAGAGGCAGCATTGGAGGTAGGATGCCCGGGTCTCCCGGTGGGACGGGAGACCCAGGTGAGCTGTGGAAGGCAGCGGGAGGGGGGTCGTCCCCTCTCACTCCTTGTAATGACAGCCAAGCGGCTTCTAATCCGCATCGGTTGTCATTACAAGTCAGCCGACCGTTGGCTATGGACACCGGTACCGGGGTGATGCCTCTAGCCATAGCCGACGGTCGGCTGACTTGTAATGACAACCGATGCGGCTGAGAAGTCGCTCGGCTTGCAAGGAAGAAAATTCCCCTGGTTGTGGGACTTTTAAGGCACTGGTTTAAAGCAATTGAGTATAAACAATAGAACATTTAATGAAAATACTATTTATTATAAAAAATTACATAAATTTTAAATATGGCAAGCTATGTACAATGCATAAAATCCGCAGGCAGAAAAGTGACCACTAGACCCCAGGGATTTTCGAAGTCACAATTTATAACTCCTTCTTCAGGGGTAACCTTGGATAGCGGTATATTCTGCTATGTTGATTTGAAATTGTAGGCCTGCCAACATCATATTTAAAAACAGGTAATCAGAGTGCTCAAACCATTGACCAAGAAAGGCTGATCAGAGGTGTCAGGAAGAGTTCTTTGTTAATGAGGATCCATAAAAAGAGATCTTAACGGTGTGTGCTATCCAGCCAGCGGCTTGTTGGGGACAGCTGAAACCCAAAAGATGGAAACTCTTAGGGATGTTCAGTAGCATCAAAAATATACGTGGGAAAGGATCAACATCTTCCTGGTGAATGAGCAGCGGAGAAGTTGCTCGGCTGTCATTACAAGGAGTGGGAGGGGATGTCCTCCTCTCCCACCACTTTCCACGGCTCACCCGGGTCTCCCGTCCCACCGGGCATCCTACCTCCACCCCCGCCTCCAAAGAAAAGACCCGGTGTAGCATGAAGATGTGTCCCCGTGAAAGCCGGTATCCCTGCCGCAAGTGCGCATGCGCCGGTCTCCATGTAGAAAACCCGGAAGTGATGTCATGACATCAAATCCGGGTACTCGGCGCTGAATTAAAAAAACTGACAGCATTCAAAACAGCCAAACTTGGCGTTTTGAATGCTTTTCAGTGCCAAGGAGGGGTTTGGGGGGTCTTTTAGACCCCCAGATCCCTCCACAAGGTGTAACTTTAGAAAAAAAAATATTTTTTACATGTCCGAAAATATCGGCCGATATCGGCCAATACCGATATCCGATAACCAAAATATCGGTATCGGCATTAAAAAAATTAGATCGGTCGATCACTAATTTAAAGTAAATAAATACAAGTAAATAACATGAAAAAATACTTCAATCAATAATAGTGCTGCACTTCAAAACAAAAATAAGTTTGAAAAATAATACAATAATATAAAAATAATAATATAAAATTAATACAATTGGTATTACAAACTTTTTAATATCTCAATCACACTGAGTAAAGCCTAATAAAAGTCTCTCAGGTCAGGGGTCCACTGGATTGGATCCAAGTCACAGGCACCAGCTGTTACTTTCAGTTAGGGAGTCTTTAAACAAGACCTTCAAGATGAGATAGATACCATTGAGAGGAGAGGAGAGTGGAGATAAGGGGCAACCATTGGGGGCACATTGGACCCTTATCCCTGAGTCCAGCAAAAGCTGAAAGGCGCTATTTCACCAAGCTTAGTTGCAAGGTCACAATATTAAAGGTGAGAATCCAACTGAAGAGGGGGAGCGCATTTTTTTTATGGTGCCACAATGATTTGTTTATTTAAACTTCACCAAAGGATAAGGAAGAGTATGAACTTTGCACAATAAGGATATTGGTGATGGGGAAGATCATAACGATTTAATTTCATTAATCTTTGAATTGCACACATGTGAACTTATTAGTTTGTATCACATGCATGGCTAGTATAATTAGGTTTTACTTTGTGTGATTGAGATATTAAGAAGTTTGTAATACCAATTGTATTAATTTTATATATTTTTTTTTATATTATTGTATTATTTTTGCGATCCTTACATAGTTACATAGTTAGTGAGGCTGAAAAAAGACACAAGTCCATCCAGTTCAACCTATGTGTGTGTGTTTGCTTTTAACCGTTATTGTATACCCCCTGTATGTTGTACATTGTATACCCCTGTATGTTGTGGTCTTTAAGGTGTCCATCCAATAGTTTTTTGAAACTATCAATGCTCCCTGCTGATACGACTGCTTGCGGAAGAGAATTCCACATCCTTACCGCTCTTACAGTGAAGAACCCCTTACGCACTTTAAGGTTAAACCGCCTTTCCTCTAGTTTTAGTGAGTGGCCACGTGTCTTATTGTATTCCCTTACTCTAAATAGTTTGTTCCTTATGCTAGGGTCGCCAGTACAGTATTTGTACATTGATATCATATCCCCCCTCAAGCGTCTCTTCTCCAGAGAGAATAGGTTCAGTGCTTGTAGTCTTTCCTCATAGCCGATGTCCTCCATTCCCCTAATTATTTTTGTTGCCCTTCTCTGGACTTTCTCCAGTTCCAGCACATCCTTCCTGAGGACCGGTGCCCAGAACTGGACAGCATACTCCAGATGTGGCCGGACCAGAGTCTTGTAGAGTGGAAGAATAATCTCTTTATTTCTGGAGTGAATCCCCTTTTTTATACAACCCAGTATTCTGTTGGCTTTGCTTGCAGCGGCTTGGCATTGCATGCCACTTCCAAGCCTGTTGTCTACCAGTACCCCCAGGTCCCTTTCCATCCTAGACTCACCCAGAGGTTCCCCCCCTAGTGAGTAGCTTGCTTTCTGGTTTCTGGCCCCCAAGTGCATTACTTTACATTTTTCTACATTAAATCTCATCTGCCATGTAGTTGCCCACCCCGTTATTTTGTTCAGGTCTGCTTGCAAGATTTCCACATCCTGCATAGAAGATATTGGCATGCCTAATTTAGTATCATCTGCAAATACTGAGATTGTACTAGATATCCCCTCCTCTAGATCATTTATGAATAAATTAAACAGGATTGGTCCCAGGACAGAACCCTGCGGGACCCCACTTTCCACACCCGCCCAATCCGAGTACTCCCCATTAATCACCACCCTCTGTACTCTCCCCTGGAGCCAATTCTCTATCCAGGTACTCACCTTATGGTCCATACCTACCTTCCTTAGTTTGTACAGTAAGCGTTTGTGGGGAACGGTGTCAAAGGCCTTTGCAAAGTCCAGATACACCACATCCACAGGCTTACCTTTATCTAAGTGGCAGCTCACTTCATCGTAGAAGGTTAATAGATTGGTTTGGCATGAACGATTTTTCATGAATCCATGCTGATTACTACTTATAATACCGTTTTCATTACTAAAGTCTTGTATGTGGTCCCTTATCATCCCCTCCAAAATTTTGCAGACTACTGATGTTAGGCTGACCGGCCTATAGTTTCCCGGGATATATCTCGGCCCCTTTTTAAATATTGGTACCACGTTGGCTTTTTTCCAATCAGCTGGCACCATACCTGTCTGTAAACTATCCTTAAAGATCAAGAATAATGGTCTGGCAATCACCTGACTGAGCTCATTTAGAACCCTTGGGTGCAAGCCATCCGGTCCCGGGGATTTATTTATGTTAAGTTTCTCTAGTTTAGCTCTAAGTCTATCCTCTGTTAGCCATGGCGGCACTTCCTGAGGTGTATTATTTAGTTCGGCCTTACAAGCGGGGTTCGTGTAGCCCCCCGATTCCTTTGTGAAGACTGAAGAAAAGAAATTATTTAACACTTCCGCCTTTTCTCTGTCCTCAGTGGCCATTTTTCCTTTATCATCTTTTATGGGGCCAATGTGTTCTGGCCTCGCTTTCTTACTGTTTAATACATAAATCCTATTTGTGTTTTGAAGCGCAGCACTATTATTGATTAAATATTTACACATTTCACTTTTGAATGAGATAGTGATTGGTGTCTGCACTGCAGCTTTCTATCAGGTTTTACTTTTAATTGAATTTGTTTCGATCGTAGTAGATCGCAGGATCCTTTTTGTTATACGTAAAAAATACTTAATTATTAGTTGCAAGATTGTTGCTGAATTGAATGCTTTTTAATCATTAAAAATACAGCTTTTATCATGTACCATTCCTATTTATATGGCATTGTATTGTTAATGTCGGCCCTGCGTGGCCTGTTGTATGGTGGCATTGTTTGTTGTGGTCACCGCTATTTTATATATATACTTTGCAAATATTCAATTAAGAAGAAATTAAAAAAATAATAATATAACTGGTCCTAGTCGCGTCTTATATTTTCGCTGACAGCTTGTAAGCAGGTATAGGGAGAGTCAATATGTTTTATGGTAAAATGGTATCTTCCTTGATTTTCTGATTTTAATTTGTTACAGCCCTCTTCATGCTCCATGCTGCTTTGTTATACTCAAGGTATAGCTGTTGGTGGGGTGCAGATGGAAAAGAGTGACCACATGGGAAGTTGGATGTACTGTGTATTATACTTTGCATGTTTCCCCTTCACAGACCCCCCTGAGTGTGTATAAATATAGAGTCTGGTCTTGAATATGTGTCAGATAAGGCCCCATTCACACAGGGCGTTTTTGCAGCTGCTGTTAGGAGCGTCAGACGTTTTTTTTGCAGCCTAAAAACGCCCTCCATGTTATTCTATGGCATCATGCACACACAGGCTTTTAGCAGCTCCAAGGGGCATAGGCTTTTTAGGCTGCAAAAAAAACCCAGGGCCTGCGCTTTCTGAGGACCAGCGTCAGAGCTGTAAAAACGTCTGACGCTGCTAAAGGCTGAATAACATTGCCTAACGTTGCTTATACAGCGTTAAGCCATGTTAGACTTTTTTTTAAATCAATGGTTCCCTGTGGGATCAATGGTTTCCTATGGGAGCCAATTGATTTGAATGGAAGTCGCATCACAAGTCGGATCAGAATGGTGCGACTTGCGCTCTAAGGATCTTGAGGGGGAACTAAATGCCAAAATGGGAAAAAAACGTCATGGGGGAGGGGACGAGCGTGCGGCCCCACCCCCCTGGACCATACCAGGCCACACTCCCTCAACAGGGGGGGGGGGGGTGGGTGCTTTTGGGCAGGGGGAGATCTGCACCCCCCACCCCAAAGCACCTTATCCCCATGTCATCATAAGGGGGCGGGGTCTCCAGATGAGGTCACCGAGAGGCCACGCCCCTAATGGCTATATAACAAGCTGCATAGACTGGAGACGGCATAATCAACGGGGATTTCCTCGGAGGAGGAACGGAGGAAAAAGAAGACCAGAGGGGAGAAGAGCGGAGGGGAGAAGACCAGAGGGGAGAAGACCAGAGCGGAGAAGACCGAAAGAAGATTTTTAATAAACTTCTCAAAACGTCTCCTGTCATTATTTACATACACTGCCTTTTATAGGGTGAATGGGTACCCCATACCCATTCACATAGGGAGGGGGTCCGGGATCTGGGGGGGCCCCCTTGTTGCAGATTCCGATTAGCCCCCTTACTGCAGACCTCCACAATCACCGCCCAAGGTGCGGAAGTCTCCTGCATTTGGGCTGCAGCTCCCTGACACCCACATGTGCCGCACGATATCCCGGCTTTCAGCCACAGCAGCCTGAGCCACGGCTGTACTCCACTCACTCGGCCATGGCTGATGGCATGCTGCCTGTGTAAAGCTAGCAGTAATGTGCAACTGCCAGCACTGTCTGCAGCCTGGAAACCCACCGGGGGGCCAGGATGTCCTCACTCGCCGGAAGACCGTTGTGTTTGAGGAGGAGTCACACTGACGCTGGTCCGCACAGGCAGGTCCTCCAGAGTGTGTGAGTTCTTGCAGAGTGTGGATAGAGTGACCAGTGACACTGACGTACTCACCGAGTATATGTACATAAAAGACCTTCAAAAAATTTCCAATAAGAACAAAGACTGCTGTGCTGCAGTACGTTCGTTCCGGCTTGTGACGTCGACGCTCGCTGGTAACTCCGCCAGTGTACCTAATTTTAAATAAACTTTTATATGCTGGAACATACTTCACTATGGTCTTCCCCCGTCTTTATATTCCTATATTCGGGTGAGATGCTGTATGACTGTTCCTGTTTCTGGGAGGTGATACATGGATCCCTTGGGAGTATCTACTGGCATTTTCTGGGGCTGATCATCTTGCTTTAAGCACAAGGCGTTTGGTGACCATTGTGAGAGCAGTGGTCATAATCATTCGGTAAGAGGCCAATTGGCTACCTTATGTGTGGTGGAGGTTTTCACTGTTCCAGTCACTGAGTTTACGGATTTTCACTTACCAAGGTGTCTTTGGTGGATTGGACTGCTCCATAATATCATCTTGAAGTGGACTTATGTTTTAACATTATACATATACAAGTCAATTTATAGCGCTGCATTTTATATCTTATATTGTCTTCATCACATTGTGGTTAATGCTAGCTGCTTTTTTCTGGTAGCGCGGATATTCAGTTGGTTTATATACTAAAGTTATGAAAATTCTCTTACGACAAAAAAAAAAATTCTAAAGTGGTGTAATGTGTTGTAATGTATTGTATTTTCGGACAAAAACTGTGCTGATTAAACGAAAATCGTACAAACTGGTATTGAACGAGAACGTTTTTTGTGCTTGTCCCATCACATAATTTTGCATGAATTGACGTGATCGGCTCTTGAAAGCTGTGCAGTAATGATCACATCTCATACGATCGCTTGGAAAGTGGTATTTTTCATACGATTTTCTGATCGTGTAGGGGCCATAACACTCAATCACGCTTAATCATTGCTGCAGGTGAGAATCATATGAGTAATCCCCCACAATATTCATACATGATCATAAAATCCATTCTGTATTTACAGCCTTTTAAATTGTATATGTATAGAATCAAGGCCAGGCTTCCACAATTCAAAATGTATGTGTTACACTTACGCTATCTTGTTCAATGGCACATTCATCTCCCAGAATAGTATGATCAGACTTTGAACAGTTGGTGGCTTTTATTTTGAATTTTAAATTATACTGTTTCTTCTGTGTTGCCTGGAGATTCAAAATCAGAACAATTATACTAAAATGCATACCACAAATAGAACAACAGAATAAAATTGTGTTACAAAACCTGAAAAACATCTTAGCTATCTTCATTTTTTAAGTTCCTCCTTCAGTTAGATCTTACCAAGGTTCTGACAAGTCTACAAACTATATTCCTGATTTCAGCTGTTTTTTTTAGAGAATATTTGAAAATGAAAGAAAGAATTTGCTTGGTTTTCTAGGCAGTACCTCCACGCTTTATCTCCTATTTTTTTTCTTTTTTTTTCTCCTCAAATATTTGTATTGAAAATGAGCAATTTACAAACCTCAAACAGAAACAGAAAGGGGTAGATTTACATAGCTTGTATCTAACCCACTACTTACGTTTTACTGATTTGATATCCTGCAATTTTAATCACAGTAACATATGTGTAAATCGGTAACTATTACCAAATTATTAATTTATAACTATATTTTATATCTCATCTCTTATTTTTTGCTAAACACAGAGAATGGAGAATGATATGGAACACCAAGCTCAATTTCAAATGAGTGCTGCAATATCTTCATACAAATGTTCAAGACTGTTGTTTTAAATGATCTATAGTATGGAAGTTTCAGATTGAAAATACATTTCCATATCTGGGAACTGTTAAAAATCAGAATTTTTAAAAGGATGGGGGTGGAGTAATGGGTGGGGATAATAACAGCAAATAGTGGGTATGGCAAAATTGTACTAACACTGGGAGAGACCCCTAAAATATGAGCCTACCTACAAGGTGCAGGAGTCAGAAGTATGTAATGTAAATGGTCCATGGGTCCAAGTTGGTTAACGTACATGCTTACGGACATCGATACGTCACTTCCGGTACGGTGGAACGCACGACGGGACCAAGGAGACATCCCGAGCGCACACCGCAACCAGGAAACGACACCAGAACAGCTCCGTACTTATTATCGGCCTGTTTATTCTGCACAAAATGTGAGTGTTACTCTTTATTTATTTCAAAAAAAGCTTTATTACTGAGTTACACTATTGTGAGCTTCTTTCCTCTATATATGTATACCGGGCCATTGAGAACTACAGACATCTGATCTCCAAGAATTTCCAACCAGGTTCCTTACTGGGACAAAAGCCTTTTTGACCCTTTCAGCTATACAGCTTAGGGGTGATTTGAGTCCGGTAAGTTAAACATCTAAAGGGGGAGGATTGGCACATTCCACAGCACTGGATTGATGGCATGATTCTGCACTTCTCTTCTGGCACTTAAGCACCTTTGGATTTATGTGGACACTTGCTGATATCACTTTTATATATATTCATATCACTTTTTATGTATATTTATATATCTATTGGACTATTACTATCTTTACTTTTTTTTTATATTTATTGGATTATCACCATTTATTGAATTATCACGCTGAATTATTCCACATTTTATGATACCCTATTATTGGGTACTGTATATGCTTAGATTCTTTTTTGCACATGATTTGCACGTTGCACTTTATGATTATTTATAATCATTTGGTGTGAATATTTATTAGTATTTATTGTGGTATTATAAACCTTTCTGCGCTGTACATTGGCACTTTATATTGAGAAATTTGGTTTTACCTGATTTTTGAACAGCAGCATTTAGGTTAATGCACGATTTTATTTATCCATAGCGCGGTACACTTTTATCTTTTATGGTACTATATATTGTATCATTTTTGAAAAATTTATTCTGGCGGCTCAAGCAAACCACACAGAGAGCACTATGACTGCATGTGTGTGGGGATGTGGGACCCTCAGAATGATGTGTCATGCATTTTAGAAATGTGCGATTGTCATTGAGAATGTAAACCAACTCTGTGTATAAGGGGCCCCCTGAACCTGAAGTACCCCAACCCTCCAAGGTCTAAATCTGGCTCTGACAAAGACATTTAATTATATAAAGTTGATCTTTAGGTAAAACTATAGATACAGGGAAAAAAAACGACATATACTGTATGATGCAATTTGTTAATGATCTTAAGTGTCTAATTACATTTGTATATTGCATTTAAAGCATTCTAAATTATGTTAGGACAACCCATTTATTTGAATGGGCTGTGTAATGCACCAAAAATCACAGCAAAAACGTGCATGCTTCAATTTTAGTACATAGGTGACGGGGGGAGATACTGTATGTTAGGGGGCCACTGCGTGTAACTGCAGTACAGTAGTACTAGTCTGGTCTAACAGAGTGTTTTTTTTTTTTTGCTTTACTGATTCCCCTTTGTATTTGCAGTCCATTAATCACAAGCAAATGACTTGCAAATGCTGTTTAAAGTGCCCCTGTCACAGGGAAAAAAAAACAAAGCCACCTTGTAAAAGAAGAATTTGAATAATTAAATCTTCAGCAAGTGGTGTTTTACCTGTCATTACTTTTCCAGGTGTTATCTTCCCTCCATTTGTTGCTGCAGCCCAACACGTCTGGATGTGTTGCATAGTGTGTCCCCCACTAAGCACTGTGTATTTTCTCACCAACTACTTCAGCAAAACCGTGTTTTGTAGTCAGTGGCGGCTGGAGCTCAAAATTTTTTTTGGGGGGGGGGGGGGGGGGGGGCGCAAACAGAAAAATGTTGCTTTGCGGCAAAAAACGCTGTAAAAAATTGCGTGACTTTGAGGTCGCAAAAGTGTGAAAGGGGCCTTCAATAATTAAGGTATAGAGTACCCCCTTTCAAAGCAGAGAGACCAGCGTGCCCCCTTTCAATGCAGAGAGACCAGCGTGCCCCCTTTTAATGCAGAGAGACCAGCATGCCCCCTTTCAATGCAGAGAGACCAGCGTGCCCCCTTTCAGTGCACAGTGACCAGCGTGCCCCCTTTCAATCCACAGTGACCAATGTGCCCCCTTTCAATGCAGTAACCAGTGTACATGCCCCCTTCAATGCAGTGACCAGCGTACATGTCCCCTTCAATGCAGAGATCATTGTACATGCCCCCAATGCAGTGACCAGCGTATATGCACCCAATGCAGTGACCAGCGTGCGTGCCCCCTTCAATGCAGTGACCAGCATACATGCCCCCAATGTAGTGAGCAGCATACATGCCCCCAATGCAGTGACCAGCATACATGCCCCCAATGCAGTGACCAGCATACATGCCCCCAATGCAGTGACCAGTATACATGCCCCCAATGCAGTGACCAGTATACATGTCCTCAATGCAGAGATCAGCGTGCGTGCCTCCAATGCAGTGACCAGTATACATGTCCCCAATGCAGAGGTCAGCGTGCGTGCCTCCAATGCAGTGACCAGCATACATGTCCCCAACACAGAGATCAGCGTGCGTGACTCCAATGCAGTGACCAGTATACATGTTCCCAATGCAGTGACCAGTATACATGCCCCAATGCAGTGACCAGTATACATGCCCCCAATGCAGAGATCAGTATACATGTCCCTAATGCAGAGTTCAGCGTGCGTGCCTCCAATGCAGTGACCAGCATACATGTCCCCAATGCAGAGATCAGCGTGCGTGCCTCCAATGCAGTGACCAGCGTGCGTGCCCCCTTCAATGCAGTGACCAGCATACATGCCCCCAATGTAGTGAGCAGCATACATGCCCCCAATGCAGTGACCAGCATACATGCCCCCAATGCAGTGACCAGTATACATGCCCCCAATGCAGTAACCAGTATACATGTCCCCAATGCAGAGATCAGCGTGCGTGCCTCCAATGCAGTGACCAGTATACGTGTCCCCAATGCAGAGGTCAGCATGCATGCCTCCAATGCAGTGACCAGTATACATGTCCCCAACGCAGAGATCAGCGTGCGTGACTCCAATGCAGTGACCAGTATACATGTTCCCAATGCAGTGACCAGTATACATGCCCCCAATGCAGTGACCAGTATACATGCCCCCAATGCAGAGATCAGTATACATGTCCCCAATGCAGAGTTCAGCGTGTGTGCCTCCAATGCAGTGACCAACATACATGTCCCCAATGCTGAGATCAGCGTGCGTGCCTCCAATGCAGTGACCAGTATACATGTCCCCAATGCAGAGATCAGCGTGAATGCCTCCAATGCAGTGACCAGTATACATGCCCCCAATGCAGTGACCGGTATACATACCCCCAATGCAGTGACCAGTATACATGTCCCCAATGCAGAGATCAGCGTGCGTGCCCTCTTACTTGGAGCAGCGGCGGTGGTGATCGGCTCCTCCTCAGTCCCCCGAATGGCTTCTTCTGCTCGGTCCCGGCGCGTCTCCTCCAGTACTTCCGGTCCCGCCTCCTCCTCGGCCAATGGCATGGGGTTTGCCTTGCGGCCAATCATGAAGCGCGTATCGGACGCGCTTCCTGATTGGCCAGGAGGAGGATCGGTGTGACAATAGCGAATTTTCATTCGCTATTGTAACACAATAAGTGGGCTCGGGACGCACTGCTCTGCGCCCCGGGACCATCCTTTCCATCTCCCTATTAGAGCCTCTGGCTCTAATCAGGTGATGAAAAAAAAAAGAAATCCCCATTGAACTCCATGCGTCCGGCGCCCTTGCATGCAGATTAGTGGGCCGGACGCATGGATGGGGGGGCGGCGCCCCTGCGCCCCTAACGAGCCGGCCGCCACTGTTTGTAGTGACATAGCAGTTGGCAGAAAGAATTATACCACCCAGCGGAGGACACACTTGAAAGTGGTTAATAGCAGTGGCAGCAGCACCCAGAACTCTTCAGGACAGTGAAGATTTAACACACTTCATACTGGAAAGATTATTTTAAAACTTTATCTTTCACAGGGTGGCTTTGTTTTATGTTTTCCTACACAACGGGTTCACTTTTATCCTGCTCACCCTCTCTCTGTCTAGTTTCAGTTGGCTTAAAGCCCAGTTCCATGAATAGCACAGTTTGTGAATAAAAATAAAAGCTGTAACGGAACCGCGACCCACGCTGAGCTTGTGGACTTCCATCAGTATATGGCTTCCTTCAGTCTAGAACATAGATATCAAATATCCTAGCCGTCCCCATACAAAGCTAGCCGACAACTTAGCTTGTACAAGTTCTTTATTGAACTGTTTCACACTCAATATTTACAAGGAAACTTCCCCCTCCTGATCAAATTACCACCCCAGTTCAGGTGGGCCTGACTACATTATCATATGCAGATGAAATTGTATACAGAAATATAATTACCCTGAACTTATTATCTAAAGGACAACCAACACAAACCGTATTCTACTTTTCTACCAGTAACTAATAGATGGCAATGATTCAATCAACCTGAGCCAATTAACTAGCAGACTGTCGTCCTCGAGCTCCTGAGATACAATACACATTATCATAAGTGTAAACACAGAACCCCAAGTAGATAACAGGTGAGTAAATTAGCATATTCAACATTGTCTGGAAGACAGGTGGTTGAGCTGATGATATTAGCATCTGCTACCAGTTTTACTGTCTTGGGGAGACATTACTCCAAGGGCCTCACATATAGTGTGTTTAGTGTTAGGCCTCATGTACACTACAGCTGGAAAACTGACGTTTAGAAGCATTTGGGCATTTTTTTCAGCAGCCCCTGAAACTCTACTCAATGTTATCTTATGGGTACATATACACTCAGGCGTTTATAGTAGTTTAGAAGCAGCCGAGAGGGAGAGAAAGAGAGAATGGAAAAACCAAGGTTGCCATATTTTAATGTATTTTGAAACTCTGCCCTGCAGAGTAGCCTCTATTGTAATGTGTTTTATAGTGTATGTATTGTGGTTTTTGTTTCATCTATGCTTAGAGAGGACAATTTTCAAGGCCCTGGCTATTATATGCTTAGAAGCTGTTGTAACCTGGAGTAGTTATTTAAATTAGGGCCGAGTAAGGTCTTCAGGGCGCCTATTTGCTAGAACTATTGGAGGGTTTGGTGTCATGATGTTTAAGCACCATCAGCAGGTGTATTTCAGGATAACTGAATTAGAGTGGAGTGAACTACTATCAATAACATATTCCCTGTATATATCTCAAGGTTTAGTTTTCAATTTGGATTGCAATGAGCTTTATGGCATTAGTATACCTACCATTTTTCTTGTAGCTTCTGTAAAATTGGCCATGTTGTAAAGGTTTGTGTGGTTCCCTAAATTATATTCTTCAATAAACTTCTTTATCAAAGCCTGTATCTCCGGGTCAACTCTTTGTATAACAACAGGGCAGTAAAGGCAAAACCCTAAAGAAGCAAAAATGTTTACTTTTATAATCATTTTACTACAATAATCCAGTATCACTGTGTGGTATTATGCATGTAACATAGTCTGTTATGTTATATATTTTATATAAATTCCCTTCTTTTTGAAATTAAACCGCAGGGAATAAAATGTTAGAGATAAAATCTAACCTCTCCCATTTCTATCCCCCCAGCTTCACTTTATTTGAGTATTTATGATCATCAGAGTAGTGCAATATTAAAAACAGTCAACATTGGCAAAAAAAATTTCCATAAGGAAACCATATTTGTTTTTTCTTTTTTTAATATTCATGGTCCATGTATCTGCATTATATACACTGTTCAATTTTATATACATTGTTTACAATAGAAGTGTCCTAAACATTTTTTCAATTTTAGTGAAAAAGTAGGAAACTCCTTCTACCCTAACAGTTTGTTTGAAGGAGTTTTCCATTTAGGACCCAGGGTGTTCTACTTAGTTCCACTCTGATAGTTGTTTTCTACTTAATCCTCCTTTTCTTCTGCAGAAAACTGAGAAGCTTGTCAATTAACGCAATCCCTTTTCAAGCCTTTTATTGGCTTTCATCATCTCACTAACAAGTGTTGTGCAACAAGAGCAGCAATCAGTAAGCAGGGCTCTAAGGAATTTGAGAAGCAAGACAATTACACTTCAGCAGAATCAAAGGGCAAAGAGTGTTTTTTATTCTAACTAAGGATCGAAAATGGCTTTAAAATGTTTATAAGATGTATATAAATTATATATATATATATATATATATATATATATATATATATATGTTTATATATATATGTTCTTAAGATGTTTATATCTATAAACAGCAGTGTAGGGCTCGGTTCACGACTTTGCACTGCGACTTCCTTCTGATTTGATCCGACTTGGATGCTATTTAAGAGCCTGTACAAGGACTGAAATCACACCCAAGTCAGACCAAAGTAGGGCAGGAAACTTTTCTGAAGTCAGAGCAACTTGTGTAGTATCAGTTAAAGTGTTACTAAACCCACAACAGTAAAATCAGTCTTGATATGCAGTAAAGCATGCTTGTTATACTCACCGTGGAACCGAAGGGGTTAATCTTCTGCATTGTGTAAAAAGGCTGCTTGATCCTGTATGCCCAGATCCTCCCCTTCTTCCACTGACTCCAAAACATGTCTGGATAACACAGAGCCTTTGGAGTCAGGCTGCACATGCTCAGTTTGGTGTGTATTGCTAGAGAGGTTTTTTTTTCTTGGGAGAGTGCATGTTATCAGCACAGAGCCAATCAGCACTGTCCAGACATGTCCAGACAGAGGGTCAGGAGCTCTGCAACCTCATAGGACAGCTCAGTGCAGTTTCAAAACTCCTCCTACAAGCTTCACCAGGAACTGATAGAAATAACAAGACTGCTATATACTGCTGATGAGAAAAGGTATTTAGCAGCTTATGTTTACTAAAATAATTGTATTTCTAGGTTCTGTGTACTGTGGAGACCAGATAAAGTAAATGCAGGGTCCTGGGTTTAGTAACACTTTAAGACGGCTCTCATAAGGAAATATTGAATTTGACATGTCATCCAACGTGGGGATCTCACAAGTCAAATCCCATGTTGCAGCAGGGTGTAACGAGGCTAAAGGTGAGATTGCATTCAACACCTTGTTTGGTGGATAAAGCAACAACAACAAATCTCCCCAAAGCATTAACAAGCCCCTCCCTCAACATAGATCTCTCCTAGCAACAACTATAACATAAGACCTATCCCCACCAACAATAGATCCTCCACCAATAACAATAGACTTCCAAAGCAACAACAGACCCCCCCTCACGTCGTACAAAAATGGATCCCCTCCAGCTACAATAGATCCCCCAGCAGCCAGCATCGGTAGACCCTTCAGCACACCCCAGCACCCCTTGTATACATTCAGTACTGGAGGTGGCAGAACTGCGTTCCCCCCGCGTTCCTGCTGACAAAAAGCCCTTGTTTAAACTGACTACATTTTATATACATATATACTGTATATATATATATATATATAGTTTTTTTTTTTTTTATAACAATGGTATGTCAAAGTGTTTAACAGATCGTTGCTTTTATACATATACCTACCTGTAGTATTATAAATAAACGTTTTACCTGTGAAGGAACATTCCGAAAGGATATCCCTGACTCCTCCATTTGGATTCACTATTACCTTGGTCAAACAGCGTCCTCTATCCTGCAAAAACAATTTTTTTTTTTATGTTCATTATCAATATTTATCAACTTATTTTTTTTTTCTGCTGCTTATTAATAAAGGAAAAGCTTTTGGAAAGTCAGAATGCAATAAACAACTCTTCCAATTATACTATGTCAATTTATGCAAGGTTCACACCTGTATTAGCCCCCATCATTTAGTGTTGCCTAAAGTGGATCTAGCATTAGAAATATTTTTTCATGATAACGCTCAACTCAAGGCAACTATATAAAACAGAATGAATGCAGCTATTTATTTACTAATATATCCTTGATTCTTTTTTTAATACAAGCAGTGCAGGTACCTGAATTTGATTTGGTATCCATCTCTTGCAGTCCCTGTACAGCAAAGTTCAGACTGGATGTGGAAGAAACTACAGGAGAAGCCAGTCGGTTTGGCTGTGTTGCAAGTAGCATGGTGATAGGAAGGGAAAGCAAAGCGACAGAGAATTGAATTCATCGGTCTTCTTCTACTTCCAGAGTGGGGGTGAAGAATAGGCCTGTAAGTGTTACTGAAATGCAGCAGGAAAAAATCCTGTCTCCTCCCCTGACAGACAAGGTTGTGAAATGTGGCAGAGCTTTGTAAACCATTATGTTTTTTCTTTGACTTTACTGCTATCGCTAGGGTGCTGATAAGCCCCCTATATGAAAGCATTTTATAGATGACAGGCCTTCTTCCTTGTGTCTGCCTGCCCTCTGCCCAAGCAAATTGGGAGGGTTGAAAGTCCCCAATTTGCTGTTCACCTGGTTCTGCAGGCTAGGATTTGACAGACCGGAATCCTGAAGTGCTCAAGACTGAGTGCTTCCTGGTTCATTCTATGCAGAGTAGATCAAGACTGAGTGCTTCCTGGTTCTTTCTATGCAGAGTAGAACAAGACTGAGTGCTTCCTGGTTCATTCTATGCAGCGTAGAACAAGACTGAGTGCTTCCTGGTTCATTCTATGCAGCGTAGAACAAGACTGAGTGCTTCCTGGTTCATTTTATGTAGAGTAGATCAAGACTGAGTGCTTCCTGGTTCATTCTATGCAGAGTAGAACAAGACTGAGTGCTTCCTGGTTCATTTTATGCAGATTAGATCAAGACTGAGTGCTTCCTGGTGTCACGGAACCATGAACCAGACGTGCAACAACAGATAAGTGAAAATAAGAAAGCTTTATTGAAAATCAAGCTGTAAAGCAAAAGTCCAAACGGAAGGCGAAACCGAGGCAGAGTCCTTGCGAAGCCAGAGGTCAGGAACCAGGAGGGTAGTCAGACGAAGCCAGGATCAGGAACCAGCAGGGTAGTCAGACGAAGCCAGGATCAGGAACCAGCAGGGTAGTCAGACGAAGCCAGGATCAGGAACCAGAAGCAGCAGCAGTCTTAGAAGCATGTGAACACAGGAGGACCAAGCAAGGAACTGAAGCCACAGACCTCCCATATATATGAGCCAGGCATCCAGCTCCTCCCAGTGGGAAGGAGGAGCCGCAGGGTGGGAGGCTACAAGAAACCCAGAAACCAAGATGGCCGCCAGCAAATGTCAAACGAAGGAGAACAGCAAGAAGGTAAGACCATGACAGTACCTCCCCCTCAAGGGCCCCTCCTCCGCGGAGTAAAGAACGGTTTCTGAGGGAAGCGTGCGTGGAAGGCTCGGAGCAAGGCAGGAGCATGGACATCTGCGGAGGGAACCCAGGAACGCTCCTCTGGACCATAACCACGCCAATGAACCAAAAACTGCACCCGACTGCGGACCAGGCGTGAGTCCAGGATATTGCTCACCTCATACTCCTCACGATTGCCCACTTGGACCGGACGGGGCCGAGGAACCGAGGAAGTGAAACGATTACACACCAGTGGCTTCAACAGGGAGACATGAAACACGTTGGAGATCCGCATGCCGGGAGGAAGCGCAAGGGCATAGGCTACCGGGTTTACCCTGCGAAGCACTCGGAAGGGACCAACAAAGCGAGGCGCCAGCTTGGGAGTGGGCACTCGAAGGTTGAGGTTGCGGGTGGACAACCATACACGGTCTCCGGCCTGGTAGGAAGGAGCAGGCGCTCGTCTGCGATCAGCCTGGAGTCTCTGGCGCTGCACAGAAACCTCAAGGGACCTCTGGATCTGTACCCAAGAAGCACGTAGGACGGAAAGGTGATCCTCCACAGCCGGAATATCCTGGGGAGAGAATACCTCCGGTAACACGGCAGGTTGGAACCCATAATTGGCCATGAAGGGAGACGTCCCAGAGGAAGAGTTCACCGCCGTGTTCCTGGCAAACTCAGCCCAAGGCAGGAGGTCAACCCAATTGTCTTGGTGGTCGGAGACATAGCAACGAAGGAATTGTTCCAAGGCCTGATTGGATCGTTCTGCGGCCCCATTGGACTGAGGGTGGTAGGCCGAGGAGAAGGAGAGATGAATCCCCAACTGGGAGCAAAAGGCGCGCCAGAACCTGGACACAAACTGACACCCCCGATCCGACACAATCTCCTTGGGCAAACCGTGCAACCGGAAGACCTCCCTGGCAAAAATCGTGGCCAACTCCTGTGCAGAGGGTAACTTCTTGAGAGGAACACAGTGGCACATTTTGGAAAATCGATCCACAATCATGAGAATGACCGTATGGCCTCGGGATGCAGGAAGGTCCACAATGAAATCCATCCCCAGGTGTGACCATGGGCGCTCCCCGGGGGCTATGGGTTGCAGAAGGCCCAACGGAAGGTGCCGAGGGGACTTACTCTGGGCACAAACGGAGCATGCCGCTACATATGCGGCGATGTCGGAACGTAGGGAAGGCCACCAGAACAGACGTGAAACAGCCCAGGACAGCTGATTCTTTCCAGGATGCCCCGCGGTCTTGGAGTTATGGTAGGTTCGCAACAACCGAGTGCGCAACTCCTCAGGCACAAAACATCTACCGTTGGGTCTCTCAGAGGGAGCACCAGATTGAGCCGCCAAAATCTGCTCACCCAGGGGAGAGGTCAGGCTGGTGCGAATGGCGGCCAGGATCTGATTCGGAGGTATGACCGAAGTCGGAATCGACTCCTCCCTGGACAGGTCGGAGTACTGCCGTGATAAGGCATCCGCCCTGATGTTCTTGGAACCGGGTAGGTAGGAGACCACGTAATTAAAACGTGACAAGAACAGAGCCCATCTGGCCTGACGTGGTGTCAATCTCTTGGCCTCAGAAAGGTAGGTCAGATTCTTTTGGTCCGTCAGGATGAGGACCGGAACCACCGAACCCTCGAGCAAGTGCCTCCATTCTTTAAGGGCCTGCACGATAGCCAATAACTCCCTGTCACCAATCTGGTAGTTGCACTCCGCGGAAGACAGTTTCCGGGAGTAAAACCCACAAGGAAGCAGAGGACCCTCTGGTGTTCTACGCTGAGACAGAAGGGCGCCTACTCCCGTCTCAGACGCGTCCACCTCGAGGACAAAGGGCAACCCAGGGTTGGGATGCGACAGAATCGGAGCCGACACAAAGGCGGACTTTAGAGCCTCAAAAGCTCGGATGACCTCGAGCGGCCAGACCTGGGAATTACTGCCCTTCCTGGTCAGATCCGTGAGAGGCTTGGCTAGCATGGAAAAGTCCCTGATGAACTTCCGATAATAATTGGCGAAGCCCAAAAAGCGCTGCAGGGAGCGAAGACCACTGGGCTGGGGCCACTGTAAGACAGCCGAAACCTTCTCAGGATCCATGGAGAACCCCTCAGCGGAAATGATGTAACCTAAGAAGGTTACCTGGGATCGGTGAAATTCGCATTTCTCAAGCTTACCGAACAGCTTGTTCTCTCGTAACCGTTGCAACACTCGTCTGACATCCAGAATGTGGGTCTCCATGGATTCAGAATATACCAAGATGTCATCCAAATAGACCACCACACACTGCTGCAACAGGTCACGGAAAACATCGTTAATGAATTCCTGAAAGACTGCGGGCGCATTGCACAACCCAAAGGGCATAACCAAGGATTCATAATGACCGGTCCTGGTGTTAAAAGCGGTCTTCCACTCATCGCCCGCCTTGATCCTTACGAGGTTATATGCCGCCCTCAGGTCGAGTTTGGTAAAGACCGTGGCCCCTTTAAGGCGATCGAACAGCTCGGAAATCAAGGGTATCGTGTAAGCGTTCTTGATCGTGATGCGATTGAGACCCCTGTAATCGATGCAAGGCCTCAACTCACCGCCCTTCTTTTTCACAAAGAACAATCCAGCCCCTGCCGGGGACGAGGATTTGCGAATGTGTCCGCGTGAAAGCGCCTCCTTCACGTACTCCTCCATGGCCTCATTCTCCGCTACCGACAGTGGATAGACCTTGCCACGAGGAGGAACGGCACCAGGTTGTAACTCGATGGCACAATCGTATGGGCGGTGCGGAGGTAGGGCAACCGCGCGCACCTTATCGAATACATCCCGGTACTCCTCGTATTCAGGAGGCAACAGAGAGTCCGAGGAAGTACACAGCAACTTGACAGGCCCATGGATGCAACTAACCCCACACTGCGGTGACCACGAGAGGATCTCAGCCGATCTCCAATCGAAAGTCGGATTATGCTTCTGGAGCCAGGGGTACCCCAAGACCACCGAGTAGTGTGGAGACGAAATAACTTGGAAGCAGACCGACTCTCTGTGAACGGCACCAATGGCTATCCCCACTGGAAGGGTCTCATGAGTCACGTGTGGCGGCAGAAGGGTTCTGCCGTCTATCGCCTCAAGAGCCAGTGGAGAACCTCGGGCCTGCAGAGGAATGGAATTGGAGGCAGCGAACACACTATCAATGAACAAACCACCAGCACCAGAGTCCACCAACGCCTGGGTCATCACTGAGCCCCCGACCCAGGAGAGGACAACAGTGATCAGTGGTTTGTCAACACGGGAAACCGGGGACGAGGAGACTCCACCCAAGATCTGCCCCCAACAGGATCTCAGGTGCGAGCGTTTCCCGGACGGTTCGGACATGCCAACCGAAAATGCCCACCGAGACCACAGTACATGCATCGACCCTCGCGTCTTCGGAGTACCCTCTCCCCCTCGGACAGGCGAGCAAAGCCCAGCTGCATGGGTTCACCCCCAGCCAAGTCATCCCCAGGAGGCGTGGGAGGAGAGGGAGGCACGGGTGGGACAGCAAAGGTAGGCGCCAATCTGTTAGGAGGTCTCCGCAAACTCTCCTTAAAGGAAGGTCTCTCCCTGAGTCTGGTGTCAATCAAAATCAAGAAAGAAATAAGAGACTCGAGCTCCACTGGTAGGTCCTTAGCTGCAACCTCATCCTTCAAGGCATCCGAGAGACCATGAGAGAAAGCAGCGACCAGAGCCTCATTATTCCAGCCCACCTCTGCTGCCAGGGTACGAAACTCAATGGCGTATTCAGCTACGGATCGTGAACCCTGTCTGATGGACATAAGGAGCTTCGCAGCAGAGGCAGCACGAGCCGGCACATCGAATACCCTCCGAAGAGAAGCAACAAAACCGGAAAACTCGGCAACCACCGGATTGTTGTTCTCCCATAAAGGGCTGGCCCAGGCCAAGGCCTTGTCCGAGAGCAGCGAAATTAATAAGCCCACCTTAGATCTCTCAGTAGGAAAGGCATGTGGCAGCAACTCGAAATAAATGCCCACCTGGTTAAGGAAACCTCGGCACTGAGTTGGCTCTCCCCCAAAGCGCTGTGGAAGGGGGGCAGAACCGGTCATACCCCGAAACACCGCAGGCGCAACAACAGGTGTCGGGGTAGACTCTGGCGCAACAACCGGAGCGGCAGTAGGAGCGGACCCAGGAGCGACAACCGACCCATCGGCAACGGGAGCGAAATGAGCCGTGCGTTCAAGCAGGGTTTGCAACGCCACGGCGAACCGACCCAACAGGTGATCCTGCTGATCAAGTCTGGCAACCAGCGTGGGTAGCGAGGATGGCCCTGTACCGTCAGAATTCATGGCTTGGTCCTAATGTCACGGAACCATGAACCAGACGTGGAACAACAGATAAGTGAAAATAAGAAAGCTTTATTGAAAATCAAGCTGTAAAGCAAAAGTCCAAACGGAAGGCGAAACCGAGGCAGAGTCCTTGCGAAGCCAGAGGTCAGGAACCAGGAGGGTAGTCAGACGAAGCCAGGATCAGGAACCAGCAGGGTAGTCAGACGAAGCCAGGATCAGGAACCAGCAGGGTAGTCAGACGAAGCCAGGATCAGGAACCAGAAGCAGCAGCAGTCTTAGAAGCATGTGAACACAGGAGGACCAAGCAAGGAACTGAAGCCACAGACCTCCCATATATATGAGCCAGGCATCCAGCTCCTCCCAGTGGGAAGGAGGAGCCGCAGGGTGGGAGGCTACAAGAAACCCAGAAACCAAGATGGCCGCCAGCACATGTCAAACGAAGGAGAACAGCAAGAAGGTAAGACCATGACACCTGGTTCATTGTATGCAGAGTAGATCAGGTAACAAATAATGTTTATCCACTTGCCGACCAGCCGCTATACTTATACTGCGGTAGGTTGGCTCTGTACTACGAAACAACATACCTGTATGTCGCTTCCGGAGACAGCTAGTGGGGGTATGCACACACGCCGATTGGCCACAGGGGGAGCCAATCAGAGAATCGAGTTGACGCAATGTCTGCCGGGCACCCGCGATTGCTCCCTGTGGAGACAGAACGGCGGTCTGCCGATGTAAACACGGCAGGCCACTGTTCTGTCAGTGATGAATACAGGGATTCTGTATTCCTCCTATTTAGGAACACAGGTCTCTGTGTTCATACAGCAAGCCCATCCCCCTCCTAGTTAGAAAGCACCCTCTAGGGACACATTTAACCCCTTGATCACCCCTGGTGTTAACCCCTTCCCTGCCAGTGTCAGTACAGTAACAGTACATATTATTAGCACTGATTACTGTAGTAATGTCACTGGTCCCCCCAAAAGTGTAAAAAATGTCAGTCAGGTGTCCGATCTGTCTGGCACAATGTCGCAGTCCCGCTAAAGATCGCTGATTGCTGCCATTACTAGTAAAAAAAAATGACATAAATTTTTCCCCTAGTTTGTAGGCGCGATAACTTTTGCACAAACCAATATACACTAATTGGGATTTTTTTTTACCAAATATATGTAGCAGAATACATATTGGCCTAAAATTATGAAAAAATTAGATTTTTTGATTTTTTTCATTGGGAATGTTCTATAGCAGTAAGTAAAAAATATTGCTTTTTTTTTTTTTTTTTAGAATTGTCACTCTTTTTATTGTTTATAACGCAAAAAATATATATTGCACAGGTGATCAAATACCACCAAAAGAAAGATCTATTTGTGGGGACAAAGGTCATCAATTTTATTTGGGTACATGTCGCACGACAGCGCAATTGTCAGTTAAAGTAACGCAGGGACGTATCACAAAAAATGTCCTGGTCATTAAGGGGGTAAAACCTTCCGGTCCAGAAGTGGTAAATGTACACTAAATTGTCAAAAGTATTGGGACACCTGCCTTTACACGCACGTGAACTTCAAGGGCATCCCAGTCTTAGTCTGTAGGGTTCAATATTGGGTTGGCAAACAGCTATAACAGCTTCAACTCTTCTGGGAAGGCTATCCACAAGGTTTAGGAGTCCTGAACGAGATGGCCTGGCTCGCAATTACCGCTCTAATTCATACCAAAGGTGTTCTATCGGGTTGAGGTCAGGACTCTGTGTAGGCCCTCCATCCCAAACTCTCCCATCCATGGGCACTGAGGAGGCAGCACTGATAGGCACTGATAGGCTGCACTGATGGGCACTGATGTTGCTAATATAAGCATTGAACCTAAATGTATTATTTTTAAAGCCTCCTTTTGCAGTAACAAAGCAGCCAAATGTAAATGTTGCTTCTTTAGTCAGATTTTACAACTTTGACTTTTGGGCTGTTTATAAGGATGTTTTGGCATTAATGCCAATTTTATCCTCACTAAAGCTAAATGTGATTTTTTGTTCATTTTCACCAGATTGTTCTTAAATCCTATGAGGAGGTTTTTTTTTTTTTTTAGAAAAAATATTGCCAGTTTTCTTTGAACTGGTGAAATAAACTGGCTATATTAAATACAGCTATAGAAACACATATTAATCTTGCCTTCTGGGCACTTTTACCTCCTTCCTGCCCAGGCCAATTTTCAGCTTTCAGCATTGTCACACTTTGAATGACAATTGCGCTGCCAAGCAACACTGTACCTATATGAAATGTTTATAATTATTTTCACACAAATATAGCTTTCTTTTGGTGGTATTTAATCACCACTGGGTTTTTTATTTTTTGCTAAATAAATTAAAAAAGACCAAAAAATGTGGAAAAAAAATAAATAAAAGTTTTTCATAGTTTGTTATAAGATTTTGCAAACATATTTTTTCTCATTCACTGATTTGCGCTACTGAGGCTGCACGGATGGGCACTAATAGGCTGCACAGATGAGCACTGACAAGGCGACACTGGTGCGCACCGATGAGGAGGCACCGATGAGGCTTCACTGACAAGTGGCACTGATGGACACTGATAGGTGGCACTGATGAGGAGGCACCGATTGGCAGCACCGATGGGCACTGATTGGCAACACTGGTGGGCACAAATTGGCAGGACTAGTGGGCACTGATTGGCAGCACTGGTGGGCACTGATAGGCAGCACTGGTGGGACTACACTCATAATCAGGACACTGATAATCAGTGCCCTGATTATCAGTGTAGATGTCCCTTTTACACAAGCCAGTTATCGGCTCTCCTCTCCTCCCGCTGACAGCCTGAGGGAAGGAATGCTGATAATCGGCTTGTGCTTACATCGTGATCAGCTGTGACTGAACACAGCTGATCATGTGGGAAAAAAACTGCTGATTGGCTCTATACCCCGATTTGTGATCAGCTGTGTCCTGAGGATACAAGAATCACGGGAGGACATCATATGACACCCTCTCAGAACTGGCCGGCCGCACTGTAGCCGTCAATCGGCAAAAGCATGGTCGGCAAGTTGTTGAAGAAAAAATAACTGCTCTGAGAACAATGAGGGTGTGAAATACAATTTTTACACTTTGAGAGAACAAGAAAGGGTTTTTTTTTAAAGGAGAGATTAGTCTCCCACCCAAGGAAATTGGACTTTAAAGGATGTAGACTTGTCACAAATGAATGAGCACATCAAATTTTAACCATTTATATAAAAAGATAACATTTATTCACATACAAAATAAATAAAAATTACTATAAAATACATATAAATTGTATATTGTAAACCCATAACAGCTCGGAGAGTTTATTGTACCATCTACTTGAAAGTATAGTTGTTGGAAAACATGTGTTTCGCAGAACAAGTTGTTCACACATTGCTTCCTCAGAGATCCTCCATGTTAGCCGAGTTATTAATATAAACTTTTTACACTATTTTAGTTTTAAAGAATAATACATTTGGGGAGCAGGCTACAAAGATGTTACAACCTGTCATTAAGGTAATCATTTTTGCAACTTCTTTATAGATAGTTTCCTGATATTTGAAAAAGTATACTAACAAGAACATTTTTCTTTGCTCCTAGCACCCAATAGGTTTTTAACTATCATTTTTCTAGTTTTTATTTGAAGCTGAAACATGAACTCTGACTGATTGTTAGACAGTTGACTGTTTGCAATTTTTACCTACAACAGTCTCTACCATTTTTGTAAAAATAACAGTTTGTGAACCATTCCTTCAACTATTTCTTGCAGTGTGAAAAGATGGCACAATTTACCCCCAAAGATTCAACATTTTTTGCTAGCTTTGAATATCAGGATTTTGATATTTAAATATCACAGAAAACAAAATGTGGTTAAAATTGTGTTATTCAACAAAAAGAAAGACTTGATCAACGGTCTGAATACTTTTGTAAGGACATGTACTACAAAATACCCATATAAACGGTCAAAACACTCACCCCATTTATATCAATTGTGCATTCTTCTGTGCTCACATTACTATATAAACTCCTAGAACAACTTGTTTGTATGATATTCAATTCCAGATTATAGATCCATCCACTGATAACCTAAAACAGATCAAGCATGAGCTAGCAAATATATCTTAGACACCTGAACAGGATGGAATGAAATCTTATCAGACCTCAGGCATTTCAAATACACCCCTGTGGCTTCCTGTATATATATGAATTTATAAAAGGTGGATAGAAAAGTTAACAAATAATTAATTGTGCGCATGCATTATAGTTATGTCATCCGGGCCTGGCCAATCAAGAAGCTGAAGGCTCCAAACCTGAAAGAAGAGTGGGTGAAGATGGAAGGGCTGGCAACAAAGGGGAGCACTGACATCGCAGAAAGAGACAGAATCGCTTTCTTAGGCAAGTCTGACAAAATCCTTAATTGTATATATGAAATGCCGCGCCTACCCTTAAAGTGTGAAAAATTGGGGTAATTTCGCCGTCAATTTAAGTGTGTGCTTAAATAGAAATGTGGTATAGTGAGGCGCTATTACCCTTACTGAGTGATGGTTGTTATATAAATCTTTTAGTAAAAAACCCAGAGTTGAAAAAACAATTTCCAGTATTAAAGTGCAATCGTGCCTTTACCAAGTGCAATCAATATTTTTGCTATATCTTGTAGTAGGATGCAGTGTACCACTACTATCCTGTGTAGACACAAGTTTGGTTTAGGTTTGACTCTGAATATGAAAATTATTTAATTTATTTAAAAATGCAATTATGCAGTTTCAAGTGCAATCAAACAAATGTGCAAACCACTGCTAGATGTGCAAATTCGAAAGTGCAACAGTGCAATTCCCAGTGCAATCAAGAAAAATGTGCAATTATTACAATGTGTGTAAGTTTCAAAGTGCATATTAAAGGTGCAGATGATTTTGTGCAGATGTAGATTTTAGATTATGGCGTGGAATTTGTGCAATAAAGGATGACCATTTATGCTCAAGCGACAGAGTGCAGAATATTCAAAATTAAAGTGCTTAGTGGGTATAAATATGCTCAATAAATTATATATATACAACAAGAAAGGTATGACTATTTTATAAGTGCAATATATTATAAAATAGTCATATAAAATAGTCATACCTTTCTTGTTGTATATATATCATTTATTGAGCATATTTATACCCACTAAGCACTTTAATTATGAATATTCTGCACTCTGTCACTTGAGCATAAATGGTCATCCTTTATTGCACAAATTCCACGCCATAATCTAAAATCTACATCTGCACAAAATCACTTTAAAAATACCAGTTGTGGACCATAGCAAAATTAATATAATTGCAACATTTATAAGCATATTGAAACTTACATACATTGCAATAATTGCACATTTTTCTTGATTGCACTGGGCATTGCACTATTGCACTTTTGAATTTATTATAACATTTATGATGGAAAAATAGTTTCGATGTATATTTATGCGTTGTTGCACATCTAGCATTGGTTTGCACATTTGTTTGATTGCACTTGAAACTGCATTGCAATTGCACTTTCAAATATTTTAAATCATTTTTATATTCAGAGTCAAACATAAACCAAACTTGTGTCTACACAGGATAGTAGTGGTACACTGCATCCTACTACAAGATAAAGCAAAAATATTGATTGCACTTGGTAAAGGCAAGATTGCACTTTATTACTGGAAATAGTTTTTTCAACTCTGGGTTTTTTACTAAAAGATTTATATGACAAAATCCTTAGTTTAGTGGTTTACTTTTCACACTCATGAACACCACACCACACCACACCACACCACAGTGTTCATTTGACACTCTATTTAACCACTTCAGCCCTGGAAGGTTTTACCCCCTCAGGACCAGGCCACTTTTTGCTATGTGGCACTGTGCTATTTAAACCATCTCAGCTCCAAAAGGTTTTATCCCCCATAATGACCAGGCCATTTTTTTCCAATACGGAACTGCGTTATTTTAACTGACAATTGCACGTTCGTGCGACGCAGTACCCAAATAAAATTGATGTCCTTTTTTTCCCCTCAAATTCAAAAAGTTTTCAAATGCGAATTCGAAAAGTTTTCAAAGTCAAACATTTTTCAAATGCGAAAAGTTTTCAAATTCGAAAAAGTTTTCACATTTGTTGAATTTTTGATTTGTTTTCCAATTTCCAAAGACAATAAAATAGAAAAGAAGATAAAGGAATAGAATAGAAAAAATATAGAAAATAATTGAAAAGAATATAACAGAAAATAAAAGAGTAGAATACAATGGAGTAAAACCGAATAAAATGGAATAGAAAATAAAAGAATATAATACAATATAATATAATATAATACAATAGAATAGAATAGAATAAAAAAAGAATAGAATAAAATAGAAAGAATATACCCATCTTCTGAAATTCGAATTGAAAAGAATAGAATACAAAAGAATAGAACCATTTACCAAATTTCAAACAGAATCAATTCGAATTTAAATAGAATGGAAAATAATAGATTAGAATAGAAAATTACCCAATAGTACAGAAAAAAAACAACAGAATAGAATAGGATAGAACGAATATAACCATCTTCATATATAAACTCTTCTTTTCTATTCTATTTAAATTTGAATTTACTCTATTTGGATTTTGGAAAATGGTTATATTTTTTCTTTTCTATTCTATTCAATTGTTTTTTTAATTCAGTTTTTTATTCTATTCTATTATTTTCTCTTCTTTTCTATTCTTTTATTTTCTTTTCTATTATATTCCATTCAAACCTATTCTATTCTATTCAAATTCAAACTTATTCTATTGAAAATTCAAATTTCGGAAGATGATTATGTTTGTTCTATTCTAGTCCTATTCTATTCTTTTCTATTCTAGTCTGTTGTTTTTTTCTACACTATTCTGTTATTTTCTATTTTATTCAAACCTATTTTCTATTCTATTCAAATTCAAATTGATTCTATTTGAATTCTGTGACATGGTTATATTTATTCTATTCCATTCTATTCTATTGTTTTTAATTCTATTATTTTCTAATCTAATATAGTCTATTCTATTTTTTTCTATTTTATTCTTTTCCTATGTATTCGAATTTGAATTTATTCTTTTTAAAACATTTGAATTTCAGAAGATGGTTATATTCTTTATATTTCATTCAATTCTTTTTTATTCTATTTTATTCTATTATTTTCTATACTATTATTTTATACTCTAATCTATTTAATTCAAATTCTAACTGATTCTATTTGAAATCTGAGACATGTTTCTATTCTATTCTATTCTATTCTATTCTATTCTATTGTTTTTTTTAATTCTTTTCACTTGTATTATAGTCTATTATACTCTTTTTGTATGTTCTATTCTTTTTATATTATATTATTTTCTTATGTATACTAATTTAAATTTATTCTATTTAAAAATTCAAATTTCAGAAGATGGTTATATTATTTATATGTTATTAAATTATTTTTTATTCTATTCTATTATATTCTTTTCTGTTCTATTATTTTATATTCTGTTCTATTCTATTCAAATTCAAACGTATTCTTTTCAAAATTCGAATTTCAGTAGATGATTATATTCATTCTATTCTATTCTATTCTGTTTTTGCTATACTATTCTGTTATTTTCTATTCTAATCAAATTTTTTCTATTCTATTCAAATTCCAATTGATTCTATTTGAATTCTGGGACATGGTTATATTTATTCTATTCTATTCTATTGTTTTTTTATTCTATTCTTTTTATTATATTATAGTCTATTCTTATCTTTTTTTCTATTTAATTATTTTCGATTCTATTATTTTCTTGTGTATTCTAATTCAAATTTATTCTATTCAAAAATTTGAATTGTTGGTTATATTCTTTGTATTTTATTCAATTTTTTTATTCTCTTCTATTCTTTTCTATTCTACTAATTTCTAGTCTATTCTATTCTATTCTGTGCTATTTAATTTAAATTTATCCTTTTAAAAATTTGAATTTTGAAGAATGATTATAATCGTTCTATTCTGTTCTATTCTATTCTAGTCTGTTGTTTTGTATCTATACAATTTTGGTATTTTCTATTCTAATCTATTCTATTCAAATTCAAATAGATTCTATTTGAATTCTGGGACATTATTATATTTATTCTATTCTATTGTTTTTTTCAATTCTATTCTTTTCTATTCTATTATAGTTTATTCAATTTTTTCTATTCTATTCTTTTCTTATATATTCTAATTCATATTTATTCTAATTAAAAATTAGAATTTTAGAAGATGGTTATAGTCTTTATATTTTATTCAATTAAATGTTTTCCTATTCTATTGCTTTACTTTCTATTCTATTTTATTCTCTTTGGAAACTGGAAAACAAATCAAAAACTATTCAAATTTGAAAACTATTCAAAATGTATTCAAAAACTATTCTAATTGATTCAAATTTTGTCTGGATTTTTTTCCCGTTATTTTTCGGATTTGTTTAAATTTGATACTATTGTAATTCGGATACATCTGTATTTCCGAAAACTGAAAAATCGTTCGAAAATTTGATTTGGAACGAAATTAACTGCACATGTCTAGAAGTCAATATGCATAAGAAAATAAGGAATCCTCTGTGGTAAAACAGGATACTCCTCTTAGACACCGTCCAAAGTTCCAAGATGCTCATGCAAAAGAAGCCAAGAATGCCACAGTGTAAAATTGCATGTGCAATGATTTATTAAAACAGTCAAAATACTTACAAGTGTGCAGATACACAATGCCTTTAAGAACACAAGCTGGTCTGAGCTGGATTCAAATGTCCGGCTTCTGGACTACAAGATTTGTGATGACATCACGTACAACAATTCTTCCCTATGCGTTTCCTTATATAAGGTGTCTCCTGGGGTATGGCAACAAACTGCCTTTTGCTACAGCCAAATATTTCAAATTTTCACTCATGACATTTTTCTGCACCCTAGTTTGTTTTCATGCATAGCTGAGTCGCTTAGTCTTGTTTTCATGTCCTATGCACAAAAATGTAGAAACTGAAAATGGCAGAAGGTGTGCTGGAAGATGAGTCAAAACTTTAGTTATTTGGCTGTAACAAAAGTCAGTTTGTTCACAAAGGGCTGGATAGCAGTACAATAATGAGAGACAGCAGGCAACTGTGAAGCATGGTGGAGGTTCCTTGCAAGTTTGGGGCTGCATTTTGGCAAATGGAGTTTGAGATTGGGTCAGGATTAATTGTGTCCTCAATGCTGAGAAATACAGAAAGATACTTACCCATCATGCCATACCATCAAGAAGGCCTGTAATTGGCCCCAATTTTATTCTGCAGCAGGACAAAGACCCCATGCATGCAGCGTGCATTAAGAACTATCTTCAGTGTAAAGAATAACAAACAGTCCTGGAATTGATGGCTTGGCTCCTACAGAGCCCAGGTCTCAACATTATCGAGGCTGTCTGGGATTACATGAAGAGACAGAAGGATCTGAAGCAGCCTACATCCACAGAAGATCTGTGGTTACTTCTCCAAGATGTTTGGACCACCTACTTGCCCAGTTTCTTCAAAACTGTGTGCAAGTGTACCTTAAGAATTAAAGCTATATTGAAGGAAAAGGTTGGTCACACCAAATATTGATTTGGATTCTGTTAATTGACTCTCCATATTGGTAATTGATTAAAAAAAACTATTAACATTTTTCACACATTCAGAAACACATTCCTGAAAGCATTCTTAATTTACAGAATTTCACAGCACAGTACAGTATATCTGTTGGAGTGCTAGCAGTTCATGATGGATGGTACCCAGTAGATTTCACTCTTTATTAGTTTGGTGGTTTACTTATGCTTTTTGTTATTATTATACAGAATTTATATGGCACCCACAGCTTGCGCAGCGCTTTACAATGTTCTGGCAGTACAGTTACAATACAATTTAATACAAGAGGAATCAGAGGGCCCCGCCCATTAGAGCATACAATCGTATAGATTGGGAGAGGGAATTCCAAACAATGGGAGAGACTCTGGAGAAGTCCTGGAGATGAGTATGGAAGGAGGTGACAAAGAAGCTAGAGAGCAGGAGATCTTGGGAGGAATGGAAAGGATGATTTGGTTGGTATTTTGACCAGGCTAGTGATGTAGCTGGGGGGCCGAGTTGCAGATAGCTTTGTAAGTTATTGTTAGTATTTTGAATTTAATTTGTTGGGTGAGTGGGAGCCAATGGAGGGATTGGCAGAGAGGGGTAGCAGACGCTGAGCGATTTGTAAGGTGAATGCATCTGGCAGCAGCATTCATGATGGGCTGAAGAGGGGATAGCCTAATTAAAGGTAAGCCAACGATGAGGGAGTTGCAGTAGTCAAGGCGAGAGATAACCAGGGAGAGAATAAGGAGCTTTGTGGTTTTATTGGTTAGGAAGGGATTTTAGAGATGTTGCGGAGGTTGGGACAGTAAGCCTTGGAAAGTGATTGGATGTGGGGTTGAAAATAGGGTTTAGAGTCCAGGATAACACCTAGCACCCTGGCATGCGGGGATGGGTGGATGGTTGTCCCTTTGCTCTTGACAGAGAAGTCAGGGGAAGAGGCATGTGGGGGAGGAAATATTATGATCTCGGTTTTGGACAAGTTGAGTTTGAGAAAGTGGTGTGACATCCAGACAGATACGGTATGTCTGTTAGAAAGTTAGTGATGCGTTAGGAGACTGACGGAGTGAGATGAGGGGTGGAGAGATAGATTTGGGTGTCATCAGCATAGAAATGATATTGACAGCCAGGGAGGAGGTGTACATTGAATATAAGAGAGGTCCAAGAACAAAACCTTGGGGGACCCCAACAGAGAAAGGAAGAAGAGAGGAGGTAGTAGAATTGTAAGTGACACTGAAGGTGCGGTGGGGTAGGTAGGATGAAAGCCAGTGAAGAGCACAGTCACGGATACTGAAGGAGTAAAGTTTTTTGAGTAGGAGGAGGTGGTCAACCGTATTAAAGACAGCCGAAAGGTCCAGAACAAAAGGGGAGCAAGGAGATAGGTCACAGATTGTTAAGATTGGTGGGGTCCAAGGACAGCTTTTTAAGTATGGGGGTGACCAATGCATGTTTTAGAGCATTGAGGAAGATGCCAGAAGAGAGGGAGAGATTGAAGATGTAGGATAGAGTCAGAGGGTGATCGTAGCATTTGAAAGGGAATAGAGTCCAGGGACAGGTGGTTAGGTGGGGGTTAGAAATGAGTATAGCAACTTTGTCTATGGTAGTAGGTTTGAATAAGGGGAGTGTTGATTGTACCTATTAACTTGGGGTGTTAGGTGGGGGAGATACCTGTAGAATGGAGATTTCATGACCAATTGAATCAATCTTATTTTTGAAGTGATTAGCAATCTCCTGGCAGTGAGTGATTTAGTGGGTGGAGGCAGTGGAGGACAAAGTAGAGAGTTAAGGCCCGTACAAATGTAGCGATTGTCGGCCGTAAATATTCGGCCAACGTCTGATCGGCCGATTGTCGGCTTGTTAGTATGATGCTTCCGACAACCGACTGCGACTTTTCGGCCGAACAGAATCTGGTGTGCAGGCTTTAAAATTTTTGTTGGCCAACACCAGAACGGCCGATTGTTCCTCAGTCAGTACAGAATTCGGCCGACAAACAGCAGATGAGCAAGACTGGGCGTGCTCAGAGAAGAAAAAACACATGGAAAGTTAACCATCACATGACATCACTTCTGCAGTCGGCTGTTGTTGGCTGACAAAATTAGTGTGCAGTCTTTAGCACTTTTCAACCGACAGGACAGCACCGGACAAAAGACGGCCGATCGTTCGGCCGACAATCGCTACGTGTGTACGGGGCTTTAAAGGTAGAAAAGAGTTGACAGGGACTGGATGAGAAGGTGTTAATGAGAGTGATAAACAATTGTCAGTTTTGCAGTGTGGAGGCAAGAATTGTATTTTTGGAGGGAAGATTTGTATTGACTTAGTCTTACACTGCCCATGCGCCAGTGACATTATCAGCTGGTGCTTGAGTGCTTTTTTTTTCAAAACAGTGCACATTTAGGAGATATTCATTGTACCTACGGGTAGGCCTTATTGTAAGCTGGTACAAGTTTAAAGTGGTAGTTTACTACTGCTTAAAGCTTATCCCTAATCATTACTAAAGGTTAGCACATTAAAAAAAATATTGCTCACCTTGCGTTCAGCTTTTGTAACATTTTCCAACGCAAAGTAGAATGGGTGGTGTAAAATCTTGTTAACGTTTTCCATTGCAGATTGTAAAATTGTTGAATGCTCCTCATTGTTTGGGTCTATAGGTTGATAACATCCCAGGCATTGAGCAATAACGACACTCACTGTAGGTTCTACAACTAGCAATAAAGCATGAAACAGAAATGTACTTTTACATAAAAGCAGTATATTGTACCATTAAAAAATAAAATGACATCTTTAAAAATAACTTCACAGACAACTTTAATGTCCATACAGTCAAGCATTTGATTGTGCAGAGTTAAGACTATATGAAGTATAGAAAATTACACATCAAGTATATATTATGAAGATGTTGTTGTTACCTACCTACATTAAAGTAGAACTAAAAGTAAAACTTTTTTTATTTTGTTTTAGGTAGAGTGGGGAGGGATTAGAACCCCTGTCAGCTTTTTATTGCTGTCTGTGCCCATCAGGGGCTGACTGGCAACCTTTGGCCCAGGGGGCAAGTACAAACCAGAAGCCCATGGTGCAGCGAATCGGCATCACTCCCACTTTCCCTCTTCTCTGCCTCCTCCTGAGCTCCACTCCAAGTACTCTCTACTCATTGGTGGAATCTGAGTTCCTGACCTGGCCAGCAGGGGGCGGTTAGGGGGAGCTGGGACAGCTTGATCGGGGCTGGCTGGGAAGGAAAGTCTCCAGTGGTGCATGGAACTGGCCTCTGTTCAGAAATAGTTTACACAATCCATGCTGGGGGGAGGCCTGTTCTCTGTCCTTGTCTTTTTCCCGCACTCAGTAGGTCAGCGGTGGACACATTGTACTTCTCTTCACCAGGAATCCTTTAGGTATGTCTGTGGCAGAAGCGGTGCAGCCGCTTTTATGGGGCATCAGAGCAGCCCGGGGGCAATTGCCCCCCTGCCCCCTGGCCCAGTCCTCCCCTGGTGCCCATGTTAGGTAGATTCACCCTCCCTATTTGTTCTGTTTGTCATTACCACTGAAAGTGAAAGTAAAAGAAAACCCCAAATCTTGGGTTGTCACCAGAACAGGAGTAAAAGGGAAATCTTCCAATGGGGACACAGCTCTGGTGACCCTGGTGAAAACCTGGGACTACCTCACTCTGGAGGGATCTCCTCTTACTTGTTTTGGCTACGGGACAGGAGGTAAAGGGAAATCTCCACAATGGGACATAGGTAGAAAAAAAACTTGCAGGGGTTATAACCCTCCCTTACTGTATACAAAATGAGAAAAAACATGTTTTGCCTATAGTTTCACTTTTTTATTACTTTGCCACTGTCAATTTATTAGTACATTAGCATGTTAATTTAATGAGACCAATTGGGAAATGGTCAATATTTCCAACCTCCAAAATTACTATGTCTCATTATTGCTTTTAGGGCTAATTCACACATTGAGGTGACGTGTTTTAATGCATTGTAATGTCAATATTCCCATCTCACACTTTCCTGAATGAGGCTTTAGGAGTAGCTGGAACTGGAGGCGTCATAGATCAAAAGCACACATTCACCAGCACACTATGGATCGTCAAATAACATCTAAATCTTTTCGAAGAATGTTCACATCACAGAGGATATAGTGCCATGTTGCGGAGAAGCATGTTTTTTACTGCATTGTAAAACACCAGTCAAGTCAGGGACACACAGAAAACAATTGTTTTCTGTGTGTCCCATCCAAACTGCAACTCAGCCCAGCTGCATTTTATGGCATTGTGCTGTACAGAATCACATGGCAATATACCATGCTTACTCAAATCTAAAAATTGACCAAGTATGGAACATGTATCCCTATATATCCCCATGTATCCCTATCTGGGATATACTCCCTGGGATTAAGGGTAGATCACACTATTCCTTTTTTGTATATTTAGATCTTATTCTGGCTCTCTGCGCTTGGATATGTTTTTCCTCAGGGTTAGCTGGACCTGCTTTGCCCATATGCCCACCCTAGACATTGTTTGGGACACTCCTTTACATGGAACTGCTGGTATGAACACACAGATCACACAGAGCTGTTTTATCTTGTTATGTTGTATTGTGAATTATGATATTTTTGAATATGTTTATGCTAATATGCATGTTATTTTATACAGTAAAATCAATCTTCATTTGTCTGGGTCCTAAAGAAGCCAAAATAACTGGCGAAACACTTTGACCTTACAGGCATTTTGAAAGATCATTTTACTTACATTGGACTGCTACTATCCTAGTTTGTGTATGTATTGTTGAGTTTATCAATACAATATTCTGGGGGTTTTACTCTAATAATGTATGGTATATAATACCATTGTCTTTACTTCTTTTTTATCTTTGTATTAAGTACACATTTTTTAAGTATTGGTGTCTCCAGTGTTGTGCCTTCGTAGTCCCTACAGTATTTATAGGCAACAGGAGGTTTTCTCTAGTTGGTACCTATTTTTTTCAGTGAGTCATGCAGGATTATTTAATGATGCATATCACAAAGAAGCCTAGCAGTGAATCAGCAATCAATTGCCTGAGGTTTAATAAGTGAGAACAGAAATCTTGTTGGTTTGATATTGTATTTCACTTTACATCATTTTATCACTTTGCGCATTATAATAACATTAACAATATGCTGACATACCTTTAGGAATAATATAACACTTTTTGGATAAAACGGTGTTTGTGTTTTGTGCTGTGTTGAGCAGAATATCTGCTGAGCATTCCCCTCTTTCCTGAATGAATAAATAGATTAGGAAATAAATGAGGCTAGAAAGTTATCATATTCCAAAACAAGATAGAATTATTTATGTGAATGTCTGACATTGCTATGGCACTGGGCGCACTAGTGAGTCCAAGGAAACCATCCTTTACGTCTCCACCAGTCTCCACTTGCAGCACCTTATTAGGGTTTAGAGGCAACCAGCAGTAGAACATGTTCTTTGTTTATGCCTTAAAGCATGTTATAAATTCAAGAATATTTAAACCCAAGAATAACTATATTCATAGCGTATCCAGAAAGTATTTACAGCGCTTCACTTTTTCTACATTTTGGTATGTTACAGCCTTATTCCAAAATATAAACAAATTAATTATTTTCCTCAAAATTCTACAAACAATACCCCATAATGATGAAGTGAAAGAAGTTTGTTTGACATCTTTGCAAATTTATTAAAAAGAAAAAAAGAAAAAAATCACATGTACATGAGTATTCACAGCCTTTGCCATGACACTCAAAATAGAACTTAGTGCATTCTGTTTCCACTGATCATCCATGAGATGTTTCTACAACTTGATTGGAGTCCACCAATGGTAAGTTCATTTGATTGAACATAATTTGGAAAGGCACACAACTGTCTATATAAGGTCCCACAGGTAAAGGTGCATATCAGAGCACAAACCAAGCCATGAAGTCCAAGGAATTGTCCTTAGACCCCCCAAGACAGGATTGTATCCAGGCACAGATCTGGGCAAGGGTACAGAAAAATGTCTGCAGCACTGAAGGTCCCAATGAGCACAATGGCCTCCATCATTCTTAAATGGAAGAAGTTTGGAACCACCAGGACTCTTCCTAGACAAGAGTGGGCTGCCCAGCTAAACTGAGCAATTGGGGAGAAGGGCCTTAGTCAGGGAGGTGACCAAGAACCCCATGGTCACTCTGACAGACCTCCAGCATTTCTCTGTGGAGAGAGGAGAACCTTCCAGAACAACAACCATCTCTGCAGCACTTCACCTATCAGGCCTGTATGATAGAGTGGCCAGACGGAAGCCACTCCTCAGTAAAAAGCACATGACAGTCCACCTGGAGTTTGTCAAAAGGCACCTGGAGGACTCTCAGACCATGAGAAACAAAATTATCTGGTCTGATGAAACAAAGATTAAACTCTTTGGCCTGCAAGGCAAGCGTCATGTCTGGAGGAAACAGGCACCGCTCATCACCTGGCCAATACCATCCCTACAGTGAAGCATGGTGGTGGCAGCATCATGCTGTGGGGATGTTTTTTAGCGGCAGAACCTGTATCAGGATTAGTCAGGATCGAGAGAAAAAGGAATGCAGCAATATACAGAGACATCCTTGATGAAAACCTACTCCAGAGCGCTCTGGACCTCAGACTGGGGGGAAGGTTCGTCTTCCAACAGGACAACGACCCTATGCACACAGCCCAGATAACAAAGGAATGGCTATGGGACAACTCTGTGAAAGTCTTTGAGTGGACCAGCCAGAGCCCAGACTTAAACATCTCTGGAGAGATCTGAAAATGGCTGTGCACCGCCGCTCCCCATCCAACCTGATGAAGCGTCAGAGGTCCTGCAAAAAAGAATAGGAGAAAATGCCCAAAAATAGGTGTGCCAATCTTGTAGCATCATACTCAAAGAGACTTGAGGCTGTAATTGATGCCAAAGGTGCTTCAACAAAATATTTAGCAAAGGCTGAGAATACCTACATACACTGGATTTTGTTTTTTCTATTTTTGGTTTTTAATAAATTTGCAAAGATTTTAAACAAACTACATTCACGTTGTCATTATAGGGTAATGTTTGTAGAATTTTGAGGGAAATAATGAATTTATTCGATTTTGGAATAAGGCTGTAACATAAAATGTGGAAAAAGTGCTGTGAATACTTTCTGGATGCATTCTGTATGCATTGAAGCTTACAAGTCCTTAAATGTGGTGGTAGCATTCGTTTTAATTTTTCAGCAAGTACAGAAATACCTGTTTATTTTCCCAGAAATGCAGTGGCCTTGTGATTTCCAGTGAGTTCAATTGGAAGCATAAAAACATTTGACCTTCCTTGTGTAATTCACTATTCCCCTCACCTGCTGTGTTATGGAGGTAAAAAAAAGTCCAGCCGGGAAGACAGCGATGGCTCCCTTCACAGACACAGGAAGTGAGTGTAGCCACCCTAGGACAGGAAGTGTGCTATTCACCGGTGAAAAATAAAGGAAAAAATATATAAACTGAAGAAAATAAACCTCATCTAAGGACTGTTAGGCTCCAATATTTTCAGCATTAATCTGAAATATATTCATGCACTTTCACAGTTGCCAATTTTTCAAAAAAAACTTTCCTTGGACACTTTTTGTAATGTGTGTTCAGCAAGCCATTGTAGGCAGTGCATGTTCTTTAATTAGGGGCAGGGAATTAATTTATAATTGCCCTCATTCTTAAAGAGGCATATTGTTAGTCTAATTATTTATTACAGGTATAATATATATAGTGGCAACAGTTCTGCAACAAAGAACCTGCCTGTTTGCAATTTTTAATTTTTTTGCCTTCAGTTCCAATTATAATTATGTGTATCTGCCTGGGGGCACAGTGAAGGCACTGTAAAAAGAAAATTCAAAAAAGGCCCCTATCTCCCACCATTGAAAGGCTCAAATCTCCTGGTTTACACAGGTACTTTAGAACTGTGCTTCTCTGTATGGACAGTCTCGAGGCATCCCCTTCTAAAATGTAAAAACTATTCTAATAGTTTTTCATAATGCAGGAACATCCACAAGTCCAAGTAGGACACCCAACATTAGAGGGGATTTATTCTTCCAAAGCAAATACACTTTTATGAACTGGTACTGCCTAGTATTCCAATGTTTCTCTTCTCCCTCAGTTTTTCTCCATCAACCCACGCTGATGAAGAGGGGCACAGGAGGGTCAAACAAAGATGCTGTGCAGGCGACTAAGATCCTCCATATCAATCGATGATGCCATTGGTCGTTAAGATGCCGGCAGCTAGAAGGTTGTAATGGGGCACAAAGAAAGACCTGTGGCTTTTTGTAACTAAAAAGGCAGACTTCATCCAGACGCTGGCTTGTATACAATTTTTGGGCAATTTTTATGCATTTTGCTAAGGCACCCCTGAAGAAATCTCAAGGCACCCCAGTGTGCCTGAGCACCCTAGTTGAAAAAGGATGCTTTAGAGCAAATGGATGTAAACTTCAGGGGGGGGGGGGTCATCTCATGACCACCCCTCCCAAAACCGGGGTTACAAATATATTAAAACTGATATAAAATGTCAATTTAAAAATGCAAACACAAAATAAAAATGAAATAAAAAAACAAAAAAACTAAACAATATAGTTTTCTTTTAAGATCTCATTCACACAGGGTGTTTTTACAGCTGCTTTTAGGAGCATCAGGCATTTGTTTTTTTTTTTTGCAGTTTAACCACTTCAATACAGGGCACTTTTACCCCGTTCTTGCCCAGGCCAATTTTCAGCTTTCAGCGCTCTCACATTTTGAATGACAATTGCGCAGTCATGCTACACTGTACCCATATGAAATTTGTATCATTTTTTTTCACACAAATAGAGCTTTCTTTTGGTGGTATTTAAAGAGGTTGTAAACCCATATTAGTTTTATTTTTTTTTTTTTTTGCAACCTGTAAGAGAAAGACATAATGAGCTAGCATGCATTGCATACTAGCTCATTATTAAATACTTACCTTAGAACGAGCCCCCGCCGTGCCGCCCGCTCACCTGTATGACAGGCGACATGTCCAGTGGCCCGTCTTCCGGGATCACGGCATCCGGCCATCTGATTGGCCGGAGCCGCGGTGACGTCACTCCCGCGCACGCGCGCGAGAGCCGACAGTCACGGCACGGGGCTCTGAAGAAACGGCACCAGCGGCCGTTCCTTCAGAGCACATGCGCCAGTGACATCACTGGCTGCATGTAAGGTAAATATCTCCTAAACGGTACATGTTTAGGAGATATTTACAGTACCTATAGGTAAGCCTTATCATAGGCTTACCTATAGGTAAAAGTGTCAGAGGAGGGTTTACTTCCTCTTTAATCACCGCTGGGTTTTTTATTTCTTACAAAAAAAAAGAGAGTCAATTTTGAAAATAAATCATTTTTCTCCTTCACTGATGTGCGCTGATGAGGCGGCACTGATGGGCACTGATAGGCTGCACTGATAAGGTGGTACTTATGGGCACTGATGAGGTGGCACTAATGAGGAGGTACTAATATGCCACACTAATGGGCACTGATAGGTGGCACTGATAGGCGGCACTGATGAGCACTGATAGGCGGCAGTGAGAGGTGGCACTGATGGGCACTGAGAGGCGGCACTGACGGCAGCAATGATGGGCACTGATGGGCGGCATTGATGGGCGGCACTGATAGGCGGCACTGATGGGGCACTGACTGGCAACACTATGGGCACTGATTGTGGGCACTGATGGTGGGCACTGAGTGTGGGCACTGATTGTAGGCACTGTGGGCATTGATGCTGGGCACTGTTTGGCACTCTATTTAAATTTTCTGTAATCAGGGCACTGATAATCAGTGCCCTGATTACATGTCCTTGTCTCCCCTGTGAGGAGGAGCTACTGGTCGGCTCTCCTCGCCTCACACTCTGACAGTGTGAGGTAAGGAGAGCCGAATAATGGCACTTCCTCATTTACATGTGACCGGCTGTGATTGGACACATGCCATTGACTCTTTACCAAGATCAGGGTCGCGCCATGTCCTAGCAACACGGCGCGGCCACAATCGCCGCTCTGTGCGCCCCCCCGCGGGCGTGAGAGAGAGGCAGATCATATGACGGCGTCCCAGAACAATAGATGCACTGCTCCGCCGTCATTTGATGGCGGGCAGGTAGGAAGCGGTTAAAAATGCCCCTCCATGTTATTGTATGGCCTCATGCATACACAGGCTTTTAGGGGCTGTAAGTGGCAAAGGCATTTTTAAGCTGTAAAAAAACCTCAGGGTGAGCGCATTCTGGAGCAGCAGCATTAAGCTGTAACAACTCCTGACGCTGCTAAAGGATGCTTAACGCCGCATACAGTGTTAGGCCACGTCAGATGTTTTTAAGCTGTAGTCGTTGGATTTGAGGTTGAAAAATAGAAGAATGCAGAGAAAAGCTGGCATACGCTAACGCTACTAACCGTGGCTAAAACAGGCTATAATGCCAATGAAAAACGCTTCTAAAGTCGCGTTTTTACAGCTGCTTTTTCCTGGCGTCAGAACTGGCCTTGCAGCTCGTTTTTTCAAACACCCTGTGTGCATGAGGCCTAAGGGCTCTTTCACACGGTCCGCCTCCGTAGGCGGATCCGTGTTGCTCAGCGAGGATCGATCCGCGATCCCCGCAGAGCCGGCGGATGACAGCTCCGTCTCCGCTTGCAGAGCGGAGAGGGAGGTGTCTCTGCCCCCGCTGCCCTCTATGGGGGATCGGATGAGAGCGGACCGCTTGTCCGCTCTCATCAGATCCGATTACTGAACGGATGGAAAAATAGGGTTTCCATCCGTCCAGATTTCACGCACAGGATCGGATACGGATGGCAGCGGGTGTCAGCGGAGGTGTCTCCGCT
Source organism: Pelophylax lessonae (assembly GCF_965119305.1). NCBI lineage: Eukaryota > Metazoa > Chordata > Amphibia > Anura > Ranidae > Pelophylax > Pelophylax lessonae. The sequence continues at coordinate 284,675,008 of NC_138770.1, forward strand.
GACACCCGCTGCCCCATAGAGCTGCATGGAGGATCCGATCAGATCCGCCTAAAAAACTGACAGGCGGATCTGATCGGACCGCCCGTGTGAAAGAGCCCTAAGCCTGTTTCAGTAGTTGCAGCACTGGCATGTAAACAAAGTCTTGGCTGCCACAGCACCAGTTTGTTTACATTTTTACTCCTAGCAGCTGGTTTTCACATAGAAGCAACTCAATCACTTTTAAACACTTGTAATATATAGTCACTTACCCCATACCACTCCCCCACAATGTATCAGGAAGTTACCTCTCATCCCTGAGTGCATCATTTACAATTAACTCAGAATTGATAACCTGTAAAAGCTTCTTAGGCATCATTTATGGATAATGTTGAGTACTGTAGTCACACAGGCATGCACAGGTTTTTGCCTGGACATTTTTGATATTTGTTAACTTACTGAACCTCATCTTTCATATTTTACCAAAAACTTGGAGATTACGTTGTATTTGTGTTCACTAGAATTAATCTGTGAGTATTTTATACTAAAAATATAGATTTAATAAACAGCAGATAAAATATTGTATAACATTAAAAAAAAAAAAAAAAACTTCAACTTAACATTATTATATTCTACAGGGTCTCTGCTTTTAGCAAACATGTAATGTTTGGGAGTTTAAGTGCGTTTTCATATACAAAATAATAATTTTAGTTTTTATGCGTCAAATGAAAAACAATTGCTCTGGCAGCAAAAGGGTTAAATGAACACACAAGTTAGTACAGCCATGTGAACTTACTGCATCTTCTGCTTTGAAGTCACATTGTTTCCAAGATAGATCAACTTTCAGGGGACAAAGACTTTCTCGCATTTCAAAACTCACGAACTGATGTGTTAGGCTGTCATTTTCTTGCTGTAAGTAAAAAAAAAAAAAACAGGAATTGTACTAAAGAATTTTTGAAATTTTTGATATTTTTACAAAAGCATTTTTTTGAAAGCCGCTTCATGCTTTTTGTAAAAAACATATTAAATAAAGTAATATATTTATATATATATATATATATATATATATATATATATATATATATATATATATATATATATATATGTACTATGTATATATATATATATGTACTGTATAATGCTCAAACACACCCTCTTAGGCTAGGTTCACAGTCCCAGAAGCCGACTCATCAGTAGAAACGCGTCGGGGGGAGCCAGCCGTGCTGCTATTTGTCACGGATCGCACTGCAGGCGACCGTGACTTTATTAAGTGTATCGCTGTCTATTGTTCTGGATTCTGTAAGTGTTATTCCACCTATTTTATCAATAAATATGGAGGTAATGCACTATTAGTCCCTTCTTCTCTTTGGTACGATCTCTCTGGTGGTATCCCTACCCCTGGAAGCCTATAGATCCCCCCAACCGGGAAGCTGATGATTGATCCATTCCATTTGGGATTCCATTCCATCTAGCTGACCAATTGGACTTTTGGCTATCACAGTACACGCTTTCATCTCTCTTGAATGTGGTAAGAGTCCACTCCTATCACTGGGTGTCATCACAAAATGATATGCTTTTCTAAAAGTCACTTTTTGGATTGCTGTTTGGGAAGAGGTCACACCCACCTTCATTATTTCCTTACACCCACCATTCATCAGTTGGTTTTCCTTTATTTGAGAACACTCTCTTTTGGATGCAAAGACTTTCTCAGTTGTTGATCCCAACTGTTTTCACATTATGGACAGTTTTGTTCTTTTGTTTTATACTAGCGCACTTTTGTTACGTATGATCTATATGGTACATTTTTATGTAGGTTCACATATGTGTGGCTGGGGTTTGCAGTCCGGGGTCCGGTGCGTTTCTGTTCACCGGTTCAGGTGCGATTAAGGTGCAAATTTTTGCCTGAATTTGCACCTGAACCGGACCCAAAAACACACAGGACCCTTTTTGAAACCGCATCGCCACCCCCGGACATGTGTAAACTGGCTCCATTGAGATGCATTCACATGTCATGCGAATTGGATGCGGCATAAAAATAGTTCATATTCCCATTGCACACCTTCCTGGGTATAGGCACATCTGTTTTGGGTACTGCAGCGATCACCAGCTGGACACTGGATCTATCACAAATAAACATACATGTTTGCCAGCACACCATGGATCTTGCACAGCAGTCCAAAGAAACTTTTTATTGCAAAGGGATAACATCACATCAGGATAAGTGCTACGTTTCCGAGTCACACAGGACCCCTTCGTCAGGCATGTGATGACGAAGGGGTCCTGCGCGATTCTGAAACGTTGCACTTATCCTGATGGGATGTGATCTCTTTGCAAAAAAAAGTCTCTTTGGACTGCTGTGCAAGATCCATGGTGTGCTGGCGAACATGTATGTTTAAAAAAAAACATCCAGTTTGCATATATGTGAACCCAGCCTATTATTTATAAGGCAGTTGGACTGCTAGTCATCTTAAAGCTGATCCTGAGGATTATCTCCCCCTGCCCAACAATAAGCAATACTCACCCCCCCCCCCCCTACTCACACTTACATTTGAAAAACAAAACTACCTAAAGTAAATGGGGGAAATGCTTGCCTGAATCAACCAGGTCCCAAGCCTCACTTGCTTCTGAACTGCAGAACAGAATAGGAAGGTGCTTTTTTGGGTGCTTACATCGCTGCCTTGTGACATGGATGCTTCCTATTGGGTCCATTGGCAGGGTCCTGAAGACTCCAGCAGCTGAGTGATGATGTCATGACATGGGGCAGCAACAAAAAAATTGGTCTTCATTCTCTGAAGAAGTGTCATGGAAGGCTCCAGTTAGTAAAAATATACTAATAGGTAGGAGAGATGAGCGAAGTGAGAGGGAGTGAGGTGGATTTTCATTTGCCTAGATAGGGACTTCCTTTATGATCATCCTCTGTCTTCCTTTATGATTTTTTTTTTGTTTTGGAGATAGTTTGAAAGGATGCATTTAGGACTGATAATTAAATGAATAGTACAGGTGGAACAATTTTTTGAGGATTGTGAAAAAGTTATCGTTATCCTGAGGGCAAGGTATAATAGAGCGAACATATTGCAAGAACGTGAAGACCCTTTAGCAGACACGTGGTGGTGCCATTAATTCTTATTGGCACCTCCATGCACCTGCTATTGCATGTGTTTTCACACACACTAGAACATGTGGTGCCTTAGCACCATGCATTTCAGTGCAGCGTGATTTTGCAAAAGGGTAAATTACTTCTTTTGCACATTTCTGGTGCCTAAGGCAGTCCATTGCAAATTTTGAGTACTCCATCGCACCTGAATGGTGTGATTTGAGCCTTACCTCTGCGTCAATCAACGCTTTGGAAGTAAAGTTAATGCTTCCAACAGCTCTTTTTTTCCCTATAAAGCATTATTTAATACCTTTTTCTGTCCCCACCACTCCACCCCTAGCATCCAATGCACATTAAATAAAACAAGGCTAATATCTGCGCTTGGTAACTAAATAGATTGAAATAGGTAAATTGAAGGCTGATAGCACCAATAGGTATGATTGTGACCCACAAAGAAACAATAAGCAATGGGGTGCAGCGCCAAAACAATGAAAATATAATAAAAAAAATTCAGTCCAATAAAGGAATGTCCATGGAAAAAGCAAAGATGTTCCCCACACCAAATGTCGTGACTCTTGAAAGCACACTTCACCACTGTGTCTGGAGAAAAACCTGCTTACCAGAAGAAAATGACCCTCAAATTATGGAGTGGTCAAAATGGATATGTGGAAACCTCATAGGTTCTTAGCCGCAGTAAGGCCAGATGACAGGGCTAGCAAACGATGAAACCCTTATCCAGTACCAGACAGATGAACCCAAACAGATGATCAAGCCCACCTCAGAAGTAAGAGAACTCAATAGTGTAGTAGTTCTAAACCAATTTATTTAATAAAAACAATCCAAATACACTCACATGTATACAGATGAGATCAAGCGTGTAGATAGGTGTACAAAGATGGCCACGGCGTAGCGTGCTTGCGTCGTGTCATAGCACTTTATGTGTTTCGTCATCAATAGACGTCATGGGAAGCATGTCGACATCCCACAAGCATGCAAAATATAGCACAAAAACCGGAAATGACTGGAAAGCGGAAGGGGCCAACTAGCTTGCGCTCCACGTTGCGTCCCAACCACAGGAAAAGATACATATAAAAACCAAAAATCGCCCTCCGTGTTCCAGGACGGAGGAAACGGAAAGAAAACTTTCGGAATATATTTCAATAAAATTGGAACACCATAAAGGAGGGAGAGGCAAAGCTCAAAAGTAAAAAAATATATTTTAATCTAAAAAAGTTTCAATTGGAAAAACAAGGAAACACAAAGTAGAGCACCCCCTAGTGGAGACCATGTATTTGGCAAACAGCTGACAAATAAAGTGAATAATGAATGAACATATAAAAAAGGGGCCCAAATCAAAAAGCCCCCTAGTGGACACAATAAATGAAACTAAAAGCTTTCAATTACAATTACAATTACTAAACATAGATAAGCTATCAAAAAATAGAATAAAAATATGAAAAATATCCAAATCTGAAGAATAAGATGTCCAATAAACATATAGCCTGGGAGTCAGCTGCAATTAACAAATACAGTCGACATCCTATTCCATATTCAATAACCCAATACACATAGCTGAACTCTCCTGTTGCTTCTCGCTCAATATAGCACTCTGCAAAACAAAGTCCTAGTTATCCAACCACAAAAGACATGCCTTATTTGGGGGCAAATTACTTGCCCTGACTGATATTTCTTGCACCCCTGGTTATCAAAACCCCTTGGTTCTACATAAAATAAAGCAATAATATAAAATAAGAATTCAACCTAGTTTTTTAAAAGGTCTTTATGGTTTGATTTGGTCAATTTCCATAGAGAGGGTTAATAAAGACATTATCATAATGTTGTAAGCTGCACATAGATAAGTAAAACTTTTCATAAGGTTTGGGCAACTATTTATTCTGTGGATCTAACACCTACTGGCTAATCGTTAGTGAGGGCAGCAGACATATGAAAAACCCATTCCAATCAACATTGCTTTACCTTATAAAAAAAGGCAAAAACCTTTGCCATCTCCTCAGCATAGCCACTATGTCAAACTGAATGTTTATGTTTATGCAGCAAATAGCCAACATGGGTACCTCAGATCTCACCTACACATCCAACAACCCTTTTAAATCTACAAACGCCTTGACTTAGCAAATCTCAATACTAAACATAGAAGGAATGGAAAATGTACCTACCTTTATCTTGGCCTTTGTGATTCTATACAGAATAAACTTGTTTCCATCAACTTTTGCTTCATTGTAGGACTTGAGCGCTTCATCTACTGCATTAAAAATATTCTCGTTATCACAGTCCACATCAATAGCTGGAACTGGAACAGCAAAACCTAAGGAGCAATAGGAGAAAAGGAGCAGAATGGCTAGGAGCCCCATTGCTGACCGTGATTTCCCAAAAGACTGCTCAGGAAAATGTGAACTTATGAACTCCAGGCAAAAGCAAAGGCGAATAAAAGGCAAACAACATTGCTTGAACAGAGAATGGTCAATAAACTCTGTTGATATGTGTTACTCAATCCTACAATGCAAACTCTGGTATAGGTTTACATAAACAATTGTTTGAGTGGGCAGTGCACGTCATGAAGGTTGTCCACCTTTACGAGTAATAACCGAATTTCATGGCTACTTAAAGCAGAAATAAAGTCTCCTTTTAAAAAAACTTCAAGGAGGCAGGCTCTTTAAAATGCAGTGTATCTTCTGCAATAAAATAAATCTACCTGCCTGCTCACAGTCTTTTTTAGAATAGACACCCAGCTAGGCAGAGGCACCTTAGTTTACATTCTTGCATAGATTCTGTGCTCTGGGATGACTGAAGTCCTATGCCTGCACAGGAGTGAAGTCGTCCCGCAACCAAAGAGGACGACCACAGCCCAGCACCTGGTAGAAGCAGGGTAGAAGATGTAGACTCCCGTGAGGGACCTCAGACGGTTGAGGGAGTGTTAAGCATATGAGACTTTAGTTCAACTTTATATGTTAGGCTAAAATTAAAAAAACATATACAGTATATCAGCGCTTGACCACACAATATTATAAAAATACAACAATAACAATCAAATAAAAAATAATCAATAAAGTGTTCATGTGCAAAAAAATTCATAACATCAATAAAGTGCTTAAGTGTTAAGTGCCAAAAAGTCTCATAAAGTTGGTCAAAGTGCTGAAAGTCCTCCAAAGTATCCACAAAATGTGCTAAAGTGCTTCAAAGTAAAAAAAAAGTGCTGAGGTGCTTCAAGACAGATCATGCGGTGCGGGGTGCTACACTCGCCTCCTGTATCCTCACTCCCCAGAAATAATGGACCCTCAGCTGTTTCAGTCTGGGGGTCAATAAAGCTTTTCACTGGTGAGATGGAAGCCAATTCAATTGCTGGATAGGGCCACACCACCGCTGTACACAGGCTTGTTAAGGATCTCTCTCGCTTGCCGGCTTCCCTGAAGACGGCCTTTGCGACAGGCGTGAGTGAGGAACCCCGAGTCCATGACGGTAAATGATAGGCACGAACCGCTGACAAGGCCTGTCCACGACACTGGAGGGCTGCTCTTTTGAGTAAACCAAGCTGATAAGGAATTCTCTGAAATTTCCTTTTCCTGTTCACCCGTTTGTTAATAAAGTTACAATTGTTGAAAAGGGGGAAATGCCTCAGCTGGAAGTGTTCTTTGTCCACAGGGAACACAGATATTGATGAATTTTGATATGATTGTTATTGTTGTATTTTTATAAGATTGTTGGGGCAAGAGCTGTTATCATTATCTTTACATATTTCTGAGTTTTTTTACTTGATGAACAGCAGCTGCACATATCATTTTTTGTATTATTATATATGCCTAGCGTGGGTTAATATTTGAATATATGCAGTACATCATCGCCATATATGTACAATTCCCCCACGCTTTATCCCTTTTAAGACCCTACAAGTAGAGAAAAATACCTGTTGATTTGCCAAAACCACAGTTGCTAACATTTGAAAAAATTTCCAGGGACACTTTGCAGCACAGCTATCAATTACTAACCACACCCACTTCCCCGAAGCTCCACCCACTCATCATAATTAATCCCCGCCTACTTATCAGATTATAGGGCCTACTCAATAAAGAGAGAATTACAGGAAATTGAAAATGGAATTTTAAACTTGAGGCCAAAGTAGCAGAGTTGAAATAATTCTCCCATTCAGCTGCACTACTTCTGCCTAAAGTTTAAAATTCTCATCACAATTCCCTGCAATTCTAAAATGTCAAATGTGCTCAGGTGTGACCATACATAAAATGTAATATGTAAATATAAATAAAGTGCAAGGTGTAAATAAGTACGATAAAACCTAATTATACTATCTGGTATAATTAGGTTTTAATGGCGCCAGGTGGCGCCATTACGTAGCTGCGCATGTGTCCGCCCGGCCAAGCTTGTAGGAGCTTTCCTGGCGCATGCACAGTTACAATGTCAGCCTGCAACCATTTTTTTTACGGGCACCGGCTGCCTGTAACAGGCATTTACGGTGAGCCCGATTGACGGGCGCTTCCTGGGACAATGTAAATTACCCGGGACAGGCTCCTATTTGCTGGGACTGTCACTGCAAAAACGGGACAGTTGGCAAGTATGCAAAACAAAGTACCTAGCACCTAACTTCCTGTTGTGGGCAGACAACACACAAATAATAAGAAATTGTGTCAGCCCTGCTCAGTTGCCTTTTGCTAAACTACTTAATCCCATCCAATCTCAACAAAATAGAGATCACACTTGCGAATGCACCCTGGCTGCAATTATATGTATGAACCCCAGGGGGAGTAGCTGCAAGAGGCAGCCTCATTGAAAGCATTGAGAGGCTGCTGCCTCACGCAGCGGTAATCACTCATACTGCAATCACGTATGATACGTTTAATCGGTTATTGCATGTAATCACAGCCAGGACGCATTCGAAAGTGTGCATAGACCCTAATTGTTTTTGGACTCCAAGATTAGAACTGGTAGGTTTGATAAGGATTCCTGAGATAACACAAGAAGAGTAAACAAGACACAAGACGGTTATAGGTTTCTGGCCAGATCAACAGTTTTTTTTTCCACTTATTAAACACATTTCCACAAATAAAACACATAAAAAAACACTTTTAGGTTTCTTACACACAGGGCTTTACCAGGCCTAATATATTTTTCCAGTGCTTTGCCATTTCCAGGAAGCCATATGTGGCACATTCAACCTGCCATACAAGTGAATGGCTGTACACGACCATGTTCTCATAAATGCCAATGGAAAATATACTACATTTCTGGATATCGGGATAAATGTCCGATGCAAACAAGCATCAGTGTTTTCAACAGCATGACTGTGTACAGCTATTTACTTGTATGGTAAGATGTATGTGGCACATAGGGCTCCTTGGGCGCAGGAGAGCTCTGGGAAAATGCGTTAGGCATATGAAATGACTTTTAAATTCCTGTGTGAACAGTTATTGGTACTTTTTAACAAAGTAAATTAACCACTTCAGCCCCGGAAGGTTTTACCCCCCTAATGACCAGGCCATTTTTTGCGATTCGGCACTGCGTTGCTTTAACTGACAATTGCGCAGTTGTGCGACGCTGTACCCAACTACAATTGATGTCCTTTTTTTTCCCCACAAATAGAGCTTTCTTTTGGTGGTATTTGATCACCTCTGCGGTTTATCGTTTTTGTGCTATAAACAAAAGAATAGTGTACATTTTGAAAAAACACATATGTTTTCTACTTTCTGCTATAAAACATTCCCAATAAAAAAAATTAAAAAAATCAAACTTTTTTTTTATCAGTTTAGGCCAATTTGTATTCTGCTACATATTTTTGGTAAAAAAAATCCCAAAAAGCGTATTTAATTGGTTTGCGCAAAAGTTATAGTGTTTACAAACTACGGGATAGATTTATGGACTTTTTATTTATTTATTTATTTTTTTTTAGTAATGGCGGCGATTTTTATCGGGACTGCGACATTGCGACAGACAAATCTGACACTTTTGGGGATCAGTGACATTATTACAGTGATCAGTGCTAAATGTTATGCACTGTTACTGTATAAATGACACTGGCAGGGAAGGGGTTAACACTGGGGGTGATCAAGGGGTTAAATGTGTTCCCTAGATGTGCTTACTAACTGTTTTGGGTATGGATTGAACAGAAGTAGAGAGAGATCAGTGATTTAGCTTAGCTGAATCACAGGATCTTTCCCTGCCTCTCTGACAGGAGAGCCGTCTTACATTGTTTACATTCCAGACAGCCCTCCTGTCAGTTTTGACGAAGATCAAGCCCACTCCTCCCGCGGTCTGCCTCCTGATGTGTCTAATTACAGCGGGAGCGCGTCCAGAGCGGCGCGCGCCGCAAAAACCGCATGCACATAATCACGTAGATCTATGTGATTATGCGCAGCCGAACCGCCCTGCCGCAGTAAACCTGCATGGGGCGGTCAGCAAGTGGTTAAACAAGTAAGATAAGTTTATTGTTGACAGCTGAACGGTTAGTTTAACACCTTTAAAGTAAAGGTGTTAGCACTGTTGTTCTACGGGGTCATCATATGACGCCCTCCCAGAACACCCCTCACATGTGGCTGCGGGGCCACGCAGCTGCGTGACCTGTGTCCACTGGACACAGCCATATACTGATCACTGCACCAGCCCGCTGCCAGTGTCAAGTGATCACTGTGACCAATCACAGCAGATCACATGACAATTGTAAACAATGTATGGCTTCCTTTAATGCCATCTATTGTATACAATCGTGTTGCTAGCTGTGATTGGTCACAGTGATCACATGGTACAGACAGGGTCAATTACAGCCCATCTGTACCATGTAATTAGCTTTGACCAATCACAGCTAATCACAGCAAAAGACACTGAATGAACCAGTTCATTCAGTAAAAATTGTTGCTTATACCAATGAATTTCATGGTATATTCAAACATAAAGTGTAAAAAAAATAAATAAAAAAAAATCATAATCACTTCCTCAAAGTAGTACAGTGTTACTATGGTAGCACCGTATTGCTCTGGTCACAGTGTGTTAGAAAAAAAATCATGAAAATAAAAGAAAAAATGTAATAATTTTTTTTAACCACTTAAGCCCCAGAGGATTTGTCTGCTCAAAGACCAGGGCCTATTTTGCGATTCGGCACTGCGTGACTTTAACGGACAATTGCGCGGTCGTGCGACGCTTTACCCAAATTATACTGACGTCCTTTTTTTCCCACAAACAGAGCTTTCTTTTGGTGGTATTTGATCACCTGTGCGATTTTTCCTTTTTTTGCACTATAAACAAAAAAAGAGCGACAATTTTGAAAAAATAACAATATTTTTCAAATTTTTTTATATGAAATTCCCCCCCAAAAAATTAAAATCTAAATTTTTTAACATTTTAGGCCAATTTGTTTTCTGCTACATATTTTTGGTGAAAAAAATGGCAATAAGCGCATTTTGATTGGTTTACGCAAAAGTTATTGCGTTTACTAACTACGGGAAAGATTTATGTCATTTTTATTGTTGTTTTTTTTTTAACTAGTAATGGCGGCGATGTGCGATTTTTTTTGCAGGACTGCGACATTGCGGCGGACAGATCGGACCCTTCACTGACATTTTTGACACTTTTGGGGGTACCAGTGACATTACTACAGTAATTAGTTACTGTAAAAATGACACTGACAGGGAAGGGGTTAACTTTATTGGTGATCAAGGGGTTAAATGTATCCCTAGGGGCGTGTTTCTAACTGTGGGGGGCATGGCTAGTGATGTAACCACAGAGACATACGATCCTACATAGCAGGATCGTATAGTCTCTGCTGTTACATCAGGGAGAATGGCAGGCGGCTTTGTTTACATCAGCCGTCTGCCTTTCTCCCTCTCCAGTGGGAGATCGCGAGTGACCGGCGGACATCGGAGCCGCCGGTCACTCACGCGGGGATGTTAATGAACGAGCGGGGGTGGGAATGCGCCTCTGGCGGCGCATGCTCGCCCCCTAGAGGCTTGTGGGCGAGCGACGTAGTACTACGTTGCTTTGCCCAGTAGGGGCTGACCGCCGCGGTATATAGTCGTGCGGCGGTCGGCAAGTAGTTAAAAAGTGAGAAAAAAATATTAAAAATGTTTTTGATTTTTTACATACTGTCACCAGTCAGTATCCCTGATCATCGCCACACCAGTTATATGAAAATACTGTACTGCACTGATGATGTAAAAAATGTATTTATGTAAGTAATACATTTATGAAGAAAGATTATTTATTTGCAAACTTTTATAACACAAAGAAAAATTCATTTTTGTTTTCAAAATTTTCAATCTTTTTTTGTTTTAGCAAAAAACAAAAGCAAACGAAAAAAAAAAAACTAAAGCATTTAGCAAAAAATAATAAATCCAGTGGTAATTAAATACCATCAAAAGAAAGCTCTATTTGTGTGAAAAAAATATATAAAAATCTCTTATGGGTACAGTGTTGCATGACCGCGCAATTGTCAAAGTGTGACAGCACTGAAAGCTGAAAATTGGCCTGGGCAGGAAACCGGTAAAAGTGCCTGGTATTGAAATGGTTAAATTAGCTTAAAGTGTAACTAAATCTTCCTATCCTTTGCAACCAAGGAAGGTGCACACTAATGCCCCGTACACACGTGCAGATTATCTGAAGACTTTTGTCTGCAGACTTACCTTTTCTATGTAGTGCAAGGGCCTGCCGGATTGCATACAAATTGAAAGTGTTTAGGTTTGACCTCATATTATATGGTTTTGGTAAGTCTACAGACAAAAGTCTTCAGATAATCTGCACGTGTGTACGGGGCATTAGCCTGTTTGATCTGCAGTTATATCCATAGTGCTGCACATGTTATAAGCCAGGTGTCACTAATTGGGTTGAGAGCTAACATAAGCACATGAGTAACGGTAGCACTTCTAATTCAAGGCACGCATTGAATGGAACTGTTATGGGAAACAGTTAGAGCCTTAAATGCCAGAGTGCTATGACTTTAAATAGTTTGTTTGGACCAAACTGGTCCAAATGAACCAATTGATGCAATAGTTATTAACATTGTATTGACTGTAAGTAGTGTAGCACTACCCCTGTAGGAGTTGCAAATGATAGGGTTCCCCACTGCTGTACAGCCAGCCACATAGCATTTCCTTCTTGCATCCAGACACAGAAAACAGTCATTGAGCTTGTTTTTGTTGTTTTATTAGGGGATAAAAACTTGGATGGGGATGGAAATTATGGGGTGCCCAACTTGACAGTAACAAAACCAGGGACAATTCCCTCCCATTTACAGCTCCTCTTAAATCCTATGTACAGGTCTTACAGACTAGGAACTCTCAGTCCCTTTAGAGAAGTAGCACATGTGGAGTGAAATGCATCCTGATGTACCTTCTTTGTGGAGGGAAGCCTGAGCAGAGACGAACCGCTAAGATTAAATTTGGTCAAACAAACAGTAAGTCCCTAAGTGTGGATCACAGGAAGATCAATTGGATGGGGTAAGATAGCTCGCTTCCTTAACCAGTAATATTGATGCAAATTAAATTACCCAAATCGGGTTCTACCTTCTAACTGTTTGATCGGCGACGTTTTTGGACATTCCATCTGTCTAGAAGGTCCTTTTTTGGAGTATTTTCCCCATTGGTAGTATAAAGTGCTTAGTAACTGGCCATTATACTACACCTGAGCCCCTGGGACTATGTATGCGGTGGGGCTGGTGTCCTGTTGAAGTGCTTTGTGAGCCCACTTTATACATAAGCGGGGATCCGCACAGCATCCGCATCATACATAGCAGTATTACATTGCCTGGACGTAAATTTTGGTGACATTGTTTTATGGGTGGGAAGGGGAAGTTGGTATTCATAAGGGGTTGGCACTTTTTATAACCAATTGAGAATAAATATATGTTTATAACCACCAGTAGGTCTAGTGTCTGCTTAAAGCGGAGTTCCACCCAAAAGTGGAACTTCCACTCATTTGCTTCCTCCCCCCTTCTCCGGTGCCTCATTTGGCATCTTTCAGGGGGGAGGGGGGAAGAACGGGTACCTGTTTTTGACAGGTACCCTTCCCCACTTCCGGGAGACGGCGCCCTGACACGTTCCCTTGGAAGTTTGGCCTCTCCTCCTTCCCCCACCGCTGAGCCAATCCGAATGCACAGCGCGCTTCGTGCATGCGCAGTAGGGATCCGCCTGTGAAGCCGCAAGGCTTCACTGCCGGGTTCCCTGACCGGCCATGGCGGCGGCAGCACCCAACAGCCGATGGAAACATCGGCTGCGGTGCCGACATCGCTGGACTCAGGACAGGGGGGGGGGGAACTCCACGGAACTCCGCTTTAATTAACGATTGGTTAACATTGGGGGAATTCTTCTCTCCCTAGGTTTAACCATCTGTTTTTTGCTATATACTACCCTAGCTTGTCTATATACTACCCTAGCCTGTCCATATACTACCCTACCATGTTCATTTACCACCCTAGCCCACCCTTATACTGCCCTAGCCTGTTTTTATACTACCCTAGTCTGTCCGTATACTACCCTAGCCTGTGTATATACTACCCTAGTCTGTCTATATGCTACCCAAGCTTGTCTATATACTACCCTAGCTTGTCTATATACTCCCCGAGCCTGTCTGTATAATACCCAAGCCTGTTCATTTACTACCCAAACCTGTCCATATACTACCCTAGCCTGTGTATATACTACCCTAGCCTGTGTATATACTACCCTAGCCTGTGTATATACTACCCTATCCTGTCCATATACTACCCTATCCTGTCCATTTACTACCCTATCCTGTCTATATACTACCCTAGCCTGTCTATATACTTCCCTAGCCTGTCTTTATACTACCCTCGCCTGTGTATTTACTACCCTATCCTGTCTATATACTACTCTAGCCTGTCTATATACTTCCCTGGGCTATCTTTATACTACCCTCGCCTGTGTATTTACTACGCTAGCCTGTCTATATACTACCTCAGCCTGTCCATATACCTACGGACTACGGCTGGCGTGAGAAAGCGAGCTGGTGCCACCACTATTTGTCTTCAGGCTGGGTGCAGGCCTATAGACTGTGGCTAAAGAAATAGGTGGAGAGGCATCACAAAAATCTCCATCCCCGCCACCTTCACCGTATACATGGGCAGGGCACAGGGGGCGGAGTCAGGAGCAGAGCAAGGGGGGCAGCAAAATGAGGTTTCACCTAGGGTGTCACAAATCCTGGCACCAGCCCTGCCTCCAGTAGTAGGATCCTTCCAGGCCAGCCACCCAAGCTCTGGCCTGCATCGAAAATGCATGACAATGCCCACCAAACACGTGTAGCTCTCATGGTGCCATTTAGGCTGGGTTCGCATCTGCTTGTTTCTAAATGCATGGCAACACACACAGAAAATACACACTTTGCTGTGCGTTTGTAAAATGCACGGCAATGCAGGTCGCACTTTCATTACCATTTAGTCTGCGTTCTCATCTGCACGTTTCCAAACGCATGACAACCCGCAAAAAAAGCACGTTTCACCACTTGTTTCTAAAATGTGTGGCAATGCGCATCACATTTGCTCTACCATTTGTTCCCATCTGCCTGTTTCTAAATATACGGCAACCCGAATGTGTTTTCAAAATGCACAGCAGTGTATGTCATGCTTGCCTTACCATTTAGGCTGCGTTCTCATTTACGCATTTCTTAATGCAACCAGCAGAGAAAACACACATTTTGCTGTGCATTTTGAAGCAACGCGCATCACACTTGTGTCACCATTTGTTTCCTTCTGTGCATTTCTGAACGCATGGCAACTCAAAAGAAGATGCACGCTTTGGTTAGTATTTAGAAAATGTGTGGCAACGTGCGGCTCACTTTCATTACCATTTGTTTACATCTGCGTGTTTCTGAGTGTTCGGCGTTTCAAAAATGTGCCACAATGTGTGTCACCTCAGTGTTACCATTTAGGCTATTTTCTCATTTACACATTTCCAAATGCACAGCAACCAGCAAATAAAACACGTGCTTTGTCATGCATTTCTAAAATGAACGGCAATGCGCATCACGTTTTCATTACCGTTCATTCACATCTGCGCATTTCCAAACGCACGGCTTTTCAAAAGAAAATGCACAGCGTGCTTGAGTTACCATTCATTTGCATCTGCACGTTTCTGAACGTACGACAACCCACAAGAAAATGCACACCATGCCATGCTTTTCAAAAATACGCAGCAAAGCACGCCATGCTTGTATTACCATTCATTCACATCTGTGCATTTCCGAATGCACAGCAACCCCCAAGAAAATGTATGCTTTTCCGTGCATTTAGAAATACACGGCAATGTGAAGTGTGCTTGCATTACCATTCGTTCACATCAGCGCATTTCCAAATACACAGCAAGCTGCAAGAAAACACATGCTTTGCCATGTGTTTTAAAAACGCATAGCAATGTGCATCATACTTGCATTACTAAATAAAACCAAATTAATGCAGCGCTAGCAACAAATAATATAAAAAATTACAAATTATTTAAATCAATCTATATCATGTGAATACAATATGTAATAATAAAATATATTAATCACATTAAAGTGCATAAGTTTCTATAGAAATATTTTAAAGTGCATATTTAAACTAAAATATAAACATTCAAATGTGAGATTTAAAGTGCAAAAATGGTGAAATAAAGTCCTTATTGATGATCCAAAAGGTGCCAAAGTGCCAAGTAAATAAAGGTGCTTGTGAGGTGAAGGTGCCCTCTTGGTTCCCCACTCACCGGAATTAGATAGTATAAAAGCCCTTGGTTTTATTGCACATTTGCCCAGGATCAGATATGGAATTCCTCCGATGTGTCCTCCGTATGGAAATCGTTCCCGATACCACAAGATCAAAGAATAAAAATGGCATATATCATACAAAGCAAGTGGCGCCGCTCTTGGCGTGCGTTCCACATACAGGAAGTTCCCGACCGGAAATGACGTTACGTCCGTAACCGGAAGTGCGTCAACGCGTTTCGCCGTCACACACAGCGTCTTCAAAGGACCTTTTTTTTTTTTTTTTTTTTTCATACTTGCATTACTATTTAGGCTGAATTTGCATCTGTGCATTTCCAAACGAGCTTCAACTGCACAGAAAAAAAGAGAGTCTATGTGAAAAGAAGGCCACAGGGTGCATTAAGTACTTGAGACCCTGGTGTTGTGATACAACTGCCCCTAGTACGGTTTCTGATGCATCCACTTTCAGTACATATGGTAGGGACAGATCTGGATGATTTAGGATAGGGGCCGATGTAAAGTTTCAAAGACAGCCTGTGCCTTAGGGGTCCAGCGGAAATAAAAATTCTGATTTGTCAGCTGCGTGGTGGGGGGCAATGATGGCGGAGAATCCCTTGATGAACCTCCGGTAAAGGTTTGCAAACCCCACAAAAGGCTGCACCCCTTTTTATCTGTAGGTGCAGACTAGTCTAGGATAGCAGAGACCTTTTGGGGTTCCATCTTAATCCCCTCTGTGGAAATCACCATATCCAGGAATTGGATGCTCTGCCACTCAAATTCACATTTCTCGGGCATGCCCCCAGTATAGATCAAGGGACACAGAAAAAAATGAATATATTGTCCATATACAATTACGACAATGTCCAAAAAGTCTCTAAAAATATAAATAATGAAGTGCTGGAAGGTGGCTGCAGCGTTGCAAAGGCTGAAGGGCATTACCAAATATTCAAAGTGGCCGAATCTGGTACAAAAAGCAGTCTTCCACTCACCCCCTAAGTTTTCATCAACATACTCCTTCAGAGCTTCCTGCTCTCATTCTGATAGTGGAACAATTCCCTCAAAGGAAATTTCAGCTCCTGAGAGCAGTTAAATCGGGCAATCATAAGATTGATGTGGGGGAAGGGTGTCAGCTCCCCATTTACTAAATACTTAAAGATATTCGTGATAAGACTCAGGCACCAACTGACACATTTCACTATCAGAGTCCATGCACAGCAAGGTTATAAGAGCGTTTTATGATTCTGGCAGACAATGCTCCCGACAGTAGGTTGACTGTAACCTAATATCTTCTGTAATCCAAAAAATTTGCTGATTGTGTGCCTGCAGCCAGGGTAGGCCCAGAATAACAGGAATCAGTAGGGATGAGATGGCATTGAGTTCTTAATGCTTAGTGGGGATTACAGGTAATTGAGGTGTCTCCCGAGTTAACAGTCCTGACTTGATAACGGAACCATCTGCGAGGTAGATGAGAGTCCTTGATTCTCTGGTTGTAATGTAATGCGTTGTTGTGCTACAGAGGCCAAGTAGATAAAACAGCTGAATGCCCTGGAATCAATAATTGCGGTGACTGAGTATGCTCCTCTCAGAAGATGAAACAAAATTGGGAGAGCTAGGTGAGTTGCACTGGCAGATAACGGTGGCAGATTAGCACGAGATATAGACAGACACTTACGCAGCTTTACAGGGCATGTGCGCACATAGTGGCCAGCATCCCCACAGTATAAGCAGAAGTTGTTTTGCTGATGACGCAAGCATTCCGCAGATTACAAGGAAGGATGCACTGGCCCAAGTTGAATGGGCTCCAGAATCTCAGATGAAGGAGAAGCAGAGCTGACAGGAACAAAGCTGGCAGGGGCAAAATGAGCAGGAGCTGGAATGCTGGACATCATCCATACAGGATGGGACTGCTGGTTAAACCTCTGTTCATGGAGCCGATAGTCAACCTGGTGCCTCCAGGGTGATTGGCACTCCAACCCGAGCTAACTCATCTTTTAGGCCTTCCAATAGACCTAGGCAAAACTGGTGTCGAAGAGCTATCTCTTTCCACTGCGTATCTACACTCCAGCGTCTAAAGTCTGTAACATAGTCCTTGACTGTTCTGTGGCCTTTCTGAATTGCATGGAGAGCAGCAGTCCATTGTGGTTCATCGTACAGCTGGGCCATAGAATCAAAGAAAGATGACATAGTGTGTAGCTGTGTGTTGTTTTCTTTGAGCAGTTGATGAGCCCAGGCCTGAAGTTCACCTTGGAGCAGTGAAATAATGAACCCTACTTTGGTGAATTCCAGGGAGAAAGCCTTTCTGGTATGCACCCTGGGTTCAGAAGGCAGCATCATCACTGTGGGTGCAAAGCAGTCTCTGTGTGTGCTGCTGTGGGGGCACTCAACAGGAGGGAGGGGCCTGGAGCACAGAAGAGGCACCAGAGACAAGGAGGATCGGGGCCACTCTGTGCAAAACCAACTGCACAGAGCAGGTAAGTATAACAGGTTTGTTATTTTTTAAAAGAAAGGAAAAAACAAGACTTTACAATCACTTTAAGCACCCTTTAGAGCCATATCTAGGGACCGTGCACAACCAGGACACTATGGCCACCATAACAAAGCAGGTGGACAAACAAAACACTTTGGAAAGCAAGGGCATGCAAATTTCAGCCATAACATTACCAGATACATAAACATATTCATTATTGTAATATCATATTTCACAACAATAACCTGTCCATTAGAAAATCAGCTAGAGCCAAACCAGGAGAAGCCAGCAAACTACCCCATATTTTCTCACATTTGGAAAAGCTGCCCCTATATGTATATATATATATCTATATATCAGCTTTTCTAACCTCAATGTTGTGCCCATCTGTGCAGGTCACATTTGAGGTGAAGGGGGAGTACTGAAAGTCCAATGAAGTAAAGAGCCTGCAAGCCTGAAACAATGCTCTGGATGCGGCCTCTATCTGGAATTACAGCATTAAGCAAACCTAGTATACAATGTTTAGGATTCATGTCTATGGAGATTTGAAATGCGGAGTTCACCATAGTAACCACAGCATTCCAGTAGCGATGAAGCTTCGGGCACCTCCATAGCAAGTGTACAAAGTCCCCTACATCCCTGTTAAATGTAGTGCATATGGGGGAAGGGCGTATGCCCATGGAATGTAGCCTAAGTGGGGTACGGTGGACTCTCAATACAATGTATAATTGTGACAGTCTCTGTGAGAAGTTAAGAGAGCACCCCCCCAATGCCTCCAGAGCCTCCCTTCACTGGTCTCCCGAGATGTCGCCTATGTCCCTTTCTCACCTTTCACATGCAGAGCTAGGGAATTTCTCCAGATATACCCCAAGGAGCATAACATTGCATACCCTGTGTAATCCGTAACCTTTAGTAGTTGTTTAGCTTTCTCCAATATTTTTAGTATAAGCCTGTAAGTTGGATACTGTTTATTTGGTTTGGAAAAAAGCTGTGCCTCTAGACCCCAGTAAATTGCAACATTACAGACAGCGTGAAGTCATGAGTTCCATCCTCAGAGGCTGTTGTCCTCACTGGGTCTCCCACCAAGTGTTGAAGTTGAGACGCAATGTAAAAGAGCCAGGGGTTTGTGAGAGCCAGCCCTCTTTTTCTGCTCTTTCAGTTTCATATTTGTTTGTTACATAGAGGTAGAGGGAGATAGGGAGACTAGAGTGTTCCTCTTACCTATTTTGGGCTTGTTTACTCAGGGGCAGGACAAGGAGGGCAACCTGGTACAGTGAACCCCTCAGGCCTCTGTCACACATTGCGGCAGTGGCGGCCGGCCCATAGGGGGCGCCGCCCCCCGAAAAAAAGAAGAAAAAAAAAGATAAAAAAAAGTGTCCATTTTCAGCCCACTAGGGGCGCCGGACCTAGTGGTGGTATGGGGGGGTGGGGTTTTGCCTCCCACGTGAGGCAGACAGAGGCTCCGATTGGCGGCTTTCTGGGGGTCATCGGGGCGCAGAGCAATGCGCCCCAACACTCCCCACTTTACTGATGTCCTGGCTGTGATTGGTCCAGACTCCAGCCTGGACCAATCACAGGAGGACATCCCGGGACGGTCCTGTGGTGACGTGACGCGTGGGGGTGGTGCACCGCCCCGGTGTCACGTCCTTCCCGCCCGCCGGCGCAGAGAGAGGAAGAGAGCCGCATGTGGTGTCGGACGGACGGACTTCTGGGACTGGTATCGTTATACTGCGTATCAGCATTCAGTTCGCAGTCGTCAGAAGAAGGCAAGAAGCTGCTTGTGAGACCTGGTGACCTGACCTGGAGTGACACTGTCGGTCGGAGTGTGTCGGACCATCGGAGGACCGGACCGGAACGTTCGTCTGATCGTCTCTCGGTCTCGGCCCAGACTTACCCGCCTCCTCCCAGACTAATTTCTGGAGCCTCTTCCTAACAGGTAAGCAAAGCAATCAATCCCCTGCCCTGAGCTTGAGCAAAACCAACAGACCAGTCATGATCAGAAACCAGTTTACTAAAAAGACTACAAACCCAAAACTGAGGGAAAGGCTTCTTATGGAGCCAGCTACACTTACTTTGCTAAGAGCTCTGGATTTGGGTGCCAGATGGAAATTGCTGTCTAGGAAGCAAGTAAAATACTGTGCCCCAAAAAGGGTAATGGAGCTCCTTTTTAAGTGTAAAAAAAACTGACAGCACACCAAATCCACATTGTTTTAACTGTGGAGGGAACTGCCATAAGGAAGGCATGATGCCCGGCACAATCTGAACCATTTGCTAAATGATGTTGTTCCACCACAAGGACATCTGTTCACAACTTAAAGCAGATGGATAGGGGGTTTGTACTGTGGGATTAGTGCTAGGTGGTCTGTACTGAGGGATTAGTGCTAGGGGGTCTGTCCTTAGGGATTAGTGCTAGGGGGTCTGTACTGAGGGATTAGTGCTAGGGGGTCTGTACTGAGGGATTAGTGCTAGGGGGTCTGTACTGAGGGATTAGTGCTAGGGGGTCTTTACTGTGGGATTAATGCTAGGGGGTCTGTACTGTGGGATTAGTGCTAGGGGGTCTGTACTGAGGGATTAGTGCTAGGGGGTCTGTACTGAGGGATTAGTGCTAGGGGGTCTGTACTGAGGGATTAGTGCTAGGGGGTCTGTACTGTGGGATTAGTGCTAGGGGGTCTGTACTGTGGGGTTTGTGCTAGGGGGCCTGTACTGTGGGGTTTGTGCTAGGGGGTCTGTACTGTGGGATTAGTGCTAGGGGGCCTGCACTGCAGGGTTTGTGCTAGTGGGCCTGCACTGTTGGATTAGTGCTAGGTGGTCTGTACTGTGGGATTAGTGCTAGGGGGCCTGTACTGTGGGGTTTGTGCTAGGGGGCCTGTACTGTGGGGTTTGTGCTAGGGGGCCTGTACTTTGGGGTTTGTGCTAGGGGGCCTGTACTGTGGGATTAGTGCTAGGGGGTCTGTACTGTGGGGTTTGTGCTAGGGGGCCTGTACTGTGGGGTTTGTGTTAGGGGGTCTGTACTGTGGGATTAGTGCTAGGGGGCCTGTACTGTGGGGTTTGTGCTAGGGGGCCTGCACTGTTGGATTAGTGCTAGGGGGTCTGTACTGTGGGGTTTGTGCTAGGGGGCCTGTACTGTGGGGTTTGTGCTAGGGGGCCTGTACTGTGGGATTAGTGCTAGGGGGTCTGTACTGTGGGGTTTGTGCTAGGGGGCCTGTACTGTGGGGTTTGTGCTAGGGGGTCTGTACTGTGGGGTTTGTGCTAGGGGGCCTGTACTGTGGGGTTTGTGCTAGGGGGCCTGTAGTGTGGGGTTTGTGCTAGGGGGCCTGTACTGTGGGGTTTGTGCTAGGGGGTTTGTGCTTGAGGGGTTTGTGCGGTGTTTGTGCTTGAGGGCTTTGTGCTGGGGGTCTGTACTGTTGGGTTTGTGCCACTCTCAGTCAGTTTATCCCATAATAGGGTGTTTCTCACAGTATATCCCATAATAGGGCCCCTGCTCCCTATTATGGGATATACTAGTACTGATGGACCCCTTAATATGTGATATATTGGGAGAAATGTGTTCACGCAAGCAAAATACAGGGGACAAAATGGTGGAGTCTATAAGGGGTGGGGCTTCTGAGAAATGGGATGGGTCAAAATGGAAGGGCGGGGTCTTGCGCCCCACCATCTTAAAACTTCACCAGCCGCCACTGCATTGCGGACTTTGTTTTGCTCAGCAGGGAATCTGTCCATTGATCCCTTGCTGATCAGAGCAGGGTAGGCGGATGACAGGTCCTTGTCTGCTCAGTTTCTACAGAGCGGATATGGACACTGCCCACTGTGCTCTATGAGCACCTAGGTGTAAATGGTCCAGCTGTCAGTTTACACCCAACTGCCCTCCGATCCCATCTGCGTAGATGGAAGGGGACCGATTTTTTTTTTTTTATCAGACCGGATTGGATTAAAGGTAGGCAAGTGTAAACAGAGTGGTTGTAGAGATGGGTAGTATGTACAGGAGGGGAGTGCAGAGTGTATGAAGGTGGGTAGTATGTCCAGAAGAGGAGCATGGAGTGTATGGGGATGTGTAGTATGTACAGGAGAGGAGTGTGGAGTATATGGAGGTGGGTAGTATGTAGAGGAGAGGAGTGTGGAGTGTATGGTGGTGGATAGTATGTGCAGGAGAGGAGTGTGGAGTGTATGGAGGTGGGTAGTATGTACAGGACAGGAGTGTGGAGTGCATGGAGGCGGGTAGTATGTGCAGGAGAGGGGTGTAGTGTATTGGGGTGGGTAGTATGTGCAGGAGAGGAGTGGGGAGTGTATGGAGGTGGGTAGTATGTGTGGGAGAGGGGTGTAGTGTATGGGGGTAGGTAGTATGTACAGGAGAGGAGTGCGGAGTGTATGGAGGTGGGTAGTATGTAGAGGAGAGGGGTGCGGAGTGTATGGTGGTGGGTACTATGTACAGGAGAGGAGTGCAGAATGTATGGAGGTGGGTAGTATGTACAGGAGAGGAGTGCGGAGTGTATGGAGGTGGGTAGTATGTACAGGAGAGGAGTGCGGAGTGTATGGAGGCGGATAGTATGTGCATGAGAGGAAGAGTGTATGGAGGTGGATAGATTGTGCAGGTGAGGAGTGCCGAGTGTACAGAGGTGGGTAGTAAGTGCAGTCAATAGAGCAGTGGATGGTGTCAGTAGTTCTTTATTTTAATTTTTTCATTATTTTTTTGCAATTCAATTCTTTTGCATTTTTTTTTATTTTTTAAAAATGCTTTTTGGGAGCCAGTGGATGGTGTCAGTAGGGCAGTGGACGGTGTAAGTGGAGCAATGGACAGTGTCAATGTTTTTTGTTTTTATTATTTTATTATCAATTTTTTTTTACAATTATTTATTATTTTTTAAATCATTTTTTAAATATATTTTTTTGCACAGTGCTTCTGAGGAAGGGGGTGGGGTATGGGGCAGTGAGCCGTGTCAGTAGGGCAGTGGACAGTGTCAGCAGAGCAGTGGATGATATCAGTAAATTTTTATGTATTTATTTTTTTACAATTCAATTTGTTTTTCATTCATTCCCAATGCTTTTTTGGGGGGAGAGGGTTGCGGCGGTGGACAGTGTTGGTTTTTGATTTTTTTTTTACATTTCATTTTTTTTTATATATTTATATTTTTTTTAATCAGCCCTGTTGGTGGGCTTTGGTGAGAAATCCGGGGTCTAAACAGACCCCTGACATCTTCCCTTTGTGACAGAGAAAGGGACTGAGGACAGAGATTCCGCAGTCCCTTGCTCAGCAGCCTCAGCATCAGGGTCAGACTGGGAATAAAAACCAGCCCTCCTTCTCTTTGTGCTCTTTTCTTTCCCTTTTATCTCTCTCTATGGTAATTTCTTGTTTATTTTCCATCTCTCTGTCTCTATTTGGCTTTCTTGTTCTTTCTCTCCCATTTTCTTTGTTCCTCCCCCTCTTTTCCTCTCTCTTTGTTTTCCTTCTCTTACTCCTTGTTGGGAGGGGGGCTGGGAGAGTGGTGCAGGCTCCAGGGACAGCCCAGCTGGGAGGCCACAGGCTCTAGGAACAGCCCAGCTGGCCCCCCGTCCCCACTATCTACCACTATCTAATACACTGCTGACCCCCCCGCTATCTAATACACTGCTGGCCCCCCTCCCCGCTATCTAATACACTGCTGACCCCCCCCGCTATCTAATACACTGCTGACCCACCCTTCCCGCTATCTAATTCACTGCTGACCCACCCTTCCTGCTATCTAATACACTGCTGACCCCCCTTCCCACTTTCTAATACACTGCTGACCCCCCCCCCCCGCCCGCTATCTAATACACTGCTAACCCCCCTCCCCACTATCTAATGCACTGCAGACCCCCCTCCCCACTATCTATTACACTGCAGACCCCCCTCCCCACTATCTAATACACTGCTGGCCCCCCTCCCCACTATCTAATACACTGCTGGCCCCCTCCCCACTATCTAATACATTGCTGACCCCCCTCCCCACTATCTAATACACTGCTGACCCCCTCCCCAGTAATACGCTGCTGACCCCCCTCCCCACTATCTAATACGCTGCTGATCCCCCTCCCCACTATCTTATACGCTGCTAACCCCCCCTCCCCACTATCTAATACACTGCTGACCCCTCTCCCCACTATCTAATACACTGCTGACCCCCCTCCCCACTTTCTAATACACTGCTGACCCCCCCCCCGCCCGCTATCTAATACACTGCTGACCCCCCTCCCAACTATCTAATACGCTGCTAGCCCCCCCTCCCCACTATCTAATACACTGCTGACCCCCCTCCCCACTATCTAATACACTGCTGACCCCCCTCCCCACTATCTAATACACTGCTGACCCCCCTCCCCACTATTTAATACACTGCTGACCCCTCTCCCCCTATCTAATACACTGCTGACCCCTCTCCCCCTCTCTAATACACTGCTGAACCCTCTCCCCCTATCTAATACAATGCTGATCCCCCTCCCCCTAATACAATGCTGTTCCCCACCCCCGGCCCTCTCCCCCTAATACAATGCTGTTCTCCCCTCCCCCTCCCCCTAATACAATGCTGATTCCCCCCTCCCCCTAATACACTGCTTATCTCCCTCCCACCCCCGTAATATACTGCTGACCCCCCCTGGCCCCCTCCCCCTATTAGAATGCTGACCCCCCTCCTCCTAATACAATGCTGCCACCCGGCCCCCTCCCCCTAATACAATGCTGTCCCCCTCCCCGCCCCCCCCTTATACAATGCTGATTCTCCCCCTCCCCCTAATACAATGCTGTTCCCCTCCCCCTAATACAATGCTGTCCCCCCCAGGCCCCCTCCCCCTAATACAATGCTGTTCCCCCCTCCCCCTAATACAATGCTGTCCCACTCCCTGGTCCCCTCCCCCTTATACAATGCTGATTCCCCCCTCTTCCTAATACAATGCTATACCCCTCCCCCTAATACAATGCTGTCCCCCCCAGGCCCCCTCCCCCTAATACAATGCTGTTCCCCTCCCTCC
Organism: Pelophylax lessonae; assembly: GCF_965119305.1. Lineage (NCBI taxonomy): Eukaryota > Metazoa > Chordata > Amphibia > Anura > Ranidae > Pelophylax > Pelophylax lessonae. The sequence continues at coordinate 284,700,231 of NC_138770.1, forward strand.
CCCTAATACAATGCTGTTCCCCCCAGCCCCCTCCCCCTAATACAATGCTGTTCCCCCGGCCCCCTCCCCCTAATACAATGCAGTTCCCCTCCTCCTAATACAATGCAGACCCCCCTCCCCCTAATACAATGCTGTCCCCCCCGGGCCCCCTCCCTGTAATACAATGCTGTTCCCCCCTCCCCTTAATACAATACTGTCCCTCCCAGGCCCCCTCCGCCTAATACTATGCTGTTACCCCCTCCCCCTAATACAATGCTGTCCCCCCGGCCCCCTCCCGCTTATACAATGCTAATTCCCTCTCCCCTAATACAACGCTGTTCCCCTCCTCCTCCTAATACAATGGTGACCCCCCTCCCCCTAATAAAATTCTGTCCCCCCCCCAGCCCCCTTCTCCTAATTCAATGCTGACCCCCTCCTAATAAAATGCTGACCCCCCGGCCCCTCCCCCCAATACAATGCTGATTTCCCCCCCTCCCCCTAATACAATGCTAATCCCCCCCTGGCCCCCTCCCTGTAATACAATGCTGTTTTCCACCCCCCCCCCAAATTTAGGGGGGTCAGCATTGTATTAGGGGGAGGAAGCCAGGGGGGGGCAGCATTATGTTAGGGGGAGGGGGGGATCAGCTTTGTATTAGGGGCCCTAATACAATGTTGATTCCCCCCGCCAAATGCAATACAAGAGCTCTTTTACTCTTACCTGGCTGGCTGGCTACAACAGGGCAGCTCAGGCTCCGCTCTGCTCCGCTCACTCAGCCAGTTGTGACCGGCTGCTGCGATGATGCTGGCGTCTGGTGTCTGTGTGGGAGGGAAGGGAGGGATCGGATGCCAGTGCTGTCATTATGTTAAGGAGATCCGCCACCGGCCGCTGTGCAGCCGCCGCCCGCCGGATATGACATCATGCCACTCACAGCGGCTGGCATAGGAATCCGTCGCTGGAGTGCAGCGGCCATCAACGGCCCCATCTCAAAGCTGCCCCAGGGCCAGCGCCTACCGGGAAATTTCCCGGTAGGCCAGTGCTGCCCTGCTCAGCACTGAAGATGAATGGACAGGAAATAGAGGCTCCTGTTAATTTATAAACTGAAGCAGAGTAAACACAGGGGCGATCGTTAGCAAATGCTCACTGTGTCCAACTGAGAAAAAGAAGGAGCTGATAAAAGACATGTTTAAAGGCCCCTTCCTCCGCTCTCCATCCTGATAGGTCCCCCGCAGACGGCGGGAGAGAAGAGGAGGGAAGCTGGCTGCGGGGAACGAGGGGGGGGGCAGAGGGAGACAGGGGGCCAAATTTACAGCCGGAGGAGGAAGAGAAGGACACAGAGGGGGGCGGAGAAGCACAGGGGGTGGAGGAGGACACAGGAAACAGTGCGGCAGGAAAGATAGCTCTTAGCACTGATGTCCCGGCATGGCTTTTCAGCTGACAGCCGCGGGAGGTAGAGGAGGAGAAATGGCTGTCAGCTAAAAAAAACTATACCGGGAGATTGGTGCTCACAGCTGTTCCTCCTGCCACTCTGGCTGTAAACCAAGAGATCATCCATGTGTGCATGGTGGGTCACAGTGCCCCCCCCCCTTGGGGCCCAGGGGGAGTGAGCACCCTGCACACATGCCCTGCAGGTGGTGCTGTGCTGCGGTGGAAAAGTGCGCGGGATCAGAGGCAGCTGAGCATGTATATGAGAGGAGCGTGTGTGTGTGTGAGAGCCGATAAAAACAGTGAGTGTGCGGTAGTAATGTAACCCCCCCTACCAGAAGAGCGAACGGCAAAACCAGGACTCCCCAACCGAGACAGAGAGAGAGCGCCCCCCCAGAGACAGAGAGGCAGCGGGGACCGGGAGTGGTGGAGAGACAGACATCATACCCCACTAGCTGGCTGGCTGACAAGACCAGGAAGTGACAGAGGAGGGACACGGGAGCAGAGAAGACTGACTGACTGAGGGAACCGCTGACAAGCACTGCAAGTGTCAGCTTACAGGAGCACAGGGACATACACTTGGTAAGTAAAGACTGTAACTGTGATTGTGATTGTGATAGAAGACTGAAACTGAGGGTGTAGTGTTGAGTGTCAGTGAGTAGTGAGTACCTGAGTATCAGTGAGAACTGAGTGTCAGTGAGTAGTGAGTACCTGAGTATCAGTGAGTAGTGAGTACCTGAGTATCAGTGAGTACTGAGTAACTGAGTGTCAGTGAGTAGTGAGTGCCTGAGTATCAGTGAGTACTGAGTTTCAGTGAGTAGTGAGTACCTGAGTATCAGTGAGTACTGAGTACCTAAGTATCAGTGAGTACTGAGTGCCTGAGTGTCAGTGAGTACTGAGTACCTGAGTATCAGAGAGTACTGAGTACCTGAGAATCAGAGAGTACTGAGTACCTGAGTATCAGTGAGTACTGAGTGCCTGAATATCAGTGAGTACTGAGTGTTTGAGTGTAGGTGAGTGCCAGTGAGTGTCAGCGAGTGCCAGCGAGTATCAGTGAGTGTCAGTGAGTCCCAGTAAGAGCCAGTAAGTGTCAGGGAGTGCCAGTGAGTGCTAGTAAGTGTCAGTGAGTGCCAGTGAGTGTCAGTGAGTGCCTGAGTGTCAGTGAGTGCCTGAGTGTCAGTGAGTGTCAGTGAGTGTCAGTGAGTGCCTGTGAGTGCCAGTGAGTGCCCAGTGAGTGCCTGTAAGTGTCGTGGAGTACCAGAGGGTGAGAAAGTAGAGTTAGGAAGCTAGAAAACAGCCACACAGGACAGACTTAAATTACTGAATCCCCATTAGATTAGATTAGTAGGTACAATGCCCGGCGGGTGTGGAGATGCGATTTGGTGTACATTTTGTGGCATGTATATGTTCCTCGATCAGGCGATTGAGGGCGAATACAAATGCACAAAATTTAAGCATGTTGCTTCCCTGGAAGCTCAGGTCCTGAATCTAGGGAAGCAACTGGCAACACTGAGAAGAATCTCCATACTGAAGGAGAGCTGGGAGAGTACCCGTCAGGTGCAGGCAGTGGTCTGCACAGAGGAGGGCGGAGATACAAGGGTGCAGGCATCAGAGCAGAGTAGTTGGGTGACAGTTAGGAAGGGTAGAAGGAAACAAGGCAAGGAGGCCGGTCCTGGGCTGAGCACCCCAATAAATACGTCCTGTTGCGTGATGTTGGGGAAACCAGCCAGGGACCAACATTGCTAGAGCAGAGCGACGCCCCTAGCTGCCAGGGGAAGAACTCCTCCAGTGAGGGCAGGAGAAAGGGAAAGGAAAGACAGGTTCTGGTGGTAGGGGAATCAATTATTAGGACAGAGAGGGCAATCTGTCACAAAGACCGTAAGTGCCGAACTGTCTGTTGTTTACTGGGCGCTCGGGTTTTGACACATCACGGATCTGGTGGACAGATTACTGGGTGGGGCTGGGGAAGACCCAGCTCTCATGGTACACATGGGTACCAAGGAAAAAGTCAGAGGGAGATGGAGAGTCCTAAAAAATGATTTCAGGGACTTAGGAGCTAAGTTGAGGAGTAGGACCTCCAAGGTAGTATTTTCAGAAATACTACCTGTGCCTCGAGCCACATAAGAGAGGCAGCGGGAGATTAGGGAAGTTAACAAGTGGCTGAGAAGCTGGTGTTGCAAAGAGGGTTTTGGGTTCCTGGAGAACTGGGCCGACTTCTCAGTCGGCTACCGGCTCTTTAGTAGGGATGGATTGCACTTAAATGGGGAGGGTGCAACCATACTGGGTGAGAAGATGGCCAACAAGTTAGAGGGGCTTTTAAACTAGGTGATGGAGGGGAGGTTACAGATGTAGAATTAGCCAGCGGGGAGCAAGGTTCAGCGGGCACAAATAGGGGCATTAGGGTGTTCAGAGTTCCTAAATCCAAGGTGGGTATGGGGAAAAATCGCAAGCCTAAAACCAACATCAAACGAGGATATAGTATGCATCCGGTCAAAATTACGAGGTTGATATACCAATGCTAGAAGCCTGGCCAACAAGATGGGAGAGCTGGAGCTGCTGATGTATGAGGAGGTCTTAGATTTTGTGGGGATTTCCGAGACTTGATTTGACAGCTCTCATGATTGGCTGGCGACCATTCAGGGGTATTCCCTTTATCGCAGGGAAAGAGAAGGTAAAAAAAGGGGGAGGGGTATGTCTGTATATTAAGAACAGTGTACAGGTAAATATGAGGGATGATATTAATAATGGAGCTATGGATGAGGTAGAATCTCTATGGGTAGAACTTCAAAGGGAAGGCACTATGGGGAAAGTAATATTTGGCGTATGCTATAGGCCCCCCAACCAGAGGGAGGAGGGGGAGGCGGACCTCCTTTCACAGATTGGATTGGCAGCAAGGATGGGAAATGTCATTATAATGGGGGACTTTAATTATCCAGAAATACACTGGGCAGAAGGAACTGCGCATTCATCCAAGGCTTGACATTTCCTAAATGTTTTGCAGGACAATTTCATGGGTCAGATGGAGAACGCACCGACAAGAAACAATGCGGTACTAGACCTACTGATTACCAACAATACAGACCTGCTGACGGATATAGAAATACTGGGCAACTTAGGAAACAGTGACCATAGGTCAATTAGTTTCAGTATTAATCATAGTAATAGGAAACACAAGGGTAATATACAATAAGGACACTGAATTTCAAAAGAGCCAACTTCCCTAAACTGCGCTCTTTGCTAAACAATATCAAATGGGATAGAACCCTGGGAACAAAGAACAAGGAGGAAAAATGGGAGTGCTTCAAGAGCATACTAAACAAAGGGATTAGCAAGTGCATTCCAAAGGGGAATACATTTAAAAGAGCAAAACTAAACCCTGGGTGGCTAAACTCCAGCATAAAAATGCATATTAATACTAAAGAAAAGGCCTTTAAAAAATACAAGGCTGAGGGGTCATTGGCAGCATTCAAGCCATACAAAGAGTGCAATAAGAAATGTAAAGGCGAAATCAAGGCGGCTAAAATAGAACCTGAGAGACATATAGCGGAAGAGAGTAAAAAAAACCCCAAGAAATTCTTTAAGTATATAAATAGTAAGAAAGCGAGGCCAGAACCCATTGGCCCCATAAAAGACGACGAGGGGAATCTGGCCACAGAGGACAGAGAGAAGGCGAAAGGGTTAAATAATTTCTTCTCTTCAGTCTTCACAAAAGAATTGGGGGGCTACACTAACTTAGATTGTAATGCTAAATTAAATAATACACCTCAGGAAGTACATCCGAGGCTAACAGAAGATAGACTTAGAACTAAACTAGAGAAACTTAACATAAATAAATCACTGGGACCGGATGGCTTAAACCCAAGGGTTCTTAAATAGCTCAGCCAGGTGATAGCCAGATCATTATTCTTGATCTTTAAGGATAGTCTACTGACGGGAATGGTGCCAGCTGATTGGAAAAAAGCCAACGTGGTACCAATATTTAAAAAAGGGCCGAGATATATCCCGGGAAACTATTGGTTGGTCAGCCTAACATCAGTAGTCTGCAAGATTTAGGAGGGGATGTTAAGAGACTACATACAAGACTTTAGTAATGAAAATGGTATTAGTAGTAATCAGCATGGATTCATGAAAAATCGTTCTTGGCAGACCAATCCCTTAACCTTCTACGATAAAGTGAGTTGCCATCTAGATAAAGGAAAGCCTGTGGATGTGGTGTACCTGGACTTTGCAAAGGCATTTGACACAGTTCCCCACAAACGCTTACTGTACAAACTAAGGTACGTAGGTATGGACCATAGGGTGAGTACCTGGATATAGAACTGGCTCCAGGGGAGAGTCCAGAGGGTTGTGATAAATGGGGAGTACTCGGATTGGGCGAGGGGGGAAAAGTGGGGTCCCCCAAGGTTCTGTCCTGGGACCAATCCTGTTTAATCTATTCATAGACGATCTAGAGGAGGGGATATCCAGCACAATCTCGGTATTTGCGGATGATACTAAACTAAGCAGGCCAATATCTTCTATGCAGTATGTGGAAACCTTACAAGCAGACCTGAACAAAATAATGGGGTGGGCAACTACATGGCAGATGAGGTTTAATGTTGAAAAATGTAAAGTAATGCACTTGGGCATCAGAAACATGAAAGCAAGCTACTCACTAGGGGGGGAACCTCTGGGTGAATCTAAGATGGAAAAGGACCTGGGGTAATAAAGGGCAACAGGCTTGGCAGTGGCATGCAATGCCAAGCCGCTGCAAGCAAAGCCAACAAAATACTGGCATGTACTGTATAAAAAAGGGGATTCACTCCAAAAATAAAGAGATTATTCTCCCACTCTACAAGACTCTGGTCCGGCCACATCTGGAGTATTCCGTCCAGTTCAGGGCACCGGTACTCAGAAAGGATGTGCTAGAACTGGAGAGAGTACAGAGAAGGGCAACAAAAATAATTAGGTGCATGGAAGACATCAGCTATGAGGAAAGACTACAAGCATTGAACTTATTCTCTCTGGAGAAAAGACGCTTGAGAGGGGATAGGATATCAATGTACAAATACTGTACTGGTGATGAAACAAACATAAGGAACAAACTTTTCAGAGAATACAATAAGACACGTTGCCACTCACTATAACTAGAGGAAAAACGGTTTAACCTTAAAATACGTAAGGGGTTCTTTACTGTCAGAGTAGTAAGGATGTGGAATTCTCTTCCACAAGCAGTAGTATCAGCAGGGAGCATCAATAGTTTCAAAAAACTATTAGATGGGCACCTTAAAGGCCACAACATAAAGGGGTATATAATGTACGGTTAACAGAAATCACACACACACATCATAGGTTGAACTGGATGGACAGATGTCTTTTTTTTCAGCCTCACAAATTATGTAAAATGGATGATACACCACTAACCAGCATGCTAGTGAGCGCTCTAGATAGTACATGGAGACCTCCTGTCATTGTGTAACTGCCTATCTGCATGAGGTACTAGAAGACAGATACATTTAGAGTCTACAGCAGCCAGAGGTTACACCCATGTTCTGCTGATCACAGGAGCAATGCTTTACAGGCCCCTTAAACAAAAAAATGCACATGTAGCACCCTCCTAGATAGGTGCTAGGAAGAGAGAGTAGTTCGCTCTCCCTGCTTAACAGGGGAGTAGCAGGTAAAACATAGCCTGCTCCATTTGCTTAACAGGGGAGCCTGTTTAAAAGTTATGCCTGTTGCATGTGTCCATGTGTGATTCATCTGGGCTGAGGGAGTGTCCCCACTCTATCCAATAGGGGAGCCTGTTGGACAGTGGATGAAACCCAGCCAGGGATACACAGGCTTTGTAACTATCCCAGTGGGTTGGCACAAATAGTGGTGCATCCTGGGACATGTTATAAAAGCCAAGGGCACATGTGACAGGATGTCAAGCCAGGTCCCAGGAGGAGGGTGATGGCTGTCTCTCCTCCTGTTTGCTGTGGAAGGTGGTCACAGGCTGTCAGTCTAGTGAACCAGGAGTTTGGAGCTGAGCCAGGAGGTCCAGGAAAGTGGAGTTGGAGGCAGAAGCAACCTTTGGAAAAACAGTGTCCATGAGTACCAGGAAGCTTGCCAGGGGTCTGCCCAGGAAGGGGGACCGCTCCAGAGGAGTGTCTGTGGACAGGAGTTCAGCACACACAGCAAGTGAGGAAGGGGGTGCCAAGTTAGACCCTGAAGAGTAACTTAAACAGGATCATATTGTCTATCTTCACTTCAGTGGCAGGGTGAAGCAGTGGCCTTGCCGCACATACTACAGTCAGTTGTCCTCAGAATTGTGCATAGTTGAAGTATCCCACTCAGCCCTTCTCCTATCCCAGTTCTAAATAAAACACAAAAACCAAATCCCCTGGACTGTTCATTGTCTGAGCCAGGCACTTAAAGTGATACGTTTCCACAGACTGTTGCTACGGGTAACCCAGGGGAATCCAGAAAGTGCAATTCTCAGCATTCCTCTAGGTGGCAGTGCTACACACATTTTTTACCTACAAAAAAGTGCATTTATTATTATTTTTTTTTTTTAGAGAGGTGAACTTATTCTTTAGGACACCCAGCCTTTGATTAAAACCTGGGAGAGAGAAGATGGGGATAGGACGTTAAAGAGAAAATAGAAAACATGTGAAAAGGAGCTTAGAGTGTCACCTGATGGCTGCACATGAAAATATTTAATATTCATATGCAATATGAATATTACCTGAAAACTAATGTTATTTTAAAAATTGTATTTTTCAGTCCTGACCATAATTTTTTCAAAACCCCTATATGTGCCTTTTAAAAGAAAAGATGATTTATATTCTCCAAATAGAAGCTGAACTTTGCACAGGTCCATGATATTTTATAAATGCATTACAGGCTGCATGAGGTCACAAGTTTACTTGTCTCCCACATAGGTCTTATGATTTCTCATTACCCTTCCTACCATGGGACAACGCTAGTGCTTGGCTGCACTGTAATATGAGGCAGGGAGGTAGTTCTAAGCTCTGTGTAATATTTAAGTTGAAGCTTAGTGCTTACACAGGACTCTTGGTGGTCAAATGGTGCAGAGGGCAAGTAAAGGAAAATATGCAGTAGCTGGTGGGGCCATTAGTAAAGTGAACTGTTTACTTTGCCTTGCATTGCCAAAGTAAAAGTTCACTTTGAGAAGCTAAAACCTGTGTAATAACTTTTGTGAAATTGACCTTTACATACGCAATACTGCAAAAATTATAATATAACTTGCCTTCAGAAAGTCCATCAAAAGGAAAATATATGTAAACAATGGACAGTAACAAAAATACTCCCTGCCATAGGCTTTTGTGAAATGGCTATTTTACTGGGTTGCCTTTTTGCTAACAATGACACAAGTGGAAATTATATACCGTATATACTCGAGTATAAGCCGAGTTTTTCAGCACATTTTTTTGTGCTGAAAACGTCCCCCTCGGCTTATACTCGAGTCAAGAAAAAAAAAAAAAAAGTTCCCGGCCGCTCCTATGTGCTTGAGCTTTAAAAATGGCACCGCCCGGCGCATACATGTCATTGCGCATGCACCGCCGCCGCTCGGGAAAGGCCGGGAATAGCCGAAAGTATACGAGCGGCGGCGGCGCGTGCGCAAAGACGTGTCGGCGACGGGCGGCGCCATTTTTAAAATGAAGGCGCCTCTGGAACAGGTAAGGGAAACTGCTGCTCTACCTGCCATTATGCAGGGCTGCGGGCATACTACAAGGGATGCAGTGCTGCGGGCATGGTCCACCGGCACCATGCCCACAGCACTGCATCTTCTGTAGTATGCCCACAACCCCAGGTCCTCTTGTACCATGCCAGTCACCCTGCATTCTCCTGTACCATGCCAGTACCCTGCATTCTCCTGTACCATGCCAGTACCCTGCATTCTCCTGTACCATGCCAGTATCCTGCATTCTCCTGCACCATGCCAGTACCCTGCATTCTCCTGTACCATGCCAGTACCCTGCATTCTCCTGCACCATGCCAGCCACCCTGCATTCTCCTGCACCATGCCAGCCACCCTGCATTCTCCTGCACCATGCCAGTCACCCTGCATTCTCCTGTACCATGCCCGCCACCCTGCATTCTCCTGCACCATGCCCGCCGCCCTGCATTCTCCTGCACCATGCCCGCCGCCCTGCATTCTCACCCTAGGCTTATACTCGAGTCAATCATTTTTCCCATCTTTTTGTGGTAAAAGTAGGCTCCTCGGCTTATACTCGGGTCGGCTTATACTCGAGTATATACGGTATATATTATCGCATATTTATTTTTGTACATCACGGGCCACAGAGCCATAATTCATAACATATGGGTTATATAGCCACCTTTAGGTGAAGGACACTGGCAACCAATCAGAAAGGATGCACCCCATATAACCCCTCCCACACAGGAAGTACCTCCGTTTTTTCTCCAGTGTCTAAAGGTGATGGTCCCCTTGGAGAGTCTCTCCACATTTCTCTTCAAAGAAGAAAGAAGATATGCTACATACCCCGATCAAAGATCTCTCAATCTAAGGGGTTAGCTATCAGATCCATCTAAAACAGTCAATGAACTTAAAAGATGGTACCTGAGCTCGGGAAGCAGATACGAGATTTTGCCTGTAATGCTGTCCTTTTTAAGCGCTGGACCATGGGATCTGAACCCTTGGAATACCAAACCCCAAAGGCGCTCCGTGTAGGGTGCTCTACAGGTTTAAGGCCATGGCCCTCTAAAACAAGGGGACCCAGTCCTTGAAGGTCACCAAGATAAAGCTCGCCGTGATGGGTGAACATTGGATTCCTGTTTCAAAACAGAATCCTGCGGCAGGACTGGTGAGTCCAATTTAAATTATTTACACATACAGCAAACCTTGAAGGTAAATGTTGCTGGCATAATTGCAAATTGTAAATGTTTTATGCACTATTCCCTTTAAAAAGATACCAGAGACCGAGTGCCATTTGAGTCTCTGCATGAGACTATGGATGTTAAGCCTAGGCAAAATACATCTTGTTAAGCATTGTTTCTGTGCTTTTTTTTCTGACACACTATTTTCACCTTGTGCTGATCACCTAAAAGGTATCAGCTGTGACAAAGCGATGTGTGCATGAGACTGTGGATGTTCAGCATGATTACATGTGCCATTTATATCAATTTTGATTATATGAGCTTTTGCAGTAGTGGGCTGATACAAAGTTTGTTTAAACATTATTTCTTTGCCTATTATTATTACACTGTTCTCTTGCCCTGGGCTGATCACCTGAAAGGTATCAGCTGTGACAAACAAAATTCAGCCTATACTGCTCTCACCCCATGTGGTTGCTGTTTTTTGCTTTAGCGTATAAGTGCCCGTATATTCGTCTCCTCCCTTGATAGCGCGTCTGTGGCGAAGGCCTATTTGCACACGCGTGAAAATCTTTGCCTTTGAGGAAAGGCGTACACCGCATGGAGGGCGTGTTTGAACGCAATTGGCGTGCACGTGGACACCACATAGCACACCACGCATGCACAGTACAGCATAAATGGGCACAATTTAGACTGTTTCCAACGCATTAGCCTATGCTGAGGCTGAAGGGGACGCAGAGCAGCTGCAGCAGAGATGACTAGCCAATCTGAGCCATTACAGTTGTCAGGCGTAGCAGCTACCCCAGGTTCTTCTGCCACAACCTACGTCACTAAGGACAATTTGGCATCGACATTAGCCAGCCTTGAGGGTAAGATTGCTGACATGTAGAAAGGAAACTAGTGCGCTGCACTGAATAAAACTAAAACAATATAGTATAAAATGGTGGTTTAGGAGAGCTGCTACATATACATGTTACAAGTACTCTAACACTTGAAAGGCAACAGGATAGGAGACAACGGTAATGCGCTATTCTCCAATAAAAAAAAAAAAAAAAAAGTGCACTCCAATCAATACCTACTAAGTGCTACAAAAAGGGATAAAATCATTTGAAATGTGCAAGTAACAATGAATAAAGTTAAAAATAACCACATATATAAGCAAAGAATCCAAGTGACAAAGAATATTAATAATGCAAGCCAGATATATAAAAATGTAAACGTGGTAATGAATACATATGTGCCTTAATAAAGAATAAAGTGTTAATACTGTGCTAAAGCAATGTGATAAAAAGGGGTTATCCGTGATGTATCACACAAGTAATTTGTAAAAAAGTTCATCTGAAAAGGTGCTCGGCGTGCTGGAAATTAAGTGCTAAAAGTGACAGGATCCAACGAAGCCTGATGAAGTCACGTGTCATGTGACGTAACGCGTAGGAGGAGTCAATCAGTGAAGTTTTGATCATTGCAGTGTATGGTACGATCCTCAGATAGAGCTCCAACAACCACTCTGTGCGGGAGAACAGCAGACCAAACAGAAATAAACAAAACCGCCAATCACGTTTAACTTCCGTAAAACTAAGAGGGGTATATGCTAATGCCAGGAGCCTAGCTAATAAGATGGATGAGTTGGACATGTTAGTACATGAGGAGGACATAGACCTTGTGGGAATAACGGAGACTTGGTTCGACCCCTCACATGACTGGCTGGCCAATATCCAAGGGTATTCGGTGTACCGGAAGGACAGGGTTGGTAAAAGAGGGGGAGGGGTATGTCTCTATGTCAAGAACAATATAAAGGTGCTAGAAAGGAGTGACATTACAGATGGGATGAGCATGGATTTAGAATCTGTGTGGGTTGAACTCGATAGGGAAGAAGATAAGGGAAAAGTAGTTGTGGGGGTTTGCTATAGGCCACCTAACCAAGGGGAGGAGGTAGAGCTGTAATTTTTAGCACTAATAGGTAAAGCGGCAAAACTAGGATCAGTCATCATATTGGGGGACTTCAATTATCCCGGCATTGACTGGGAAGAGGGGACTGCACACTCGCATAAGGCCCGGCTATTCACGGAAACCTTACAGGATAACTACATGTCGCAGTTGGTGGATTCCCCTACTAGAGAGAATGCTATCCTGGATCTATTGATCACTAATGACCCAGACATAATCTCGGAGGTAGGAGTCCAGGACAACCTGGGCTCTAGCGATCACAGGATGATCACATTTAGTATAAATAACAATATAAAAAGGCAAGTGGGGAACATAAGAACCCTAAACTTCAGAAGGGCAGACTTTCCAAAATTGTACTCATTGATGGAAAGGGTAAACTGGGACCAAACCCTGGGATCACTGACCACAGAGGAAAAATGGGAATGCTTTAGAACAATATTAAGCAAAGGCATCTTGCAGTGCATTCCTATGGGGAATAAATTTAGAAGAGACAAAGCCAAACCTGGCTGGCTAAACCGTAGCGTTAAAAAACTTATTAGGGGAAAAAAATTGGCCTTCAAGAAATATAAATCAGAGGGCACAGTATCGGCCTTCCAGCAATACAAGGAGGAAAATAAGAAGTGTAAGCACGAAATCAAGATGGCTAAAATCAACTTTGAGAGACAAATAGCGGAGGATAGTAAAAAAAACCCAAAGAAATTCTTTAAATATATCAACAGCAAAAAAACTAGGGCAGAGCATATTGCACACATAATTAACGATGATGGGAGGATGGTTACAGAGGACACTGAAAAAGCAACCGTGCTGAATTCTTTTTTCTCGTCAGTCTTTACGCAGGAAAAGGAAGGGTACACTGACCATGACTGTATGGTTAGTAGTAATACACAGGACTTGCCACTATGGCTAACAGAGGGGGAAATCAGGGAAAGACTGGATAAACTTAACACAAACAAATCACCAGGCCCGGATGGCGTACATCCGAGAGTGCTCAAGGAACTCAGTATGGTTATATCTAGACCACTGTTCCTGATCTTTGCTGACAGTATTAGGACAGGAGATGTACCAGGGGAATGGAGGAAGGCTAACGTGATTCCGATATTCAAAAAGGGCCAGAGACATATCCCGGGAAATTATAGGCCTGTCAGTCTGACATCAATAATATGTAAACTTTTGGAGGGGATGATAAGGGACTATATCGTAGAGTATGCTAAAGACAACAACATCATCAGTAGTAACCAGCACGGGTTTACAAATGGGCGTTCTTGTCAAACCAATCTCTTAGCATTCTACGAGGAAGTGAGCTGTGAGCTAGATAGGGGGAGACCAGTGGATGTGGTGTACTTGGATTTCGCTAAGGCGTTTGATACAGTTCCCCACAAGCGCTTAATTTATAAAATAAGGTCTGCAGGTATCGACAGCAGGGTTTGCTCTTGGATACGGAATTGGCTAAAAGGCCGTGTCCAAAGGGTAGTAATAAACAGCGCATACTCAGACTGGTCTGAGGTAGTAAGCGGGGTGCCCCAGGGCTCAGTCCTGGGACCAACCTTGTTCAATTTATTCATAAACAGCATTGAGGAAGGGATCAGTAGTTCGTTATCAGTTTTTGCACGACACAAAATTGGCCAGGGCAATAACTGCACAGCATGAAGCAGATATCCTACAGAATGACCTGGACAAAATTACGGAGTGGGCAACGACATGGCAAATGAGGTTTAATGTGGAGAAGTGTAAGGTTTTGCACTTGGGGACCAAAAACATAAAAACACAATACACATTAGGAGGGGAACCCTTGGGGGAATCAAAAATGGAGAAAGATCTGGGAGTCTTAGTTGATGATAGATTAGGCAACAGCATGCAATGCCAAGCGGCAGCTTCCAAAGCCAACAGAATATTAGCATGCATAAAGAAAGGGATGTATTCCAGAGATAAGACTATAATCCTTCCACTTTATAAAACTCTGGTCCGACCGCATCTGGAGTATTCTGTCCAGTTCTGGTCGCCAGTCCTCAGGAGGGATGTGTTGGAGCTGGAGAAAGTCCAGAGAAGGGCAACTAAACTGATTAGGGGGTTGGAGGACCTTACCTATGAAGAGCGGCTGCAATCGCTCGATTTATTTTCCCTGGAGAAAAGACGTCTGAGAGGGGACATGATAGCAATTTATAAATATCTTAATGGGGATCTCAGCTTAGAAGAAAAGCTGTTCATTCGAAGGAATTGCATGAGGACTCGAGGACATACAATGTGATTAGAGGAGAAGCGTTTTAACCTCAGGCAACGTGGGGGGGTTCTTTACTGTTAGGGCTACAAGATTGTGGAATTGTCTACCACAAGAGGTGGTTTCTGCGGGTAGTATGGTGACTTTCAAAAGACTCTTAGACTTACATCTCAAGGATCAGGAGATTGAGGGCTATGTTAGATGATTACAGTCACACACACCTACACAGGTTGAACTGGATGGACTATTGTCTTTATTCAACCTCACCTACTATGTAACTATGTAACTATGTAACTTTCCCTGCCTAAACAGCAGTGCGTTCAGCTGGCTATTTACTTCATCTGCTACACCTTACTGAAATGTGAGTGTTTTTATTTCTCAATAAATGTTGTTTTTTACCTATTACACTATGAGTACCTTTTATCTTCCTTTGGGATACTGTGTGATGCCTTGAGATATACTGAATATGAGGACATGATAACCAGATTGAAAGAACAAAGATCCCTGCGAGCATAGAGAGGAAGGATTACTGGCTTGATTATTTTGCACATATCAAGTGTGCTTCAGGTGAGCGCGCATTAAGCTCACAGGTGCACACCGGGTGAGAAGAGGCTAAGCACCAACCATTTAGCTTACCTTGTAATTTGCACATGGAATTCGTTGGATCCTGTCACTTTTAGCACTTAATTTGCAGCACGCCAAGCACCTTTTCAGATGAACTTTTTTACAAATTACTTGTGTGATACATCACGGATGACCCCTTTTTATCACATTGCTTTAGCACAATATTAGCACTTTATTCTTTATTAATGCACAAATGTATTCATTACCACATTTACATTTTTATATATCTGGCTTGCATTATTAATATTTTTGTCACTTGGAATCTTTGCTTATATATGTGGTTATTTTTAACTTTATTCATTGTTACTTGCACATTTCAAATGATTTTATCCATTTTTGTAGCACTTAGTAGGTATTGATTGGAGTGCACTTTTTTTTTTTTTTTTTATTGTAGAATAGCGCATTATCATTGTCTCCTATAAGATTGCTGACATGATTGCAGCATCACTAAGAGGGAAGAAATGTGATAGATCCCCCTCACCTGGGCCACACCCTGAATACAGTTCAGGATTGAGCAGAGGATGTGGAAGAAGTAGTTGGTGATGACCCTACAGTAGGTCAAACTGAGGTTTCCACTTCTGGAGAGTCAGGGTCAGAGGAGTCTCTGTCAGCCTCTCAAACCCAAAGATTGTTGGTTCAGTCTCTTACTGAAATGGTCCGGTCTGGACACAGATTTACTCCCTTAGAGGCAGCTGAAGTCTCCTTTTCCTCTCTAGGCTCATTGTGCCCTCCTTATAGTCCTCGGACATTTCCCATACATCTGCTCGTGGAGCAAGAAATGTTTAATGATTGGGATCTTCCTGATAGGATTTTTTGTTCCTCTTAAAAGTTTTTCACTATTGTATCCTATGGAGGAAAAAGTTTACTAAGAAATGGTATATACAGTACCAGGTTTTTAAAGATCCAGGTAGAAATGTGAAGCCGCACATTTCTACATGTATCTTTCCGGACGGCGGATCTAGCCAGCACCAGATTGGACACACACCTGAGCGGCATTTCCCAATTCCCTTCCCCCCCCACACATGGATTTTAAAGATCCAGCACATAAGAAGTTGGAATCTTTATTGAAAGCCTTCTTTGCGGTTGCAGGATCTGCGATACAGCCAGTAGTAGTGGCCTTAGGAGTTGTCAGTCTTAAAAAAGACCGTATGAAGCGGGTGTCCAAGACAGTTCCTTGTCAAGGACAGTCTGTGGAAGATCTGTCAGATCTATCTCATACTTTATGTTAATTAACATGAAAAAGTTACTGGCTGGCTTCCCTTTTCAGGGAGAACGCCTTTTTGGTGATGATCTGGATAAGTATATCCAAAAGATCTCAGGGGGAAGAGTACGTTGCTACCTGTGAAAAGGAAGAGCAAGCGTACTTCTTTTAAGATTCCTAGCACTCACACTACCAGTGCTTCTAATTTCAGACGGGGGCCTCAACCATCTGGGTCCGGAACCAAGCCTTCAGGGCAGGGTCAGTAAAAGCCCTGGGCCCAGAGATCAGTCAAGTCTTCCTCTAAGCCTATTCTGTGAAGGGGCGCTCCCACTAACTTGGGTGGGGGGAAGGCTGCTGCAGTTCTCGAAGGTTTGGGTGGAATCAACCCAAGATAACTGGGTTGTCTCCACCATTACGCAGGGGTACAAACTGGAATTTCGGGTGTTCCTGTATCCTCGGTTTATAAGTCAAATATACAAACAGATCCCTTAAAAAGGTCTCTCTTTCTGGCATTGGATCAGCTGAGGGCTCAAAGAGTGATAATGGAGGCTCCAGAGAACGAAAGGTTCAGGGGTTTTTACTCAACCTGTTCATAATCCCCAAACCAAGTGGGGATATGAGACCTATTCTGGATCTCAAAACTATAAAACCAGTTTCTGAACGTTTGTACTTTCTGTATGGAGTCAATTCGTTCAGTCATAGCCTCCCTGCAGAGAGGAATTTCTAGCATCCATAGACATTAAGGATGCATATTTTCACGTGCCTATATTACAGGCTCAGCAAAGGTTTATACGCTTTGCAATAGAAAGCCGTCACTTTCAGTTTGTGGCCCTGCCCTTGGGTTTAGCCACAGCTCCGAGAGTGTTCACAAAGATCCTAGATCCAGTATTGACTGTTCTAAGGTGCCGAGGGATATCTGTAATAAGATATCTGGATGATCTATTACTAATAGATTGATCCGCTTAACCTGAAATGTCCTCCAGACAGTACAGTTCCAAGAACGTTTGGGTTGGATACTAACTTAGCAAAGTCAGCATTACAACCGGTCCACCTTTTGGAATACCTGGGTCTTCTTGTGGATACCGTACAGGCAAAGATATTCTTCTCAACAAGAAGGGTCACAGACCTGAAGGATCTGGTTTGGTCCGTAGTAAGGCTGAGATATCCTTCTATAGGATGTCTGCATGATTTTACTAGGAAATTCCCTATGCTCAATTCCATGCCAGACCCTTACAGAACAACATTCTGTCTACATGGCCCGGAAGGGTTCAGTCTCTGGACTGGTCCATGTCTCTGGTACCAAGAGTACGTCAGAGTCTGAATTGGTGGTTGTTGACCAGATATCTGGAGGAGGGGAAATCCTTTCTTCCAGTGACCTGGAAAAGTGGTGGAAGCCACTGTCCAGAGGAAATGGTCTTGGGTAGAGAGATGTTTCCCCATCAACATTCCGGAAATCCGAGCAGTCTGTCGTCGGGTTTGAAATACTGGACATCCAGACTTCGGGGTCACCTTGTCAGGGTGCAATCCAACAATGCCACAGCCATGGCTTATATAATTTATCAAGAAGGCACAAAGTTAGTCAGCCAAGAAAGAGGTGGCTATCATCCCATCCTGGGCAGAGAAGTTTGTGCCATGCCTGACAGCAGTTTTTATTCTTAGGATAGAGAACTGGCAGGCAGATTTTTTTGAGTGGTCAACAGATGTTTAAAGGGGAATGGTCTTACATCCCGAGATTTTTTAATCGATCTGCCTACGCTGGGGGCTCCCAGATGTAGATCTGTTGGCATCCAGGTTCAACAACAAGTTGAAGAGATTTGTGTCCAGGACCAGGGATCCACTCGCAGTCGGAGTGGATGCTTTGGTGACTCCTTGGGAGGAGTATTCCCTGATTTATGCCTTTCCTCTGGTGCAGCTGATACCACATCTGTTGCGCAGGACCCAGCTACAGGGGAAACCAGTAATTTTGGTAGCTCCGGCATGGCCGAGGTGGGGTTGGTATGCACAAATCCAAAGGTTGGCAGTGACGAGGCCTTGGGCTCTTCCACTGCGCCCAGACCTACTCTCTTAAGGTCTGATATTCCACCCAGGTGTACAGTCTCAAAATTTGACAGTTTGGCTATTGAAGCTTTAATCTTGAAGGAGCAGGGTGTATCTAGCCCTGCAGTGCATACGCTGAAAACGCCAGGAAATGGCATGCCCGCAAATATATAATTGGGAGATTTCTAGCTTCCTTCAAGCAGAGATGGATATGAAATTAGCTTTTAAAGGGGCAAATTTCAGCCTTATCGGTTTTCTTCCAAGAACCAATCGCTTCCCATTCGTTGGTTCAGACCTTCGCCCGGGGAATGTTACGCTTGCTTCCGCCTGTAAAGCCACCATTGTGTCCTTGGGACTTAAATTTGGTGTTGGCAGTGTTACAAAAACATCCTTTTAAACCTCTGGGGCAGATTCCCCTGGTTCTTTTTGATTGCGATAACTTCGGCTAGAAGAGTATCAAAACTAGCAGCTCTTTCTTGTAAAGAGCCATTCTTGATTTTCCATAAAGATAGGGTGATTCTACATCCACACCCAGGTTTTTTGCCCATGGTGGTGTCCGCCTTTCATTTGAATCAGGACATTATACTACCTTTCCTTTTTTCCAGATTCTCACTCAGGGGAGGAAAAGTTATTATATTCTCTTGATGCAATGCGTGCACTTAAGGTTTACTTAGAGAAATCAGCTTGGATTCATAATACTGAGAGCTTGTTTGTGCTGCCAGAAGAGTCCCAGGAAGGGGTTGGCAGCAAGTCTACAATTTCTCATTGGATTCGCCAGGTAATATTACCCAGGCGTATGGTTTATACGCCTGGGTAATATTCCTGTAAAGACAAATTCTACCAGAGGAGTAGGTAGCTCTTGAGCACATCCCCATCAAGCCTCTATGGCTCAGATTTGCAAGGCGTGATCTGGGTGGTCGGTGCATACCTTCACTCGTTTCTATCGAGTGGATGTTGGCAGGATGAATCTGCATTTGGCTGCAGTGTTCAGCAGGCATCGGTGTAATCCTTTTTGTGGTCGCATAGCGGTATTTTTTGTTGTCCCCCTCCCCTCAAATGCATTGCTTTGGGACATCCCATATGTTATGAATTATGGCTCCGTGTCCCGTGATGTACGAAAAGAAAAATTGATTTTTAATACAGACTTATCTGTAAAATTTATTTCTTAAAGTACATCACGGGATGTATGGGAGGGGTTATATAGGGGGGCATCTTTTCTGATTGGTTGCCAGTGTCCTTCACTTAAAGGTGGCTATATAACCCATATGTTATGCTCAGTGTCCCGTGATTTACTTCAAGAAATAGATTTTACAGGTAAGTCTGTATAAAAAAATCAATTTTCCATAGAAATCCATAGAAAACATCTAATATTTACCTAAAATTGATTGACATTTTATTTGAGGTTCTCCAAATGCATAGCAAATAGTATAAAAATGCACCTTTACCAAAATTTGACTCCAATATCCCAAAATGGCCTAAATGACTCAGCAGCAGCAGACGCAGTAAGAATCGCAATAGCGTGTTGTTGAAAAACAGCTGTGGTGCACCCAGATTATGTTAAACATACGTTGAACTGGATTATGATGAATTATAAACTGGAGCTCGGCAAGCTGGCCTGGAAGGACCCCACCACAGGAGGCAGTTGGAGGGACCCTAACAGGAGAGGCTGCAGAGAGAGCAAGGAGAGACAGTGAGTAGATCAGCACGGTGCAGGGACAGACAAGGGGAAAGACTGCCAGCTGTTGCAGGTCTCTCTTGAAAACAGCAGTGTGCCCTGTCTTTATCATCCTTTGCCCTGGGGAGTCTCCATGTGTCAGTCAGGAGGACTGGGAAGAGAAGCAGCCAGGGGGGATGGCATTTTCTGCAGGCAGTAGAGCTATGATTGGTGTCTACAGGAAGGAAAAAGGCAGTGCAAGGATGCTATTCACTCCATTTGTGCTACTTCACCAAGGGACTGCAAGTTCCTAGCCTATAATGGGCTGTTGCTGAGCTAACAAAACTACTGTTAGTTCCCCAGGAGTGAGCCAGCAGAGGCTGCACAAAAGGGAACCAAGTTTGTGCAGGAGGAAGGAAGAAGAGGAATCTGTAAATAGGGAGGAAGTTGTCCCTGATTCTGTTTTATGGACATTTTCAAGTTGGGCATCCCCTAATTTCTATACCCCATCCAAGTTATCATCCCCTAATAAAATAACAAAAACAAGCCATAGGACTGATATCCGTGTCAGATGCAAGAAGGAAATGCTGTGTGACTGGCTGTGTAGCAGTGGGGAACCCTGACTTCAGTAACTCCTATGTTGCAGGTCCTATATTCATATTAAATACCTCTTAAAAATTCAGACAATACCAAGATTTTATGAACCAAGAGTTATGTTTATTTTTTATTTCCCAAAACATACTCTATGTCATTGCAGTTTTGTGCAAATAATGAGCCTTTATCATCTGGTGGTAAGTCTTAATATGGTTCGCTGGGACATGTTTGTAGAGGTGATGCTTCATTGGGGAAATCAGCAACCTCAGGAACATGCTTACTTGGTCCAGGTAGATGAACAATTGCTGGGACTGGTGGACTTAAAGTTTCCTCATCAAGATAGTAAACTTGCACTGATCCCTTCGTTCTCTTAAAATGTTGCTTAGCCGTGCTCTCTTCTGATGAAGAACCATGTTCATCTACTGTATGGTTGTGATGGTCATGATCATGATGGTGGTGAGTTGGATCATGTGGGTGAGAATGGCTTTGGTGGTTATGGTGGTGACCAGGATGATGATGATGATGATGATGGTGGTGACCAGGATGGCAGTGATGTTTGTGACCTCTGTGTCGTCCACAATGCCTGCCTTTACCAAGTTCACATTTTTCAGGCAAATCCTTGCTTTGCCCTTGCTCTACTTTTCCTGCCACAGTTGGTCCTACCTCTTTTGCCCCTGCTTCACTGTGTTCAACATTATCTTTTGATTGCTCCACCTGGGCACCTTCTTTTCCATGGTCACAAGAGCCATGTCCATGATTATGATGATGATGATGATGGTGATCATCGTCCTTGAATAGAAAAAACAAAAAACAATGTAATTTCTGACCTCCTCTATTAAATATATAATCTACAAAAACAATTTTGATCAAATTCAATAAATATTTCATTACTAAATGCACAGTACCATAGCATTTCAACCTCAATTGTATAATTGTAAACAGTTCTCAAACATTCAATAATTTAAAAGAAATTACATATTTCCTGGCCCCTTACCCATTCTCCATCCTGACACATCCCACAGTAGTTGGCGTGAAAGGGAAGGGCAGAAGACGGCCAAGCTGTGGGGGGGACGAGGGGGCAGTGGAGCACACAGGGGCCTGGGGGCAGCAGAATGAAAAGGAAGCTAGATAGGAGGGGTGGCATAGGGTTTCAAGAATTACATAGTTACATAGTTACATAGTTAGTGAGGCTGAAAAAAGACACAAGTCCATCCAGTTCAACCTATGTGTGTGTGTTTGCTTTTAACCGTACATTGTATACCCCTGTATGTTGTGGTCTTTAAGGTGTCCATCCAATAGTTTTTTGAAACTATCAATGCTCCCCGCTGATACGACTGCTTGCGGAAGAGAATTCCACATCCTTACCGCTCTTACAGTGAAGAACCCCTTACGCACTTTAAGGTTAAACCGCCTTTCCTCTAGTTTTAGTGAGTGGCCACGTGTCTTATTGTATTCCCTTACTCTAAATAGTTTGTTCCTTATGCTAGGGTCGCCAGTACAGTATTTGTACATTGATATCATATCCCCCCTCAAGCGTCTCTTCTCCAGAGAGAACAAGTTCAGTGCTTGTAGTCTTTCCTCATAGCCGATGTCCTCCATTCCCCTAATTATTTTTGTTGCCCTTCTCTGGACTTTCTCCAGTTCCAGCACATCCTTCCTGAGGACCGGTGCCCAGAACTGGACAGCATACTCCAGATGTGGCCGGACCAGAGTCTTGTAGAGTGGAAGAATAATCTCTTTATTTCTGGAGTGAATCCCCTTTTTTATACAACCCAGTATTCTGTTGGCTTTGCTTGCAGCGGCTTGGCATTGCATGCCACTTCCAAGCCTGTTGTCTACCAGTACCCCAGGTCCCTTTCCATCCTAGACTCACCCAGAGGTTCCCCCCCTAGTGAGTAGCTTGCTTTCTGGTTTCTGGCCCCCAAGTGCATTACTTTACATTTTTCTACATTAAATCTCATCTGCCATGTAGTTGCCCACCCCGTTATTTTGTTCAGGTCTGCTTGCAAGATTTCCACATCCTGCATAGAAGATATTGGCATGCCTAATTTAGTATCATCTGCAAATACTGAGATTGTACTAGATATCCCCTCCTCTAGATCATTTATGAATAAATTAAACAGGATTGGTCCCAGGACAGAACCCTGGGGGACCCCACTTTCCACACCCGCCCAATCCGAGTACTCCCCATTAATCACCACCCTCTGTACTCTCCCCTGGAGCCAGTTCTCTATCCAGGTACTCACCTTATGGTCCATACCTACCTTCCTTAGTTTGTACAGTAAGCGTTTGTGGGGAACGGTGTCAAAGGCCTTTGCAAAGTCCAGATACACCACATCCACAGGCTTACCTTTATCTAAGTGGCAGCTCACTTCATCGTAGAAGGTTAATAGATTGGTTTGGCATGAACGATTTTTCATGAATCCATGCTGATTACTACTTATAATACCGTTTTCATTACTAAAGTCTTGTATGTGGTCCCTTATCATCCCCTCCAAAATTTTGCAGACTACAGATGTTAGGCTGACCGGCCTATAGTTACCCGGGATATATCTCGGCCCCTTTTTAAATATTGGTACCACGTTGGCTTTTTTCCAATCAGCTGGCACCATACCCGTCTGTAAACTATCCTTAAAGATCAAGAATAATGGTCTGGCAATCACCTGACTGAGCTCATTTAGAACCCTCGGGTGCAAGCCATCCGGTCCCGGGGATTTATTTATGTTAAGTTTCTCTAGTTTAGCTCTAAGTCTATCCTCTGTTAGCCATGGCGGCACTTCCTGAGGTGTATTATTTAGTTCGGCCTTACAAGCGGGGTTCGTGTAGCCCCCCGATTCCTTTGTGAAGACTGAAGAAAAGAAATTATTTAACACTTCTGCCTTTTCTCTGTCCTCAGTGGCCATTTTTCCTTTATCATCTTTTATGGGGCCAATGTGTTCTGGCCTCGCTTTCTTACTGTTTATATACTTAAAGAATTTCTTGGGGTTCTTTTTACTCTCCTCCGCTATATGTCTCTCGTGTTCTATTTTAGCCGCCCTGATTTCATCTTTACATTTCTTATTACACTCTTTGTAATGCTTAAATGCTGCCAATGACCCCTCAGTCTTGTATTTTTTGAAGGCCTTTTCTTTAGCTCTAATATACATTTTTATGTTGGAGTTTAGCCACCCAGGGTTTAGTTTTGCTCTTTTAAATTTATTTCCCTGTGGAATGCACTGGTCCACCCCCTTGTTAAGTATGCTCTTGAAGCACTCCCATTTTTCCTCCGTGTTCTTTGTTCCCAGGGTTCTATCCCAATTGATATTTTCTAACAGCGAGCGCAGTTTAGGGAAATTGGCTCTTTTGAAATTCAGTGTCCTTATATTACCCTTGTGTTTCCTATTACTGTAATTAATACTGAAACCAATTGACCTATGGTCACTGTTCCCTAAGTTGTCCCGTATTTCTATATCCGTGAGCATGTCTGTATTGTTGGTAATCAGTAGGTCAAGTACCGCATTGTTTCTTGTCGGTGCATTCACCATCTGACCCATGAAATTGTCCTGCAAAACATTTAGGAACTGCCGAGCCTTGGCTGAATGCGCGGTTCCTTCTGCCCAGTCTATATCAGGATAATTAAAGTCCCCCATTATAATGACATTTCCCATCCTTGCTGCCAATCCTATCTGTAACATGAGGTCCACCTCACCCTCCTCCCTCTGGTTTGGGGGCCTATAGCATACGCCCAATATTACCTTCCCCACCGTGCCTTTCCTTTGAAGCTCTACCCATAGGGATTCTGCCTCGTCCATAGCTCCATTATTAATATCATCCCTCATATTTACCTGTATACTGTTCTTAATATACAAACATACCCCTCCCCCTTTTTTACCCTCTCTATCTCTGCGATAAAGGGAAGAAGCGGATAAGTTCCTTTATACAGTATGCCTCCCTTGCTGCCCCTCTTGTCTAGGTGTACAGGGGAGCTGAGTGACCCCCCTTGAGCATGGGGCCTGGTCGGAAATTGCGACTCCTGTAGTTTCATTTAGCTATACACATTAGCCATTGTCTTAATGTTGGTGTTTTACAGCTCTTGTAGCTTATCCTTCTATATTAGTGCTTAGGTATTGCATTCATACCTGGTTCACAATAATTTTGTTGTTATAAAAAATATTATAATAATAATTGTACTTACCCTTGGGTCATAGATTTCGCAGGACACAGAATATTTTTCCACTCTCTCAGGTGTATTATATACACTACCTTGGCAAAAGCCAACATGCTGTAGGAGAAAACAGAGTTAATTCTGTTGTTGTAGACAACATAAATTTGCGGAATATAAAGCTATGTATAATATCCCAAATCTATATTTTATTTATGGTCTTTGTGTCAGTTGTGACAAGGGCACTTCTCACCTCACAATATATTCTTGCATTGCTTCTTTCATTATTTTCCAGACCAGCATAGATATTTTACCTACCTGGGACCATAACATTTATAGAGACATTTAGATCAAAGTCAAAGTGGAACTAGGGGGGAAGGTAGAGTGTGGCGCGAATACTCACAATAATGTACAAATATGCACTTGTACATTACAATTTACTTTAGCTTTCTGTGCTCTATCAATGATAGTTCTTCACTCACTGGTGCCATCTTTATGGAAGCTTCTTCTGTTGCAGAAGCTTCCTTGTTCTGAAACTGGGCAAACAGGGATGATGCAACTCATGCATAGGTGCAATTATGTTGCACCATCCCACCACTAAGCTGATAGAAGTGGGGGTGTACACTATACTTAGCAACATTTTCTAATAAAAAGGAAAAGATTTCTTGGCACAAATTTGTTTTGAGGATACAGTTAGTTATGACTCATGTACTGGGGACTAGCACAGCAGAGACAGGAATGTTACAATGTTCGGCAGGAGGTACATTACACATTTTTTTTTTTTTTTTTTTTTGCCGCTTGTTACCCACACTGCTACAAAACAAGTAAAATAAGTGAAATCAGCAAACACACAATACCTATGCTCCCAAATAGATGAAGAGATATGGCACAGCTTGTCTAGTATCTATAGCTGAGTAAATGCATATCCACCACAGATTGACCAAGCAAAGGGCCTTAAGTGCTGGGTCACACTTATGCGGTGCGGGAAGGCTGCGAATTCGCAGCCTGTTCCCGCATCGCAAACGCACCCTTGGCAGTTCACACTGCCATATGCGATACACTGGGGTGTCAATGAAATGTTAACGACACCCCCAGTTTGATCGCATATCGCAGTGCGATCTTTACAGTTCGCACAGGATCGGATCGCACAAGTGTGAACCACTGTGCGATCCGATCCTGATGCGGCTGAAAAAAAGGGTCATGTGCGACTTTTGTGCGGGTGCAGTGCGAATTTAGCCATACAAAGTGTATGGCTGAATTCACACCGCACAGCCGTAATGAAGGAGCAGTGCGCTCCGATATTACATGCGATCGCCGCACTCGCAAGAGTGTGAACCGGCACTTACAATTAATAGTGCTCTAAGATATCCAGCTGTGGGGTCACCAGTAGGCATCTCTATTACTCT
Source organism: Pelophylax lessonae (assembly GCF_965119305.1). Classification (NCBI taxonomy): domain Eukaryota; kingdom Metazoa; phylum Chordata; class Amphibia; order Anura; family Ranidae; genus Pelophylax; species Pelophylax lessonae. Next base: position 284,726,272 of record NC_138770.1, read on the forward strand.
GAATTTTTTAAATCAAAAAATACATGTCTCATCGAACTATTGCTGAAGCACCCACATTTATAGTTTTTTCTTAGTCCCCCTGCCATGTTTCAGAAATACTTGTTGATCCTGCCATTGAAGTCCACCTAATACAGCTTCCTGGGATGATATGGCAATGATTTTGCACTGCACCTGAATTCAGAGCAGAGTTGCCATCCTCATGTGGACTGGGCCTGCTTGAAGTATATTGGGATTAAAAAATGTTGCAGTGAGATTAGTTATCAGCTTTGTCACTGCTGATTTATATGCCTGTAGTTTGTCAATCTGCTCCTGGTCACACCTAGCCCCCCCCCCCCCCCACTGCTTTCTGGATTGTCAGCACTGCGTCTGTTTCTGGGACCCTCCTACTCTGGGCTGCAATACCTGAGAGGGGAACACATGAAACACAAAAGAAGGAGGATTTGGCTCAGTCAGGAAAGGTACAGTACATGGAGTTTTTTTTTTTTCTTTTTAACCACTTGCCGACCGCCCGCTGCATATATACTGTGGCAGGCTGACTCGGCTGCGCGAATCGCTGAACCTGTACAGCGATCCGTGGGAGCGTTCCTGGGGGCAAGCGTGCGCCGGCATCCCCGCCCCTACTAGGCAGCAGGGATGCTGATCCATGGGACCGGTGGCACTGATTGCCGCAGGGCATCCGCGATTGCTCCGTGCTGAGAGAGAAGGACGGTCAGCTGTTGTAAACACAGCAGACCGTTGTTCTCTCTGAAATGATCACAGAGCGCCTGTGATCCTCCTATACAGGATCACAGGTCTCTGTGGTCATTTCAAAAGTCCCTCCCCCATACAATTAAAAAACACTCCCCTAGGCTCCCACCTAGCTCTTTGATCACTCCCTAGGTTAACCCCTTCCCTGCCAGTGTCATTATTACAGTAAAAGTGCATATTTTTAGCACTGATTACTGTAGTAATGTCACTGATCCCCCCAAAAGTGTCAAAAATGTCAGTTAGGGGTCCCATCTGTCTGCCGCAATGTGCTGCAGCTCCCCGCTATTACTAGTAAAAAAAAAAAAATTAAAATGACATAAATCTTTCCCCTAGTTTGTAGACGCAATAACTTTTGCGCAAACCAATCAAAATAAGCTTCTTGTGATTTTTTTTTTTTTTTTACCAAAAATATGTAGCTGAGTACAAATTGGCCTAAAAGGATGAGAGAAATATAATTTTACATCTTTTTCGGGGGGGGGGGGGGGGGGAATGTTATATAGCAGAAAGTGAAACATTTTTTTTTTTTTTTTTTTCAGAATTGTCACTTTTTTTTAATAGTGCAAAAAAATAAAAATCGCACAGGGGGTCAAATTTTTTTGGTACAGTGTCGACCACGCAATTGTCCATTAAAGTAACGCAGTGCAGAATTGCAAAAAATGGCCTGGTTCTTAAGGGGGCAAATCCTTCCGGTCCAGAATGGGTTAACTTTATGAGGCTTGTGCACATAGTAACAGGATCTTGTACTTATTTAGACATTCACATAGGAGCCTTTATTATGTACCAGTATTTTTCTATCAGAGCAGTGGTGTCAAGGCCATCCTATTTCCTGACAGATAACATAAAAAACTACTGCATAATAAAGCAAAGGTAAGGATGAAAAAAAGCTAAAGGCTAATTGACAGTTATTCCCTTTCCCCAAAAAATGTAATCTTAAATATTTTAAACAATCATGGTTTTTATCTAATAATCACATTATAACTTTTTTAAAAAGAGTTATGAATGTGACATTTGCACTCACCAGGACAATTCACCTGCAGTGAAAGTTCGCTGAATGCTGCATTCACTGCTTTACTAATATGTTCATGTGGTCACAAATGCACAACTGTAAAGAGGATATTATACTTACAGCTTTGCTATCACTTAGAGACTTGCAATTGTCAAGGACAGCGTCTTTCTGTGTTTTCAAACAATCAGTTTCCTCTATGGTGAATGAGATGAAGAAAGACTGTCCAAACACCCACTGTTAAGAAAAATAAAACGTTTTCTACATTAAATGCTTTCTTCTTCTAAGTCTCCGTAAAGACATTATTTGTATGCTATTCCATACAGCCTAGCATTGTGGGGTCACATGAGAGACCTACCCCGGGTTGGGTTCTTCTGGGCTCCTGTAACAGGATCACTGTACTACACATAGGGTACCTTTATTCTTGTGCTGTTTTTATCAGTGCCCTGGGACAAAGCAGAGGCTGTCATAGGGGAATACTCAACCTTATGGTGGGTCTCGGAGAGCTTTTAGAGATGAATGTACACTGTGCACACTTGCACCGTAACTGTTCTCCAGTTAACTCTCAGGTCCCTGTGACAATGTACACCCTCTCTTGCAATTAGAAGCGACACACTAAGCCTTGTCCACATCCACTTGTCCAGTGTTTTCCACTAAAATTCCCCAGTAGCGGAGTGGGTCCCCGCCATGCATCTATCAGTGGCATACTCCAGCAGCTGGTAGCTTTGGGGGAAACCCCACCTTCTGATGACTTTACATCCAGGTAGTAATAAGTGACATTCTTCTGCTCCTCAAGGGGGCTATTCTCTGTCTCTTTACCTTACGAGCATCGGACATCTCTCCCTCTCTAGCCAACTATGAGCCTTGGACTCCTCTCCTGGATGCTCTCTGCTAGGGGGCACTCTGTACAGGACCACTGTCCTTCTTATATAACACAGGATCAGTGGGTCAGATCAGCAGAAAAACTCTCCTGTCCAAGATAGCATCTAACTGGCTATTTCCGACCTGCTAACATGCAGAATTAGACGATTGTGGAATTTGGGGATCTCTAACATATTCCATTCTGGCGCTCTTCCACCCATATTTCCTACCTCCAAAAGCTATAAATCTGTGTATGTCGTAGCTGATGCATTTCAAGGGGTGTGCCCTCTTTTTCAACGCTCTGAACAAGCATTATATTTTATTTAATCTAATGACTGATTAAATGTGCTGCTTGCGGAAGCTCAGGGAAGCAGCACTGGGACAGCAAGTGTCAGCAGCACTGAACATGGTAAACTTGGGTAAGCTTTGGTAAGAATTTTAACAATAGTTTACTGGGGGTTTGATACTACTCTAACAATGCCGGTGTGCACTCTGCATTATATAGTTTATATGTGACATGCGCAGTCTACCTGACTACCTGAGAAAACCTGCAAGGTATTCAACTGTATAAGTAACTGGGTGACAGAATCACATTTTTCATCTGAGAAGTAACACTCCCACTCCACTCCCACTACACTCTACACCAAAACCCTATGATCACTATTATTTTTATATGAATTATATATATATATATATATATATATATATATATATATATATGTGTGTAATACATACATGCAAGGATTGCATGAGGACACGAGGCCATACATGCGATTAGAGGAGAAGCATTTTAACCTCAGGCTAGGGGGTTCTTTACTGTTAGGGCTACAAGATTGTGGAATTCTCTGCCACAAAAGGTAGTTATTGCGGGAAGTATGGCTACTTTCAAAAGACTCTTGGATGCACATCTCAAGGATCAGAACATTAAGGGGTATTAGAGATGATTACGGCCACACACCCCTAAACAGGTTGAACTGGATGGACTATTGTCTTTATTCAACCTCAACTACTATGTAACTATGTGTATATATATATATATATATATATATATATATACATACATATATATATATATATATACACACACATACAGTATATTACCCAGAAGTACCTTTTAATACCTTTTAAGGTTTTTAATACACAACCTTTATCCATAGTTGCCAACATTTAAAAAATGTTTCCAGGGCCACTTTGCAGCACAGCTATCAATTACCACACCCACTTCCCTGAAGCTCCACCCACTCTGCATAATTAATCTCACCTACTGATCAGATTATGGGTCTACTCAATAAAGAGAGAATTTGAGGAAATTAAAGAGGGAATTTCAAACTTAAAGCGGAGTTCCGGCCACGGGGGTGAAATTTAGCTAAAAATACGCCCAAGACAGTCAGGGCTAGTACATTCCACAATGGATAGCCTCTGTACTGTCCCGGTTGCACTTACATTTTAGAAGAAATACGTACCTTGAAAATTTCTTCTCCAGCGCTGCCATCTCGGATGTGGGCAGCTGAAGCCAGCGCGTCCTCTTCTGCGTCCTCTTGCTCCCAGAATGCGCCTGCAGCCCTGCACTGGCCCCGCTTGTCACTTCCGGTGCGGGCGCGTCATCCCTCCACAGCTTCTGGGAATGCCAAGAAGCTATTTAGCAGGGAATGAGTGCCCGCACCAGAAGTGACGAGCAGGGCCGGTGCAGGCGCATTGATTCCTGGGAGCGATGACGTTCAGCTCCCAGGAATCAATGCAAAGAGGAAGTGACGGTGCGGGCCGCGGCCGCAGAGGTAGGAAGTGTAAGAAAGGTGAGTATTTTTCTTCAATAACAAGGTAAGTAAACAAAAAAAAAAAATCTTAACTATCCATTTCTTTTTCAGGTGACCAAGAACAAGCGGATGGCCCAAAATCGATTATGGCGATTTTGTGGCCGGAACTCCGCTTTAAGGCCACAGTAGCAGAGTTGGAATAAATCTCCCATTCAGCTGCACTATTTCTGCATAACATTTATGGGCAGCCCAATTAACAGGCACTTCCAGGGACAATATAAATTACCTGGGACAGGCTCCTATTTGCAGGGACTGTCCCAGGAAAAAAGGGACAGTTGGCAAGTATGCTTTATCTATGTACAGTTTTGTTTTATTGGTCCTGCTGTACCCTGATAGCCTTAGCAACAATACTATAAAAGCCACATAAATACATCATTATGACAATATAGCAGTTATATCACTTTGTCCTTACTCCCATAGTAGCTTTCCGTTACCTGTGTTCTCACTCTTTCTATTTCATCCAGTTTGAAAAGATGGGTCTGGTTGCTCTCTTGATTGAATGTTTCCACCAAGTGTTCAGCTTTTGTTTTTATGCTCGGAGATATATTACTTACAATTACTGGACAGTCAGGGCAACTTGAAACAATGCTACGGGAAGGAACTGACACAAAAGCAAATTCATTTAGTGTTATATGCATTGGTATACTCTGTTTAGATACATTACTAATGTATATGATTTATATGCTGACCTCTGTATTTTTTTTTTTTGTTTAGTCTGCTGGGTTGATCGAAAAAAAAAAAAAACTTCTAGTGTGTATCCAGCATTGCAGTGGTGGTCAGAATTAGCACCTTACACTCAGCTAAAAAGATCATTGGTGTCATGCTGCTGGCTCTGGCCCTGAAGCTATGCAGGCACCATCAAATTAAAGGCCAATCATCACAGCTCAATGAACCCCTAACAACCTCTGGAGGAACCCTAGGGTTCCATGGAACTCTGGTTCAGAATTGCTGGTATATACAGTATTAATGCCTGGTCATATTGGCCAAGGGTTCAAGTTTATATCCTGTGTATAAACAATTCTTAGAGGTTCAAAAACAATAAGCCAAACAAATTCCACTCTGGAAAATTATTGTACCCCTGAAATAACTGATCCTTGGGCTATCTGGACAGGTCAGAAATATCCCACAGACATATACTGTAAATGCTTTCCTCTTCTGCTGTTATTAGTGAGATTTTGTGTAATGGGGATTTCTACTTAACTAAAAAGGGAATATTTTACACCCCATTTATTTAAAAGTGCAGCTCCGTGGTTAAAGGTGACTGTCAGAAATTGCTGTTTGAGGACCCAATTCTGCAAGGTTAGTTGGGCTATGCTGAGCCTAAGTCTTGGGAAATATCTGGATATTGGTCACAAGAGATAGCCTAGCATAGTCAAGTCAAGCGTTTTGGCCCCTAGCAAATGATGTTTCAGGTGCTGGGTTGGAACCCCCGGAACCAAACTGAAAGGGAAGAGTGCCAACTAATTAGTCTTAGCCACTATGTTGCAGTGATGAAAATAGAAGGCACTCTATTGGATTCATTTTTATAACTATTTTAATTTATAGATTAAGGGGGATGTGAACAGTGGGGTTTGTTTACTAAAATGGAAGAGTGCAAAATCTGGTGCAGCTTTACATAGAAACCAATCAGCTTCCATGTTTTATTGTCAAAGATTGGTTAGAACAAGCTGATGTTAGAAGCTGATTGGCGACCATGCACAGCTGCACCAGATTCTGAGTGCATCAGTTTTAGTAAATCTACCCCATTATGTCTAATAACTTATAAAACTTATTTTCCTAAGATAGAAGATAGCTGGTTAACTTGCTCACTTGGAACCTTTGTGCTTATATTGTTTTAATAGACCTTTAATTGATCTTGTTGGATCAAAAGACTCTATACTAGTTCATCAGGTTAGGGCAGGTTAGACAGAAGGGAAGATCAGCTTATCTACCCCACATGGGAAAGAATCCCAGTGTTTCTTAACGGCGATGATTAGATAGAGTCATAACTTTTTTATGGCCCAATGCCTAAATCACATGCCTGGTACTGAAGGACAGTCAGACTATGGTATCATCAATGCAGATGGCCTCCAAACTTGCAGCCCTCCAGGTACAAGGATACCAGCCTGTATGCCTGGTGTGCAGAAATGCTATTATTTTGTTTTTAGTTGGAAGCCGCCACACATTTAAAAAAAATATGTTATCTTTCATGATTGTATAAAGTGGGATTGAACTTATTATATACTGATAGTTGAATTATATCAGATAGGCCGCAGGGATTCCCAAACTACGGCCCTGCAGCTGTTGCAGAACAACACATCCCATGAGGCAATGTAAAAATCTGACATTCACATATATGACTAGGCATGATGGGAGTTGTAGTTCCTGAACAACTGCAGGGCGGTAGTTTGGGAATCCCTGAGATAGGGCATCACAGTGGGTCTGACTGTGTTTATGCGATAATGGAGTCTTTTGACAAAAGCTTTGAAAAGTTAAACATATGACATTAACTGGATGGTGCTCAGACTATGAGGCCAAATCCTAAACTATTGTGTTATTTTATATCATCGGTTCTTAGGCAGGCCATACATTGTGCAATTTTATTTCCTTCATCCACAGCTTTAGCCATTGGTAGTGATCGAACAAAAAAAACAAAAAAAAGGGTACTGGCACTAAAGTTGATCAGTAGATCAACTTCATTATAACCAGCCTGCCCATAGATGGATTGAAATTCGTCCGGTTCCTGCTAAAGAGGCGGAATAGCCATTTGTCTATATCCAACTTCAGAGCGTATGTATGGACAAAATAAAAATAAAAAATATTCCCTACTTTTTTTTAAAGCATGCAAATTCCCCCATATGTTGTCTCTACAAAAATGCTGCAAGTACAGAAAATGCTTGTAGATCTGTTATAAATTCAGTGAGCTCATAAATTCCTGCCTGGCTTTTCTGAAATCCTAATGTTTTCAGCCCTGTCCATTTGACTTCTGTGGACTACAAAACACCTGTCATGTTTGCTATAGAGATAAGGAGAGAGGGATGTGTTCTATAGTCCTAACTAATTGACTGACAATGATACCCTTTCATAGTCACAGTACAAAGACAAAGAAACTGAGGGAGTGAATTACTGGCAGGATTTAAGTGAAAATCAAGGGACAAAAGCTTTAAATAGAAAACTAATGTAGTCACCACATCTAAGAACTGGCAGGCTGCAATATATTACATTTTTGTATTTGGATTCAGTAATACTTTAAGTCCCCCTTTGTCTGATCTTGCTCTTACCTGTACCCAACGTGCAGTTGTAAGTCAATATTTTAAGTATTCTCCATGGCTTGACTATGTACATGATACTCTTGCATTCCCCAGCTACCTAGAATGAGAGAAATGATTGCTTATCCTTTGTCAAATACATTTAACAAGAACGCTGTGTTGGTAATGTTGTTAATCATTTAAAGTGGTTGTAAACCTCAGACATGAAATATAAACAAAGCATATCCCTCTATAGTGTGTACTGGTCTTCATTAAAAGCATTAAGTGCCATTTCTGTCTGCTGCTTCATTCCTCTGCTATCAGCATGAATCACTTGTGACCAGTTTTCCTGACACCAAGAAAAAAATGGTGACAGGAAAGGGAGCTCCAGGAGATTGACAGCCTCAGCTCTGTTCCTGTGTGCTGTGTGAAGGTTGGGTGTGTTGTTTATCTCCAATCAGCTCTCAGATCTCTCCTCACTGAGCCTTGCAGTGTGTAACTTCAGCTCCCAAACCAAACTGTCAAACCATCAAATGGCTGGTGTCATAACTGATCACATGTGCAGCACCATGGCAGTTGCAGATCAAACAGAGGCCAAGATGGCAGCTTCCTTTGCTGAAAAGAATAGGAGGGTTTACTTACACTTTAAATCCAGCCAAAACTTTTTTTCATTTTAGAGAGAGGCGAAATATTAGAACCCCTGTTAGGTGTTTACTACTGTTTGTGTCCCCTTTGGAAAGATCTATTTTTGTCCTTTTAAATTTCTTATATTAAAGGAGTGACAAATACCATTGGCTTTGAAAGTGATTCCTTAATCATGTCAATTGTATTGTTTTCATTATTTTTTTTACAATTTAACATTTTAATATTTTTTTTTATTTTTTCAAAATGCCTTTGAGGGGCTAGTGGATTAAGTCAGTAGGGCAGTGGACAGTGACAGTAGAGCAATGGACAGTGTCAGAATTTTTTCATTATATTATTATCTTTTACAATTTCATTTATTTATTATATTTTACAATTTATTTTTGTATTTATTTTTCTCCACAAAGATGGGGGGGGGGGGCAGTGTAAAGTGTCAGTAGGGCAGTGAATGGTTTCAGTAGAAAAGTGGATTGTGTCAGTAGTTCTTTATTTGTATTATTTCATTTTATATAATTTTTACAATGTTATTTTTTTTATTATTTTTTGCAATTCATTTTTTTATAATTTTTTTTTCTTCACAATGTTTTGAGAGGGAGAGCCAGTGGACAGTGTCAGTTTATATATATATATTGCATTAATGTATGTGTATGCAGTGTTTACATATATTGCATGAATGTTGTATGTATTTGTATGCAGTGTTTACATATATTGCATTAACCACTTAAGCCCCGGAAGATTTTACCCCCTTCCTGACCAGGGGGTATTTTGCGATTCGGCACTGCGTGACTTTAACGGACAATTGCGCGGTCGTGCGACGTCCTTTTTTTCCCACAAACAGAGCTTTCTTTTGGTGGTATTTGATCACCTGTGCGATTTTTTGATCACGCGCTATAAACAAAAAAAGAGCGTCAATTTTGCAAAAATAACAATGTTTTTCACATTTTTTTATATGAAATTCCCCCCCCAAAAAAAGTAAAAATCAAAATTTTTTAAAATTTTCGGCCAATTTGTTTTATGCTACATATGTTTGGTAAAAAAAAAAAATTGCAAAAAGCGTATTTTGATTGGTTTGCGCAAAAGTTATCGCGTTTACTAACAAAGGGAAAGATTTTTGTCATTTTTGTTGTTTTTTTTTTAACGCGTAATGGCGGTGATCTGCGATTTTTTTTGCGGTACTGCGACATTGGGGCGGACAGATCAGACCCTTGACTGACATTTTTGACACTTTTGGGGTTACCAGTGACATTTCTACAGTAATCAGTGCTATATATATGCACTGTTACTGTAAAAATACACTGGCAGTGAAGGGGTTAACTTTATTTGAGAGGGAGGGGCTGTGTGTGTCCCTAGGGGGCGTGATTCTAACTGTGATTGGCTGTGGCTTGAGGTGTAGTTACACTGATCAACGGTAGTAGAACCGTATGATAAGTGTTTCTACACAGGGAGAACTGACAGGCAGCTTGTTTACACAAGCTGCCTGCCTTTCTCCCTCTCCCCCGCCGATCGCCGAGTGACCAGCGGACATCGGGTCCGCCGGTCACACGCGCGGGGGGGGTCCGTGACCGTGCGGGAGCGCTCGCTCCCCAGACCCTCCCAGGCTAGTGACGTACCGATACGTCACTCTGCCTGTGAGGGGCTGACCGCTGCAGTATATAGTCGTGCGGCAGTCGGCAAGTGGTTAATGTATGTGTATGCAGTGTTTACATATATTGCATTAATGTATGTTTATGCAGTGTTTACATATATTGCATGAATGTATGTGTATGCAGTATTTACATATATTGCATGACTGTATGTGTATGCAGTGTTTACATATATTGCATGAATGTATGTGTATGCAGTGTTTACATACATTGCATTAATGTATGTGTATGCAGTGTTTACATATATTGCATGAATTTATGAGTATGCAGTGTTTAAATATATTGCATGACTGTATGTGTATGCAGTGTTTACATATATTGCATTAATGTATGTGTATGCAGTGTTTACATATATTGCATGAATTTATGTGTATGCAGTGTTTAAATATATTGCATGACTGTATGTGTATGCAGTGTTTACATATATTGCATGAATGTATGTGTATGCAGTGTTTACATATATTGCATGAATGTATGTGTATGCAGTATTTACATATATTGCATGACTGTATGTGTATGCAGTGTTTACATACATTGCATTAATGTATGCGTATGCAGTGTTTACATATATTGCATGAATGTATGTGTATGCAGTGTTTACATACATTGCATTAATGTATGTGTATGCAGTGTTTACATATATTGCATGAATTTATGTGTATGCAGTGTTTAAATATATTGCATGAATTTTGTATGTATTTGTATGCAGTGTTTACATATATTGCATTAATGTATGTGTATGCAGTGTTTACATATATTGCATGGATATACTGTATGTGTATGCAGTGTTTACATATATTGCACATATGTTGTATGTATTTGTATGCAGTGTGTATGTATCTTGCATGCATGTGTATGCAGTGTGTATGTATGTGCATAGGTGGTACTGCTGTGCTATGTATAAGAGGGTGGTGGGGAAATGAAATCAAAGGGGGTGCTGTGCCCTGGGCTTGATATTCTTCTGACTCTTAAACCATACAGTATATGCTACATTACCCACTCCTGACCCCCACACACACGTGTACTATGTATGTTACCCAGCCCAGACCCCTGCATTATGTACATAACCCATCCCAGACTGCTGTACTATATATGTTACCCACCCGGACCTTTGCACTAGGTGTGTTCCCAACCTTGCCTTCTGCCCTCTGTACATTACCCAACCAAGACCCCTAGACTATGTATGTTACATACTGCTGACTTTTGCACCCTGTACATGGCCTCAAGTTTTAAGTCCCTCACACTATTAGCACAGTTTTGCCACACTCGCTATTTGCCACTATTAGCCCTGTCCACTATTCCACCCTCATTCTTAGGAATCCTGATTTCCAAAATTTCCCAGGAATAGAAATAACACAGATCTTTTCTGTTCTAATATTTACCTCTTCATGAAATGATCTTTCTTTATCACAGTCCTTCCACTTTTTCCCACTTAGAACAGAGCAGCCCGTCTCTTTGGCGTCAAAGTCTATATAATAGAGAGAGGCACCAGGCATTTTCTCTACCTAAATTCAGACGAGATAAAAACAAAATAAACAATGATTAATTAAACAAGAGTGTTCATCAATGCATAGGAATGTAACAATATTTGGGAAGTATAAAATGTTGCCATCTGTATTTTTTCTTTTACAAAGCTGCATTATATAAAAACATTGTTTTTGGATTATAGAAACACCATTATAACTTATAACTATGTCATTGTGTCCTGACATGCATATTTGTGTGTTGAAGTACATACCTTTGTATTTGTTAATTGCAATCTGCTTTGGTAAGGGAGTTTTAATTTTATTACGTGTTGCTTAGAGAGGCATGTCAAAGGAAAAAAATGTAAATCTATGTGCAAACTGAACACAAAAATTAATGCAATAATGTGAATTCTAAACATGCGTTTCTAAAAGCAAATAGGTATGAACTGAGCCCCTATATGTTCATGCATAAATATACGTAGGAAAATGCTAAACATATGTTCTTACACTGTTTTATTTAACTTCAGCCATAACAATGAGGAAATGAAGCCATATGGTTGTTTTTAGCATTATTTTCCCCACTTGTATACATGAATTAAAGGTTTAAGCATGCTAAATGGTTAGTTTAAAATGAATGCACATCATGCAAAAAAATCATTATATACAGTAATGTGCAAAAATGTTATGCAGGTTTGAAGAAATGCTTTAAAGTAAGAATGCTTTCAAAAACATATATTTTAATTGTTTATTTTTATTAATTTACAAAAGTTAGCAAGCAGAAGAAAAATCTAAATCAAATACATTTTTGGCGTGGCTTCAAACCAGCATCAATTCTTGCACAAAGTTATGGATTTTGTAGGATTAGGGTCAGGTGTATGTTTAATCAATTTTACCACGCAAGTGCTAATGATCATCAATTTCATATGTAGGTTGAGAAACAATCATTAACTGAAACAGTAACAGCTATGTAGAAGACACTGGGTGAGGAACAGACAAATTCTGCTACTAAGGAGAGGTTGTGGAACACAGTTTCATGTCACAGGTCATACACCATGGCAAGACTGAGCACAACAACAAGACATGAGTTGGTCATACAGCATCAACAAGGTCTCTCCCAGGCAAAGATTTCAAAGCAGCCTGGGCTTTCAAGATGTGCTGCTCAAGCTCTGCGCAAAGGTTCAGCCAAGCAAACTTAATGCAGCAGATGAAAGACACATCATGCTTACTTTCCTTCAACATCGGAAGGTGTCCAGCAGTGCCATCAGCACAGAACTGGCGGAAACCAGTAGGACCCAGATACACCCATCTACTGTCTGGTAGTGTTGCACCGAAATGAAAATTCTGGATCGAGACCGTAAATTCAGGACGAACTTGGCCAAAAACCAAAACGAAATGGACAGTTAAAAAAAAAACTAAAAAAAAAAAAAATATATATATATATATATAAAATTGTATTATATTTGACTTTTTTTATTTTTTTATACATTTTAATTAATAAGAATTAGTTTTTTGGCCATTATCGGCACGTTTTGGATGATAATTTTCGGCAGCCATTAAGAGCACCATTTTTTCTATTGGCAAAATGCCAATAACCCTATTTTCAACTGATAATTTTCAGCAGCCAATATATCAGTGCATCCCTACTGTTTATTGGAAAGACTGACCTAAAGTGGTCTCCATGGAAGAACTGCGGCCAAAAAGCCATAAGCCTGAAGTGGAAACAAGAATAAGCAACTCAACTATGCATGAAAACAGAAAAATGGCAGCAGGTGCTCTGGACTAATGAGTCAAATTTTGAAATATTTGGCTGTAGCAGGAGGCAGTTTGTTCAATGAAGGGCTGGAGAGCGGTACAATAATGAGCTTCTGCAGGGCAACAGTGAAGCATGGTGGAGGTTCCTTGCAAGTTTGGGGCTGCATTTCTTCAAATGGAGTTTGAGATTTAGTAAGGATCAATGGTGTCCCTAATGCTGAGAAATACAGACAGACACTTATCAATCATGTCATACCATCAAGGAAGAGTATGATTGCCCCCAAGTTTATTCTGCAGCAGGATAATGACCCGAATATACAACCAATGTCATTAAGAACTATCTTCGGTGTAAAGAAGAACAAGGGCACCTAGAAGTAATTGTTTGGCCCCCACAGAGCCCTGATCTCAAAATCATGTGTCTGGGATTACATGAAGAGACAGAAGGATTTGAGGCAACCTACATCCACAGAAGATATCTGGTTAGTTCTTCAAGATGTTTGAAACAACCTACTTGACAAGTTCCTTCAAAATGGGTGTGCAAGTGTACCTAGAAGAATTGATGCTGTTTTGAAGGCAAAAGAGTGGTCATACCAAATATTGATTTGGAGTTCTCTTCTGTTGATTATTTTTCCATTTTGTTAATTGATTTTTTAAACAATTTACTAAGAGTATATTTTCCTTTGGATACCTCAAATACTCAGGCAGGTTAAACAGAAAAGTACATTTTTTAAATGATATTTGGATATTTGAAGTGTAGACAATCACTGTTACTGTGAAAATCATGCCATTATTCACTTTATGAGACAACAAATGAACCATTGTGGGTTAGATTATGTTTGTCCTGTCATTTTTGCACATTTTTATCAATAGACTAAGAGGGTTTACCACTAAACAGGTGTGTGTGTTCATTTATTGCCAAAATGCTACAGTCAGGTGAAAGGTACAGTACACTTGTGTTGCTATTTGCGTTTGTAGTGATTAATTCAACCAGGTGTGTCAAAGGGGCTAAGGTTCTTGGAGTCGAGACGCAGAACAAGAAACCCAAAATTACCAAGCGGCCCCTTCGGGGGTTGTGCTACATTGTTTTTGAAGTTTTTAGGAAATATTGCTGGCAAATTATCTTGGGTGGGCCATTTATTAGTATAATATAGTAGATGTCTTTGGTCATAGTTTATATGCTAGCTAGATAGATTGTAAGCTCCATGAGGGCAGGGACTGATGTGAATGTACAATATATATGTAAAGCGCTGCGTAAATTAACAGCACTATATAAGTACCTGTATTAAATAAAATAAAATTAATTTTGCTGGTAGCGCTTGCAAGGCAAAAATGCAGGGAAAAACACATTCAGGGCCCTTACACACACCCTGCACCTGCCCTCCCCCTGCAGGAGATTGCTCTCACCCACCTCTGTATTTACATGCACTCATTGTTAGAGAGCACCATTCTCCCACACAACACAGCCAGTGACTTCCTTTGCTTCTCAATTGTTTTGTACCTTACCTTCTTCTTGCATAGATCGCTCATTTGAGTGTGCAAGAGCTGAGCAATCACATAACAGCCTATGTGGAGCAGAGCTGTAGTAGTAAAAACAGGAAAAGTGTGTCTCTGGAAGTCTGTAAAGCTCACTATTCATTTACTATTCATTAAAAAATCTGATTGTACAGTCTCCTTGCAATCTACCATCAACTATGTAGTGCAAGAGCACTCTGGATACAGAGTGAATAGATAGGTGTGTCCTCCTATTATATCGTTTTGGTAAAGCTAAAGGAGAGATTGTACAATTCGATTGTATAATGTATGGCCACCTTTATACACCTAAAATTAAGCTTTCAGTGCAATTAATTGTTAACAGCACCCCAAACGCGGTAGCAAACGCACATTTTGCTGCGTGTACAAATATGTGACAAACTTCGCAAAACGCGCAGTAAAAAATGTGCAAAGCGCAACACACCAAAATGTCCCATGAGCTACTTTGCTGCATTTGTTGCCCGTAGGGCGTGTCTAGAGGAAAACATGCCAAAACACTCGCTCTTCCACTGCACAAGATGTGAATAGTGTGTGAAAGTGAAATTGATGTGTTTCCACAAGAACAATGACAGCTGAGTGTCTTCACCCACTCCCTCCATTGTAAAGCTGGCCATACACTATGCAATCTGATTGTACTAAGGAATTGGAGGACCCACATTTAAATCCATTCAATTTGTATCAAATAAGGCAGGCCCTTGCACTACATATCTAATTGGAGACCTTAAAGTAATTTTAAAGTCTCATTTTTTATTTTTTTTTAACAAACATGTTATACTTACCTGCTTACCTTACCTAGTGCAGTTGGTTTTGCACAGGGCAGCCTGGATCCTCCTCTTCTTAGATCCCATTTTGCTGCGCCTAGCCCCTCCCTCCTGTTGCGTGCTCCCACAGCAAGCAGCATTCAGACACGGAGCTGTGGTTTGGCCCTGCACCCTCTCTCTCCTGATTGGCTGACTGACTTTCATTGACAGCTGCGGGAGCCTATGGCGTTACGGCTGTGTCTCAGCCAATCAGGAGGGAGAGTCCCGGACTGCCGAGGGACCCGTGGACATTGCTGGACAGGGGCTGTCCAGGGGCTCAGGTAAGTATTAGGGGGTGCTGGGGAGGGTGCTATACTATACACAGAAGGCTTTTTATCTTAATGCAAAAAATAGATTAAAATAAAAAAACCTTCTGCCTTTACAACTCCTTTATTTTGTTTCAAAACCCACAACAGTAAAATCAGCCTGTATATGCAGTAAAGCATGCTTGTTTTAGTCACTGTGGATCCTCTGCATTGTGTAAAAAGGCTGTTTAATCCTGTCTTCTCTGATCCTTCCCTTATTCCACTGTCCCCAATTTATCTCCTGATATTTACAGAGCCTTGGGGAGCAGCTGCACATGCTCAGTTTGGTGTGTATTGCTAGAGATTTTTTATTTTTTTTTGGAAGGGTGCATATGATCAGCACAGGGCCAATCAGCACTGTCCAGACAGAGGGTCAGGGGTCCTGCATCCTCATAGGACAATCGTGGAGAATGAAGACTCCTCCTACAATCTCTAATCAGATACTAATAGAAGTCACAAGACTGCTATATACTGCTGAGGAGAAAAGGTATTTAGCAGTTCATATTTACTAAAATTATTGCATTTCCATGGTCTGTGTACTGTGGGAGACTAGATATAGTGAATGCAGAAGGGGTTTGTGATCTCTATGACCCTATGTATAGTTGGGTTTGCCGTCGTCCCTGGTTGAGTATTGTATCAGTTTGTTGGTACCTCAGGCCAATAAGAAGTGGGACTTTTAAGGCAGGTATGGGGTATAAGGTAAAGTACAAGCAAAAAATTGCTAATAGTAACTAAATAATAATAATGATAATAATAATAAATGTTTAATTCTTAAAACATATGTACAGTGAAGTACAGTTGTGTGAGAGGGTTATAGACCCTTGTGAAGTTGTGTAATAGAAGGAGGGTTAGTGACATGTGAGAAATAGTGACTTTTGAGGGTATATCTCTGTCTGTTCCTGCTGTTAAGCTTGGGTGGTTCAGATCAGAGGTGTCTCCTATATCCTACGCGTTTCGGCCTTTAATTGGGCCTTTTTCAAGGTTGATTGTCACTATTTCTGTTGATAAAATGCAGGTTTTTTATTAAATATAAGTATCACCACTTTTTTTAAAAATTAAATAATAGTGGTGAATTTTTCAAAATTAGTACATACATGTTGTTTTCTTTGAATCCTTTTGTGTTGAAATGGCTCCCTCTTTAGCACAGCGAGAACCATGCGGTTTCCTGAAAAATTATACGTGTATATATATTTATGAGATACAGCTACAAAGTTGATAGTGGTTCTACAGGTGTGTAGTTGAACTTACATGAGCTGTGTCTCATATCTGGGGTAGATCATATGAATCTCCCCTGGTGGTTAGTTTTGATTCCGGTGTGTGTGAAACCGGTTCTGGGCAAGGATATCCTTGTGCCTTTAAATGGTACAGTTCTATATAAGATAGGTACATGTATAGGAAGATTTTATATCTGTGATGCAATAATGCAATATATACAGTGTATAACATTTTGGGTTTGTTTTTACCTTCATTATCACTTTGCAGCAAGTGTTGTCCCATGCGGTTTCCAGCTGGGTCACACTTGAAAAGAAGGAGAAAAGACTCCTTCAGTAATGTATCTCATTTTCAGGGTGGAGTAAGTAGTAAGGGTGGTGTTTCAAAACTTACAATTTTTCTTGTGCGCCGCTCTTGGTCCTCTCTCGTCCCCATTCAGTTGTGGAGTGAGAGAGGCAGAGGTTCCCCGGCCTTTTATCAGGCTCGCGCATGCGCTGTGAGCGCCGCACGTCTGAAACCAGATTACATACAGCTGGTGTGTGTCTCTGGTGCGCCTGCGTCCTATGGACGAGTGCGCTTCCAGTTTCCACCGCTGTTGCTCACTGGCGCGGCCGCCGACACGGAGAGGACACAGGTCACAGACTGGCAGAGTCTGAGGCGCCGATGTCGCTGGCTGTTACGTTGTGCCTGTAAAAAGCCCCTGGGAGGGAAAACAGTGAGAGATCCCCCCAGGGGCTTACCGTGCCGGGTGTGCTAAAAGTATGTGGAGATTTCTTCAATAAGGATTCAGTACAAGGCATAAGTGCATTATAATTTGCAAACATGAGGTATATAAAAGGAAAAAAGGAAAAAACAGGGGAGAACATTCCATAAGATTACCGCACAATAAAGGACTGGAAACAATCAAGAATGCTCTCAACCAGCTAAGCCCACAGGATGAAAAATTTAACACCTTTATAATTACTATGCTTGAATTCATCTTAAATCGGAATTTCTTTACGTTCGATGGTCGCTACTACCTTCAAACCTGCGGGGTGGCGATGGGCACAAGCTGTGCCCCCACCTACGCCAATTTATATCTAGGAGAGTGGGAAGAAGACTTTCTCATCAAAGAAGAAAATGCCTGGCTAACTGATAACATACTTCTATGGCAAAGATACATAGACGATATTCTGATAGTGTGGACAGGACCAGAAAACCAAATCAAAGATCTAAAAAACGCATTAAACAACAACACATACAATATGTATTTCACCTTAAATTACAGTAACCAAAAAGTTCCATTCCTTGACACATGGATCCACAAGGAACACGATGGACGCATACAAACCGCACTCTATAGGAAGGAAACCGCAGGCAATTCAATTCTACATGCCACGAGCTTCCATCCACCCCCACTAAAAAAAGCCATACCTTACAGTCAATACTTAAGGATTAAAAGGAATTGCACCAAAAAAGAAGTATACAAAAAAGAAGCTGATGCACTCACTACAAGACTGATGGAAAGGGGTTGCGTGCGGCGCTCACAGCGCATGCGCGAGCCTGATAAAAGGCCGGGGAACCTCTGCCTCTCTCACTCCACAACTGAATGGGGACGAGAGAGGACCAAGAGCGGCGCACAAGAAAAATTGTAAGTTTTGAAACACCACCCTTACTACTTACTCCACCCTGAAAATGAGATACATTACTGAAGGAGTCTTTTCTCCTTCTTTTCAAGTGTGACCCAGCTGGAAACCGCATGGGACAACACTTGCTGCAAAGTGATAATGAAGGTAAAAACAAACCCAAAATGTTATACACTGTATATATTGCATTATTGCATCACAGATATAAAATCTTCCTATACATGTACCTATCTTATATAGAACTGTACCATTTAAAGGCACAAGGATATCCTTGCCCAGAACCGGTTTCACACACACCGGAATCAAAACTAACCACCAGGGGAGATTCATATGATCTACCCCAGATATGAGACACAGCTCATGTAAGTTCAACTACACACCTGTAGAACCACTATCAACTTTGTAGCTGTATCTCATAAATATATATACACGTATAATTTTTCAGGAAACCGCATGGTTCTCGCTGTGCTAAAGAGGGAGCCATTTCAACACAAAAGGATTCAAAGAAAACAACATGTATGTACTAATTTTGAAAAATTCACCACTATTATTTAATTTTTAAAAAAAGTGGTGATACTTATATTTAATAAAAAACCTGCATTTTATCAACAGAAATAGTGACAATCAACCTTGAAAAAGGCCCAATTAAAGGCCGAAACGCGTAGGATATAGGAGACACCTCTGATCTGAACCACCCAAGCTTAACAGCAGGAACAGACAGAGATATACCCTCAAAAGTCACTATTTCTCACATGTCACTAACCCTCCTTCTATTACACAACTTCACAAGGGTCTATAACCCTCTCACACAACTGTACTTCACTGTACATATGTTTTAAGAATTAAACATTTATTATTATTATCATTATTATTATTTAGTTACTATTAGCAATTTTTTGCTTGTACTTTACCTTATACCCCATACCTGCCTTAAAAGTCCCACTTCTTATTGGCCTGAGGTACCAACAAACTGATACAAGATATAGTGAATGCATGCTCCGGGGTTTAGTAACACTTTAAGGGGATTGTACAATCATATTTTACAGTGTATGGTCACCTTTTGGAAGAAGTAGAAAAGTGGGTGGAAATAGAGTTGTAAACACTCCCTGTTCTGTGATGCAGTAAGGCAGTGTATGATGGAATATACATTTTACTGCATTATCACATGATGATACAGGAAGTGATGGTCTCAGAATGCAATTTTTTTTTTATTTTGAACTGAAAGATGTAGGTTCAAATCTGCCATGGACTAGGTAAGCAAGAGATAAGCACATTGGGGAGGCTTGGGCAAGAAAGACATTAGAAAATGCTTCTAATTATTATGTAAAGTGAAATTCTGCCTGGAAAGGGGAACTTAGCCTTAATAGCAAGAGAATCACAGGAAAATAACCAGAAGTCATCCCTCCAAAAATGTTGACAGAAAGAGGGGCAACTTTCAGCACAAAGTATTTAGGAAAAGGTAGGAGCCCGACCATGGCCCCAGTTTTGCAGAACAGAAAGAATTAAAAATCACAGAGACATAGTCCATCCTAATAAGGGAAAATTGGGAAAGACTTTTGAATAATATAATATTTAATTATGATATTCTTCTGAATATGCTCTGTAGAAGAAGAGCTTCTCTTGCCTACAGTGTTTTAAAACGAAAAATCACAAAGTGGAACTTTCTAGAGCTGAATAAAAGAGCAAGAAAATTCCTTCTAGTTGGGATTTTGAAGGGCAATATGAGGTAAAGAGGTTGCAAGAAGAGTTTGTATAAAATGAATATCAAAGTTTTTTCAAAAAATACAAGGGCTCAAAAAAGCACCAAATTTAAGACAGTACAATGACTAAAATATACATTATACAAACCCTTCTTGCAACCTCTTTACCTCATACTACTGCCCTTCAAAATCCCAAAATAGAGGGACAAAATAGAGGGACATTTCTTGCTCCTTTATTCACATTCAGGGAAGTAGGCACGTGTTTAGTATAGTTATTTCACCCATTGGCCCATTATATTAAATTTTTTCTAGAGCTGATAACGTTTCATGGCATCATGGAGGTCATCCCAAAAAATAAGCTATCAGAAAAAAACTATTTTTGTAACATGCGTGACAGAGCAATTTGGGAAAAAAATCTTTAGTTTACAAAGCTGCAGACATTCAGAATAGAAGAATCTGAAAGTGCCACTACCTGCAACCACTATTTAATAGAAGAGTGCACTCTACTTGAGGAAGATGGCAAAGTTACTGAATAGCAATCTGTGGTTTAGATTAAAGTACATAGCTAAACAGACACAATCTAACAGGAACCTCTTGGCCATTGTATGTTCTTACTGTAAGAATGTCACTTACCTTCTGTTCAAAAATGGACCTAGTGCGGAAA
Source organism: Pelophylax lessonae (assembly GCF_965119305.1). Taxonomy (NCBI): domain Eukaryota; kingdom Metazoa; phylum Chordata; class Amphibia; order Anura; family Ranidae; genus Pelophylax; species Pelophylax lessonae. The sequence goes on from NC_138770.1 coordinate 284,747,263, forward strand.
GGCTTTATGAGAAATCCTTTTTCGCGGTCTTCATTGATCAGGTCTGTTGCTAGGCCAACCAGTGAGTTTGTTTCATTGCAGTTTAAAGGGGTTAAAGGGTTTACGATGGGGATCTTTGGAGAACTTGTTGTGGCAGAGCACAATGACAATAAGAAACACAGTGCTAGTACACAGACCCGCTCCATTATGATGGTTCACCACAGATTGGACCTGAATTTGTCAACTACTGCATCCCATTATATACTCTAGCTCTTAATTGTGGACTCAAGCTTTTCTCCTGACCTCATCAATGAAGTACTACCAATAGTTGGTAAATGATTATAGACTTGTTTGAATTGCCAAATACTACTGACCTTGTAAGGACCAGGTTGATGTCCAGTGTGTCTGTTTTATTATCTCAAGCTGATTGATCAAATATTTTTCCACTATCTACCTTTTAACAAATGGTAAACAAGGAAATATAGATAGCAACTTAATGCTCAATAAGCAATTAGCTAGGAAGTAGGTTTGAACATTTGTTTTTTTTTTTTAGGTCACAGACATAATACACGATTTTTAAAGAAAAATGTTCTGCAATATAGATTGCTGGTATTGCAGAGAGATTCTATTCAAGCAATCACACATTGAAAAAAATGTCGGGCCTGTGCTATTATTTTCTCCTCATACAGTGAAATTTACTCAGGGGAACTAATAAAGCAGTAACATCACTTTTCTGGCAGTATGGCCCTTTTAACATGGCCTGCACCAAATTCATGCAAGCCTTGCACCAGTTTTGGTGCAATAAAAGACACGTGCACCAGAGGTAGTTCTTACTACCACTTTTACAATCTGATATATTCGAATGCCGACCCCGGTTGCACAAAAGAAAATTGCTGAATTCCCCCATCGACACAGTCAGCGTTGATGGGGAAATGTCTCTTACAAAGTCAATGTGTTATCGGAACGTAACATCCCCATGGGGGAACACAGTAATTACTGCTAGCGGCTATAATAGCTGCTACCAATAATCCCATGTAAAATCAGACAGTCTGGTTGTACTCAAGTTGACCGATCAATCAACTTGAGTACATTCATCCTGCCCATACAACTTGAGTACATTCAGCCTGCCCAAAAAACATGAGTACATTCAGCCTACCCATACAACTTGAGTACATTCAGCCTGCCTATACAACTTGAGTACATTCAGCCTACCCATACAACTTGAGTACATTCAGCCTGCCCATACAACTTGAGTACATTCAGCCTGCCCATACAACTTGAGTACATTCAGCCTGCCCATACAACTTGAGTACATTCAGCCTGCCTTTACAACTTGAGTACATTCAGCCTACCCATACAACTTGAGTACATTCAGCCTGCCCATACAACTTGAGTACATTCAGCCTGCCCATACAACTTGAGTACATTCAGCCTACCCATACAACTTGAGTACATTCAGCCTGCCTATACAACTTGAGTACATTCAGCCTACCCATACAACTTGAGTACATTCAGCCTGCCCATACAACTTGAGTACATTCAGCCTGCCCATACAACTTGAGTACATTCAGCCTGCCTATACAACTTGAGTACATTCAGCCTGCCCATACAACTTGAGTACATTCAGCCTACCCATACAACTTGAGTACATTCAGCCTACCCATACAACTTGAGTACATTCAGCCTGCCCATACAACTTGAGTACATTCAGCCTGCCCATACAACTTGAATACATTCAGCCTGCCCATACAACTTGAGTACATTCAGCCTGCCCATACAACTTGAGTACATTCAGCCTGCCCATACAACTTGAGTACATTCAGCCTGAACTGGCTGAGATTCAAACCGTTTATGGTTGGCTTCAAAGAATTAGCAGATAAGCACAGTGAAACCAAGTCAATGTTGGCATTGGTGGGGTAGGGGTCGGTGTTGTGTGTTTATTACTTTATTATTATGTTTGAATGTTTTTTACATTTACTTATTTTGTTACTTGGGCGAAGACCACCCATGTCCAAACAAATCGACCAGCAAGTCACATTGAACTGACAGTGGGCAGAACATGATGGGGAACTAGTTCCCTTTTAGGTTCACCTTGCCTGTGATTGACAGCTGATGACAGTGAGCAGATCCCATAGCTGCTTTTTTGTCTAATAATGGCTTTCGAATCCGCTCACTGCCATCTGCTGTCAAGTGCAATTACACTTTGCAAGTGCAGTTGCTCCAGAGCTTAGTAAATGAGCAGAAGCTCTGCTGACTTCCATCACCCAATCACGTGCTAGAAAAAATGCAGTTATTTTTTATTTCCCTTGCACTTGATTGGGTATTCTTTGCAAAGAGAAGCTTTACCTTAATTACTAAGCTCTGGTGCAACTGCACTTTGCAAAATGCATAGTCGATTTGCCTTTAGTAAATCAACCCCTAAGGCTCCCCACTGACATTGTTAGGTGATCACACATGTGATCACTATCCAAGTGCTGGTTGATTCCTTTATTTTTCACACATAAAGCCCCGTACACACGTACCGATCGTTGGCCGTAAATATTCGGCCGCCGACCAATCGGCCGATTGTAGGCTTGTTAGTATGATGCTTCCGACAGCGCATTTTCGGCCGAACAGAATCTGGCGTGCAGACTTTAAAATTTTTGTTGGCCGTCACCAGAACGGCCGATTGTTCGCCAGTCAGTACAGAATTCGGCCGACAATCAGCAGATTTGCAAGACTGGGCATGCTCAGAAAAGAAAAAACACACAGAAAGTTAACCATCACATGACATCACTTCTGCAGTCGGCTGTTGTTGGCCGACAAAATTCATGTGCAGTCTTTTGCAGTTTTCAACCGACAGGACAGCCCTGGACAAAAGACGGCCGATCGTTCGGCCGACGATCGCTACGTGTGTACGGGGCTTAAGGATGAATTCAGCCTGTAATTATGGTACCGTGCTTGGCTTGGGCAATGATGTAAGATGCCATTTACAGACAACACAATGCACTCTTCCCATGTTGACATTGGCATTGGCAGGATTGGGCATCAATCATCTCAAGAACATTGTTAGGACTGTAGTCCTTGCAAGAAGCCAAAATGTGGACTCAATATAAGAGGTTGGGGGTTAATGGGGTCTGAACTAAGTGTATGCAACACAGGTGACTTACTTGCATTGCATGCCCGTTTTACCGTGCCACAAATTTGATCACTCCTGAGCATAGTAGGAAATTAAATTCTTAGATTATCTATTGTTGTACGCATAAAATATTTATTTTACAATGTAGGAGCTTTCTTACCCAGACTTTCATGGGTGGGAAATGCCTCTTTAAAAAATCCAGGCTGCAATTGGAGGTTCCAAACTGGACTGTATTTTCTATGAGCCAGTTGCACACAGATATAAGAATTTACTGATTTTTATACTCAGGATATTGTTTCATAAAGACCTTGCGTAAATGTGTGTAAAGGTATGTAAGCCTATACAAACCTAAAATTCTTCTTCATTGCCAGTATTGCAATATACGCATATATATGCAAGTACACATGCGTACAGATACGTAAACAAGCGTATGCGCTTAAATTACTCCACTCATCAGTAAAATTTTCTCATTTGTTTCACGGCTCTGTATTCATACCTCTGTTACTGATTTTTATGCAGCTGTGTGAATGGTTCCATAGACAACAACAAATCTATATTCAGATTGGTAAAAAAAAAAAATGCTAAGTGTATTAAGGTACTGTATATGCTAGATGTAAGATGTTGTGTGTGGAGCATGTGTTTTAGGAGTGGGATGCTGTGGGTATTAGGGGTAGAATGCTGTGTGTGAATTAGGTGTACAATTTTGTGTGTATTGAAGTGCATGGTTCTGTGTGTATTTGGGGTAGGATGCTGTCTGTGTTGGGGGTGGGAGGCAGTATGTGTGTTGGGGTACATGGTGGTATGTGCATTGGGGAGCATGGTGCTGTGTGTAGTAGGGGTAAGATGCTCTGTGTATTAGGATGCATGGTGATTGCGTATTAGGACATGCTGTATTAATTAGGGGTTAGAACTCTGTGCATTATAGTCTGCACGGTACATTGTGTATTGAGATGGATGGTGGGTTATGTTCAGTGCATGCTACAGCATAGACTTTAAAATTTAACCATTGGACCATATATCCACTATTTAGTCTAGGTTCACACTAGGGCTGAACGATAGTCGATGTGATATCGACTATCGTTCTGCAGGCATGGGCGATATTCATATCGCCGAAGACATGATATTCAGGCATTAGGCAGGGAGGCAGGGAGAAGTCGGGACTCGGGAGGAGAAGGAGGAATCACAGTGATTACATCCGTCCCACACTTCCCTCCCAGCTCTGCCTCTAGTATCCAGCCGACCATTACTCCGCCCTGCTCCGCCCATTGTCTCTCCTGGCTGCATCGGGGGCGGGATCAGGCTGTAATGTTTTGTAAATAGATTCAATGGAGAGACAATGGGCGGAGCAGGGCGGAGTAATGGTCGGCTGTTGACTAAGAGGCAGAGCTGGGAGGGCTGGAGTTGCGGGGCGGATTGCATGGCGGCGGAGAGGCTACAGTGTTTGCAGCAGGAGAGGGGGGTGAGACGTCCGGAGCATGGCGGAGGAGCAACGCGGGACAAAGGCTGCTACCGACGCTTGCTCTACACTCCGGCTCCGACACAAGGCTCGGGCTGTCCGGGCGGGAGAAGTTCTACGAGTGTGGTGGATCCCCTGGCAGAAAGCTGAGCTCTGCTAACTGATCCCTCCTCCGAAGACTGTCTGGGAGAAATATCGCGATATATATTGTTAAAAACGAAATATCGCAATATACTTTTTTCCCCAATATCGTGCAGCCCTAGTTCACACTGAGGCAGCTTTGAAATCGTGCTGATTTCAAACTGGCATTTTCAGTCCGACTTCGGGGGCGATTTCACAGACATCTGTTTGGGTCCCGTCATAGATGTCAATTGAAATCGCCCCCTGAAGTCGCCAAAAGTAGTACAGAAACTACTTTTGGGAATCGGTGCGGCGTCACAAAGTCGGCGTCGCACTGATTTGGGCGGTGCCATTGCCGGCAATTGGCTCCGATTTGACATGCGATTTGACATGTCAAATCGCATGTCAAATTGGACAAATGTGAACGTGGGCATATGGAGCTTTAAAAAGAGAGTTATAAATCAGGCTGACGTCATAGGGCAGAGTAAAAGGTTAAAAATAGGAAGTTTAAACTGAAAATGTGGTCATAGTGCATACAGTAATGGGCCAGAATTTTAACAAAGATACGCTACAAGAGTGATGCTTGTGATGCTCAAAGAACATACAGTAATTAAAGTAAAAACTTTGATTTTATTGTTTTCCTAAAATAAAAGTATACCTCAATAAAATACAAAAACAATAAAATATTTAATTTCTTTAAAACCTTTATAATCTATTTTCTTTAAATAGATTATAATAACCATTGCAATGCTTCATTCAAGCATCCTTGTGAATATGTTACTCTTCACTTCAGAGAGTGTTTCATAATTACTTTATAGTGCCAAAAAATGACAGATAAAAAGTTGATCCTAGATAAAAGTAGGGCATATCAACCATAAGGTCAGTGCCTCTTTATCACTAGAGCACACCTTTCACGTGTTCTTTTTTTCTACATTAAAAAAATTGTATTATCTAAATAGGTCAGAGAATATACAAACATCATTTATGTAGTATTTAATACTTTTATTTAAATTTAAAAAAAGTAAAAAAATAAAACATTCACATTAGGAGGTGCTCACACAGCAACTAGATCAGGAGCATTACTATCAATCCTTACCACTGTATATTTTTTTAACTTTTAATATTTATATGGATTATTTATTACAGATATAGTTGCAGCCTTATTTATTGTGAACAATATGGGATGTACATGAACTGCAAGAACCTATGGCAAAAAAAACATAAGCTTTTGAATGTGTCGATAAAAAGACTCACAATAAGAGTTTTGACAGAAGCTCATTAACCACTTCTGGGCCGCCCACCGTGTATTTACGCCGTTAAATACCGGGGTTATGGCCACAGATAGCTGCCATAACCCCCGGTATTTTTCTACATGGCCAGGCGGTCCTTTTTCACATAAAAGTGGTCCCAGCAGCAGAGTCGCCACAGGATTACTTTTGTGGGTGGCGGGAAAGGTGTCCACCCCCCTCCCGCAGCTTCCCGGTCATTTTCCCTGCTTACTGGAGCCATCGGTAGCGGAAAAAATCCGGTCCATTCCAGTCCCAGGCAGGAAGTCGAGTGAGGGCAAGATGGCCCCCACCTGACTCTATGACCTTGGAGGACCAGAGTTTTTTTTTTTTTTTTTGCTTTTAAGTGTAGATGTGAGATCTGAGGTCTTTTTGACCCCAGATCTCACATTAAATAGGCCCTGTCCTGCTTATTTCTATTACAAGGGATGTTTACATTCCTTGTAATAGAAATAAAAGAGATCACATTTTTTTCCTAAAAGGAACAGTGTAAAAATAAAAAATAAAAGGTAAAATAAATACGAAAAAATAAATAAATATTTAGCACCCCGTCCCTCCGAGCTTGCCCGCAGAAGCGAATGCATATACAAGTCGTACCCACATATGTAAATGGTGTTAAAACCACACATGTGAGGTACTGCTGCGATAGTTAGAGTGAAAGTAATACTTCTAGCCCTAGACCTCCTCTGTAACTCTAAACTGGTAACCTGTAGAAATTTTTAATGTCGCCTATGGTGATTTTTAAGTACCAATGTTTGTCGCCATTCCCCTAGCGTACTTAATTTTGAAGCATGACATGTTAGGTATCAATTTACTCAGCGTAACATTCTCTATCACATTCTAGAAAAAAATTAGGCTAACTTTACTGTTTTTACATTTTTTTTAATGAAAAAATGTGTATTCCCCCCCAAAAAATTGCGTTTGTAAGACTGCAGTGCAAATACAGTGTGACATAAAGTTTTGCAATGATCTCCATTTTATTCTCTAGGGTCTCTGCAAAAAAATATATATATATTGTGGTTGGGGGTTCTAAGTAATTTTCTTGCAAAAAATACTGATTTTTAACTTGTAAACAGACTTGTAAACTTGTGTCAGAAATCGGCCTGGTCCTTAACAACAGATGATTTATAAATGGAAAAAAAAAATCGACTGCATGCTTACTGAAATCTAGCAGAATGTGTACAGTGCACTAATAATATGATGAAAACATTTCAAGAATGCAATATAGAAGGACTGTAATCTGCATGTAAAATGTTGTTTAAAGTGTAAATAACTATTTTTTTGTTCTCTTTTAGTCTGTTAAATAAATCTTCGAAAGAGTTTTGTTATTTTCAATAGGTTCGAGAAATACCTAATATTTTCCACAATTCAGAGCTGTCGTGTGTATATTTCTTGTGCCGTCTCAAGAAGTCTAATTAGCCCTCCTAGGTCTAATTGTCTTGTCTTATCTTGTACTACAGAACAATTAGACCCTACACCTACAGTATGTTGTAAAGTTGAAGACAGTGAAAGAAATTATTCCCCGTACAGGGGCATTAGGAGCTGAGTGCATTTCTAGCATGTTAACTGGTATTTTTCTGCACTAATGCCCCGTACACACGTGCAGATTATCTGAAGACTTTTGTCTTCAGATTTACCTTTTCTATGTAGTGCAAGGGCCTGCCGGATTGCATACAAATTGAAAGTGTTTAGGTTTGACCTCATATTATATGGTTTTGGTAAGTCTGCAGACAAAAGTCTTCAGATAATCTGCACGTGTGTATGGGGCATAAGACACAAAATAGCATAAAATATGGAAAAATGTACCCCTTATGAAAAAAAGTGCACACAAGATTTGGGTTAGAAGGGGGGTATATCTCCAGTTTATAGGCTGTTACTTGGTACCCTGAATAAGCTTTCTTACATGAAGGAGTAGGAAAAAAAGCTTATCAATTGACAAAGAGTTGGATAAGTGGCATAGGTTCTCTCAATTCTCTTTTAAAGCGGTAGTATACTCCACCATTAAACTTTTACCTACAGGTAAGCCTATAATAAGGCTTACCTGTAGGTAAAATGAATATCTCCTAAACCTGCAGCCGCTGACAGCAGTGGCGCATGCGCTCTAAAGGTCCGGCGGACCTTCAGAGCTCTTTGTCGGCTGCTTGCCAGAAAGTAAACTCCCGCACGCATGCACCGAAGCCGCCGAACCCGGAAGAGGCGCCGAGGGAACATGACAGCTCCCACAGCGTTGTCCGGGCGATGGTGTCAGGGCTTCGTTCTAAGGTAAGTATTTCATAATGTGCTAGTATGCAATGCATACTAGCTCATTATGCCTTTGTCTTGCAGGGTTTTTTTTTTATGTTGTGAGTATACAACCGCTTTAACCACTTACCGCGTACTAACGTAGATCTACGTCGGCAGACTTTGCGGTAGTATACTGGGATGATGCCTCTAGCTAGAGACACCATCCCGATACCGTGGTTTACAGCCGACGGTCGGCTTTCCGTCAGTAACGACCGATGCGGCTCTGCTCGGGGGTCCCGTTCCACTGGCTGGATGGAGTCCCGATCAAAGCCGGAAACGGCTTTGATCGGGTCTCCGATGACGTAACCCGGAGGCGGCGTCCATGACGTCACTTCCGGGTTACTCTGCAAAAGGCGTCAGTTTTAAAAAATGACTGTATGCAAAAACGCCGTTTTCACCGTTTTGCATACATGAAAGTGTAGTGGAGGGGTCTAGGGTCTTTTAGACTCTCAATCCCTCCATAAAGAGTACCTGTTACTGCATATTGGTGTCACAAGGGATGTTTACATTGCTTGTGACAGCAATAAAAGTGATCAGATTTTTATTTTTTTTTTTAAAAAACCTGTAATAAATTTAAAAAAAAAAAAAATAAATAGGAAAAAAAAAGAAAAAATTTTAGCCGCCCCCGTCACCGTTAGCTCACGCACAAAAAAAACGTATACTGAAGTCGAGCTGCGAATTAAATCGCTGTTCAAACCACACATGTGAGGTATAGCCGTGATCGCCAGAACGTGAGCAATAATTTAAAAAAAAGAGCTACACTCGAACTCTAAACTGGTAACCGTTAAAAAAAATTTAAAGCGTCGCCTATTGAGATCTCTATTGACCGTAGTTTGTCATCATCCCACGGGGGGGGGGGGGGGGGGGGGGGGCGCAATTTTAAACCGTAACATGTTGGGTATCTATTTACTCAGCGTGACATCATGTTTCACAATATACAAAAAAAATTGGCTAACTTTACTGTTTAGTATTTTTTAAATTCAGTGAAATGTGATTTTTCAAAAATTTTCCTAAAAAATGGCGTTTTAAAGACCGCTGCGCAAATACCGCTTGACAAAAAATATTGCAATGACCGACATTTTATTCTCCAGAGTCTTTGCTAAAAAAAATATATGTATATAATGTTTGGGGGTTCTAAGTAGTTTTCTAGGAAAAAATACTGATTTTAACTTGTAAACAAAAAGTGTCCGAAATAGGGCTGGGGCTTAAGTGGTTAAGGGACTCTTAAATGTATCGTTATCAAAGTTAATCTTTAGGCCTCTTTCACACAGACGGACCGTTCAGATCCACCTGCCCTTTTTTTTTGGAGGATCTGAATGGATGCCCCATGCATCTCTATGGAGCATCGGATGTCAGCGGAGACATGTCCGCTGACATCCAATCCGATCCGTCAAATCTGGATGGATGGAAACCCTATTTTCCATCAGTCCAGCGGATCGGTTTGTATGAGAACGGACAGACGGTCCGTTCTCATCCGATTCCCCCATAGAGAACAGCGGGGACCTGACAGCTCTGTCTCCCCACACAGCGCGGAGACAGACCTGCCATCTGCCTGGTCAGCGGGGGATCGGCGGATCGATCCCCCGCTGAGAAAAACGGAGTCCGCCGACGGACTCCCCTGTGTGAAAGGGGCCTTGAGCTCTCAAGAGATGATAGCTAGTTCTCTCTTGCCTCTCAAAACTGTATCCAAATCTTAGGGGTACCATGTATCATACATGGTAGGATTGCCCTAGATGTAGGGAATTCTGGAATGGGATTTTTGCTTGGCTGAGACGGCTCACTGGAATATCAATAAAGCAATTCCCCCAAACAGCTCTTCTTAATAAGGCAGTTAAGGGCTCTTTCACACGGGCGGTCCGATCAGATCCGCCTGTCAGTTTTTTAGGCGGATCTGATCGGATCCTCCATGCAGCTCTATGGGGCAGCGGGTGTCAGCGGAGGTCACCTCCGCTGACGCCCGCTGCCATCCGCATCCGATCCTGTGCTGAAATCTGGACGGATGGAAACCCTATTTTTCCATCCGTTCAGTAATCGGAGCGGAGCGGATCTGATGAGAGCGGACAAGCGGTCCGCTCTCCTCCGATCCCCCATAGAGGGCAGCGGGTGCTGAGACACCTCCCTCTCCGCTCTGCAAGCGGAGACGGAGCTGTCATCCGCCCGGCTCAGCGGGGATCGCGGATCGATCCCCGCTGAGCAACACGGATCCGCCTGCGGAGGCGGACCGTGTGAAAGAAGCCTAAGAATGCTTCTCATACAATAAAAAGACTGATCTTATTTATTTTGTTAGTGGCTAAGATAACCATAGCCAGGTCATTGAAGATGGCCTTGGTGTCCCCATCTCAGACCAAGCAAAAAATTAGGTAATGACCCACGAGAGAATAGCCAATACCATGAATGATACCAAAATGCAATTTGAAAAGGTGTGGAACACTTGGGCCCAATATTTAGGTAAATTCTTATCTCCTTACCCACTTCCATACAAAGCAGTTTCACCCCCTTCCTGCCCAGACCAATTTTCACCTTTCTGCGCTCTCACACTTTGAATGATAATTACTCATACAACGCTGTACCCAATCAAATTTTTTATCATTTTTTTCACACAAATAGAGCTTTCTTTTGGTAGTATTTAACCACTTGCCGACCGCCGCAAGTACATATACTGCGGCGGTCAGCCCCGTGCAGGCAAAGTGACGTATGGGTACGTCACTCGCCGCGAGCCAATAGGGGGCGAGCGCGCACCGCCGGAGGCGCGCTCCCGCACCCGCTCGTTCACGGGCATCCCTGTGCGAGTGACCGGCGGTTCCGGTGTCCGCCGGTCACTCACGATCTCCCACTGGAGAGGGAGAAAGGCAGGCGGCTGATGTAAACAAAGCCGCCTGTCATTCTCCCTGATGTAACAGCAGAGATCATACAATCCTGCTATGTAGGATCGTATGTCTCTGTGGTTACATCAAAAGCCACACCCCTTTACAGTTAGCAGCACGCCCCTAGGGACACACTTAACCCCTTGCTCTCTAATAAAGTTAACCCCTTCCCTGCCAGTGTCATTTTTACAGTAACAGTGCATATGTATAGCACTGATTACTGTAGTAATGTCACTGGTCCCCCCAAAAGTGTCAAAAATGTCAGTCAAGGGTCCGATCTGTCCGGCGCAAAGTCGCAGTCCCGCAAAAAAAAAAAAACGCAGATCACCGCCATTACTAGTTTAAAAAAAAACAATAAAAATGACATAAATCTTTCCCGTAGTTAGTAAACGCAATAACTTTTGCGCAAACCAATCAAAATACGCTTATTGTGATTTTTTTCACCAAAAATATGTAGCGTAAAACAAATTGGCCTAAAAGGTTAAAAAATTTTGTTTTTATACATTTTTGTTGGGGGGGGGGAATTTCATATAAAAAAATGTGAAAAATATTGTTACTTTTTCAAAATTGTCGCTCTTTTTTTGTTTATAGCGCAAAAAGTAAAAATTGCACAGGTGATCAAATACCACCAAAAGAAAGCTCTGTTTGTGGGGAAAAAAGGACGTCAATTTCATTTAGCTACAGCGTCGCACGACCGCACAATTGTCCGTTAAATTTACGCAGTGCCGAATCGCAAAATAGGCCCTGGTCTTTGAGCAGCCAAATCCTCCGGGGCTTAAGTGGTTAATCACCACTGGGTTTTTTATTTTTTGCGATATAAGTGAAAAAAGAGCACAAATTTTGAAAAAAACACATTTTGTTTTAGTTTCTATTATAAAATTTTGCAAATAAGTAATTTTTTTTCATAAATTTGAGCCAAAATTTATACTTCTACACATCTTTGGTAAAAAATAACCCAATATAGTGGTTATTATTTAGTCTGTGTGAAAGTTATATAGTCTACAAACTATGGTGCCAATCATTGAAAATTGATCACACCTGATGTACCGAAGGACTATCTCACTTCTTGAGGCCCTGAAATGTCAGGACAGTACAAATACCCCCCAAATTACCCTTTTTTGGAAAGTAGACATTCCAGGGTATTTAGTAAGAGGCATGGTGAGTTTTTTGAAGTTGTAATTTTTTCTCACAATTCTTGGGAAAATTAAGACATTTTTTTTTTTTTTTTTACACAAAATTGTCATAATAACATAATAAGTTATTTCTCACACATAGTATATGCATTCTTGCAATTACACCCCAAAATACATTCTGCTACTCCTCCTGAGTATGGCGATACCACATGTGTGAGACTTTTACACAGCCTGGCCACATACAGAGGCCCAACATGCAAGGAGCACCGTCAGGTGTTCTAGGAGCATAAATTACACATATAATTTCATTACAACCAATCACACTTTTGAAGGCCCTGGAGCACCAGGACAATGCAAACCCCCACAAAATGACCCCATTTTGGAAAGCAAACACCCCAAAACATAATCTAGGAGGCCTGGGCTGCAGATAGGTACTCAGGTACTCTGATGGGCTGCAGACAGGTACTCAGGTACACTGATCAGCTTCAGAAAAGTACTTGGGTACTCTGATGAGCTTCAGAGAGGTACTTGGGTATTCTGATGAGCTAGAGACAGGTACTGGGGTGCAGATAGGTACTCAGGCACTCTGGGTTAGAGGCAGGTACTCGGGTACTCCGATGACAGGTACTCGGATACTCAAAGTACCCGAGTACCTGTCATCAGAGTACCTGAGTACCTGTCATCAGAGTACCCAAGTACCTGTCACCAGCCCATCAGAGTACCCGAGTACCTGTCATCAGAGTACCCAAGTACCTGTCACCAGCCCATCAGAGTAACCGAGTACCTGTCATCAGAGTACCCAAGTACCTGTCATTGGAGTACCCGAATACCTGTCACCAGCCCATCAGAGTACCCGAGTACCTGTCACCAGCCCATCAGAGTACCCGAGTACCTATCATCAGAGTACCTGATGGGCTGGATCACGTGGTAAACAGCCAATTTCATTGGCTGTTTACCTTGATTGGGGATGGGCTCTGTCCGAGGGACAAGGCTCATCCCTGATCGCCGCGCTGCGTGCCCCTGGGGGCGCGCAGTAGCGGTGAGAGCGGGCGGATGTCATATGATGGCCGCCCGGATCGAGGAGCCCTTCCTGTCAGCGTCATTTTACAATGGCCCGGTATGGAAGTGGTTTAAATACAGTGTTATTATAGACTATTTGAGGTTTCTAGGTCCTAAACTTGATTCTTCCCTGTTTTCTTTTTTCTTTGTACTCTCTACCTTCACTCATACCTTTTTTTTCTCTCTTCTAAATCTCTTCTTGTTAAGCCAGTTTGTAAATGACTCCAGGAAACTCCGATATTGAACACACCTCATGCCTCAAAATGCTCAATAATACCTACATTGCCTAATTTTGAATTTTGTACTTTTTTATTGTATTTTTGTAGCACTGCCCCCTGGAGGACTGCTGGATTGTTCACCTTGGGATCCCCCTGGGTTACCGTTAGCAACCAGAGCATGCACAATTTAACTCTTTACTCTCTGGCTCAGTCAATGAACAGTCCAGGGGATGTAGTTGTTTTTGTGGTTTTATTTAAATTAGGGATGGGAAAAGGGAAGAGTGGGATACTCCAGAATTGAACTATTCACAAAAGATGAGGAGTCCTGTCTGTAGATGCAGCCAGGTTGCTGGTTCATCTTGCCACTAGGTGAACTTTAGGATTAAGTCTCTGAGTAGATGACTTGATTGAATAACAATCTTCAGGGTGCTTGCCTAGCACCCCTTTCACTCCACAAACTGACACCCGTCCTCTGACTATACTACTCTGGGGTGGCCCCCTCTCAGGTCAGGGCCCTAGACTCGATCCCCTGTACTCACGATACTGTTTTTCTATGGTATCCAGTGTCTCAACCCCTCCAGTCAGTTCTCCTGGACCTCTGGGTTCAGCTCCTTCCTTCTGGTCCACCAGGCCGACCGCCTGGGACCACACACCAACTGTTAGAGGAGGAGACAGCCGCCACCCTCCTTCTGGGACTCTGCTCACCAGCCAAAGACCCCAAGCACATGTGCTCCTGGCTTTTATACCACACCCAGAACCAGAGTTGTATAAAGTACTCGAAACCCATACTTGAGTAAAAGTACAAGTGCTCGATCAAAAATTGACTTGAGCAGAAGTGGAAGTGCTCGATCAAAACGTGACTTGAGTAGAAGTACTAAAGTATTCAACATTTTTTGTACTTAAGTATTGCAAGTAGTTTTTGAAAAAATTTTGCTACTCAAGTACTGAAAGTAAAAGTACCAGTAGTTGTGAAAAAAATTGCTAATCAAGTACTGAAAGTAAAAGTACAAGTACTGTGTTATGTAGTTATTAAAGAAAGAAGTCAAAAGTTTGAACATCATATTGTTTTTTATTATTTCAAATGCAGCTTTTATTTATACATACAGTAGCTTTTATTTTCGTATGCGCTGATAATACACATGTTTTGAGCTTCATGAAACCTGCCATCTACTGTTCTGGCAGTGGTAATTTTTATAATTGTAACGAGTAACTATGCAGCACAAAAAAAAAATATTGGAGTAGAAGTATTGAAATCATTGAAAAAATGTAGTGAAGTAAAAGTGGAAGTAGGAGAAAAAAATTCTGCTCTAGGAAAGTACAGATACCACCTTTCGGTACTTAACCACTTAAGCCCCGGAAGATTCCTGACCAGGGGGTTTTTTGCGATTTTTTACTGCAGAACTTTAACGGATAATTGCGCAGTTGTGCGATGCTGTAGCTAAACGAATTGGACGTCTTTTTTTTCCCCCACAAACAGAGCTTTCTTTTGGTGGTATTTGATCACCTGTGCGATTTTTTTATCATGCGCTATAAACAAAAAAAGAGCGTAAATTTTGCAAAAATAATAATATTTTTCACATTTTTTTATATGAAATTCCCCCAAAATAATGTAAAAATCTAAATTTTTTAACATTTTCGGCCAATTTGTTTTATGCTACATATGTTTGCTAAAAAAAATCTCAAAAAGCGTATTTTGATTGGTTTGCGCAAAAGTTATCGCGTTTACTAACAAAGGGAAAGATTTTTGTCATTTTTGGTGTTTTTTTTTTAACGAGTAATGGCGGCGATCTGCGATTTTTTTTTTTGCGGAACTGCGACATTGCGGCGGACAGATCGGACCCTTGACTGACAATTTTGACACTTTTGGGGTTACCAGTGACATTACTGCAGTAATCAGTGCTATACATATGCACTGTTACTGTAAAAATGACACTGGCAGGGAAGGGGTTAACTGTATTCGAGAGGGAGGGGTTAAGTGCGTCCTAGGGGCGTGCTTCTAACTGTGATGGGACATGGCTACTACTGTAAAAATAGAGATCAACGGTCCTACATAGTAGAACCGTCTGATCTCCATTTTTACACAGGGGAGAATGACCGGTGGCTTGTTTACATTAGCCGCCTGCCTTTCTCCCTCTCTACCGACGATCACAGTGTGACCGGCGGACATCGGGTCCGCCGGTCACACTCACGGACTCCTTAGTGAACAAGCCAGGGCGGGCGAGCGCCCACTATTGGCTCACAAGCCGGTGACAGGCTAGTGACGTATATATACGTCACTTTGCCTGATCGGGGCTGACCGCCGCAGTATATGTATAAGTACAGTAGTGAAGTAGTTCTACTTAGTTACTATACATCTCTGCCCAGACCGAAACAACCAGTGTGTGCCAATCACTGAGGCTGTTTGAAAACCTGTGTACCCATTGGCCTGCTTTCCTCCATTTTCCAATATGCCTCTCCATTGGACCAGTGTGGAAAACACCCTAGACCAGATGAATCAATCACTGAGCACAATTAGCAGACCTAACTCACAGATCCTGCTCTCTGTTAAGCAGAAAGCAATATAGAATTTCCCTTCTGCTCCTCTGACAGACAGAGCCAGAAACTATACTCTTTCTAGCACCTACCTAGGAGGGTGCTACACTCATCCCCTGCCAAACCGAGCCATGTCCTCACTGACTCTGGGGCAGCCACTTCTTACATAAATTATTTCTCAAAAATCTCTATTCCACAAACCTGGAAAGGGGGAAAAGGGAAATAACACATTTACAGTTAATAGATATAATAAATTACATGGAAAAATGAATATATATCTGCTGTACAAATATTCACAAGGTTATCTACACACAATAGGTGCATTTAAATCAATGCACCCCCCGCCAAACAAACATCTGCCTGGTGTCAGGTCACCTGTGGCCAGGTGACAACTGCACCCTGTAGGGGACAGGGGTGCACCACAAGAGTAGTGAACCCAATAGCTGACTGCTGCGGATGGACAGGAAATGTGAGCCCAAGATTCCCCAGGGCGCGGAGTCTAAGGCCCAGCAGGTGTTCACCAGAGCCTCTAATGGTGAGGATGGCCTTCGCTGCAGCTGAACCCAGGTCGTGGCCCCTGGAGTCCCCCAAGTCACGTTCCATAGGAAGAGAGGGGAAGCAGCCACTCAGGACACAAGGGATAGTGATGGGTCAGTCGAGGTTGGGGCAAACAGGCAGACGAGGGTAACCAAGAGACAGGCCAAAGGTCAGGGTCACAGGCAAACAGGAGTAGTCAGAGATGAGCCAAAATCGGTACACAGCAAGGTAGATGTAGCACACGGCAAACAGGAACACAAGCTAACAAACAGAGTTCAACAGCAAAGCAGACCTGCAGTGCCCTAGTTAATATAGACTTCCTGGAATGACCTGGGGTGGAGCCATACAGGGAGGAGAGACGATAAAAGGCAGTCAGAAAGAGAGTCAGGCCTCTAATGGACACATGGAGGAGAAGGTAAGCTGCCAGACACTATTGCATGTCCATGACAGTACCCTCCCTCTTACGAGGCCTCCCCCTTCCCCGCCTGGGCCCGGGTTTAGAGGGAAACTTCAGATGAAAGTTTTTTAACAGACGAGGTGCAAAGACCTCCGATGCAGGGACCCAAGACCTCTCCTCAGGGCCAAAACCTTTCCAATAAACAAGGTACTGAAGAACGCCTCTACAGAGTCAGGAATCCAGAACTTGACTGACCTTATATTCCTGATTGAGAGACCGGTGCTATGGTAGGGAGAGGACGAGAGAACTTATTGAGGACAAAAGGCTTCAGAAGGGCAACATGGAAGGAGTTAGCGATTCTGAGGCTTTTGGGAATCTGAAGTTTGAAACAAACCGGATTCAGTTTAGAAGTTATAGTAGTGTATGAATCTTGGGGCAAACTTCAGAGAAGGAACTCGAAGCTTGATGTTCCTGGTGGAGAGCCAAACTTTGTCCCCTGGCTGAAGAGAAGGCTGTTTATGCCTGCGGCGGTCAGGAAAGCCTTTGAATTTGTCGGCAGCTGCCCGGAGGGAATCATGAATGTCACTCCAGATAGAATTGAAGGACTCCTGAGCTGAAGCCAAAGCTGGGATATCCGGAGAACAGGTCATGGGAAGCGGATGTCTTCCATAAACTGAGAAAAAGGGTGTTTTCTGCAAACTGGTATTTACGTGATTGTTATGAGAAAATTCTGCCCACGGAAGTAGAGAGGACCAATAGTCATGATGAGCGGAGACTAAGGTGCGAAGAAAACCCTCTAACTCCTGATTGACCCTCTCCGTCTGCCCATTGGATTGAGGATGGTAAGAAGAGGAAAAATCCAAGGCAATATTGAGGGATTTGCAAAAGGCTATTCAGAAATGAGACGTCAATTGCATGCCCCTGTCGGAAACAATATGAGAAGGAACCCCATGGAGGCAGAAAATTTCTCAAATAAAAATGGGAACCAAGGCAGGAGAAGAAGGAAGACCAGGAAGGGGAACAAAATGAGCCATCTTGGAAAACCGATCGACTACCACCCAAATGACCATATTACCGTCAGACAGTGGGAGATCGGTGATGAAATCCATGGCAATATGAGCCCAGGGCTCCTTAGGAATGAGCAAGGGCATAAGGAGACCAGCAGAAGCTTGTGTGGAGGATTTAGACCGAGCACAGACGTGATAGGTGAAGATCGTTATGGAGTGAGGAGAACCCACAAAAGGTGACGCCACTCTTCTAGCACCAATTTAATTGCGAGAAGTTCCCGGTCGCCGATAGCATAATTTCTCTCTGCCTGGGAAAATTTTTTGGAAAAGAATGCACATGGTTGACGTTTCTTCTCAAAGAGTTGGAGAAGCACAGCTCCCCCCCCCCCCCCACTGAAGAAGCGTCCACTTCAATAAAAAATGCATTCCCAGGATTAGGTCTCCTCAAGAGAGGTCCAGAGACAAAGGCCTGTTTCAGATCATGAAACGCAGCGACAGCTTCGGGGGGCCAGACTTCGGCATTAGCACCCTTCTTGGTCAAAGTGATAGTAGGCATGGCAATGGAAGAGTAATTCCTTATGAACTGCCTATAATAATTTGTGAAGCCAAGAAAGTGCTGTGTGACCTTAAGGCTAGCAGGGAGAGGCCAGTTGGTAATGGCTAAGACCTTCCCAGGATCCATACAAAGACACCCTAGAAATAGGACCTCAGAACATTCAAAGGAACATTTCTCCAGCTTGGCATAGAGATTATTCTCTCTAAGGCGCTGGAGTACAGTGCGGACATGATTTCTGTGGACACACAGATTTTCCAAAAAGATAAGAATGTCATCCAGATGACAACAAACTGGTACAGCAGGTCCCTGAAGATTTTATTGGCAAAGTTTTGAAACACAGCTGGGGCATTACACAGCCCAAAAGGCATGACCAGGTATTCGTAATTGCCGTCTCGAGTGTTAAACGCAGTCTTCCATTCATCACCTTCTCGAATTCGAATGAGATTGCATGCCCCTCTGAGATCCAACTTGGTGAAAATGGAGGCACCCTTCAACCTATCGAATAGCTCAGATATTAAGGGTAAGGGGTATTGATTCTTAATAGCGTTTAAGCCTCGATAATCAATGCAGGGTCTCAAGGTACCATCCTTCTTGACGACAAAAAAGAACCCTGCTCCTGCAGGCGATGAGGATTTCCGGATAAGACCTCTCTCAAGATTCTCTGCCACATACTCAGAAATGGGCTGGGTTTCTGAGATGGACAAAGGCTAGGTACGACCCCTGGGCAGAGTTGCCCCGGGAACAAGGTCAATGGCACAGTCAAAAGACCTGTGGGGAGGAAGCACCTCAGCTGATTTCTTACAGAACGCATCCCGGTAATCACTGTATGCAGTGGGAAGATCAGAAGATACCGATTTGGTAGCAACCAGAAGTGTCTCCTTTGGGGTCACCTTGGAAAGACATGACGAGAAACATGAGGGGCCCCAAGCCAGGATCTGCCCAGAGACCCAGTCCCCATTGGGAGAGTGGAGCTGTAGCCAAGGAAGGCCCACTACAATGGGGGTAGAGGCTTTGGGTAGGATGAGAAAGGACATCCACTCCTGGTGGAGAATCCCTACCGACATTCTAATATGTAGTGTCTGTAAGCGAATAGGGCCCCCTGGGAGAACAGTGCCATCAATTGCCGAGACTACCAACGGCGTAGAGAGGGGTGAGAGGGTGAGCTTCATAGAAGAAGCAGTTCTCCAGTCCATAAAGTTGCCGGCAGCCCTGGAATCCAGATATGCAAGGGTCGATTGGGGAGAAGTGCTTACATGAAGGGACACTGGAAGAAGAAGAAGGGAAGGTGATGTTTCTGGGTCCAATACTCCACCTTGTAAATGTATTAGACCCGAGCGTTTCCCTGCCGAAGCGAGCAGGAGTCACGAAAGTGGCCCTTGCCTCCACAATAGAGGCACAAGCCCAAAGTTCTGCGCCTAGCATGTTCTTCGGGGGTTAGTCTGGTCCAACCCAGCTGCATAGGTTCCTCAGAAGGCAGAGGATGCTCCACGGGATGAAGTGAGTGGAGCTCAGACTGGCTAGGGCCTAGGGAGTGTTGGCGTCTTTTTTCTATGGCCCTCCCTGAAAACGAATATTGATCTGGTTGCATAAGGAGATGACATCGTCCAGACCGACGGGGATGGTTCTTTCTGCTAATTCGTCTTTCGCTCGGTCAGAGAGGCCATGCAAAATGGTAGTGACCAGGGCCTCATTGTTCCAGCTCAATTCAGCTGAGAGGATACGGAACTGGAGAGCATATTGTCCCACTGAACGGGATTCTTGGCGGAGACGTAAAAGAGCACTAGCCGCTGAAGGAACCCGAGCCGGCTCCTCGAAGATGTTACGAAAGAGCTTCAAGAAGTCGGACAGGTTGGAAACTACCGGATCATTCTTCTCCCACAGGGGGGCAGCCCAGGCTAGAGCTTCACCGGAAAGGAGGGAAATAATATAGGCTACCTTTGCCCGATCAGGCAGGAAGTTTTGAGGCTGAAGCTCAAAATGAATGGTGCATTGGTTTAGAAACCCCCTGCAGGCCTTGGAGTCTCCAGAAAAACGGATTGGAGGACGTAGTTTCAGCGAACGCGAGTCTGTGATTGGCGCGGCAGGCGCAGCCCCTGGTTGTACTTGGGGTTGCAGATTCGGGGTTCCCAATGAGGTCTGAAGCTGTTCAAAGCGGGAAGCCAGATCCTGTAGGAATCAAATCACCTGAGTCTGATTAGCTTCTTGTGTCTCGAGTCTGCAAACTATGCCCTGTAATGGATCCTCTGCGGGGCACGGCATGTCGGCCGGGTTCATGGCTGTTCAAACTGTCAGGTCACCTGTGGCCAGGTGACAACTGCACCCTGTAGGGGTCCTAGGGGACAGGGGTGCACCACAAGGTAGTGAACCCAATAGCTGACTGCTGCTGATGGACAGGAAATGTGAGCCCAAGATTCCCCAGGGCGCGGAGTCTAAGGCCCAGCAGGTGTTCATCAGAGCCTCTAATGGTGAGGATGGCCTTCGCTGCAGCTGAACCCAGGTCGTGGCCCCTGGAGTCCCCCAGGTCACGTTCCGTAGGAAGAGAGGGGAAGCAGCCACTCAGCACACAAGGGATAGTGATGGGTCAGTCGAGGTTGGGGCAAACAGGCAGACGAGGGTAACCAAGAGACAGGCCAAAGGTCAAGGTCACAGGCAAACAGGAGTAGTCAGAGAAGAGCCAAAATCGGTACACAGCAAGGTAGACGTAGCACACGGCAGACAGGAACACAAGCTAACAAACAAAGTTGAACAGCAAAGCAGACCTGCAGTGCACTAGTTAATATAGACTTCCTGGAATGACCTGGGGTGGAGCCATACAGGGAGGAGAGATGATAAAAGGCAGCCAGAAAGAGAGTCAGGCCTCTAATGGAGACATGGAGAAGGTAAGCTGCCAGACACTATTGCATGTCCATGACACCTGGACAGGTAAAAATAGCATCCTGTCTGACTAACTAAATACACTATTTACATTGTACAAATGGTGAAGGGACTAGTCAGACCCAGAAATCCAGAGCAAGCCTGCAAAGGAAATGTGAACTAGGCATGTATTAAGCATGACTATTTGAATCAGTGAAATTGTTCTCTCCTCGGAGGCGACCTTCTCACTACATACTTTTCAACTATACATTCACGTAGAAGTCACTTCCAATCCACTTGACTAGGCGTTCGACTGTTACTCCTGGGTCAGGTAACAATGGAACCCTACCAAACGAACTATCTATCTATCTTTACACACAATTCTTGGTGACTGGATGATAGGCACAGTCCCTCTTTCAGGACTAGGGCACTGACTCTCCTCCTATCACATTCAAACTCTCAAGTTCACCCGA
Organism: Pelophylax lessonae; assembly: GCF_965119305.1. Classification (NCBI taxonomy): domain Eukaryota; kingdom Metazoa; phylum Chordata; class Amphibia; order Anura; family Ranidae; genus Pelophylax; species Pelophylax lessonae. Next base: position 284,769,134 of record NC_138770.1, read on the forward strand.
CTGATGCTCATGGTGTCCTTTCCTCCTGTAGCACCGAGGCAACATGTCTTCTTGTGACAACGTATTTTGCTGGAGCCTGAGCAAGCTTGTATAACCTGTGAGTATTACAGGTCTCTTCAAGGGGTACCTCACATCCTGGCATCCCATTCTCTGAAGAGACCTTAAGCCACTACCTGCTCTCCTGAGGTAGTAACTTACATAAAGTTCCTCCAACTGGCCCACTGGCCAACAGGATCTTCGCAAAGTGTCCTTTAAGCAAAGTATCTTTGTGAAAGGATCCTCTTCTTCTGTACTTTCTCCCATAGCCCGATGGCCCAAGTTTCTTGGTAGTGTGTCCCCTTTAACTTTACGGTAGTGAATGATCCTGGCCCGATTGCACAAAGGATCTCCAAAGAATATTCATTAAGAACAACTTCCTGTAGCAGCTGAACAAGAGAACTGCGCAACTACTGAAGTCTTTTGAACAAAGAGTCTCTTTTAAAGTTAGAGGGTCGGTCCTCTCTTGGTGATACTACCTAGTGGTGGCAGTTCTGTTGATTTCCCGATCCCTATTGCAAGGATAGAAGGAAAGGGGTATTGGAAATAGGGCTTTGGCCCTAACAGCAACAACTTGAACCTTGATTTTTAACTTTAACTGTAGCTTTGGGCTCTCTAGCCCCTCTTCTTCTTACAGAAATTCTTAGGCTAGCCAGCCTTAACACGGTACCTCTGCAAAGGTGAAGTCCTGCATCCTCAGTGGTAATAGTCTGGATGAGGGATCTGGATGGTTTTCCCCTCAGGATCCTTGACATGGACAGACCAAGACTGGCCAGATCCGTTTAGGCGACGGACCTCCATGTGGTCTATGTAAACAGCCCGTCCCAAGTTTCAATTTGTTTTCACAGAGCAAAAGGTGTCCCATAGATCAGGCCTCTCCTTGTTCCGATACGGTGTAGGAATGTATAAGAACTCCCAGATTGCATCGTTGCACCATTCTTCCCTGTTGGCCTCAATCTCCAACATTATCTCCCGAGGAGCATAGGGGTAGTCGTGCTCGTTCTCCAGGGGCACCTTCCTCTGAATGAAGCATTGGCATCTTGAGAACCTGGGTAGGGTCTGCCTGTTTCCTCTCCCATGTGGGGAATATAGAGTCTCTTCTCTCCTGATGAGGTTAGCATAGGCCTCGTTGTGATCCCGAGCCCGGGTGTAGGTACAAGGTGGGGATAGGTCTGGGGCCCTGGTAGTGTAAGCGTCACAGAACCCGAAATTCTCGGCACACTTCATGTGTACCACCGAATCCCTCGTCTCCTCATCAGGCAAGCTAGGACTGGCTGAACTGCTCCTCTGATCCGTTCCTCAGTCCCACTCTGTGTCCTCCTCTGACTTCCAAACATCTATCCCTTCCTCCAAAGATACATACCGATGTTGAAAGCTGGGGGACCCTACATCAATGGCCCCCGGCCTCCTCTTCACTCGTCACACTGGAGACCCTCTTCCCGGGGGGGGGGGGCCCATTGATTCCCCTCTGCCTTGGTTGAAATTTGTTCTGCCTGTGCAGGTTTAGCTGGCCCTTCTCCTGGCCGCGACTCAGCCTGAAACACCTGGGTGCACTTCACCTATGAGATGTGAGTCTCCCTGGTCTGGCATACGGCAGTGTAAGTCTGCACTCCAAGCCCTGGCTCCAACAGCGCTCATAGCACCGCCCTTCCTCTGCCCACAGGGATCCTCATGGGCATCAGCACTTCGAGTGACTTCCGTCTCCCACATCACACACAGCTTTCTGGGCTGACAGTCACTCTTCACAGCATGCATAAGTAGGTCACCACAGTGTCCGCATGGACTCCAGGCCTGCAGCCGCATGGACACATTGAAGCACCGACCACATACCAGTCCTAAGTGCTCCTTGTCCTTCCCATTGCACAGCGCCAGTCCTCCCCTGGGCAACAACCGCACTCAGTTGTCCCACAGGACCGACTCCGGTGACTCTTCCAACCATTCAGGTACTCCACCAACACAGGGGATAGCCCCTGCGCTCCGGCTCACTCCGGCACCCGCCATCTTGCTCCTCCACACACGTGTCTACCTCTCAGCTACACCCAAAGGCGAAAGTGATGTCTTGGCTCCCTTCCTCTGTTCGGATTGACAGCTTGTTGGCAGCGACTCTGCCCACAACTCAAAATCAGCTGGCTCTCTGGCGGTGGCTCCTCCTGTTAGGCAGATCTCTTCAGCGCGCACTTTCCCACGCTGTGCAGTAACCTCTTCATTGCTGCTCCAACTCTCTTCAGCCAGCATAAAATTAACTGTACGGCAGATTGTGTTCCGTAATCCACATGCATCCGCCATTACTGTTTGTACCTGGGCCTCAGTTGCACTTCCATCTTGCCAAGCCAACTGATCTCCCTTGCTGCTTTGGAAAATTGTTCCGCTGTCATGAATTGCATGGCCGACATCTTTCTTTACAGCACATGTACGGACATAACTATCTATAATGTTTTGGAAAACTGCCCCGCTGTCATGAATTGCACGGTCAACATTTTTCTTTGCAGTATATGCACAAATTTCACTCTCCATACTATTCAGGAAAACTGTCCCACCATCATGAATTGCTCGGTCAACATTTTTCTTTATAGTACATGTACAGACACGACCCCCGACACACCGATCTCTGTGTGCCAGGTCACTACTTTCTTCCTCCACACTTGCACCGATTACTGTAAAGCAGACAGTCTTTTGTACAATATGGTGCAATATGGCTCCTCTTCATCAACTTCCCTGCACTTTTCTTGTAAGAACAGATTGTTTCCTTGACAAAAGTCTATCCGTTGCCGTTGGCAACCGTCATTGTGAACTTGACCTTCCATCCCACTCTCCCTGGTCCCTGTAGAGCCCACATCACTCTCTTCACTGACACTCCAGCACATTTCTTGAAAAAGCATGACGTTATTTTGCAAGATTTTCCAGCCGTTGCTATTAGCAACCATTGCGGTAACCCAGAGGCGAAACCCAGATGACGCCACCAAATGTAGCACTGCCCCCTAGAGGACAGCTGGATTGTTCACCTTGGGATCCCCCTGGCTTACCGTTAGCAACTGCAGCATGCACAAATTAACTCTTTACCCTCTGGCTCAGACAATGAACAGTCCAGAAGATGTAGTTGTTTTTGTGGTTTTATTTGAATTAGGGATGGGAGAAGGGAAGAGTGGGATACTCCAGAATTGAACTTTTCACAAAAGATGAGGACTCCTGTCTGTAGATGCAGCCAGGCTGCTGGTTCATCTTGCCACTGGATGAACTTTAGGATTAAGTCTCTGAGTAGATGACTTGATTGAATAACTATCTTCAGGGTACTCGCCTATCACCCCCTTTCACTCCACCAGCTGACACCCATCCTCTGACTATACTACTCCTGGGTGGCCCCCTCTCAGGTCAGGCCCCTAGACACGATCCCCTGTACTCACAATACTGTTATACTGTTTTTCTAGGGTCTCCAGTGTCTTAACCCCTCCAGTCAGTTCTCCTGGATCTCTGATTTCAGTTCCTTCCGTCTGGTCCACCAGGCCGACCACCTGCAACCACACACTAACTGTTACAGAGGAGGAGGCAGCCACCACCCTCCTTCTGGGACTCTGCACACCAGCCAAAGACCCTGAGCACTTGTGCTCCTGGGTTTTATACCACACCCCAGAATGCATGAGACAACCAGTCTGTGCCAATCACTGAGGCTGTATCAAAACCTGTGTACCCATTGGCCTGGTTTTCTCCACTGTCCAATATGCCTCCCTATTGGACCAGTGTGGAACACTCCCTAGACCAGATGAATCACACACTGAGCACCATGAGCAGACCAAACTCACAGATCCTGTTCTCTTTTGATGAATATACAACTTTAACTCTGCTAAAGAAGTGTATAATTGTTTTTCTGGAATGTTGACAATAGCTGTGATTTGTATTCACTTTCTTCTTTTATAAAAATGTTCAACATCAAATGCGCATGTATTGCTTAGATGTACTGCATACACTTTTTTTCCCCTTGCCCTGTAAAGGATCTAAAAAAATAGACACCCCTCAAAAATAAAGTTTATATTATATAGTTTACATAATATGTCCAGCAGCAGAAGCCTAGAACTAAAACCCTGCTCTGAAAAGAGGATACATTTCCTAGAACACTGCCTGCACAGCAGGTGGAAGGGAAAATGCAGTAACTTTTCTGGTAGGGACATACTTTCACTTGCACCCTGTTCCCCCAAAGTAACCGATGTCCTCTTGCAGGTAAGATATATCAAATCCAGAACCAGAACTAACATTAATGTAGCACTGTCCCTGTAGGGCTTGCTGTATGATGACTTCTTAGGCCTCCTCTGATTACCTGCTGTCACTTAGGGAGAGTTCACACATCCATCCTTACTCCCAATGGCTAGTTGCTCAATAAACAATCCAGGGGTTGTAGTTTTTGGTCCTTTTTGTGGATGAGGGAAGGGAACAGTGGGGTACTCCAACTTGAACTATTTACAGTAGATAAGGACAACTCTCACTTGGCCTCACCAGGTAATTTGTGGAAGTAGACACACTGCTTTAACCATACTGCCACTTGTATGGAAAGGGTTAAGTTTTCTTGCTCTCTCCAGCAGCAGACTTGATGCAACTACATTTTCTTCAGGACACTCACTAGCATCCCCTTGACTGACATCCGTCCACTGACTCTTCTAGCTGCAGAGATGGCCCTCTCAGGACAGGCTTCATGACACAGATCTGTACTCACTGTATGCAGAATCAGATCCTTCCAGTGTCTCCCTTCTAGTCAGCTCTGCAGGACATCTGGGTTCAGCTCCTCTCTATCTCTTAGGCCCTCAGGTCGACCAGCTGAGGCCCCATGGCAGCTTTCACAGAGGAGGGACAGCCGCCCTCTCCCTCCGGGACCTCGCTTTCCAGCTGAAAAGACCCAGAGCACATCTGCCCTTCGCATTTATACCTTATTCCAGCATGCACCGAGACACTTTCCTCTGCCAATCACCAGGGCTGTACTAAATGCCTGTGCACTAATTTTTCAGGTTTTCTCCCAGTGTCCAATATGCCTCCCTACTGGACCAGTGTGAAACACTTCAGACAAACTGAGCTGCACCTGAGCACCATGAGCAGTGAGCAGACCTCACTAGCAGATCCTGCTCTCTGGTATATACAATATAGATTTACCTGGCAATCTCTCTGGTAAGCAGAAAAGTTCCAAAACTATACTCTCTCTCTAGCACCTACCTAGGAGGGTGCTACACTTAAATAATTTAGTGTATGTTCCTGTGATAAGTAAATGCTGCTACAGTGTATTAGGAGAACAAGCTGCATGTTTGGTATTTTAGTTTTGCAGATATATGTTTCTAGTGTACAGAACATGTGATTTTTGCACTCCATCACTGAAATGTTATTAAGAAGAATTTGGGACTATATGTGCACAGTTTTATGTATGTTTGCTGTATTTTATGATTTTTTGTTCAGTTGCACCATGTTCGCCCCAAGTAACGGATTTCCTCTGTGTCATTGCAGCTACCACTTATTAAACACCCCAATTTCATCCGCCCCTATCGCACTGTGGAATTTATTCATCGTATGTGCAACACATACACTTTAAAAAGGCAGAAAGATAAATCATTTTAAGGATGTTGCAGCCACTATAAACAGTGGAACTGTAGACCAGGACCTGGTAAATATGAGACTTCTGGGGTGTTCAATGGGTTTAATCACCATTCTGCAACCTTTAAGGTATATATATATATATATATATATATATATATATATATATGTATGTATATGTAGCACTACCCCTAAAGTAGCTGCCCCTCTGGCACACCTAATAGAGTGAAAATGACTGCATGCACTTATAGGAACACAAATGTGAATACCTTTAACGCGATTGTAAATTATTATCAGGAAATAGACACTAAACTGTTTAGTGGTAAATGAACTCAATGTTTTGATATAGGTTAGAAAAAATGGTGGTTTGAGCATACTTGAGCATACAGAATCTAGGTTCAGACACAGTCTGCTGGACAATATAATCACTATGCTAAAGTAACTTAGAGTAGGGTTCTCTACCACTAGACTGGAATTAACTCATGAATCAGCAAAGTTAGCAATAAACATTGCATATAAGCATTACCTAAAATGTAATAACTAATACTAGAACTAGTCTACAGTGCACTCTAGGAGGAAGGTCGGGGTATAGTGCAATCACCCCTAAGAGGTACCTCTTAGCATAGGCAATAGGTAAAAGTCACTGTGTACAAACATAGTTAATCTGGTTGAAAATAAAAGACACAAGTCCACCCAGTTCAACCAACAGAGAAAAAAAAAACACACACACAAATTGAAAACATCCATATACACTATCCAATACCCAAAGTTGAGCCAGAGAAAAAAAAAAAAAAACAACAATAGCATGATCCAATTTGCTCCAGCGGGGAAAATAATTCCTCCCTGATCCCCCCAAGAGGGAATCTGATATTCCCTGGAACAACTTTACCTATAAATATTAGTATCCATTTATATTATGTGCATTTAGGAAAGCATTCAGACCTTTTTTCTTAATACAATCTACTGAGCTGGCCAGAACCATCTCTCTAGGTAGTTTTTTTCCACATTTTCACAGCTCTTACTGCGAAGAAGCCTTTCTGTATTTGGAAATTAAATTTATTTTTCTCCAGACGTAAAGAGTGTCACATTGTCCTCTCTGATGACCTTAACGTGAAAATCTCTACACCAAGTTCACTGTAGTGACCCCTTATGTATTTATACAAACTTAACTGCATATTCCAGATGAGGTATTACTAATGATGTGTACAGGGACAAAATTATATCTCTTTTTCTGCAGTCCATACCTCTTTAAATACAAGAAAGGATTTTGCTTGCTTTTGGAAACCACAGCTTGTCATTGCATGCTACATTAGCAGCTGTAAAGGGGCAGTCTTTAGTCCTAACTCTACAGCCAGCTAAGGTTGGGGCCCAACTGTACCGCAGGTGCCCATGAGAATAGTCCCAGTCAAGCCTGCAAGCAGCAATAAGTCTACTAAATGGCTGCATGGTCAATTCCTGAAGGGCTCAGTCTCCCTGGCAGCAGATAGTAAATCGCCACAGCAGCAGCTCACCTGTCCCCGCGATATTGCAGAATACCGTGTGATTAGTCCTTTGCAACAAAAGGAAGCTGTATCCTGCACAGCCCGAGAAAATATAACTCTTTGCCCTCCTCCTAGCAATCTCTCTCTGGGAAATGCAGTTCTAAAGCTCTGGGATACAGTAGCTCCCTCGTCTTGCTGATATAGCTGTTAACCAGTTCAGTGCCACAGGACAGCAGCTACAGAGAGCTGTCTTTCTCACTTTCATTGGTGAGTAAAGGAATGAAAGTCTTGGAATATAAGGTAAAATGTATCTGTGATAATAAGGTACATATCTATTTCTCTTCAATTTGATCTCTGAGCACCAGAATTTCACTTAAGCTAGCCATTACCGTTTTTTTTTTTTTTTTAGTTTAGCTAGCAGGCTGAACAAAAAAATTACCAGATTTCTCCATCCACACAAACACAGTGGATGGATGAATCCCTCCCATCAAACATTGTATCCTGACAGCAGCACCCACTGCTGTCAGAATACACTTACAAGCGGCTGTATCGTTTTGCCTGCCGCCACTAATAGAACATTTTCCAACATGTCTCCTTGACAGAAGTCACTTGAAGAATCTACTTCCGTCGAGGGGTGAACCCCTACACTGATAAAATTTTGGCCAAATTATTTGTGTCTAATAAAAAAAATGTCATTGCTTGAAGCTGAAGTTTAGCTTAAGAAAATCTCTCTACAACTATAGTTATAAAACTTACTTATAATCAAGTGTGTCCTACGATGCACAGGCTGATGGATTCTGTAAAATTGTTCTCTGCAGGGCTGCCCTGTCCTTTTCTTTCTGCTGAACTCTGGCGTTGTGGCAGTTAATAGCTTCAGGTTCCTGAACTCAACTGTAGTAAAGATGATTCAACGAGGACACACCCCCTCTGTCCTCTCCTCCAATTGGAAAAGTTCTTTCAATGATGACATTTCCTGTAACATGATCTATAAATGGGGGGTGAGAAACCTGTGACCGATCTGATTCTCCCACCATCACAGAAGCTGTGGAGAAAAAAATAGTTTTTAGGGCCAAATCCCATCAGAATGTGGTGCGGAAAACCCCTATTCATCCGTACCCCGTTTTCCACACCATGCTCAAAATGCACTGCACTTATGACCTGCAGTGTTAATACCCCAAACACAGGCCACAAACACGGAGCGTTTGCCTGCACCGAATCGCATGGTACTACTGATCCGCTTGCTGTGCATTTTGTAAACATGCATTTTGTAGACCGCCCGCCCACAATGTAGTGTGTATGGGCAGCCTGCACAGGCAAAGTGATGTGCAAAAACATTGCTGCCTGCTTCTAGATTTTTAGGCACGTTCATGTGTGCCTAACCCCCCCTCCCCTCCTCTCACCAACAACCGCCAGGACCTGCTGATTGGCTGTGTACAATCACAGCCCAGAACTCTGTGTTGACAAAGCAGGAATGAGAAACTTAGAGATCTAATAATAAAAGCAGCACACTTTACACATATTACACCTTCCATGTTTCCCTGAAAATAAGCCCGGGTCTTACATTAATTTTGGCATCAAAAGACACAGTAGGGCTTATTTTCGGGGTAGGTCTTATCTCCCTCCCTGCCTGTCAGGAATCCTCAGTGTGAACCTATTAAAAGTGTTTGTAAAATCCTAACATCCACTCTATTACTGTTTTATGTAATGTCCAGTGTGTGTTTCTGTAATCCAATTGTGTGAAATACCTTCAGTACAGCGCCGCTCAGCTGATGTCCCTCTGCTGTCCTTCCCTTCTCATAGCTGTCACTGGGGGATCTTAGCCCCTCCCCTCTGCAGTGTTCAGAGTGGGTGACGGCGCTGAGTATTACATTATACTGTAATTGTGTGAAATAGCTTTGGTACAGTGCTGCTCGGCGCTCATCTGGTCTCGCTGCTGTCCTTCCCTTCTCATAGCTGTCAGTGGGGGATCTCTGCCCCTCCCCTCTGCATTGTTCAGAGCGGGTGATGGCGCTGAGTATTATATTATACTGTAATTGTGTGAAATAGCTTCGGTACAGTGCTGCTCGGCGCTCAGCTTATCTCGCTGCTGTCCTTCTCTTCTCATAGCTGTCAGTGGAGGATTTCAGCCCCTCCCTTCTGCATTGTTCAGAGCGGGTGACGGCGCTGAGTATTATATTATACTGTAATTGTGTGAAATAGCTTCGGTACAGTGCTGCTCGGCGCTCAGCTTATCTCGCTGCTGTCCTTCTCTTCTCATAGCTGTAAGCGGGGGATCTCAGCCCCTCCCCTCTGCAGTGTTCAGAGTGGGTGACGGTGCTGAGTATTATATTATACTGTAGTTGTGTGAAATAGCTTCGGTACATCACTGCTCGGCGCTAAGCTTATCTCGCTGCTGTCCTTCTCTTCTCATAGCTGTCAGCTGGGGATCTCTGCAGTGTTCAGAGTGGGTGACGGCGCTGAGTATTATAATATACTGTAATTGTGTGAAATAGCTTCTGTACAGCGCTGCTCGGTGCTCAGCTGATCTCGCTGCTGTCCTTCTCTTCTCATAGCTGTCAGCGGGGATCTCAGCCCCTCCCCTCTGCAGTGTTCAGAGTGGGTGACGGCGCTGAGTATTATATTATACTGTAATTGTGTGAAATAGCTTTGGTACAGCGCTGCTGGGCGCTCAGCTGATCTTGCTGCTGTCCTTCTCTTCTCATAGCTGTCACCGGGGGGATCTCAGCCCCTCCCCTCTTCAGTACCAAAGGTATTTCACACAGTTATGGTATAATATAATACTTGGCGCCATGACCGGCTCTGAACACTGCAGAGGGGATGGGTTGAGATGAGAAGGAGAGCAGAGCGGGAAATCAGCTGTGCACCGTGCGGCGCTGTACCGAAGGTATTTCACACAATTAGATTACAGAAACACACACTGGACATTATATAAAACATGAAATGGATTTTAGGATTTTACAAACACTAAACTAGGGCTTATTTTCGGGGTAAGGCTTATATTGCAGCCCTACCCGAAAATAACAGTAGGCCTTATTTTCAGGCTAGGCCTTATTTTTGGGGAAACACGGTTAGGAATTTAACCCCTTGATCGCCCTAGATGTTAACCCCTTCCCAGCCAGTGTCATTAGTACAGTGACACTGTATTAATGTCACTAATGATGTCAGTGGCAGTTAATTTCCACATCCTCAGTTAGTGTCAGATTACAGTCCTATTATAAGTCGCTGATCACTGCCATTAGTAGTATATAAAAAAAATTACAAGATATATACCATAGTTTGTAGGCGCACTTTCAAATAAACCAATCAATATACATTTATTGGGATTTTTTTTTATCAAAGATACTGTATGTAGCAAAATATATTTTGGCCAAAATATATGAAGAAATTTGATTTTTTCAGAGTTTTTATTGGATATCTTTTGTGGCAGAAAGTAAAATATATTGGGGTTTTTTTTCCAAAATTTTCAGTCTTTTTTTGTTTATAGAGCAAAACATAAAAAAAAAAAAAAAAAACAGGAATGATCAAATACCACCAAATGAAAGCTCTATTTGTGTACAAAAATGATATTCATTTTGTTTGGGTACAGTGTTGCATGAAAGGGGTTAAATCCTCCAGAGGTCAAGTGGATAAAGTAGTGCATGTACTACTTTTGGTATGGTCCAGCGCTATTCCAGCCCATTGAAGTGAATGGCTGAAATCACACTGCACCTGGATTACATGTGGATCACACAAGAATACACAGTGCGGAGGCCCATAGTCTGTGAATGGACTGTTTGTCAATGCAGCTTGAGTGCTACATGCAGGCAGCCCATGTATCTGTATAGAGACACAGTGACTGCACAGACACAGCCACTCGTCCCAATCTGACAGGCATGTGGATGAGCGGTCCTGAACATAGACAGTGTGCATTCAAGGCTTCTTATATGCTCCCATACACTTGTCAAATTAGGACAGGCGGCTATGTCCATGCAGCCACTGCATCCCCATACACTTACATGGACGTAACACCTGGCAGATCAAACTACATAAACACACAGGCCATTTATGGACTACAGGCCTCAGCACCGATGTGAATGAGGCCTCTGTGTGCCTTCATGTGAAGCCACAAGTGTCTGCATGCTGAGAACAGATGGCTTTGAATGTCAGTATTTGCCTTTTTGTCTATTTTGTGATAACTTAAAGTAAAGTATTTTGTTTGGGAATTTGTTTGCAAACTTTCTGGTCATTATAACTTTAGAAAAGTTTTATGTTTTTGGAGGGACTCACAGGTATAAGGGGATACACCTGTGTGCTGTGGTGGTTGGGGTCTTCGAAGGCATCTAAATTTACAGTGATAACTCTGAATATGGACCCATCTATGGTATGGGGTCTTCAGGTTAATACCAGTTATTAGCGGGTTAACCAGAAAGTTGGGACATGGAGGTATCTGCAGAGAGTTGAGATTGTCCCCACGGCAGTACAGGGACCTTTAAGTAGTTGCGCAGACATAAAATATATTTTGCTTCTTTTGTGCCTCCGAAGATCGACAATCTTTATGAATAGTGTTATTATTATCATTGATTGTTTCTGTTTTAAGGAATGTTTTATATTTTTTGTTGTTTTGGTTAATAAAATGGCCGCACATTTTTACTTAAAAATGGCATTGGTCTGTTCATTCTAGATAGTGTTGATTGGAAAGGAGAATTAGTGATTTGGTTCAGTTAGTGGACGATGACATCTGTTATGCTTAGTCAAGTTAGGCCCGAAGAAAAAAAAAAAAAAAGGCAAAGGGCAGGCATGACTGGGAGAACAGAGGAGTTAAGAATACTTAAGGGTCAATTATAGGATCAGGAGATATGAGGTTAATTTACAATGATTGGCTTCTTTGAAGTTAAGTAGAAGCCATGGGGGGGGGGGGGGGTTGTTAAGTAGGGTTTTTAAACTCACCAAACAGTGGGACAATTAGCGGACTTCCCGTTCTACGTTATGGATCGGTGCTAATTGTGAGTCATGGTGACTTGGCAGTTGGGGTCTACAGAGGTGTCTAAACTTACAGTGATATTTTCGATTATGGACCCATCTATGGTATGACGTCCTCTGTTTAATACCAGTTAATGGAGGGTTAACTAGAAGATTGGAAGATGGAGGTACACTATATTGTCAAAAGTATTGGGCCCCTGCCTTTACAGGCACATGAACTTTAATGGCATCCCAGTCTTAGTCTGTAGGGTTCAATATTGAGTTGACCCACCCTTTGCAGCTATATAGTTTCAACTCTTCTGGGAAGGCTGTCCACAAGGTATAGAAGTGTGTTTATGGGAATGTTTGACCATTCTTCCAGAAGCGCATTTGTGAGGTAAGGCACTGGCGTGGACGAGAATGCTTGGCTTGCAGTCTCTGCTCTAATTCATCCCAAAGGTGATCAATCGGGTTGCAGGCCAGTTAAGTTCCTCCACCCCTAACTCGCTCATCCATGTCTTTATGGACTTTGCTTTGTGCACTGGTGCACAGTTATGTTGGAACAGGAAGGGGCCATCCCCAAACTATTCCCACAAAGTTGGGAGCATGAAATTGTCCAAAATGTCTTGGTATGCTGACGCCTTAAGAGTTCCCTTCACTGGAACTAAGGGGCCAAGCTAAACCCCTGAAAAACAACCCCACACCATAATCTCCCCCTCCACCAAATGATTTGGACCAGTGCACGCAGCAGGTCCATAACACATGGATGAGCTTAGGGTGGAGGAACTTGACTGTCCTGCGTTAACCGCATAGAACATCTTTGGGATGAATTACAGTGCCCTCAAAAAGTATTCACACCCCTTGAAAATTTCTACATTTTGTCATGTTACAACCAAAAACATAAATGTATTTTATTGGGTTTTTTCTGTGATAGACCAACACAAAGTGGCACATAATTGTGAAGTGGAAGGAAAATGCTACATGGTTTTCAAATTTTTTTTACAAATAAATAACTTGAAAAGTGTGGCACGCATTTGTATTCAACCCCTTTGAGTCAATACTTTGTAGAATAACTTTTTGCTGCAATTACAACTGCAAGTCTTTTTGGGGATGTCTCTACCAGCTTTTCACATCTAGAGAGTGACATTTTTGCCTATTTTTCTTTGAAAAATAGCTCAAGCTATGTCAGATTGGAAGGAGAGCATCTGGGAACAGCAATTTTCAAATCTTGTCATAGATTCTCAATTGGATTTAGGCCTGGACTTTGACTGGACCATTCTAACACATGAATATACTTTAAACTAAACCTGGGGCTGACTGTCAACTTTTGGCTCAGGGGGCAAATATAACACAGAGGCCCATGGTGCAGCAACTCGGCACCCCTCCCGCTCTCCCTCTTCCCTGCCTCCTCCCGACTCTGTGGCTACAGAGGATGCAGGGAGGAAGTGATAGGGGAGGTTTCACTTCTGCCCTTGTCACTTCCTTCCTGCAAGTGGAACTAGCCAGCCAACCCGCTGGAAAACACTCTTCTGCACAAACCCTCACTGAGTCCAAGGTTTTAAAGGAGGACTGCAGACATTAATTACATTAATTAAAAAACAATCATTCTGCACAGTAAAGAAACTCTGCACAGTAAAGAATCATTACATGCGCACAAATTAGGTAATGAAGTTGTTCTGTGTAAAATAATATGCCCAACAAGTATACACCTGGGTGGATTATTTTGGCAGTATAGTGTCAGGCTAGGGGTGTAAAGTTACATGCTATCATGAAATCAGTGGGCCTGTGTGCAAGATCAAAAGTGGACCCTAGACATCAAGGAAAATTAAACTGCAGCGCGGTTTAAATTGCACTGGATGGTTGTGGGCAGTTTGTGCAGGAGAGGATTATGGAGTGTAAAGCAGTGGGTAGGATGTACAGGGTGAGCAGTACGGAGTGTATGGCGGTGGGTAGTATTTGCTGGACAGGAGTGTGGAGTGTATGGAGGTGAGAAGTATGTGCAGGGAGAGGAGTGTCCCAATCCTGGCAGTCTAAGGCAGCTGCCTAAGCCCCCTTTTGCTGCCACTGGCCCTGTACATATGTGCAGTGTTAGTTTTCCTCTACACATAGCGTTTTGCTTTTAGGCCAAAAAGTTAAATTTTGGTCTCATCAGACCAGAGCACCTTCTTTCTCACGTTTTTTGAGTCCCTCACATGGCTTCTCACAAACTGCAAACGGGACTTCTTATGGCTTTCCTTAAAAAACAGGTTTATGGAGTGCATGACTAATAGTTGTTCTGTGGAAAGATTCTTCCACCTAAGCTGTTGATCTCTGCAGCTCCTCCAGAGTTACCATGGGCCTCTTGGCTGCGGCGGCGGCCGGTGTATGAAAAGCGGCGGCGGGTGTATGAGAAAATATAAATCACGGAGCTGACATTGCTGTGATTTATATTTTCATACACCCACCATCGCTTTTACATTTTGGAGCAGAGATCAGGGAAGTCAGAGGGGTTGGAGCGGAGGTGATTTAATTTACCCGCGGCAACAGCTGATGCAGTGTAACGTTAAAAAACACTACCCCGTGAAAATTCTCTACCCTCCGGAGCTGTGAGCATGCGCACTGTGAAGCTGCTCAGCTGTTCCATGACGAATGTGCACAGGAAGTGACGAGGGTAGGGAATTTTCACAAGGTAGGGTTTTTTAACGTTACACCGGAATGGTCCGGCGGGTGTGGAGATGCGACTCGGTGTACATCTTGTGATATGTATGCGTTCCTCGGTCATGTGATCGAAGGCGAATACAAATGTGCAAAATGTGAGCACGTTGCTTCCCTGGAAGCTCAGGTCCTGAATCTAGGGAAGCAGCTGGCAACACTGAGACGAATGTCCATGCCGGAGGAGAGCCAGGATTGTACCAATCAGGTGCAGGCAGGGGTCTGCACAGAGGTGGGCGGAGTATCGGAGGTGCAGGCATCAGAGCAGAGTAGAGGGGTGACAGTTAGGAGGGGTAGAAGGGAACAAGGCAAGGAGGCTGATCCTGGGCTGGAGCACCCCAATAGATACGCCCCGTTGTGTGATGTTGGGGAAACCAGTCAGGGACCAGCATTGCTGGAGCAGAGCGACGCCCCTAGCTGCCAGGGGAAGAACTCCTCCAGTGAGGCTGGGAGAAAGGGAAAGGAAAGACAGGTGCTGGTGGTAGGGGACTCAATTATTAGAAGGGCAGACAGTGTAATCTGTGACCAAGACCGTGTGCGCCGAACAGTCTGTTGTTTGCCGGGCGCTCGGGTTCGGCACATAGCGGATCGGGTGGACAGATTATTGGGTGGGGCTGGGGAAGACCCAGCTGTCATGGTACACGTGGGTACCAATGACATAGGCAGAGGAAGACGGAGAGTCCTAAACGATTTCAGGGACTTAGGCGCTAAGTTGAGGACTAGGACCTCCAAGGTAATATTTTCCGAAATACTACCTGTACCTCGAGCCACACCAGTGAGGCAGCGGGAGATTAGGGAAGTTAACGAGTGGCTGAGGAGCTGGTGTAGTAAGGAGGGTTTCGGGTTCCTGGAGAACTGGGCCGACTTCTCAGTCGGTCACCGGCTCTTTGGTAGGGACGGATTGCACCTAAATGGGGTGGGTGCAGCCGTACTGGGTGCGAGGATGGCCGAAAAGTTAGAGGGGCTTTTAAACTAGGGAATGGGGGGGAGGGTACAGATGTAGAATTACCCAGTGGAAAGCAAGTTTCAGAGGGCAGAAATGGGGGCATTAGCGATAGGGTGTGCGGAGCTCCTATACCCAGGGTGGGTACGGGGAAAAATCAAGAGAGCAGCCTAAAAACATCAAAAGAGGATAAATATAACCGATCAAAATTACGAGGTTTGTATACCAATGCCAGAAGCCTGGCCAACAAGATGGGAGAGCTGGAGCTGCTGATATTTGAGGAGGACTTAGATTTTGTGGGGATAACTGAGACTTGGTTTGACAGCTCTCATGACTGGATGGCGTCCATTCAGGGGTATTCCCTTTATCGCAGAGATAGAGAAAGTAAAAAAGGGGGAGGGGTATGTTTGTATATTAAGAACAGTATACAGGTAAATATGAGGGATGATATTAATAATGGAGCTATGGACGAGGCAGAATCCCTATGGGTAGAGCTTCAAAGGGAAGGCACGGCGGGGAAGGTAATATTGGGCGTATGCTATAGGCCCCCCAACCAGAGGGAGGAGGGTGAGGCGGACCTCATGTTACAGATAGGATTGGCAGCAAGGATGGGAAATGTCATTATAATGGGGGACTTTAATTATCCAGATATAGACTGGGCAGAAGGAACCGCGCATTCAGCCAAGGCTCGGCAGTTCCTAAATGTTTTGCAGGACAATTTCATGGGTCAGATGGTGAATGCACCGACAAGAAGCAATGCGGTACTTGACCTACTGATTACCAACAATACAGACCTGCTCACGGATATAGAAATACGGGACAACTTAGGGAACAGTGACCATAGGTCAATTGGTTTCAGTATTAATTACAGTAATAGGAAACACAAGGGTAATATAAGGACGCTGAATTTCACAAGAGCCAATTTCCCTAAACTGCGCTCGCTGCTAGAAAATATCAAATGGGATAGAACCCTGGGAACAAAGAACACGGAGGAAAAATGGGAGTGCTTCAAGAGCATACTTAACAAGGGAGTGGGCCAGTGCATTCCACAGGGAAATAAATTTAAAAGAGCAAAACTAAACCCTGGGTGGCTAAACTCCAACATTAAAATGTATATTAGAGCTAAAGAAAAGGCCTTCAAAAAATACAAGACTGAGGGGTCATTGGCAGCATTTAAGCACTACAAAGAGTGTAATAAGAAATGTAAAGATGAAATCAGGGCGGCTAAAATAGAACACGAGAGACATATAGCGGAGGAGAGCAAAAAGAACCCCAAGAAGTTCTTTAAGTATATAAACAGTAAGAAAGCCAGGCCAGAGCACATTGGCCCCATAAAAGATGATAAAGGAAAAATGGCCACTGAGGACAGAGAAAAGGCGGAAGTGTTAAATAATTTCTTTTCTTCAGTCTTCACAAAGGAATCGGGGGGCTACACGAAACCCGCTTGTAAGGCCGAACTAAATAATACACCTCAGGAAGTGCCGCCATGGCTAACAGAGGATAGACTTAGAGCTAAACTAGAGAAACTTAACATAAATAAATCCCCGGGACCGGATGGCTTGCACCCGAGGGTTCTTAATGAGCTCAGCCAGGTGATTGCCAGACCATTATTCTTGATCTTTAAGGATAGTTTACAGACGGGTATGGTGCCAGCTGATTGGAAAAAAGCCAACGTGGTACCAATATTTAAAAAGGGGCCGAGATATATCCCGGGTAACTATAGGCCGGTCAGCCTAACATCAGTAGTCTGCAAAATTTTGGAGGGGATGATAAGGGACCACATACAAGACTTTAGTAATGAAAATGGTATTATAAGTAGAAATCAGCATGGATTCATGAAAAATCGTTCGTGCCAAACCAATCTGTTAACCTTCTACGATGAAGTGAGCTGCCACCTAGATAAAGGTAAGCCTGTGGATGTGGTGTATCTGGACTTCGCAAAGGCCTTTGACACCGTTCCTCACAAACGCTTACTGTACAAACTAAGGAAGGTAGGTATGGATCATAAGGTGAGTACCTGGATAGAGACCTGGCTCCAGGGGAGAGTCCAGAGGGTGGTGATTAATGGGGAGTACTCGGATTGGGCGGGTGTGGAAAGTGGGGTCCCCCAGGGTTCTGTCCTGGGACCAATCCTGTTTAATTTATTCATAAATGATCTAGAGGAGGGGATATCTAGTACAATCTCAGTATTTGCAGATGATACTAAATTAGGCATGCCAATATCTTCTATGCAGGATGTGGAAATCTTGCAAGCAGACCTGAACAAAATAACGGGGTGGGCAACCACATGGCAGATGAGGTTTAATGTAGAAAAATGTAAAGTAATGCACTTGGGTGCCAGAAACCAGAAAGCAAGCTATTCACTAGGGGGTGAACCTCTGGGTGAGTCTAGGATGGAAAAGGACTTGGGGGTACTGGTAGACAACAGGCTTGGCTGTGGCATGCAATGCCAAGCCGCCGCAAGCAAAGCCAACAGAATACTGGGATGTATAAAAAGGGGGATTCACTCCAGAAATAAAGAGATTATTCTCCCGCTCTACAAGACTCTGGTCCGGCCACATCTGGAGTATGCTGTCCAGTTCTGGGCACCGGTCCGCAGGAAGGATGTGCTGGAACTGGAGAAAGTCCAGAGGAGGGCAACAAAAATAATTAGGGGAATGGAGGACATCGGCTATGAGGAAAGACTACAAGCACTGAACCTATTCTCTCTGGAGAAGAGACGATTGAGGGGGGATATGATATCAATGTACAAATACTGTACTGGCGACCCTAGCATAAGGAACAAACTATTCAGAGAAAGGGAATACAATAAGACACGTGGCCACTCACTAAAACTTGAGGAAAGGCGGTTTAACCTTAAAGTGCGTAAGGGGTTCTTCACTGTAAGAGCGGTAAGGATGTGGAATTCTCTTCCACAAGCAGTCGTATCAGCGGGGAGCATAGATAGTTTCAAAAAACTATTAGATGTACACCTTAAAGACCACAACATACAGGGGTACACAATGTACGGTTAAAAGCAAACACACACGCATCATGGGTTGAACTGGATGGACTTGTGTCTTTTTTCAACCTCACTAACTATGTAACTATATGTAACTATGTAATGGTCATTGTCTCCAATCTCACACTTGGGTATTCAGCTTAAATGGACTGAAGGTGTCACCGGTAACCATGGCAGACCCACATCAGGCCCAATGCCTGGAAAACCTGCTTCATGCCCTAGTCAAGTATTTTGTTTGGGAATTTGTTTGCAAACTTCCTGGTCATTATACCTTTAGGAAAGCATATATACACATGAGATTTTTTTGATAATGATAATTACACTAATACAGTAGTTCATTAATTTAGCACTATGAAACATTTTAAGAGAAAGATCTAGAAAAGCTAAAAAGGTCTACAGATCTGTGTTGTAACATGTCTCTCTTTGAGAATAGAATATTTTACCATGAGACTTTGAAGAGTTATCTTAAGCACAGTGGCGTATCATCCATGGGTGCAAAGTGTGCAATGCACAAGGACCCCAAAGTGGATGGGGCACACTGTGCTTCCACACCCTCTACACCCATGAATGATACATGTCTGAGGCACTGTAGTCATGCCAGTCACTGCCCACTGTGTCGCTCCTGTCATAGAGGATCCTGTGTGACTCGAGTTGCAGTCACACACAGATCCTATTACTGGGGCTGTGGTTGGCTGTAGGGGCGGATTCGGCATCTCTGCAGGGGATGGGGTGCTGATGTCACCCGGAGCCTGGGAGACCCTTGCCGGTCTGTCTGATGTGACATGTGAACTTTGAAGGGTCTGTACCCCAGTAAAACCCCCCTGGTCAGTCAGACAAACCTGAGGCAGTGTGTAGTGTGCACAGACTAACCTGAGGGGAGAGGAATTTTAGTGGGCACAGACTAACCTGGGGAGGAAGTAATTATTGTGGGCACAGACTAACCAGGGAGGGGGGGAAAGAAATCGTAGTGGGCACAGACTAATCTGAGGGAAAGGAATCGTATTGGGCACAGACTAACCAGGGGGGATTGTATTGGTCATAGGCTAACCTGGGGGGGGGGTTGTAGTGGGCACACACTAACCTGAGGGGAATTGTAGTGGGCACAGACTAACCTGGGGGGGAGCGGAATTGTAGTGGGTACAGATTATCCTGGGGGAGAGGAGTTGGAGTAGGCAAAGACTATACCTGGGGGATTGTAGTGGGCCCAGACTAACCTGAGGGGCGGAATTATACTGGGCACAGACTAACCTGGGGGGGATTTTACTGGGGATGCATACAGACAGACCTGGGGGGAGGTAGATTGTACTGGTAAACAAACTGCCCTGGAGGGGTTGTACTGGACATGGGGACAAGCTGACATTACATACTCTGCACTATATACACTATATTGTATATTACATACTCTGCACTATATATACACTATATTTCACAATGTGTACTCCTGCAAAATATACACGGTATTGTACATTACATACTCTGCACTATATACACTATATTGTACATTACATACTCTGCACTATATACACTATTTTTACAATACATATTCTTGTACATATACACTCTATTGTACATTACATACTCTGCACTATATACATTTACTTTACTATCTTTCACATTACATACTCCTGCACTATATACACTATATGATACATTACATACGTCTGACTAAAGTGTTCATTGTCTTAACAGTTGCTTATAGTTAAGCAGTCCCTGACTATTCTAGTGAAGTTCTGTAAGTTAAGGGTCAGACAAAGTGTTAGGATTCTGTCTATTCTCACTGTAGACAAAATCATATGTAATGGCAATGTTTTATTTTTAAAAGAATGATTGTGCTGATGTTTATACATGTCTGTGAGACTCTTGTGGCGCACATATCCAAGCATATTTTATGGACACAAGGAGGTCTTTGTTTTATTTAACCACTTATAATGTGGCAGGTCGGCTCTATTACTGTACGTATAATAGCCAGTGGGGGGAGCGCCGATTGGCCAGAGAGGGAGCTAATCAGCGGGTCCGGTGAAAGCAATTTCCACCGCCAACCCTCGATTTCTCCCCATAGAGACAGAACAGCAGTTTGCCTACGTAAACAAGGCAGAACGGCGGTTTGCCTATGTTCATCTAGTGAGTCCATCCCCCACACAATTATAAAGCATCCTCTAGGGACACACTTAACTCTTTGATCGCCCCTGGTGTTATCCCCTTCCCTGTCAGTGTCATTAATACAGTAACAGTGCATATTTTTAGCACTGATTACTGTAATAATGTCACTGGTCCCCTCAAAAGTGTCAAAAAAATCGCTGTTCGCCGCCATTACTAGTAAATTAAAAAATAAATTAATTAATAAAAATGCCGTAAATCTATCCCCTAGTTTTTAGATGCAATAACTTTTGTGCAAACCAATCAACATACACTATTTGGGATTTTTGTTTACCAAAAATATGTGATAGAATACATATTGGCCTAAAATGGTGAAATTTTATTTATTTTTTTTTTTATTGGCTGTGTTTTATAGCAGAAAGTAAAAAATATAGGTTTTTTTTTTTTTTTTCAGAATTGTCACATTTTTTGTTTATAGTACAAAAAAAAAAAAACGCAGAGGTGATCAAATACCACCAAAATAAAGCTCTATTTGTGGGAAAAAAGGACATCAATTTTTTTTGGGTACAGCATCACACGACCACAAAACTGTCAAAGTAACGCAGTGTCATATTTAAAAAAATGGCTTGGACATTTACCACTTTACCACCAGAGGATTTTGCTGTCTTACGTCCAGGCCACTTTTTGCGATTCGGCACTGTGCGACTTTAACTGACAATTGCGCGGTCATGCAACGCCCTACCCAAACGAAATTTACGTCCTTTTTTTCCCCACAAACAGAGCTTTCTTTTGGTGGTATTTGATCACCTGTGCGATTTTTTACTTTTTGGCTATAAACAAAAAAATTGCGTAAATTTTGAAAAAATAACAATATTTTTCAAATTTTTTTATATGAAATCCCCCCCCCCCCCCAAAAAAAAATGTAAAAATCAAAATTTGTTATCATTTTAGGCCAATTTGTTTTCTGCTACATATTTTTGGTAAAAAAAATTGCAATAAGCGTATTTTGATTGGTTTGCGCAATATTTATTGCGTTTACTAACTAAGGGAAAGATTTCTGTCATTTTTGGTGTTTTTTTTTTTAACGAGTAATGGTGGCAATCTGCGATTTTTTTTGCGGGATTGTGACATTGCAGCGGACAGATCGGACCCTTGACTGACATTTTTTACACTTTTGGGGGTACCAGTGACATTACTACAGTAATCAGTGCTATACATATGCACTGTTGCTGTAAAAAATGACACTGGCGGGGAAGGGGTTAATTTTTATTGGTGATCAAGGGGTTAATGTATGCCTGATGCTTACTGACGTGTGTGGGGGGAGGTGACTGAGTGACACAGGGACAGATCGCAGGTTCAGCTATGCTGAACCCTGCAATCTGACCCTGTCTGTCACTTAGGAGATCCGCCCGCTTTGTTTACACAAGCGGATGGATCTCCACACTTGATTCCCCGACGATCAGGGAAGAGCGGCGGTGATCACCGCTGCTCCTCCCCTGGCCCGACTCCCGCTGTGACTGAATACAGCGGGAGCGAGCCTCCGGCGGCGCGCCGCCCACAGGGGGAGGAGTCCAGCGACGTAGGTCTACTACGTCGCTGGACGGGAACGAGCCACTTTGCCGCAGTACGCTCAATGTGAGCGGTCAGCAAGTGGTTAAGGGAGTAAAACCTTCTGGTCCAGAAGTGGTTAAACATGCCCCTTTAAGCCAGTCCCACTGTTACCACAATTTAACCATGCCCACCATTCGCCACGGCGCATACTCCACTACAATTGCCCAAAGGTGTCCCAAGCCTTTTTGAATACTAGCAACAACCCTGGCGAAAACCATGCCCATCTTTGCGGCATTGCACTAAGCAAGCCATGTTTATGTTTTGTTTTTTTATCAGGCAATGGGCCCTAATTGTGATCTTGCACACAGGCCAACTTACACTGAACAAAATTATAAACACAACACTTTTGTTTTTGCCCCATTTTTCATTAACTGAAATCAAAGATCTAAGACTTTTTCTTTGTACACAAAAGGCCTATTTCTCTCAAATATTGTTCACAAATCTGTCTAAATCTGTGTTAGTGATCATTTCTCCTTTGCCGAGATAATCCATCCAACTCACAGGTGTGACATATCAAGATGCTGATTAGACAGCATGATCATTGCACAGGTGTGCCTTAGGCTGGCCTTAATAAAAGGCCACTCTAAAATGTGAAGTTTTATCACACTGCACAATGCCACAGATGTCGCAAGTTTTGAGGGAGCGTGCAATTGGCATGCTGACTGCAGGAATGTCCACCAGAGCTGTTGCCCATGAATTGAATGTTCATTTCTATACCATAAGCTGTCTTCAAAGGTGTTTCAGAGAAGTTGGCAGTACATCCAACTGGCCTCACAACCACAGACCACTTGTAACCACACCAGCCCAGGACCTCCACATCCAGCATCTTCACCTCCAAGATCGTCTGAGACCAGCCACCCAGATAGCTGCTGCAACAATTGGTTTACATAACCAAAGAATTTCTGCACAAACTGTCAGAAACCGTCTCAGGGAAGCTCGTCTGCATGCTCGTCGTCCTCATCGGGGTCTCGACCTGACTGCAATTCATCATCGTAACCGACTTGTGTGGGCAAATGCTCACATTCGATGGTGTCTGGCACTTTGGAGAGCTGTTCTCTTCACAGGTGAATTCCAGTTTTCTTAGATCTTTGAGTTCAGCTCATGAAAAATGGGGCAAAAACAAGTGTTCATTTATAATTTTGTTCAGTATATTTCAAAAAAGGCCCCTGCTTGAGCATGCTTACATCTTAGTTACTATGTAAAAATCTTTGCAATCAGCTAAATACACTAATAAAATGCTTATGGAAGCTACAGCCCTCGGTATGGGCCTGGCCTACTCTGCAGGAGCCTGAGCATTGAACCTACAATCCACTAATCAGGGTTGCAATGTTTTGCAGGCTGCAATGCAAAAATAAATAAATAAATAACATGGGCACATTTTTATATTCAAGTTTGGTTCGTGTGTAATTATTATTATTATTATTGTTTTTTTGTTTTTTTTTTAAAGGTAGAATTACCAAATCTTTGTGCAACAGCTAAAAATGGCCTTTCTGTTTTGCAAAACATTTGCTATCCTAAAAATACTAGGGTTATTCATTTTGAAATAAACTGCAGTCAAATTTTGTATACCCAACAACTATGTGAAAATCCCACTGGTTGGTGTTGGTTAATGTTGTTTGGTTCGCTACAACATTAAATGTAAACCTGTCTTTAAAAAATACTTAACCACTTACTGGACCAGAAGGATTTGACCCCTTAATGACCAGGCCATATTTTGCGATTTGGCACTGTGTTACTGTAACAGAAAATTGCGCAGTCATGCGAAAGCTGTACCTAAATAAAATTGATGTCCTTTTTTTTCCCACAAATAGAGCTTTCTTTTGGTGGTATTTGATCATCCGTGCGATTTTTATTTTTTGCGCTATAAACAAAAAAAGAGCGACAATTTTGAAAAAAATATATATATTTTTCACATTCTGCTATATAACATTCCCCCCCAAAAAAATGTAAAAATCAAAATTTTTTAACATTTTAGGCCAATATGTTTTCTGCTACATATTTTTGGTAAAAAAAAAATGCATATTTTGATTGGTTTGTGTAAAAGTTATTGTGTCTACTACCTACGGGAAAGATTTATGTCATTTTTATTGTTTTTTTTAACTAGCAATGGCGGTGAGCTGCGATTTTTTGCGGGACTGCGACATTGCAGCAGACAGATCGGACCCCTGACTGACATTTTTGACACTTTTGGGGGACCAGTGACAATACTACAGTAATCAGTGCTAAAAATATGCACTGTTACTGTAATAATGACACTGGCAGGGAAGGGGTTAACACAGTGGGTGATCAAGGGGTTAAATGTGTACATAGGGGCATGTTTCTAACTGTGGGGGGGGCGTGGCTTGTGAAATGATCACAGAGACAAGTTATCGTGTCTACTACCTACGGGAAAGATTTATGTCATTTTTATTGTTTTTTTTAACTAACAATGGCGGCGATCTGCGATTTTTTGCGGGACTGCAACATTGCAGCGGACAGATCGGACCCCTGACTGACATTTTTGACACTTTTGGGGGACCAGTGACAATACTACAGTAATCAGTGCTAAAAATATGCACTGTTACTGTAATAATGACACTGGCAGGGAAGAGGTTAACACAGTGGGTGATCAAGGGGTTAAATGTGTACCTAGGGGCTTGTTTCTAACTGTGGGGGGGCGTGGCTTGTGAAATGATCACAGAGACATGTGATTCTATATAGAAGGATCCCAGGTGCTCTGTGATCATTCCAGGGAGAAGAACGGTCAGCTATGTTTACAGCAGCTGATCGTTCTTCTCTCTCAGCGGGAAGCGATCACAGGTGTCAGATGGCAATCGGAGCTGCCTGCCCTGTGCATCGGAGTCCCCGCTGACGAGCGAGAGTGTGCCGGCGCGCGCTCGCCCCCTAGCTGCAGGCGCGCGACCGTCGGATACCTACGTCAGTTTGCGCAGGAGCGGCTGCCTGCCGCAGTATAACTGCGGGGGGCGGTCGCCAACTGGTTAAGGTAATAATACTCCACCACTGTGCTATTATTTAAATAAATCCTTGTTCATGTGCCCAAACTGTACCCAGGGTCCTGGTTTTCAGAGGCTGCTTAGCAGAATCTGCAATTTACATACAGACTTGAATGACTTTTTGCAGTGACTTGTTCCTTATTGGCCAACTTTGACTGAGGTTTCTGTCATACAAGGCCAGCTGCAACGGTGATTTACTATTTGTTTAAAACCAACCCATAATGCTCTGGAAATCCCATTGTGGTATAAATAAATGTTATATAGTATATGTTTATTTATTCATAAATGATCTAGAGGAGGGGATATCGAGCAAAATCTCAGTATTTGCGGATGATACTAAACTAAGCATGCCAATATCTTCTGGGTAGGATGTGGAAACCTTACAAGCGGACCTGAACAAAATGATGGGGTGGGCAACTACATGGCAGATGAGGTTTAATGTTGAAAAATGTAAAGTAATGCATTAGGGTGCCAGAAACCAGAAAGCAAGCTACTCACCGGGGGGGGGGGGGGAACCTCTGGGTGAGTCTAGGATGGAAAAGGACCTGGTGGTACTGGTAAACAACAGGCTTGGCAGTGGCATGCAATGCCAAGCCGCTGCAAGCAAAGCAAACAGAATACTGGGATGTTTAAAAAAGGAGATTCACTCCAGAAATAAAGAGATTATTCTCCCGCTCTACAAGACTCTGGTCCGGCCACATCTGGAGTATGCTGTCCAGTTCTGGGCACCGGTCCTCAGGAAGGATGTGCTGGAACTGGAGAGAGTCCAGAGAAGGGCAACAAAAATAATTAGGGGAATGGAGGACATCAGCTATGAGGAAAGACTACAAGCACTGAACTTATTCTCTCTGGAGAAGAGACGATTGAGGGGGGATATGATATCAATCTACAAATATTGTACTGGCAACCCTAGCATATGGAAAAACCTATTCAGAGAAAGGAAATACAATAAGACACGTGGCCACTCACTAAAACTAGAGGAAAGGCGGTTTAACCTTAAAATACGCACGGGGTTCTTCACTGTCAGAGCAGTAAGGATGTGGAATTCTCTTCCACAAGCAGTGGTATCAGCAAGGAGCATTGATAGTTTCAAAAAACTATTAAATGGGCACCTTAAAGTCCACAACATACAGGGGTATGCAATGTGCGGTTAACAGCAAACACACACACATCATAGGTTGAACTGGATGGACTGATGTCTTTTTTCAACCTCACTAACTATGTAACTATGTATATGAGCCAGACTGGAAGTGCATTAATTGAGCCAGCCAACTCATGACATGCATTGTGAGAATGAGTACAGTTAAATCGTTGTGTATTGCTGCAAAATAGGCAAAGCCAGCATACAGTATGTAATAATCAAATGTGTTTGCACCAGATACACATGTGGCAAATGGTGCTGGATAATGCAGGGTATATTCCTGGGTGGTATGTATCTTGTATGGTTCCCAGGTTGGGACAATTCCGGTGGTGAGGATCTAGTAAAAGTACATTATATGTTTTTATATTTGTTTCCCATACTATTTTCCACAAAAGCACCACATTTAAAAAGAGAGCCAGCACTTTACGACAGAGCTCTGTTGTTTTACGCCAGCCTATGACTGTGAATACATTCAAAAAAGCCTGTTAGCTCATCACTAAGGTATTGCACAAAGGCCTTGATAACAGCTTTTCTACATATAGCTTAAAGAACATGTATTATGTTTTAGCTAGTTAAACAGTGATAGAAAAGAGAATACTAGCTAACAATAAGCTTGGTAGATGTATACAATTTCAGCAAAGTGCAATAAAAGCCCATCAAATCCTTGGTTATATAAAAGGGGCATAGACATAAGAGGAACCAATATAATTCTACCAATACATCAATCAGTAGTAAGACCACAACTTGAATATAGGGTTCAGTACTATTAGCTCTAGTATTCTCAGGGTTTGTGTAGAGGTCATTCTTTTTTATAATGGTTCAACTCTGTGGATCTTTCCCTAGATGCTCAGCCTGGATCACAAGATTCAGGCCGTTGGAGTAAAGAAATAAAAAGTATATACATTTACTATTGAATAAAAAGCAAGCCAAATAATCATTTGAGGCTTTACTGTGTCTAATTATTTAATTCCAAAAGCAGGCAAAATAGGTTATATAAAAACATAGAACATTATAGAACTATTTATTTAAACAAATCGCCTGTTATGTGTGTCTATTTTGGGATTTTAGTTGGGTCCTGTGGTGCTTCTATAATAGGAAGATCTTCAACTGGAAATTTCTTGGGCTCTCCGGGACACTGATCTGATGTTGAAGCTTTGTCAGGAAAAGCTCTAATGAATGATTTATGTGGATTTCCTTTGCCTCCTTTGTGTGGTTTTTCTCCTTTTTCTTTTTTCTTTTCAGCCCCTGAAGCAGCAGAGGTTTCATCGCCAGTAAGATATGTAACAGTGCCTTTTGTTTTGGGAGTTTCTGATTTTGGGCCATGACCTCCTCTGGATGGGGAATGATGATGCTCATAATTGTGAAGATGTTCATGGTCATGCTCGTGTTCATGCTCATGGCTCTCACTGTGATCATGGTCATGCTTGTGGTCATACTTATGGCCATGGCCATGTCCATGTCTATGTCCATGTCCATATTTATGCCCATGCTTCTTTCCTTTTCCCCTATCACTCTTTCCATTCGTTTTACCACTGCCTGGTTTATCTTCAGCATGTCCAGCCTGATGATTTTGCTCTTCATCAATAGCAGCCTAAATATTTAAAAAGATATACATGTTAGTAATAAACTGGTATGTATGCTGCTTTTCTGGGATGACTTGTCTACACAGTCAAAATGAAGGAACTATTATTTTCTAGCCTGCACATGCGTTCCAAATTCTGTTTATAGGAAATCTATCAATGCTAACACTGAACCTGACATTCTCTAAATTCTCTGACATGATTCTAGGTCTGTCTCATTGCTGTCATTGTAGTTGATTAGGTTCAGTATTTTGGGCAAGAGTATATAGTCATATGTAAGAAAATGACACAATCTAAAGCTGGCCATACACATATGTATTTTTCTGTTCAGCCCACAGGCAGAATGGGAAAAAAATCACCAATCACCAAAACAGAGAGAGAGAGAGACTATCCAAAATGTAAAATTTGACCCTAGAATAAAAGGTAAGAAGAAATCTTCCACTGAGAACCCCTGTTCTGGGGGCAGCTGTCTAAGAGGGGAATTTTACTCACTTTGGGCAATTTCCTACTTTCATGTTCTGTGTTTAGAATAGGAAATGAAAGAAAGTTTCCCCAATGGTTTACATACAGCAAAAATAAACTGGCAGGGATTATACATACACTTTTGGTTATACATACACTTCAATGCAATTGCATATCAAAAATGAGCACTTTTATTGTTAGCGCTAATGTTAGCATTAATCTTTGAGTTTGATTTATGACCAAAGTGATAGCTTTAGTTTTTTTTTAATAGTGTGATCAAATAGCAGCTGTACACCTATATTCTTAGTTGTGTCATAGCTTTGAGCACTAATTTAGCAACAAAAATTAACCTCAGAATTGACACAAAAGTGCTAAAGAGCATTTTTTAAACACATACAGAAATGTTCTTTTTTAACAGTGGCTAATTTATTACACACATTGGAAAAAAAAAAAAATCTGTCCTTGTGTTTCTCTAGATTTCTTAATGGTGGCACATTATTCAAATACTGTGATTTTACTATTTTTACATTAAACTTAGGAAGGATTTACTTGCTGCCATATGTGTGTGTGTGTGTTATCTTAATTTTCTTTGGCTCTGCACAAAGGCAATTATTTTTTAATATTTGTGTTATAATGAACAAGACCAAGCTGCATCAATCCGTGCAAAAAATAGAGAAAGGCTGGTGCCATGTCAGTTGGCTAAAACATAATTTTATGTAGGTGAACAACAGTCAAAAAAGCCAACACGTTTCGGCCATCAGGCCTTAATTATGAGCCATTACTTTATTGTGTTACTTGTATCTTTTTTCAACCAGACTAACTATGTAACTGTAATTCCACAGGGGGTAGTATCTCGGACCTGTTCAAGCTACATCAGTGCCTTCAGAGATCAGGCATCCGCATGCTGATGGTTTTACATAGTTACTGGGACTAGTCCTGTTTTCTCTCATTGGCTGTCAGTGTGAAATCCGTCAGGGAACAGTGTAATGCTTGTTCCTGCTCATTGTACTGTTTAATGCTTGATCATTTTTTTTTGCTTTTGTTAAAGATCAAATAATGACACTTAGGGGTTGATTTGCTAAAGGCAAATCCACTGTGCACTAGAAGCAGGGCCGGTGCTTCCACTAGGCAAACTAGGCAGCCGCCTAGGGCGCATTGCCACCTAGGGGCGCAGCCATGAGTTGGCACTCTCTTTCCATCATGAATGATCCTTGTGAGCTGAGGGGAGGGGCGGCCGTGGGGGAGGAAGAAGGGGAAGTGGAAGATGCCAGGTGTCTTGGGCAGTGCAGAACTACCAGGCCCTGGCTTTCCACCACTGTTAGGGGGCCCAAAGAGGCAGGAAGTGAGTCCACCAGCGTGCTGCCTGAATGATGATCCTCTTCGGCTTGAGCTGAGCGGCTTTAACCCTGGGCAGGAAGTGACTCTCGGCACTGAGCTGATGGGCAGCCGTTCCATTTCCCTGGGTCGGTATTAAGCAGGGAGCTGAGGAGAGCTGAACCTGAGCCCGAGCTCGGCATCGGAGGGCTGAACCTTTACTGGAGCAGAAGCGACGAGGCACCGGAAGGGTCTGAGGAGGTTGGCGATGAAATAAGTGTGGAGCTCTCTGACTGCTGCTTTTCCCTCCACCAGGAGACAGTTGGAGCTGTGATGAGCACTGTGGTCCAGGAGAGGAGTGTCCTGGGAGAAGGAATCAGCAGGATCACAGTGAAGGAGGGCAGAGTGCGGCCACTCTCTTCATACCGCCCAGTGAGTGTGCCCAGAACAGAGAATTGGGGTCCCTGGGTGTTACATGGAGCATCCCTGGTATGAAAGGGAATCAGGGTCATCAGGTGTGCCATGGGGAATCGGAGTCACCAGGTGTGACATGGGGGATAGGGGTCACCAGGTGTAACAGGGGTTCGGGGTCACCAGGTGAGCCATGAGGAATTGGGGTCCCTGGGTGTGCCATGGGGGAATGGGGTCCCCAGATGTGACACAGAGAAACATTAGGGTCCCCAGGTGTGACATGGAGGAACATCAGGGTCCCCAGGTGTGACATGGAGGAACATCAGGGTCTGACATAGAGGAACATTGGGGTCACTGGGTATGACAGCATGACATGGAGGAACACAGGGTCCCTGGGTGTGACATGGAGGAACATTGGGGTCACTGGGTATGACAGCATGACATGGAGGAACACGGGGTCCCTGGGTGTGACATGGAGGAATATGGGGGGTCACTAGGTATAAGAGCATAACATGGAGGAAACATCAGATCAGGGTCACTGGGTATGACATAGGGGAGTTTTTAACCATTTCCCTTTTTTTTTTCCCTTTTTTTTTGGGGGGGGGGGGCGCAAGTAGCTGGTCTTGCCTAGGGCGTAAATTAGTCTAGCACCGGCCCTGACTAGAAGTGCACTGCAAGTGAACTTGGAAGTGCAGTTACTGTAGATCTGAGGGCAAGCTCTGAAATGAGGGTTGATTCTGATCTCTAATGGGCTTGTAAGTATAAGTGTCTGCCTTCGTCCCTGAGTAAATTGTATGTATTGGGTTGGTACCTCAGGCCAACTTAGATGGGACTTTTGAGGTAAATGAAATTTATACAAGATATAAAATAAATTGTTGTATTTAACAATTTATTTTATATCTTGTATTAATTTCATTTGCTTCAAAAATCCCATCTAACTTGGCCTGAGGTACCAACCCAATACATACAAGCTCTGAAATGAGGGGAAGCTCTGCTGATTTCTATCATCCAATCATGCGCAAGCAAACATGCTTTTTTTTTTTCTTTCCTTGAATGTCCTCTTTAGATCTACAGCAACTGAGATTCCAAGTGCACTTGCAGTACACTTGTAGTGCACAGTTGATTTGCCTTTAGTAAATAAACCCTTTATTCTTTGCTCAGCATAGCAGTGCAGTGTGTTATGCTGCAGTGCAGTGACATGTAGTGCCATCTGCACTGCATTTTTTTTTTTACTTTTGTTAAAGTTCACATAGTGACACTTAGGGGTTGATTTGCTAAAGGCACCTCCACTGGTGTACACGTCACACGTTGTTGGCTCCTCCCTTGGTGACGTGTACACCAGCGGAGGACGTGGTGGCCATCTTGTTGGTTATACAACTCTGCGGTTATGGTCTTGAAATGCCTTCTGCTGTATTTAAACATGTAAGTTGCCTACTATTGTTTAATAAACATCTGTCTAAACATACTACACTATGAGGAGTGTCTCTCTTTACATGATCTGAGGACATCATTATCTGGCACCCAGAAAAGCGATTGCAGGTGAACTGTGGAGGATCTCATGTCCATACCATTTGCCTATGGAATTTCCTGCCTATATTGATTCCTGTGATGAGGGTCAATCTGGTCTTGTAAGAGGCTTCCCTTTTTTGGTGTTGGTGTTGGTCCCTATACCGTGCAAAGGAGATATGAACACCTGGACACTCTTTCTTTGAATTTGTCTTTCCTCTTGGATATGGACATTAGTTGCAGTTTTTTACATACCTAGCGCTACACCTAATTTCCATTTCTTCAGTGATCAATGGATAGAATACTCTACCATAGTGATAGCACACTACTGTATGTAAATTTTCGGCATCTACCATAGTATACAAAAATGGTTAGAAATGGTCTAATGGTGACTAACGATGACATACCAACACTACCCTTTGGACATCTATAATGTTCCAATGAAACTGGGCTTATATGAGAATGTGAATAGTCCCTTAATCTCTCATTTATTTTTATGCATCTGAATTGTCTAGCATATGGTCCGCCACTAAGTCTGCTTCTTCTAATGTTGTTGTTGTGGAAACTAACTTTAAGGTGCTAACCCGTTGGTATTTGGTCACCACTAGAATATCAAAATATGCTTCTGACTACCCTTGAGCTTGTTTTCGCTGTTCAGAGTCTGGTACTCAAATTCATATTTGGTGGGATTGCCCAATTGCCGAAAAAAATTCTGGAAGGCAGTTTTTGATTTACCCTCCAAAATCTTTGATACACCTGTAAAGCCCAATCCTTCTACAGTCCTATTAAACCTAAAACCTGATGGGATCACACAGAATCAATTTTGTCTTCTTTTACAGCTCCTAACAGCCGCAAAAAAAACCATTGCTAAGGCATGGAAAACTCAATATTTAATTCTAGCTGAAACCATACACAGAACTAATAAAGCTCTTATTCGTGCTAAAATGGAAGGAATCAAAAGAGATTGAATCAGTCAATTTTAAAAACCCTGGCTTCCTTGGGTTAAGCATTGCTTACCTTCAGACTTTGATTACACACTATTATTGCCTTGGTAATTCTACTCTGTTTGCCTTGACTATACTTTCTATTCATATGGGATCGCATCATCACTTGTAATTCCCCCCCCCCCCCATTCCCTTCCCCCCTTTTTTCTACCCTCTTCTCTCTATCTACTCCTATATTTTGTTTTCCACCTTTCTTTTAATATTGTGTGCTACTTATAAACATATCTCTTCTGTTTTTAATATAAACCTGTTAGATTGATCTCCTAATTACTGCTCTTGCAAAATGAACCAATAGTCACTAGCTTATTTTTTTCCTTCTGATGAAATTTTCTAATGCTTTCGATGTAATACTTTATTGTTTTTTTCATTGCTCTACTTGTTACATTTTTACATTGTAATGTACCCATCCTGTTCATAAATCAATATGTTTTGCTTTATTGCTATTTGAATATTGTACTCAATTTGTCAATCTTTGTTATAAATTAAAAAATAATAAAGTAATTTGACGAGAATGTGAATAGTCACTCTTGTTATTTAAAAATGAAGGCTTCATTTTTTGTTGTTAGACACTTTAAATTGAGAATCAGGGAGCAGTGTTTTAATGCTGCCCTGTAAACTACCTAACTTCATAGAATATCACTCTGTTTTGGAGGTCCATTACATACTAAAATAACAGCAGCTAAGAGAATCTGTAAACAGCTCCTGGCCTGTAAATTGATATTTTATGCAATCCCTGAAGCTGGCAGATAGTAAGGTCAGGCAGGTGACTACAAAGCAAATGTTAGATCTCAGGTCACCGCTACCTTAAATTTAGGACTAATACAAATTAGGCAAAGCTGAAAAAAAAGCACATGTAAGTTTTTTTATGAGTAAGTACAGTTATAAGAAGTTTTTTAATACTAAATATAAAAGTTCTTTCATAAGCCCAGTCACAACTGGTTGTTTTCACATTCCAGTTGCACCTTTTGTGTATCTTTAACGCCAATAGCCCTAATACACAAGATGATAGTTCTATGGTAATTAATCAAAATAAAAGTCAAATCTCATACCTCTGGTTCAAATATATCACAGGAGATGGTTTTCACAACCTTATCATCTGGTGTACTCCAGTGTGCTACAGCTACAGCCTTACAATAACCAGTGTGCTATGGAAAGAAAAAGTATGTCTTTAAGTATGCAGATACCATACATTTTGGTATATCCCAATACAACCCATTGATCCAACAACATTTTTTTTATTAACAAAATGGGGTGTAAGCTAAATGCTGTATCTTCCAGTGTACAAATAGAAAAATGATCATCCTTTTTAACTACTGTTGTGTGTAAAGGTTTGTAGTAGAAAATGTTTTTGGCATGACAGCTAGAATTCACAAAAGCAAAAATTAACTACTCACTTCCATGTAAAGAGGAGATTTGTAACAAAAAAAAAATTAGAATACATTTAAAGCTTAATTGAACTTTCTGCTAAATACTTTCCAGATGTATCAAAACAAAAGACGTGCAAAGCTTTATGCTTGTTTTGACCATTTGACTATAAGGCCCCTTTCACACAGGCGGACCGTTCAGATCCGCCTGTTCGTTTTTTTGGCGGATCTGAACGGTCCCCCCATGCATTCCTATGGGGCATCGGATGGCATTGGAAACATGTCCGCTGACATCCGACCCAATCCGTCAAATCTGGACGGATGCAAACCCTATTTTCTATCCGTCCAGCGTATCGGATGGGATCGGATGAGAATGGACTGACGGTCCGTTCCCATCCGATTTCCCCCATAGAGATGCATGAGGAGCTGACAGCTGTGTCTCCGCACACAGCACGGAGACACAGCTGTCCTCCTACTGCTCAACCGGGGATCGGCGGCTCGATCCCCTGCTGAGAAAAACGGACTCCGTCTGATGAACGAATAGTGTGAAAGGGGCCTAAAGCAGATAAAGAATAAGTACATCCTCCAGCGATACCACACCTGGCATTCCGGGTGGTATTGGCACAAAAGAAAGGCTGCAAAAATACAGCTCTAAATATTTTGTAGACCAGATTCTTCTTACCACTGGTTTTAAAGTAATTTTTTACGAGGTTTATGCAGTTGTGAACTTTTTAAGTAAGAAAAATGCTCCATTTTGTGTTGCCATACATTGCTGCATGCACAGGGAAAGTTGTGTTGGGATGCCATTCAAAATGAATTGCACTAACCAGAACTACTATGCATTGTGTTTAAGCACTCAATAACATGTCTATTACTGCTACACAAAAGTGTGAGTCAGTCTTAAATATTTTGAAAAAAACATGGCTTGAACAGTCCTTGAGATGTGGAAACATTCGAACACGTAGTCATACAAAAAAACAATCTAGCATTTGTTGTTCCCCACAGACTTAGACAAAAACACAAAAGAAGAGAGCGCAAAACCACCCTAGTGTAACTCGGCTTTAATATGGTAAAGTTGAAACCACTACAATGGTCAAACTCACATTGTGTAAAGATAGATACAGCATAAGGATTCTACTGTGACCGCACTCCCCCTTAAGATCCCGATAGGGGAAGAGGGAGCCATGGACGTTCAACCTAGCTGCCAGGATGTGTATCCAGCATTGATGTGAACCTGATTTACCCATGCAAAGCAACAGGTTCCTTTTATCCGCATCCACCCACAGAACATATTATCTTTGTTTTACTCCCTCTCTACTCCATTCAAGTTAGTTGTCACTTAAGTTGTCATTTACACAAGGACTGCTGGGTTTGCCAGGGAAGCATACTTACAGGCCAAGGATTTAAAGTGGTATTAAACCCAAAAGCAAACATTTATTATATTGCAGTTTGCCAATTCTTAGATGTGATGGCTTTTTTAGGCTTTCTTTCTTCTATTTTCATCTGGTGATCTGGCTAGTAAGTCTGTTGTTGTTTTTTTTAAAGAACAAGCTCTCTAGCAGAATGTAATAATGTAAACCATTTAACACCTGCAGGGGAGCTTACAATGAGCAGCTTTTATTTATTTATGTAAAACCTTTATCCCAAAAGGAAAAAAAAACTGTTTCTGTAACTGCTTATAACGTATAAGCTAAAACTTGGCTTGAATTTCCAAATGTTTCTAAATCTGCTAGTACATGTAACACTCCCCTCCTCCCAGACTGACAATGCTGCTGTCCAAAGATGCCCCTGTGTTCATTCATCCAAAGTGGGGGCACTCTGATACAGGAGGTATGTTACTTGCTGGATCACCAAGTGAAAATAGAGGAAAAAAATGCCTAATACAAGAAAACTGATGCAGCCACCACATCTAACAATTGGTAGGCTGCAATATATATATGTGCAATTTTCGGGTTTTGGGTTTAATATCGCTTTGAGGAAATCCCAGCTGGATTTTTACTACAATATATTTACAGCATTGCTTAGTACTTACGGCAAATTCACAATCCAGGGGCTCACACTGGGAAAGGTCTTCAGCTGATTTATTACAGGTAGATTCCTGAATGGTGTATTCTATGTGATAGGCTTTTCCGGCAACTACCTAGAAATTTTCAACATGGACAAAATCAATAATTTATTTAAGTACTGGTCTTAAAGTAATTTCTTGCAAGGTTTGACCAGTTCTGGACTTTGGGCATACAGAAAATAAAAAAATAAAAAATATTGATTTTAATTGTAAATAATGTTACCATGCTTTTTTACCAAAACAAATTTTAGTGTCATTATACATAGGAACATGTTATAAAATAAAATTAGAATTTTTTTTTTACAATAAAACTATATTTTACAATTTCCATTGATCAAGCTAAAAAAATAAGTCATGCCTTCTTGTCTATAGGATGCTGAGAAAACATGTTTTACAAGAAAGTATTACTAAAGCCCCGTACACACGTACAGATTATCTGAAGACTTTTGTCTGCAGACTTACCAAAACCATATAATATGAGGTCAAACCTAAACACTTTCAATTTGTATGCAATCCGGCAGGCCCTTGCACTACATAGAAAAGGTAAATCTGAAGACAAAAGTCTTCAGATAATCTGCACGTGTGTACGGGGCATTAAGCAGCATAGATGTGTGCACAGAGTGTGCTGGATGTGCCTAGGCACACCCTAATCATCCTGTGCGCATTGATCCAGAAAAAGATGGATCAAATCCCAGCCAGTTCAGCAGGGACTGGCCAAGATTTAGTCCATCTATGGCCAGGCTGTTTGTACTAAAGCTGATCCATCGATTGACTTCAGTACAGCTGAAGCCTGTAGGATTTTTGTATGCGATCACTGTCGATGGCTATAGCAGCTGGCAGTAATCATTGTATTCTGATCTATACAATAGCACTGAGGAAGAGATTTTCCCATCAACACTGAACGTGTAAAATTATATAGTCTATGGCTTGCCTTAGCATTATCGCTCTGTGTGCCGGCAGGGAGATGGAGAAGATTTCCCTCTGACTGGCTCTGCCATAGGAAAAATGCTTCCACACTGCACTTCTCTCTTTTACTGTGGCGGCAGTGAGATTAAAGTGCCGGTACTGTAAAGATATATATAGATATATATCTATATATATTTACATGTATACAGTATACTGTGTGTGTATGTATGTATATATATATATATATATATATATATATATATATATATATATATATATACACAGTGCCTTGAGAAAGTATTTGGCCCCCTTGAACTTTTTGACCTTTTGCCACATTTCAGGCTTCAAACATAAAGATATAAAAATGTCATTTTTTGTGAAAAATCAACAACAAGTGGGACACAATCGTGAAGTGGAACGAAATTTATTGGATATTTCAAACTTTGTTAACAAAAAACTGAAAAATTGGGCGTGCAAAATTATTCAGCCCCTTTACTTTCAGTGCAGCAAACTCTCTCCAGAAGTTCAGTAAGGATCTCTGAATGATCCAATGTTGACCTAAATGACTAATGATGATAAATAGAACCCACCTGTGTGTAATCAAGTCTCCGTATAAATGCAGCTGCACTGTGATAGTCTCAGAGGTCCGTTTAAAGCGCAGAGAGCATCATGAAGAACAAGGAACCCACCAGGCAGGTCCAAGATACTGTTGTGGAGAAGTTTAAAGCTGGATTTGGATACAAAAAGATTTCCCAAGCTTTAAACATCCCAAGGAGCACTGTGCAAGCGATAATATTGAAATGGAAGGAGTATCAGACCACTGCAAATCTGCAAAGACCTGGCCGTCCCTCTAAACTTTCAGCTCATACAAGGAGAAGAGAGGAGATCAGAGATGCAGCCAAGAGGCCCATGATCACTCTGGATGAACTGCAGAGATCTACAGCTGAGGTGGGAGACTCTGTCCATAGGACAACAATCAGTCGTATACTGCACAAATCTGGCCTTTATGGAAGAGTGGCAAGAAGAAAGACAGACATTTCTTAAAGATATCCAAAAAAAGTGTCGTTTAAAGTTTGCCACAAGCCACCTGGGAGACACACCAAACATGTGGAAGAAGGTGCTCTGGTCAGATGAAACCAAAATCAAACTTTTTGGCAACAATGCAAAACGTTATGTTTGGCGTAAAAGCAACACAGCTCATCACCCTGAATACACCATCCCCACTGTCAAACATGGTGGTGGCAGCATCATGGTTTGGGCCTGCTTTTCTTCAGCAGAGACAGGGAAGATGATTAAAATTGATGGGAAGATGGATGGAGCCAAATACAGGACCATTCTGGAAGAAAACCTGATGGAGTCTGCAAAAGACCTGAGACTGGGACGGAGATTTGTCTTCCAACAAGACAATGATCCAAAACATAAAGCAAAGTCTACAATGGAATGGTTCACAAATAAACATATCCAGGTGTTAGAATGGCCAAGTCAAAGTCCAGACCTGAATCCAATCGAGAATCTGTGGAAAGAACTGAAAACTGCTGTTCACAAACACTCTCCATCCAACCTCACTGAGCTCGAGCTGTTTTGCATGGAGGAATGGGCAAAAATTTCAGTCTCTCGATGTGCAAAACTGATAGAGACATACCCCAAGCGACTTACAGCTGTAATCGCAGCAAAAGGTGGCGCTACAAAGTATTAACTTAAGGGGGCTGAATAATTTTGCACGCCCAATTTTTTAGTTTTTTATTTGTTAAAAAAGTTTGAAATATCCAATAAATTTCGTTCCACTTCATGATTGTGTCCCACTTGCTGTTGATTCTTCACAAAAAATTACAGTTTTATATCTTTATGTTTGAAGCCTGAAATGTGGCAAAGGTCGAAAAGTTCAAGGGGGCCGAATACTTTCGCAAGGCACCGTATATATATATAAATATATATATATATTTTTTTTTTTTTATAAACATAGGTACATTATTAGTAATTAGATAAGTCATTAATTAGACAGAGGTTGGTACTGGCTAATTTTCCCTGCCTCTAATGTATGTTCTATAACTCTCTAAAAGTATTAATATAACAAAAAATTGGAGAGCAAGCATGTCAAATGTATAGCAGCAATATATGTCAAGAATAGCGTAATGCTAACATTAATCTACATTAACCACTTAAGCCCCGAAAGATTTTACCCCCTTCCTGACCAGGGGGTTTCTTGTGATTTTTTACTGCGTGACTTTAACGGACAATTGCGCGGTCGTGCGATGCTAAACGAATTTGATGTCCTTTTTTCCCACAAACAGAGCTTTCTTTTGGTGGTATTTGATCACCTGTGCGATTTTTACTTTTTGCCCTATAAACAAAAAAAGAGCGTAAATTTTGCAAAAACAACAATATTTTTCACATTTTTTTATATGAAATTCCCCCCAAAAAAAATGTAAAAATCAAAAATTTTTAACATTTTTGGCCAATTTGTTTTCTGCTACATATGTTTTGTAAAAAAAATCACAAAAAGAATATTTTGATTGGTTTGCGCAAAAGTTATTGCGTTTACTAACTAAGGGAAAGATTTCTGTCATTTTTGGTGTTTTTTTTTAACGCATAATGGCGGCGATCTGCGTTTTTTTTTGCGGTACTGCGACATTGCGGCGGACAGATTGGACCCTTGACTGACATTTTTGACACTTTTGGGGTTACCAGTGACATTACTGCAGTAATCAGTGCTATACATATGCACTGTTACTGCAAAATGACACTGGTAGTGAAGGGGTTAACTTTATTTGAGAGGGAGGGGTGGTGTGTGTCCCTAGGGGCATGATTCTTACTGTGATTGGCTGTGGCTTGAAGTGTAGGAACAGTGATCAACGGTCCTACATAGTAGAACCGTATGATCACTGTTTCTACACAGGGGAGAATGACAGATGGCTTGTTTACATCAGCCGCCTGACTTTCTCCCTCTGCACCGACGATCGGCGAGTGACCGGCGGACATCGGGTCCTCCGGTCACACGCACGGACTTGCTGGGGAACGAGCCGGGGCCACAAAAATAGATGCTCTCCAGCAACAATAGATCACCCAACAGCCAGCAAGAACAGACCCCTCTCTCAACAGTAGATCCCTTCCAGCAACAACTAAACCCCACCAGTAACATAAGCCCCCCCCCAGCAGCAACAATGACCTCCATCATGCAAAAATAGATCCCCATCCTGGAACAATAGAGCCCCCCAGCAGCCAGAATTAACAGACCCTCCAGCACCCCTTGCCATTACATACATTCACTGCTGGAGGTGCCGAAACTGCGTTCCCCCCGCGTTCCCGCTGAAAAAAAGCCTTGGTGCTAGTAAACACCAATGTCTTTGGTTTGATATTAAAACAAGAACTGAAAAATCGCGTAGAAAAGCAAACGTTTTAGATTTCAAAAGGACAAATTTTGCTGAAACTGTGGAATTCCCAAAAAATGAATTGAAAGGTTGGAGCTGGCAATTACAGGCCATTGAGTTTAACATCAAGTGTAGTCAAGTTAATGGAATCACTCCTGAAAAGAAGGATCGTTGATCACTTAAAAATACACAGCTTGCTGGACCCAAAGCAACATGGCTTTACTGAGGACAGATC
Organism: Pelophylax lessonae; assembly: GCF_965119305.1. Lineage (NCBI taxonomy): Eukaryota > Metazoa > Chordata > Amphibia > Anura > Ranidae > Pelophylax > Pelophylax lessonae. The sequence continues at coordinate 284,809,846 of NC_138770.1, forward strand.
ATGCCAGACTAATCTGATACAGTTCCTCATAATAATCTAATAAAAAAGTTGTACAAGCTAGGACTTAACCCTTGGGTGGTTCAGTGGATATGCAGTTGGATAAAGGATAGATACCAGAGTGTGGTTGTGGTATGACAAGGCTCTGTACTGGGTCCTGTTCTATTTAATGCATATGTAAGTGATAAAAACTAAAAGGATTGTTGGGTAAGGTATGTTTTTGTTTTTTTGTTTTGTTTTTTGCTGATGTAACAAAGGTGTGCAATAGGGTTGATATTCCTGGAGATGTTTGTAACATGGAATATTATTTGGCATTGCTGGAAGATTGATCAAAGCAATGGAGACTGCAGTTCAATGTTTGTAAATGTAAAATAATGCACCTAGGGAAAAATAATTCCTTGACAGAGTGCACCATTGAAAAAAATATTTGGGGGTACTTATTTCAGATGATTGCAAAATGAGCAGTGTGGTCAGCCAGTGTAAAAAGCAAAAAGAATTCTAGGATGCATCACTAGAGGGGTCAACAGCAAGAGGAAAGCAGTTCTGATTTCTCTATATAGAGCTTTAGTGAGGCCTCATTTGGAATACTGTGGCCAGTTCTTGAGACCCCATATACAAAAATATATTGATTTGATAGAACAAGTCCAGAGACAGGTAACAAAAATGGTGAAAGGCCTGGGGGATAAAGCATATCAAGAGAGACTTCAGGAACTTAATATGTATGAATAATATATAATATATTATCTATAATATAAAATGAATTCATAAAGGGGGTGAATAACGTTCCAGAGGGCATTATTTTCAATATGAAATCAAGATCAAGAACACAGGAATGTGACCTCAAACTAACTGAAGCTAATAGTTATAGGGGGGGTACTGCGCTTCAAGGATACAAATACATATAGTAAGCTGATATATTTCTTAAATATAGCTTATATAATTATATTATTGTATATACCAAGGGGGAGAGTTGTTGATGTGTTAAATCCAAAATATAATTAAATATTATTAGTATTAGATAATTCACAAAAAGCCTTATCACTTAAAATAGTAAAAATATATGTGCAAACGTGCATTCCTTATGTGCAAATATGCAATAATTACAGTGCTACCAAAAAGATATCCCGTGGTGAATATGAGGAAATATATAGTATATATGCAGTGCCAGTGAGTAAATGAAAAACAACTAAAAGTAAAAATGAATGGTGTTTTAAATACCCATATATATATATAAAGTGCAAATGCTTAAATAGGTGCTAGAAAATATTATCTCCCATGTGGATTTATATATTATAATATTAATCACTGAAAAAATATATGCTAAATTGTCCAATCAATAAGTGATGATTCAAAACAACTTGTGCTCAGAGTGTCCAGTTGATTGTGATAATTCCCAAAATGTGCTTCTTGAATTCGATCTTCCTTAGTTTACTCCTTTCACCTCAAAACAGTGACCTGAGTGCTCTTCAGTGTTGGCACTTCTATGTGCTCTAACTGCTCACCTCAAGGTAGTAACAAATACGCCTGTGTTTAATAAGCCTGGATCCTGTGTCTCCTCCACTCCTTACTTTCTTCTGGGTAGCAAGATAATTTGTGGAATTCCCTTGTATAGGGTTCCTTTCCTTTCCTTTCCTTACTCGATCTGGGGGGTTGCTCTTTATGTCGACCTTATGCGGCTCATTGAAATAAAGGGGCCATCATTGTGTAGTAGCTTAAGATTTTTATTTTAAAAAAAAATAACAACTCACATTTAAGACTGAGAAAATCTGCTTGGCTGTCTGCCGCGGGACCCGAACACTCCGTCCCGTAATGTCACTTCCGGTTTGCCTTTGGTGTACGCCCTAGGCATTACGTCACCCTGAGGAAGTCACGTGGTACCGTGACGTAACGTGTTTTGAGGTGAAAGGAGTAAACTAAGGAAGATCGAATTCAAGAAGCATATTTGGGAATTATCACAATCAATTGGACAATCTGTTTTGAATCATCACTTATTGATTGGACAATTTAGCATATATTTTTTCAGTGATTAATATTATAATATATAAATCCACATGGGAGATAATATTTTCCAGCACCTATTTAAGCATTTGCACTTTATATATGGGTATTTATAACACCATTCATTTTTACTTTTAGTTGTTTTTCATTTACTCACTGGCACTGCATATATACTATACAGTGGGTACAGAAAGTATTCAGACCCCCTTAAATTTTTCACTCTTTGTTATATTGCAGCCATTTGCTAAAATCATTTAAGTTCATTCTTCTTCCTCATGAATGTACACATAGCACCCCATACTGACAGAAAAACACAGAATTGTTGACATTGTTGCAGATTTATTAAAAAAGAAAAACTGAAATATCACATGGTCCTAAGTATTCAGACCCTTTGCTCAGTATTTAGTAGAAGCCCCCTTTTGATCTAATACAGCCAGGAGTCTTTTTGGGAAAGATGCAACAAGTCTTTCACACCTGGATTTGGGGATCCTCTGCCATTCCTCCTTGCAGATCCTCTCCAGTTCTGTCAGGTTGGATGGTAAACGTTGGTGGACAGCCATTTTTAGGTCTCTCCTGAGATGCTCAATTGGGTTTAAGTCAGGGCTCTGGCTGGGCCATTCAAGAACAGTCACGGAGTTGTTGTGAAGCCACTCCTTCATTATTTTAGCTGTGTGCTTAGGGTCATTGTCTTGTTGGAAGGTAAACCTTCGGCCCAGTCTAAAGGTCCAGAGCACTCTGGAGAAGGTTTTTGTCCAGGATATCCCTGTACTTGGCCGCATTCATCTTTCCCTCGATTGCAACCAGTCGTCCTGTCCCTGCAGCTGAAAAACACCCCCACAGCATGATGCTGCCACCACCATCCTTCACTGTTGGGACTGTATTGGACAGGTGATGAGCAGTGCCTGGTTTTCTCCACACATACCGCTTAGAATTAAGGCCAAAAAGTTCTATTTTGGTCTCATCAGACCAGAGAATCTTATTTCTCACCATCTTGGAGTCCTTCAGGTGTTTTTTTAACAAACTCCATGCGGGCTTTCATGTGTCTTACACTGAGGAGAGGCTTCCGTCGGGCCACTCTGCCATAAAGCCCCGACTGGTGGAGGGCTGCAGTGATGGTTGATTTTCTACAACTTTCTCCCATCTCCTGACTGCATCTCTGGAGCTCAGCCACAGTGATCTTTGGGTTCTTCTTTACCTCTCTCACCAAGGCTCTTCTCCCCCGATAGCTCAGTTTGGCCGGACGGCCAGCTCTAGGAAGGGTTCTGGTCGTCCCAAACGTCTTCCATTTGAGGATTATGGAGGCCACTGTGCTCTTAGGAACCTTAAGTGCAGCAGAAATCTTTTTGTAACCTTGGCCAGATCTGTGCCTTGCCACAATTCTGTCTCTGAGCTCTTCAGGCAGTTCCTTTGACCTCATGATTCTCATTTGCTCTGACATGCATTGTGATCTGGAAGGTCTTATATAGACAGGTGTGTGGCTTTCCTAATCAAGTCCAATCAGTATAATCAAACACAGCTGGACTCAAATGAAGGTGTAGAACCATCTCAAGGATGATCAGAAGAAATGGAAAGCACCTGAGTTAAATATATGAGTGTCACAGCAAAGGGTCTGAATACTTAGGACCATGTGATATTTCAGTTTTTCTTTTTTAATAAATCTGCAACAATGTCAACAATTCTGTGTTTTTCTGTCAGTATGGGGTGCTATGTGTACATTCATGAGGAAGAAGAATGAACTTAAATGATTTTAGCAATTGGCTGCAATATAACAAAGAGTGAAAAATTTAAGGGGGTCTGAATACTTTCCGTACCCACTGTATATTCCCTCATATTCACCACGGGATATCTTTTTTGTAGCACTGTAATTTTTGCATATTTGCACATAAGGAATGCACGTTTGCACATATATTTTTACTATTTAAGTGAAAAGGCTTTTCTTGAATTATCTAATACTCATAAGAATATTTAATTATATTTTGGATTTAACACATCAACAACCCTTCCCCTTGGTATATACAATTATATAAGCTATATTTAAGAAATATATCAGCTTATTATATGTATTTGTATCCTTGAAGCCCAGTACCCCCCCCCCCCCATAACTATTTTCTGACTAACAGTATAAGGTAACAGATTACTGTACTTGCTGCATCAGGGAAGAATTTTTATTTATCTAGTAAATACAAACCCATGATAGCACAAGATTCATATTTATAAATAACGGAAGCTAAGTTAAAAAAATAATCTTACAAAGTACTATTTTTCTGAAAAGGTAGTGAGTCAGTCAACAGTAAATGGCTTCAAACATGCTTTGGACAAATATAGACTAGACAGATACATAGACCTAGATTAAATGGACCACATTTTTTTTTTTGCATCAATAAATACTTTTAGGCAAACAATGCAAAAATACCTTATCATATGTGCTCACACGGTATTTTCCCTTCAGATTAAAATTTGGTAAAATTTAGTGAAAAGAGCACAGTTGCTCTTTGAACATGGCTTGCTGGTTATTTCAATCTCCAAAACAATTAAAGATAGTCAGGACCTATGACCCCAACCTGCTTTTGATGATTACACATCAGAAATCATGTCACAGGCAGTGGTGAAAATTCTTTTTAAATTCTAAAATACAAATGATAATTTAGCAACAATTTATTGTTGGATTATTGTCTTTTAGTAGTCATCCTTACCTGATCTGCAGCCTTTGTGATATTTCCAAGAAGAAAGTATTTGTTGATGTTGCTCTCACTGTTGAATTTAAGCAGACTCTTCTTTGCAACTTCAACATAGTTGGTGTCATTAAGTGGTTTAGAGAAGAGACAGCCAGGACAGCCAAAAACCTCACCTCGAGCAGCTGATTGACAGAGGAAAAAATACAAACCATCATTTCGATCATCCCTTTTAACTGGAGCAAACCATAATGATTATAACAAGAATGACAATGATCAAATACAGTGATTTACTGTGAAGTCCACATGGGTGTTAAAAAGAAACATGTGTAGGGCTCGGTGTAGTCCAGCCGAAATACTGTAGCTTTATTATCCCAGGTACTATCTCTCACGTGATCTTCTACGGGGAAACAAACCTATTATATCATTACTTTTGTTAACTATTGGCCTCTTAAGGGTCATTGTCATTATCATTTTCTTATACATTTGCCCTTGTAAAATGTGTTAAGCTTCTGGATAATGTAATGTGAAAAAGAAAATAAATAAACACCTTTAAAAAAAAAAAAAAAGGAACATGTGTTAAAACTCTTGGGAACCACATATAGGGGTTGATTTACTAAAACAAAAGAGTGCAAAATCGGGTGCAGCTCTGCATAGAACACAATCAACTTTGCCCTGGAATGCAATCAATAATATTTTTTACAAGTTTAAGAGGTGCTTGTAAAGCTTTCAGAATGTCTTGTTAGTTTTCTTTTAAGGAAACAAATTCAAGTATATGTTAGGGCAAAATAAATAAATAAATAAATGCAGTTATATCTTTGTAATACATGCACATTTTCCCATGCCTTGTGCTTTTGTACCATAAATGACCTGATGATCCTAACAGAAATGCATTCAACTGCCAAAAGATTTCCCCTTGTGGGCTGACAACACGGTACCTTTGTTGGACTAAAATTGGAATGAATGTTGTCAGCCCTGCTCAGCTTTATTTTTGGTAAACTACAGTACCTCCCCTACCTAATTCCAGCACACTGAGGGTAGGTGTTTTGTAGTATACTGAGAGGATTGATTAGTCTCTGACAAAGGCATAGAGCAGAGGTCTAGGTTTTTGCTAGGATCAACAGATATTTATTTTAAATGTCAAACAGAGATAAAAAAAAAATGCTTTTAATGGTATAATTAACAGACTAGAACAGGGGTCTTCAAACTATGGCCCTTCACTTGTTCAGGGACTACAATTCCCATCATGCCTGGTCATGTCTTTGAATGTCAGAGTTTTACAAAGCCTCATGAGATGTGTAGTTCTGCAACAGCTGGAGGGCCGTAGTTTGAGGATCCCTGGACTAGAAGGTAAAAATAAGGGCTCATTCACACATGTGCTATGCTTTTTAAATGTCTCACCTTAAAGCAGCCAAATAATTTAAATAAGCTACCAAAGCAACTAAAAATTTACTGATGCGGCACAGGTAGTGCCTTGTAGTGCACTACAACAAAGATGAAAGTGCATTGGTTAAGTGCATTGTCGTGGCATTGATAATGAATGACACCATGCCACATTTTTGGTTGTGTGCTGTGATAACATACATAACCGCATTGCATATTTGAGAAGCTGGCCTTTTGTTAGGATTTACATACACTTTCATGCTTAGGACTTTAATTAAGGACTTCAGCAAGCTTTCCAATTTTTAATGTTAAAAATTGTCTGCAAGATAAAAAACAACGCAATGCAAACACCTTCTGAATTTTATGTGTGTACTAGACTGTTCAATTTGTTCTTACAGATCATGTACTGGATTTGCAAAGCCTTTGAAAAGCTTCAATAATGTAAAGCGAATGCCTGTTTTTTTCGCTCTTGAAACAAGGCCTTTTGGTAAGATATCATGGAGTAATGAAAAGTAGTACAGTTAATGAAATCTGCAGCAAGTTTTTAATAAATTAACACTTGTACATTTAGCATTATTATAAGTTATCTGTGAAAAAATAGGCAAGGTTCTAGTAATATGCCTCTAAATGCACAACAGTTTTGAACAAGAGAATCTAGATTTTCTACTTTTGGGTCTCAAGTAAAATTTAAGATATAAAAAGTCTGCTAATAATTTGTTCTAAATACATCACATTTAGCTATGACCACAACCAATATTTTCAAGACTGCACTCCTAATATCCTGTAAATAAATCCTACAAAATGTATATATGCCAATTACATATCTGTTAAATAAACTTAGCTGTGTCCAGGGGTGGACTGGGCCCGGGGGGGGGGGGGGCAGGGAAGCAATTACCCCCACAGGCTGCTCTGATTTTCCACAAAATGGCTGCACCGCTTCTGAGCACCGACAGCGTGCTGCTAACATTTTGTTCTACATGGTCCATTACAGTTTAAACAGCTTGTCACCAGCCACTGCTACAGTACGATACTTGCAGAGCTGCCTGCAGTGGTGCCGGTGTTCAAAGTGTGTTCCTGCACTCTTATAGGTCCAACCCATTCCCTGTCAGGCAGAGCAGTGGAGTGATCTCCCAGACAGGAGCTTCTTAGTTCTGTCCCGGTGTGACAACATTGAGAGGCCGGGAGACGGTACATGTGCTCACAGGTGGCGGTAGCTACATTTGCCGATGCCTGGTTTATAGATCCGGTGTTCTGCCGAAATCATCATCTTGCCAAGAACTCCAATCCTGTCACTTCCAATGACTGTACATCATGAATAATTAGAGATTTTGACAACTTGGTGTTTTCACAGAACAGGCAGAAGCCTATACACTCCAGTACACACTAAAATGAGTGGACATTATAAGTCTGCCTGCTAGTAACTAAAAACATGGCCACCTCCAAGGTGGCGACAGCTAGCGGGCGAACGAACAATGTCCACTCATCATAGCATGTACCGGAGTGAAAAGGCTACCAGTGTTCTGTGAAAACATCAAGTGGTCAAAATATCCAAATATTCCTGGTGTACACTCACCGGAAGTAACGTCGTTGGAGTTTTCGACAAGTTGGAGTTTTAAGCAGAACACTGGCCTTGCCACCCACAGCCCCTGAAGTGTCTAGCCACTGGCGAGTGATCTACAGCCTTGTTTGTTGTGCTGGGACATGTCTCCTGACCAGGGCAGACTGACCATAGTATTAATGGAAGTTTACACTGGGAAATCCCACCCTGCCAAATTATTGGTTGCTAGTATCGATTAGTGTTGTAGCAGCCAATTATGTGATTGCACGGCCCCCAAAACAGAAGTTGAAGGATGAACCTTCCTCCTCCTGTCTAGACTTGCATCGCCTTCCTTACACCCTACAGTGAGATATGCCGCTCAGACTCTGGAGGGGGACCGCCAAGAGGACACCATGTAAGGGGAGAGTTGGGAGGTGCGCAATGTATGACAGCGAGGGAGTGAGTGTATGGGGTGGAAGGCTGCAGCTGCGATCCCCTCATGCTGTTTGGGAGGACTGATGGCAGCCCACTATGCTGGGACTTGTAGTGCCGTCTGTGGGTAACTGAAATAAGGCAGTCTCCTATACTGGGACTTGTAGTGCCCTAGACTGTGGGGGACTGTGGAGGAATCCTCAGTCCCCTACCTGCCACAGCCGCCAGTCCCCTAAACTGATATCTCTTGTTAGCCTAGGTTCATACTTCTGCATTTTGTGTGGTTGTGTTTGCACGGGCACAGCAGCCCATTCATTTGACCCCAACAATGTTGTTTCCAAAAGTAGGTAGGCCTCATGCACACAGGACGTTTTGAAAACACTTTTCCTCTTTGCAGCAGCATCTTGGCAGAAAAAATGGCTGCCACTTGTAAAAGTGGCTAATGCTTTACAAACTGATATTTATTGTTAGCCTAGGTTCATACTTCTGCATTTTGTGTGGGTGCGTTTGCACGGGCACAGCAGCCCATTCATTTGACACCAACAATGTTGTTTCCAAAAGTAGGTAGGCCTCAGGCACACAGGACATTTTGAAAACACTTTTCCTCTTTGCAGCAGCATTTTGGCAGAAAAAAATGGCTGCCACTTGTAAAAGTGTCTAGCGCTTTTACAAGCGTTTAGATGCATTTACAGGTGCCATAATTTATTCTAGCCATTGAATTGAATTAACGCCCAAGTACTAACCATGTCTAGCATTTACATGAGTTTAGAGGTTTTACAAGTGTCAAGTGTTTTTTCCGCCAAAATGGTGCTGCTCTTGAACGCACTGGCAGTGGGTTTTTTCCTGCCTCTAAACTCTCCTGCCACTAAATGCCTATGTGTGTATAAAAGCAGCAAAAAAAAGTCCTGTGTGCATGAGGCCTTAAAATATTTAATTTGTTTTTATAATAAATTGTTTGTGTTTTCATTTAGTTATTTCCACAAAAAGGCCCATCAAAATCCTCAGCACTAGGCCCATGATGTTCTTAATCTGGCACTGGACATGCCTAAAGGCCTCCTGGTGAAGAGGAGTAAAAAGTCCCCGCTGGTGTCCTACCGAGTGCGGGATGAAAACAGAGCGCAGGCCGCCCCCCGGCATGGATTGTGTATGCCATGTCCGCGCAAAGACCAGCTCAGTGCCTGGAGTCTCTCTTCCCCCAGCCAGTCCTGACCGAGCCACTCCGGCTCCCCCCTGCACTCTCTGCTGGCCAGTTCAGGAACCTAGAGTTGGTGCAGCAGGCGCTGTCCATCCCAACCTGCTTGGTAAGAAGAGAGTACCTGGGGTGGAAGTTTATCCTGGGTTGGGGGTCGGGAGGAGGCAGGGAAGAGGGAGAGAGGGGGAACGAGGCCCTGCACCATGGGCCTCTGGGTTGTACTTGCCCCCTGGGCCTAAAGTTGCCTGGCTTTGTGACAAAGGCAGTCTGCAGTATGCATTTCCCATGATGAAGATGATGATGATGTTAATGACAGTCATCCATTGTGACTGGAGTGGGGAAAAGTTTTATATCTATGGATGCCGCAGTCACTGCCATTCTGAATGTGGTCAGTTTGTGTTTGTTTAGATGGCTATCCTCTAAAGTTTATAGCCTATTTAGTAACTAAGCCTGTTAGTGGGGTGAATGACGAAATATCTTATTTGTACAGTACAGGACTCAGGCTGAATATTTATAGACTCTGGACTATAGGCTGGTGCCTTTGGACACTGGTAAGCTATTGAAGGCTTTTAGGCGCCTGTACATTATTAATTTTGGTTGGGTGAATAAAGGTCTTGTATTGCTATTTCAAAAGCAAAAACAAGTATAAAGGTTTACTGCATACTTGGCTTATTATTCACATAAAAATGCTTTAAGGCCTTATTTACACAGGCACTGAGCCACATAGTCTGTGAATGCACAAACAGCGTGCATTCTGAACCACTCATCCCCACCACATGGCTGTCAAATTGGCATACGCAGAAGTATCTGTACAGCCACTGCATCCCCGTAGACTTGAATGGGCTGCCCGCACTCAGCATCTGGCTGCTCAAGCTGCATAAATGCACAGCCCATGCATGGACAACAGGTCTCAGTGTCCATGTGAATGAGGCCTAACTCTTTATTGATGAAAAGATTGGAAACAGACAGAGAAAAACTGATATCTCTTGTTAGCCTAGGTTCATACATTTGCATTTTGTGTGGGTGCGTTTGCAGCAGCCCATTCATTTGACTCCAACAATTTTTTTCCAAAATGAACAGGGCAGCCGCACAAAACCATAAGGTGCTGTAACACCATGTGGTTTCCTATATTCAAAAACACACTGTGTTTTATGATGTGTGGGAATGCCATTAAGAATTAATGGAACCCCCACATGTCTGCTAAAGAGCAGGGCATTTGTCTGTGGGTAAGGAACCGGTGCAATTATGCCAGTTCCTGATCTGCATATGTGTGAACCTAGTCTTAGAGTTACATATATGATGGTCACCTTGATACCTTCTGCAGCTCAAGAGTTTTTTTTAGCCTTTTGTTAAATTATATGTTTGTTATCCCAGTAGGACATTTTACTATACCTGGTGTCAAAGTGCAGTCATAATAGTGGAGGTGAGCAATCCTCTTTGGTTTGTTAAATTGAAATATTACCTTGCACTGTCCAAAAACCTTAAAAAAAAACATTGTTCATTAATATATATATATATCTCTATTAAAATAAAATAAACTTATTTTACAAAGCTGGGAAAAATATGTGACCTGCTAAGTGAATGTTTACTATCACCTTGGCTTGAAACACATAAATAAACACATCCCTTATACCCTTTACTAGTGTACAGGCAGAAAGACAAGTTTGTGAGAGCAGATCACTAATCCACAAGAAATCCCAGGCTGGGCTAATCAAATTATTGTAAACTCTAATAGTACAATTGCAGCCGATGTATCTATATTAGACTTTGTTTTAATGCATGTATTTTAAACTCATATCACCAATATTTATATAGAAGGATTCTGTGTTTTATTAATGAACTCTTCTCTCTTTAAGTTTTCTTTTCAGCTTATGAAGCCCAGGTAGGTGGAGATATCCACTATGAAACAACTATACATTTTTTAGGTCAACAAAACCATTTATTTGGTGTAATGGTAGAGTGGCAGATATAGCACCGTGGCAAAAATTTGGTAGATATCTACATTATCAAGGATAATTATTCTTTACGTTAGTTATACTGCTCAGGAGCAGCTGTTGACTAGTATGTCAAAGGGACTGTTTCTTATTAGATATTGTTATACTGACTTAAGGTGTTATGACCAAGAAGCTCATTTTGATTATGGTTAGAAAACAGATACAGTTCTACAATAACCATGTTATCCTAATTGATCAAGCTGTAATATTAAAAGGTTTTCCATCCACCACTTTGCACAATCATTTACGCCAAACCTCCAATTCTCCCCTCTGAATCTGTTCAGAATAATTTGCTTGGAGGGCCTGGCCTCTAGGGGTATGATCTCTCGCATATACCAGATTTTAATCACAGACCTATCGACTCATGGGCCTCGGCACGCCTATATGCGGAAGTGGGAGCGTGACCTGGGTGAAGAGCTACCTTTGAAAACCTGGTAAATTATTTGGTCGCAAGCATCAAAGAGCTCGATTTGCACCTTGTAAAAAGAGAATCTGTACAAGATTCTCTTTCATTGGTACCTGACCCCAGACGTGCTCCATTCCATATATCCCTCTGCCAACCGCCATTGCTGGCGCTGTAGTGGAGATATAGGTACACAATATCATATTTATTGGTCTTGCCCGATGATCATCCCTTATTGGCAGATGGTCCACTCTCTTACATCTTTGGGTCCTGGGTGCCTTTTCATCCCACAACCATGTTGTTGGGACTACCGCCTGTTTCTTTTTCCAAGCTGTCTAAAAAACTCTTAGCACATGTACTGACTGCTGCGCAATGCTTAATCGCTCTTAAGTGGAAAAGACTCCTTCACTGTTTGAACTACACTTCAGGATCCAGGATGTGAGGGGGATGTACCTGACCGCTTCTCTGAACAACTCCCTTGAAGTCCATAATAAAGTGTAGAATTTATGGGATATATTGGAAATACCTACTGCCAACATTTCCCCGACTTAAGACCGTCATGATAGGCCGACTGCTATGGATATGGGTGGGATTCGAGATACGGGCGGATGTACCCAAATACTTTCTCTCTTTCCTCTATCCTTCTTCTTCCTATTTTCTTCCTTTCCTTCCCCTGTTTTAGCATGGACTACATAGGGTGCAATACCCAGATGGGTTATGTGGGATAACGCAACTGAAACTTGATTGACATGCAATAGATTTGATCAATTATTAACCCCCTGGATAGGACTGAGTGTCTCAGGTTTATCTCTCAGGATTCTTTTATACTATCTGCATTTAAATGCTATATGACTTAAGAGATGGCACCCAATGTGACTTTAGTCAGTTTAAATGGAAATGTTACTTGTTCTTTTATTTGCTTTGTTACTACTTCTCTGTGATCTTTTTTTTTGAAACTTAAAAAAAAAAAAAAAAGACAGTTTTAAAAAAAAAAGGTTTTTCTTTCAGGAAAAAATATATCCCATGTCAATTATATTTTAGTCAGGTGAGTTGTTTTTGGCCGATATATGGCAAACTTCTGATAAACTGGCACTAAAACAACTTGCAGCCACCAACCTGCTCCCTTCTTTTAAAAATCACTTTATTTTCTCCAAAGAGTAAGCAAAATTGTTGTGACTATCTGATGTACTTACAGCCTCCTGTCGGGGTTTGGCTTTACATTCTTTCCACAGTTTCCGGCTCAGGACATGACAGTCTGCTTCTAACACATCCAGTGTAAGGTAAAATACAGATCCATTCTCCTCCTGCAGGGCAAAAGTAACATTTCTTTGAAATTGAGCTACAGAAAACATATGGCTTTGTGTTTAACAGAACGATGGAAAGCAATATTCTTTCACCCTAAAACTGGAAATCTACCCTGAAAACGCTAAAAGGCCAGTAATCATGCTTACCATATATTTAATTTCCCAAAAATCTCAGACTGAGAATACCATAGAGCACAGCCTTGGGCAAAAATCTATAGTGCACCAATTCAGTACATACAAAATAACCAATCCAAATTCAAATTTAAATAATAAATCTCAACTGAAAACTGTTTCAATGTGTGTCTATAATCTTTACACATTCTTTGATGTGTGCACTGTTTTATTATTATTATTTTTTTAATCCTGTAAGTATAGCTGTAACAGGCCATTCAGTTCCACTTTAAAATACTATAAGCACCGTGAAACCTAAATAATACGACGCTGCTTAAAGAATTTTTATGATTTTGATGTTTAAGATTTTCTCGATGAATAATTATATACAGAATGTGCATTGTACAATTTGTTCCCCTCTGAGTATACAGATAATTGTAGAAGATAAAAACATTTTGCTAATGCTGAGCACATTTTTATTTATAAATGTTAATATACTATCGAAAATGAAAAAAGCTTCATATGGTTTAAACAAAACTAGTGCTAAATATTCCATCCCAATCTAGTGTTCTATTTTAACTTATTTGGCTGTAGCTAATAATTTCACATAAAAGTGAAGCCTGGATTGTAATCGCTACAAGCTCCAGAAGTGTATATTATTCATTTTCGCATAACTATAAATTACAAAGAGCAAAAACTTGTAGGCTGTTGCAATCAATTGTGATTTAAATATTTTTAACAAGAAATGAGGGCTTTGGTCTCCAATGCATGTACCAGAAAAATAATGCTCTTTGTGTAAAGAGCATAGCAAGTGGATAACAACTAAGGAGGTATTGTAAATTCTACTCATTCTATTGTAAAGCAATCTGGTCCTATTCAACTATAACAACTGAATAGATGCATATACTGTATGAAAAAATCAAGTGGTTCTCAAGAAGATAGGTGAAATACTGCTATTTTAATTTCAGTGCAAAATAGATCGGCCTAACTTATTTTGGCAGTGTACCAGCATGATTATAGATGCAGAACAGCAAAAAACCAAACCGGTCACCGATTACGACAGATCTGCATGTTCTGACATTATTGACCATTGTCATACTTACATCATATTGTTCTTGGACATTGGAAATTCGCTTGAGCCCAAATGCAAACCCCTCCTTTCGATGTGCATTTAACTGGCGTAGAGACAAATCTGCAGCAGCCTCTGCTTGTGTGTCATTGCAAGCAACGGATGTCAGTTCAGGTTCTGGAGGACCTCTGATTCGCCCTGCTCTAGTGCAGAGCACATGGACACAGAAAAGTAGTAAAACAGAGGCCTTCATCCTTCCCCAAGGCATATACAAATGACTTATGGAACTGACTTATATACTGAATTATCATCTCAACTGCTATATCACCTTTAACCCTTTGTATCCTTCAGCAAACAAGAAAGTAAATGATTAGGTGAATGCCCAACACAAAGCTGCAAACATAGTATGAAACCTTAAGCAAAAAAATCAATTACTTGATCCAGTACGTGCCCTGAAACCTTGACACAGCATGCAGAGTTTACTAACTTATTTTGCACTTTAAAATTAAGTATTTTATCTTATTGCCGCAATTTGTGTGCTGTGAAGCATATATAATTTCCTTAAAAGATCTAAAAACCTAATTTAATATAATACACATAAAAAAGCAAAACAAAGTTAAGTTATATTCCATGAGTTGAGGTTCCATTTGTAATATACTAGCAATTTTGAGTACAAAAATTCAGCCTAGCGCTCACTCCGAAGGGGAAGACTGGCGTGCTGCTCTCCTCAGGCCGGGAACTCCAACATGGGTACATAGAAAAGAAAGGAAGAGGAGGCACAAACACCTAGTGCATTACCCGTGGTCAATATTGCAAAATTTTTAATAAAAATGCCAAATGCATACTCACAGACGTAAAGATAAAATCATGTTACAAGAATCCACCATGTGTGAACTGGAACAAGTCCTTCAGTCAGGACCGCTAACGCGTTTCGGGGGTCAGGCCCCCTTCCTCACCTATTAATGTATTTTCTGCAGCTGTGAAGTTGTCTAAGTCATTCTGTTGTTGAATTACAGTATCTCACAAAAGTGAGTATACCCCTCACATTTTGTAAATATTTTATTATATCTTTTCATGTGACAACACTGAAGAAATTACACTTTGCTACAATGTAAAGTAGTGAGTGTACAGCTTGTATAACAGTGTAAATTTGCTATCCCCTCAAAATAACTCAACACATAGCCATTATTGTCTAAACCGCTGGCAACAAATGTGAGTACACTCCTAAGTGGAAATATCCAAATTGGGCCCAAAGTGTCAATATTTTGTGTGGCCACCATTATTTTCCAGCACTGCTTTAACCTTCTTGGGCATGGAGTTCACTAGAGCTTCACAGGTTGCCACTGGAGTCCTCTTCCACTCATCCATGACAACATCACGGAGCTGGTGGATGTTAGAGACTTTGCGTTCCTCCACCTTCTATTTGAGGATGCTCCACAGATGCTCTATAGGGTTTAGGTCTGGAGACCTGCATGGCAAGTCCATCACCTTTATCTTCAGCGTCTTTAGCAAGGCAATGGTCATCTTGGAGGTGTGTTTGGGGTCATTATCATGTTGGAATACTGCCCTGCGGCCCAATCTCCGGACTCAGTATGTCGCAATACATGTTGGCATTCATGGTTCCCTCAATGAATTGTAGCTTCCCAGTTCCAGCAGCACTCATGCAGCCCTAGACCAGGACACTCCCACCACCATGCTTGAATGTAGGCAACACACACACTTGTCTTTGTACTTCTCACCTGGTTGCCGCCACACACGCTTGACACCATCTGAACCAAAAAAGTTTATCTTGGTCTCATCAGACCACAGGACATGGTTTCAGTAATCCCTGTCCTTGTAGGCTTTCTTGTGCATTATCTTTAGAAGAGGCTTCCTTCTGGGACAACAGCCATGCAGACCAATTTGATGCAGTGTGCAGCGTATGGTCTAAACACTGACAGGCTGACCCCCCACCCCTTCAACCTCTGCAGCAATGCTGGCAGCACTCATACGTCTATTTCCCAAAGACAACCTCTGGATATGATGAGGAGCATGTGCACTCAACTTCTTTGGTCGACCATGGCAAGGCCTGTCTCCTGAGTGGAACCTGTCCTGTTAAACTGCTGTAAGGTCTTGGTCACTGTGCTGCAGCTCAGTTTCAGGGTCTTGGCAATCTACTTATAGCCTAGGCCATCTTTATGTAGAGCAACAATTCTTTTTTTCATATCCTCGGAGAGTTCTTTGCCATGAGGTGCCATGTTGAACTTCCAGTGACCAGTATGAGAGAGTAAGAGCGATAACACCAAATTTAAAACACCTGCTCCTCATTCACACATGAGACCTTGTAATACAAACGAGTCATTTGACACCGGGAGGGAAAATGGCTAATTGGGCCCAATTTGGACATTTTCACTTAGGGGTGTACTCCCTTTTGTTGCCAGCGGTTTGGATATTAATGGCTGTGTGTTGAGTTATTTTGAGGGGACAGCAAATTTACACTGTTATACAAGCTGTACACTCACTACTTTTACATTGTAGCAAAGTGTCATTTCTTCAGTGTTGTCACATGAAAAGATATAATAAAATATTTACAAAAATGTGAAAATATTTACAAAAATGTTAAAGAGTCACTTACATGAATACAAAAAGGTTCATCTACATTGGCATACAGGCCGAAGCATATACTGGTCCTCCCAGCTGTGGGACTGATGGATCAAAAGTATCCAGGATAAAAGTGCTGGATGCTAACAAACGTCCCCCTGGTGGGCATGGACGATCGCCGGGCAGAAAGGGTTTTGCCTAGATGGTAGAAAATACTTTTGATCCATCAGTCCCACAGCTGGGAGGACCAGTATATGCTTCGGCCTGTATGCCAATGTAGATGAACCTTTTTGTATTCATGTAAGTGACTCTTTAAAATGTGATTGAATACATGACGTATATGTGTCATAAGTTGGAGTGGCTGCGGCCGAACGCCCCATACTTGACACACACTGAGTCCGCCCACATATTCAAGGAATTGACCTTGTTATGATATTTTATTGATATATGTTTGTTATTATGTTTTATTTACAAACTGTCTTGTAACACTACTGTCTATCCCTGTCATTCCCGCTGTTGGGAAATTTATGTGAAGAATAAAGCAAAAACTTTTTTAAGATAAACTTCATACACATTTTTTGTTGTATTGGTTATAGAACGGTACCCTTTAAAATCCCAACTTATGCCCCAATGTTCGATATACCCTCTTCATTCTACGAGGTATAATGAGTATTTTAAAAATGTCATTTTTTTCCACAAGTTTTTGGAAAATGTGGAAAGAAAATGAAAATGTATATTTTTTTTACACAAAGTTGTAAATTTATAAAATAATTCTAACACATAGCATGTACATAGCAAAAATTACACCCCAAAATACATTCTGCTTCTCTTCCAGAGTATGGTGATACCAAATGTGTGAGAATTTTCCACAGCCTGACCACATACAGAGACCCAACATCCAAGTAGCACCGTCAGGCATTCTAACGGCATCAATTACACATTTCATTTCCTGAGTACCTATCACATTTTTGAAGGCCCTGGAGCACCAGGACAATAGAATTACCCACAAAATGACCCCATTTTTTAAAGAAAACACCCCAATGTATATTCTATGAGGCATAATGAGTCTTTTGAACAAGTCCTTTTTTTCCACAAGTTTTTGGAAAATGTGGAAAGAAAATGAAAACCTATTTTTTTTACACACAGTTGTCAATTTACAAGAGATTTCTAACACATAGCATGCACATAGCAAAAATGAAAGCCCAAAATACATTCTGTTACATGTCCTGAGTATGGTGATACCACATGTGTGAGACTTTTCCACACCTTGGCCACATACAGAGGCCCAACATCCAAGTAGCACCGTCAGGCATTCTAAAGGCATAAATTACACATTTCATTTCTTGAGTACCTATCACATTTTTGAAGGCCCTGGAGCGCCAGGACAATGGAATCACCCACAAAATGACCCAATTTGACCCAATTTTTGAAAGAAAACACCCCAATGTATATTCTACGAGGCAAGATGTGTTTTTTGAATATGTAATTTTTTTCCACAAGTTTTTGTAAAATGTGGGGAAAAAAATGAAATTTTATTTTTAACATAAAGTTGTCAATTTTTAAAATATTTCTAGCATGTACAAACAAAGAATGACACCCTAAAATATATTCTGCTACTCCTCCTGAGTAAGACGATACCACATGTGTGAGACTTTTACAGTAGTAGCACCTTCAGGCTTCTAACACATAGCATGTACATAACAAGAATTACACGCCAAAATACATTCTGCTGAGCAAAGGGTTAAAAAAAAGGATTACCTGTGGTTTTAGCAGACAGGAATACTGTCCCAGCACAGGCAAAGCATTGGTCCAGACAGCCAAAGGAATTGTCCAGGCAGCAGGCCGAGATATGTATTGGTCCTGGCAGTAGGCAAGAACATGGTCCATAAGTAGAAAGTTCAGGTGGCAGGCAGAGGCATGGCCAGTTCAGGTGGCAGGCAGAGGCATGGCCAGTTCAGGTGGCAGGCAGAGGCATGGCCAGTTCCGGTGGCAGCAAGAACCACTATAAGGCTTAGGGCCTCGGTCAGGTAAGACCTGAGGACAGGGGTAGAGGCTTCTCCCACCCAAATCTCTTGGAAGCCTCCGAGTCTCTAGACCCTAATCTGAGAAAACTAAAAATCTGAGAAAATTTTTTTCTCCACTGGGAAAATCTCTTCTGGAGCCTCTCACATATGTAAGACCCTTGTGCTGTCTTGAATCCCACTGATACAGTGGCAGAGCAAACAATCAGTTTAGGAGGCAGGCAAAAAGCATGGTCATTTAACAGGCCGAGGTCAAATCACGTGGAAGGCAGAAACATGATTGGCAGAGGCATAATCGATAAACAGTCCTGGTCATACACAGAAAGATCAGAAACTGGAAAAATATCTTCACTTCACAGTCGATAAACAGTCCGGGTCATACAAAGAAGAAGCAGATAGTGGAAACTAGAAAAATATCTTTACATCGCATAAACTTCACTAATAGTGTAGTGAAGTGTGATAGATCCGATAGCACAGAGGCCTGCTGGGAGGGACATTGGGGACAGTAGTATTGGGTGGCACAAAGAATTTCTCTACTTGAACATACGCAACCTTTTTTGGGGGGGGGGGGTTGCGACCTGTTTGAGTAAGAGGGAGGATATCGGGTAAGTGCCTTTCATTAAGTCTTGCTAATGTATTGGAGCGAATTTGTTCCGGGGCATGGCCATGGGGATATAGAAGGGCTGTGATAAGGTCCTCTTGAAATTTTATATAGGTTAGGGCTCTTTGGGTGCACTTGTTGTTTATATCAACCCCCACCCCCTCATGAATAGGTTATATTCATGTACACATTTTTGCTTCTGGACAAGGGTCTCTTCTTGTCTGAAGTTCCACCAAGGTGTCATCGTGTATTGTGGAAAGGATACTATTGATTATGGGAAATATTCCCAAAGTGTATCCAAAGCACAAGCCCAACGTGTGAGGGCATGGGTTTGGATGGAAACAAGAATGTAGACGGAAAAATAGATGAGGAGCAAGGAAAAAAGAAACTAGGAAAGAAAAAGGGGGAGGGGAGAGGGAAGGGGAACAAAAATGGGGGAGAGAGAGGGAAGGGAGAAAGGGGAGAGAAAGGGGAGAAGAAAAAGAGAGGGAGGAGGGGGGGGGGAAAGGGAAGGGAAGAGAGGGGACAAAAATGAAAACTGGGAAAGAAGGAAAGAGAGAAGGGAAACAAAAGAAGTGGGAAAAAAGGTGTTGAGGGCTGATGGGATTTTTTTAGGTACCAGATAGAACAAAAAGAAAAAATGTTTATAAAAACTAAAAAAGTTTATTGGTACATATTAAAACCAGTTTATATGATGCAAATCATGATATACATAGAAATACATTAAGCATATATGAGATGAAATATAAAATGAGGCATATAGGCATAAGGCAACAATGTGTAGTAGATTGGGTCCAATGAGGAGCATCAGACCATTCCCGACATGTTTCGCGGGCACAAAGGGTCCGCTTCTTCAGGGGTGTAGAACACATAGAATATAATATGCCTTGAATAGCCTGTATGATATAACAACAACAACAGTTATTAGTGTGTACATGTACATATATAATCATAAATGCATGCGAGTGTGGAACACCAAGTGCACCCAGGGCCTCCACCGTGCAAACAACAAACCGACGTCCGAGTGAAAGGAAAGTGCCCCCCCAGGAAACGTCTCCCCAGCGGATGTGGAGGGGTAATCAGGACAGTGGGCTATCCCAAATGGGTGTTGCAAGATAGAGTGGGAAAAAATAGGTCTGCACTAAAAAAGGAGAGCAAATATGTCCACCATCACCATAGAGGGTATGGGATTTGTATATAAATGCTTAATACCTATTCATGTTTCCTGAGGAAAACACACATATCTCATAAAATAGGGAGATCAGCCAAGATTATAGAATGCAGCTGGAGCTGGAGTCCAGAGACCAGTATTAATCCTAAATGGGCAAGAATATAGCATGTCAGCATCCCAAAAGGATTGTACAGTATAAAGGAAGCCTTGATTGAGAAGGCAAGCCAAATCAAGGAAAAGGTTACCTGTTTGGAATTATGCCAGATGAACAGGGGTAAGTTAAGATAGCATAGTGATGGTAATTTGAATCAGGCACAGGACAAGCTGTGCCATTAAGAAATGCTCCGTGGGCCAAATGCTTAGCCTAGGCAATGGATCATCTATGAAACAGGAGAATAATTAAGTTCAGAGGGATGCATCAATAGCTGGAAAAAAGTCCATAAAGGAGAAGCCATCCTGGATCATACCTGCAACATGCTGCAATGGCGCTGAACGCCGTCTCCTGAGAGACAGTGTAGTAAAGCCCCGCCTAATATGACCCTCAACCCGACGCCACATGCGCATGACGTCATGCGCAATGTGGGCGGGTCAGGTCCTCAACTGCGCGCGCACCATAGGGTGCGCACGCAGTGCCGCTTTTGGATGGGCCACAATGGGCAGCCCAGGGCGGCCGCAACGAAGATAGAGCGGACACATTGTCCGATCATCAGCGCGCCCGAGGACCACACATCCGCTGGAGAGTTTGGGGAGGCACGCCCCCGTCCGGACAGAAAGTGTATTGCAACCGGAGACACAAAAGGAGTGCACAATGAATAGGGGATCCACACAAGCATGTAACAATTCAATAAACAAACAAAAAAGAATATGTGTAAACATGGTACAATTGATAAAAACACCTTTTAATACAAAAACTATGCATTGTAGTAGAAAAATAGAAAAGAAAAAAGGGGAGAAGAGGGGAACAGAGAATAGGTCCCCCTTGCTACAATACAATAGAATTCTGTAGGCTGTATGGGAAAACCCAACAGCTAGTGGATTCACCCATAGAGCCAACAGGATTTGAAGGAAAAAATATATGAAAAATTCCATAAACACTGCTGCATAAGCAAATATAATACTGAGTCAAGGAGAGTTGTCAATCAAAGAACTGTATATGGAAGATATACGTATACAATAAGTTATAGTCACATGGTTAGATGTGACAAACGATCTTTCAAAATAAATGAAGATCTATAACTTACCCAACCAGGAGTCAGGATGTGAGACACAGTTGGCGCGGACCAGACAGAAACAGGCGCAGTTGACTAAAGACCGGATATACTAGGCTAGGGATTCAGTATGTGGCAGATATTGAAAGGTACTTAACCCAAAAAGGGTTTGTATGTCAAAACTTTGTTGATTCCCGGAGGTGTCGTGGCCTCCAGGGACTCAATCCAGTAGGACTCCTTCTGTAATATACGTTTATCCCAGTTACCCCCGCGGGGGTCCTGGGAAACAACCTCCAACACAAAGAAAGAAACCGCAGAATTGTCATATTTGTGCCGAAAGGCTATGTGACGTGTGACACTAGTCTGAATGGTGCCCCCTTCTGAGTGGTAAATATGGTCTCCTATACGTTTGCTGAGCTTTCTAATCGTTTTACCGACATAAAAGGCTCCACAACGACAGGTCATAAGGTAAATTAGTCCCTGTGTGTTGCAGTCAGCATGATGTTTGGAGTGGAACCATTTCCCATTGGGTAGGCGTATACCCGTACCAGTCTTTACCCAAGGACATTTGTCGCAGGAGCCGCATTGGTAAGTACCATGTTTTAAGTTATGTGTAGTAATGGAGTTCGTATAATGGCTACGAGTCAAACAGTCCCGGAGGGAAGTGGCTCGTCTGAATACCAAACTCGGTTTGGCTTTAAGGTACTTGCTTAGGGTATAATCTTGGGTAAGGATGGACCAATGACGGTTCAAAGTTTTGCGCAAAATGTCCTCGTGTGCAGAATAGGTAGTGATAAATCTGACATTGGTGTCATTTTTCTTGGTGGTGGTTTTATACAACAGACTGGCTCGGGAATGCGCTCTAGCTCTGTTGTATGATTTCCTCAACAACGTTTTAGAATACCCTCTGGCAACGAGTCGCTCACGCAACTGATCCGCTTGATTTTTGAAGTCAGCATCCACAGAACAATTCCTGCGGAGCCTGAGGTACTGAGCATATGGGATACTTGCGACCAAGGGGGTGGGGTGGGCACTTGCTGCGCTAAGAATAGTGTTGCCAGCACTCGGTTTGCGATACAAATTGGTATCAATCCGTCCATCCGGGGAGAGGCTGATGTCCAGGTCGAGAAAGGAAATATGATGTCTATCAATAGTGTAAGTGAATTTCAAGTTCAAATTGTTGGCATTGAGGGCCGTAAGAAATGACAGAAGTTCGCTATGTGTACCTGTCCATACGACCAAAAGGTCATCAATGAACCTGTACCATATTAGGATCTGATTCATCCATAGTTCCATTTCATCGTCTGAGAAAACCAGCCTCTCCCAGGCTCCCAAATATAGATTGGCATATGAAGGTGCGCAGCAAGTGCCCATCGCAACCCCCTGGATCTGCAAGTATGTCTGTTCCATAAAAGTAAAATAATTCCTGGTGAGGATGAACCTGAACCAGGAATTATTTTACTTTTATGGAACAGACATACTTGCAGATCCAGGGGGTTGCGATGGGCACTTGCTGCGCACCTTCATATGCCAATCTATATTTGGGAGCCTGGGAGAGGCTGGTTTTCTCAGACGATGAAATGGAACTATGGATGAATCAGATCCTAATATGGTACAGGTTCATTGATGACCTTTTGGTCGTATGGACAGGTACACATAGCGAACTTCTGTCATTTCTTACGGCCCTCAATGCCAACAATTTGAACTTGAAATTCACTTACACTATTGATAGACATCATATTTCCTTTCTCGACCTGGACATCAGCCTCTCCCCGGATGGACGGATTGATACCAATTTGTATCGCAAACCGAGTGCTGGCAACACTATTCTTAGCGCAGCAAGTGCCCACCCCACCCCCTTGGTCGCAAGTATCCCATATGCTCAGTACCTCAGGCTCCGCAGGAATTGTTCTGTGGATGCTGACTTCAAAAATCAAGCGGATCAGTTGCGTGAGCGACTCGTTGCCAGAGGGTATTCTAAAACGTTGTTGAGGAAATCATACAACAGAGCTAGAGCGCATTCCCGAGCCAGTCTGTTGTATAAAACCACCACCAAGAAAAATGACACCAATGTCAGATTTATCACTACCTATTCTGCACACGAGGACATTTTGCGTAAAACTTTGAACCGTCATTGGTCCATCCTTACCCAAGATTATACCCTAAGCAAGTACCTTAAAGCCAAACCGAGTTTGGTATTCAGACGAGCCACTTCCCTCCGGGACTGTTTGACTCGTAGCCATTATACGAACTCCATTACTACACATAACTTAAAACATGGTACTTACCAATGCGGCTCCTGCGACAAATGTCCTTGGGTAAAGACTGGTACGGGTATACGCCTACCCAATGGGAAATGGTTCCACTCCAAACATCATGCTGACTGCAACACACAGGGACTAATTTACCTTATGACCTGTCGTTGTGGAGCCTTTTATGTCGGTAAAACGATTAGAAAGCTCAGCAAACGTATAGGAGACCATATTTACCACTCAGAAGGGGGCACCATTCAGACTAGTGTCACACGTCACATAGCCTTTCGGCACAAATATGACAATTCTGCGGTTTCTTTCTTTGTGTTGGAGGTTGTTTCCCAGGACCCCCGCGGGGGTAACTGGGATAAACGTATATTACAGAAGGAGTCCTACTGGATTGAGTCCCTGGAGGCCACGACACCTCCGGGAATCAACAAAGTTTTGACATACAAACCCTTTTTGGGTTAAGTACCTTTCAATATCTGCCACATACTGAATCCCTAGCCTAGTATATCCGGTCTTTAGTCAACTGCGCCTGTTTCTGTCTGGTCCGCGCCAACTGTGTCTCACATCCTGACTCCTGGTTGGGTAAGTTATAGATCAGCCGTCATTAAATGGCGGCCCGCGGACCAAGAGCGGACCGCACAGTGCTTCCGCCCGGACCGTCAGGCCACCACCTACGAGCAGGCATTGGTTTGCTGGGATCGCGGGTGTCCCAGCAACCAGTGACATCCACGCCCCTCCACTTCTGACTGCTCGCGGTGTACGCTCTCACTCCCAGCCGAGCCGCGAGTTAGGGGTGTGACGTCTCGTGCACGCCCCGCCTCCCTGCTCCTCACTGCAGCTCCCGGGTCTTTCACTCCCCGCCGGGCCGCGAGTTAGGGGCGTGACGTCTAGTGCACGCCCCGCCCCCTGCTCCTCACTGTGGCTCCCGAGTCTCTCACTCCCCGCCGGGCCGTGAGTTAGGGGCATGACGTCTCGCGCACGCCCCGCCCGCTGTTCCTCACTGGGGCTCCCGGCTCTCACTCCCAGCCGGGCCGCAAATTGGGGCGTGACATGTGCGCCCCGCCCCCTGCTGTTCGTGGCTCCTGTCTCACACTATGCAGTATGTTTCGTATTTTCTGCCCCCCGCAGCCTCCTGACTCCTGCCTCCTGCCTCAAAGGTATGTGGGGCACATTTCAAAAGGGATTGCTGATCAGAATATTTTTTAAAGTGCACACTGTTGGGCATATTTTGTTAAGGGGCACATTTTGTTGTGCCCATCAGAGTTCCCTATAAGTGCTCATTAGCATGCTACACTATTTATTTTACGTTAAGGGGCATGCTGATGGCCACATTTTATGTTAGGGGGCACTCAGATGGACATATTTTATGTTAAGAGCAACGCTGATGGGCACGTTTTGTTGTGCCCATCAGAGTGCTCCTTAACATAAAATATGTCCATCTGAGTGCCCCCTAACATAAAATGTGGCCATCAGCATGCCCCTTATTTTATGTTAAGGGTCGCGCTAATGGACGAACTTTATGCTAAGGGTCACGCTGATGGGCATATTTTGTTTTGTCCATCAGAGTGCCCCTAACATTAAATATGCCCATCAGCGTGCCCCTTAGCATAAAATAAGGGTCACGCTGATGGGCACATTTTATGCTAAAGGTCACGCTGATGGGGAAATTTTATGCTAAGGGGTACGCTAATGGGCACATGTTACGTTAAGGGGCACGCCGATGGACATATTTATGCTGTGGGACACACTGATGGGCATATTTTAGGTTAAGGGGGCACACTTATGGGCACAATTTATGTTAAGGGGGCACACTGATGGGGACAACTGACGAAAGGGGGCACTGTGATGTGGACAACTTATGTAAAGGAGCACTGTGATGGGGACACCTGATGTAAGGGGGCACTCTGATGGGAATGCCTGACGTAAGGTGGCACTGTGATGGGGACACCTGATGTAAAGAAGCACATTGATGGGGACACCTGATGTAAGGGGGCACTCTGACGGGAATGCCTGAAGTAAAGGTTGCACTGTCATGGGGATACCTGATGTAAAGGAGTACTGTGATGGGCACAGACTTGAGATTCGGACCTCGGCCCAAAGAAAATTATAGCGACCGGACCTCCTTGAATTTTAATTCATTACCCCTGTTATAGATCTTCATTTATTTTGAAAGATCGTTTGTCACATCTAACCATGTGACTATAACTTATTGTATACGTATATCTTCCATATACAGTTCTTTGATTGACAACTCTCCTTGACTCAGTATTATATTTGCTTATGCAGCAGTGTTTATGGAATTTTTCATATATTTTTTCCTTCAAATCCTGTTGGCTCTATGGGTGAATCCACTAGCTGTTGGGTTTTCCCATACAGCCTACAGAATTCTATTGTATTGTAGCAAGGGGGACCTATTCTCTGTTCCCCTCTTCTCCCCTTTTTTCTTTTCTATTTTTCTACTACAATGCATAGTTTTTGTATTAAAAGGTGTTTTTATCAATTGTACCATGTTTACACATATTCTTTTTTGTTTGTTTATTGAATTGTTACATGCTTGTGTGGATCCCCTATTCATTGTGCACTCCTTTTGTGTCTCCGGTTGCAATACACTTTCTGTCCGGACGGGGGCGTGCCTCCCCAAACTCTCCAGCGGATGTGTGGTCCTCGGGCGCGCTGATGATCGGACAATGTGTCCGCTCTATCTTCGTTGCGGCCGCCCTGGGCTGCCCATTGTGGCCCATCCAAAAGCGGCACTGCGTGCGCACCCTATGGTGCGCGCGCAGTTGAGGACCTGACCCGCCCACATTGCGCATGACGTCATGCGCATGTGGCGTCGGGTTGAGGGTCATATTAGGCGGGGCTTTACTACACTGTCTCTCAGGAGACGGCGTTCAGCGCCATTGCAGCATGTTGCAGGTATGATCCAGGATGGCTTCTCCTTTATGGACTTTTTTCCAGCTATTGATGCATCCCTCTGAACTTAATTATTCTCCTGTTTCATAGATGATCCATTGCCTAGGCTAAGCATTTGGCCCACGGAGCATTTCTTAATGGCACAGCTTGTCCTGTGCCTGATTCAAATTACCATCACTATGCTATCTTAACTTACCCCTGTTCATCTGGCATAATTCCAAACAGGTAACCTTTTCCTTGATTTGGCTTGCCTTCTCAATCAAGGCTTCCTTTATACTGTACAATCCTTTTGGGATGCTGACATGCTATATTCTTGCCCATTTAGGATTAATACTGGTCTCTGGACTCCAGCTCCAGCTGCATTCTATAATCTTGGCTGATCTCCCTATTTTATGAGATATGTGTGTTTTCCTCAGGAAACATGAATAGGTATTAAGCATTTATATACAAATCCCATACCCTCTATGGTGATGGTGGACATATTTGCTCTCCTTTTTTAGTGCAGACCTATTTTTTCCCACTCTATCTTGCAACACCCATTTGGGATAGCCCACTGTCCTGATTACCCCTCCACATCCGCTGGGGAGACGTTTCCTGGGGGGGCACTTTCCTTTCACTCGGACGTCGGTTTGTTGTTTGCACGGTGGAGGCCCTGGGTGCACTTGGTGTTCCACACTCGCATGCATTTATGATTATATATGTACATGTACACACTAATAACTGTTGTTGTTGTTATATCATACAGGCTATTCAAGGCATATTATATTCTATGTGTTCTACACCCCTGAAGAAGCGGACCCTTTGTGCCCGCGAAACATGTCGGGAATGGTCTGATGCTCCTCATTGGACCCAATCTACTACACATTGTTGCCTTACGCCTATATGCCTCATTTTATATTTCATCTCATATATGCTTAATGTATTTCTATGTATATCATGATTTGCATCATATAAACTGGTTTTAATATGTACCAATAAACTTTTTTAGTTTTTATAAACATTTTTTCTTTTTGTTCTATCTGGTACCTAAAAAATCCCATCAGCCCTCAACACCTTTTTTCCCACTTCTTTTGTTTCCCTTCTCTCTTTCCTTCTTTCCCAGTTTTCATTTTTGTCCCCTCTCTTCCCTTCCCTTTCCCCCCCCCCTCCTCCCTCTCTTTTTCTTCTCCCCTTTCTCTCCCCTTTCTCCCTTCCCTCTCTCTCCCCCATTTTTGTTCCCCTTCCCTCTCCCCTCCCCCTTTTTCTTTCCTAGTTTCTTTTTTCCTTGCTCCTCATCTATTTTTCCGTCTACATTCTTGTTTCCATCCAAACCCATGCCCTCACACCTTGGGCTTGTGCTTTGGATACACTTTGGGAATATTTCCCATAATCAATAGTATACATTCTAGGGATGTGGTACCTTCTCTTTTTTTGATTTATTACAAACATATTCTCGATTGTGGAAAGGATGTAGATGTCTCTTTTATCTCTCCACTTTAGGGCTAGTACCTCTTCATTCCGCATACTGGCTCCCCCCCCCCCCCCCATTTCAATTTCTTGGTAACTAATCTCTGTGGGAAGCCATTGCAGTTGGACCATGCTGTCCCATAGGCCACAGTCTTCTTTAGGTAGAGATGGCAGAAAAGTGGGAGACTAATGTAGAAATTGTCTACACATAGGTGGAAACCCTTCCCAAACAGCGGTTCTATCAGCTGCCAGACAATTTTACCACTTGTCCCCATATAGGTAGGGCATCCAGGGGGGTTTAGCTGGCTGTCCTTTTCTTCAAAAATTTGGAATTCATAAGTGTAACCTGTGGCCCTTTCGCATGCCTTGTAAAATATTACCCCATATTTGGCCCATTTACTTAGGAGGTATTGCTTGATGTCAAGTCTTCCGGTGAAGTGGACTAGGGATTCATCTACACAAATATTTATATCAACGGTAAACATTTGCTTGAAGTTGAAGCAAAAAAAATTGATTAGGGGTTGAATTTTTAATAATTTATCATAATCAGGTGTCAGGAAACCAGACCACACGGGGATGCAGATAACATAAAGCAGTTTATACATGTCCAAGATGGGTGCTCTAACAGGAGAACAAGGTAAGACCTTGACAGTACCCTCCCCTCAACGGCCCCTCCTCTGCGGAGCAAAAAACAGTTTCTGAGGAAAATGAGCACGGAAAGCGCAGAGAAGGGAGGGAGCATGAACATCAGCGGAGGGAGCGCTCCTCAGAACCATAACCCATCCAGTGCAGAAGGTATTGACCCTGACCTCAGAACAGACGAGAATCCAAGATGCTGCTAACCTCATACTCCTCATGATTGCCCACAAGAATGGGACGAGGTCGAGGAAGTGAAGAAGTATAGCGATTGCAATCCAGTGGCTTCAAAAGTGACACACGTGAAAGACATTGGAGATTTGCATGCGAGGGGGAAGACCAAGGGCATAGGCCACCGACTTCACCTTACGGAGGATGAGAAAAGGCCCAACAAAACAGGGTGCCAGTTTTGGAGTGGGCACCCTTAGGTTGAGATTACAGGTCGACAAGCACACCCTCTCCCCGACCTTGTACAAAGGAGC
Source organism: Pelophylax lessonae (assembly GCF_965119305.1). Lineage (NCBI taxonomy): Eukaryota > Metazoa > Chordata > Amphibia > Anura > Ranidae > Pelophylax > Pelophylax lessonae. Next base: position 284,839,257 of record NC_138770.1, read on the forward strand.
AGATAAATGTTTACGGTCTGCCTGGAGCTTCTGACGCTGTGCAGAGAGCCGTAAAAATTATTGAATCTGCACCCAAGAGGAACGGAGGGCATGAAGATGATCGTCCATAGCCGGGATGTCCTGTGGTGAGAACGACTTTGGCAACACAGTGGGTTGGAACCCGTTGTTGGTCATGAATGGAGACATTCCGGATGACAAGTTGATGGCAGAGTTCCTAGCAAACTCCACCCAGGGTAGCAGATCGACCCAATTGTACTGATGGTCAGAGATTTAGCAGTGGCGATATTGCTCCAGAGCTTGGTTGGAACGCTCAACAGCACCATTGGACTGCGGATGGTAGGCAGAGGAGAAGGAGAGTCGAATACCCAACTGGGAGCAAAAGGCGTGCAATCTCCTTAGGCAACCCGTGTAAACAGAAGGCCTCCCTGGCAAACACTGAGGCCAGCTCCTGAATGGTAGGTAGCCTCTTAAATGGAACACAGTGGCGCATTTTGGAGAACCTGTCGACAACCATGCAGGTAACCGTGTAACCTCGAGACGCGGGAAGTTTCACAATAAAATCCATGGCCAGGTGAGACCAGGGACTCTCCCTCTCAGGTACAAAACATTTGCCAGTGGGTCTCTCTGTGGGAGCATCAGGTTGGGCAGCCAAGATCTGTTCCCCAAGACAAGAGGTTAAGTTGCTGCAGATGGCAGCCAGGATATGATCTGAAGGTATGACCGGTGCCGTTACGGAGTCCTCCCTGGACAACTCAGAATACTGGCGAGACACGGCATCAGCCTTAACATTCTTGGAGCCAGGCAAATAGGAGATCACATAGTTAAAACGAGACAAGAATAAGGCCCATCTGGTCTGATGGGGTGTGAACCTCTTGGTCTCCAAGAGATACATCAGATTCATATGATAGGTGTAATTGAGAACTGGAACCACAGAACCTTTGAGCAAGTGTCTCCACTCTTTGAGAGCCAGGATAACAGCTCTCTGTCTCTGATCTTGTAATTGCATTCAGCTGGATACAGCTTCTTAGAGTAGAACCCACAAGGAAGTAAGGGTCCATCAGATGTCCAACGTTGAGACAGGAGGGCGCCTACTCCCGTCTCAGATGCATCCACCTCTAGGACAAAGGGCAAACCAGGATTGGGATGAGACAGAATGGGAGCCGGAGCGAAAGCAGACTTGAGGGCCTCAAAAGCTTGGATGGCAGCAGGCGTACAATTGTGGAAATTGCTGCCCCTCTTGGTCAGATCTGAGATAGGTTTGGCCAAAGAGGAAAAGTTCCTGATAAATTTCCGTTGGTGATTGGCAAACCCAAGGAAACGCTGAATGGAACGGAGACCAGTGAGGCGAGGCCATTGTAAAACAGCCGAAACCTTCTGAGTCAAAAAATTTTTTTGGGGGAGCATACCCATGTATTTCTAAAGCTGCTGCAGCTATGAACCAAAAGACATGTATATTTAAAAAAGAATAGCGCGCAAATGCAAAAGAAATTACTACCAAATCTGAAGACAATCCATAAATGAAAATGGGGATTTGGTCCCACCATATGGCCATATCGTGCTCAAGCCCACTACTGCGTCAAAGTACCCCATTATCAGTGGGTCCTACACTATCCATGAAAAAGAGATGAATCCAGCCTTTCTAACCCTTGGAGATAACACTCCTTGCTGGGAAAGATGTGCAAATGCACTACAGGGGACTCCTCCTATATCCACTTGATGGTGGACACTGATTGAGTACAGGTGTGTGTGGGGGGGGTGGGGAGGGTTGCTCAACCTCGATAGTCTGGTCAGACCGAATACATAATAAACAGGCAAAAAATTTTTTTGGGGGAGCATACCCATGTATTTCTAAAGCTGCTGCAGCTATGAACCAAAAGACATGTATATTTAAAAAAGAATAGCGCGCAAATGCAAAAGAAATTACTACCAAATCTGAAGACAATCCATAAATAAAAATGGGGATTTGGTCCCACCATATGGCCATATCGTGCTCAAGCCCACTACTGCGTCAAAGTACCCCATTATCAGTGGGTCCTACACTATCCATGAAAAAGAGATGAATCCAGCCTTTCTAACCCTTGGAGATAACACTCCTTGCTGGGAAAGATGTGCAAATGCACTACAGGGGACTCCTCCTATATCCACTTGATGGTGGACACTGATTGAGTACAGGTGTGTGTGGGGGGGTGGGGGGGTTGCTCAACCTCGATAGTCTGGTCAGACCGAATACATAATAAACAGGCAAAACATTTTTTTGGGGGAGCATACCCATGTATTTCTAAAGCTGCTGCAGCTATGAACCAAAAGACATGTATATTTAAAAAAGAATAGCGCGGAGAACCCTTCAGCAGAAATGATGGAGCTCAAGAAGACAACCTGAGACAGGTGGAATTCACATTTCTCAAGCTTACAGAAAAGCCCATTCTCATGTAACTGTTGCAGCACCCGTCTGACTTCCAGGTAGTGTGATTCAATGGAGTCTGAGTAAATCAAAATGTCATCCAAATAGACTACCACGCAATGCTGCAACATACAGTATCACGAAAGACATAATTGATGAACTCCTGGAAGACAGTGGGCGCATTGCACAAGCCAAAGGGCATAACCAGAGATTCGTAATTAAACGCGGTCTTCCACTTGTCGCCTTCCTTAATCTTTACAAGGTTATACGCGGCCCTTAGGTCAAGCTTGGTAAAGACCGTTGCTCCCTTGGGGCGGTCAAATAATTCAGTAATCAACGGAATCTGGTATGCATTCTTGACGGTGATGCGATTGAGGCCCCTATAATCAATGCAAGGTCTCAACTCACCCTCCTTTTTCTTTACAAAGCAAAAACCGGCACCCGCTGGAGAAAAGGACTTCCGAATGTGGCCCCAGGCAAATGTAACCTCAACGTACTTCTCCATGGCCTTATTCTCCGCAACCAAAAGAGGATAAACCCTGCTATGTGAGGGAATGGCTCCAGGTTGCAAGTCTATGGCACATTTGTACGGACGATGAGGAGGAGCGCGCACCTTGTCAAATACATCTTGATACCCACAATATTCAGTAGGCAACACTGAATCCGAGGAGGTACAAAGTACCTTAACAGGCCCGTGGATACAAACAGCGCCACACTGTGGAGACCAAGAGAGGATCTTGACTGACTGCCAATCAAATGTCGAATTGTGTTTCTGAAGCCAAGGGTACCCCAAAACAACGGAGTAGTGCGGGGACGAAATAACCTGGAAACAGGTCGACTCCCTGTGAAGGACCCCTATCACCATATCAACCAGAACAGTCTCGTGGGTAAACTGTGCTGGTTGCAGGGGTCTGCCATCAATTGTCTCGCTAACAAGTGGAGAAACACGAGGCTGCAATGGTATGGAATTCGCAATAGCAAACATACTGTAAAAAAAAAAAAAAAAACACCAGCACAGCATCGGAATCTACCACCGAACCTGCTGCCCAGGAGAGGACAACTGTGATTAGTGGTCTACCTTTACGGGAAACCGGGGACGAGGAAATTCCACCTAATATTTGCCCCCCCCCCCCGACAGGACCTCAGGTGCGAGCATTTCCCGGGCGGGTCGGACAAGATTTCAGGAAATGCCCACCAAGACCGCAATACAGGCACTGGCCCTCCCTCCTCCTAAAGACCTGCTCAACCTCAGAAAGGCGAGTGAACCCCAGCTGCATGAGTTCACAGCCAGGTGCACCATCCCCAGGAGGTGTGGGAGGAATGGGTGGGAAAGAAGACGTAGGAGTCAATCTGGTAGGAGGCTTCTGCAGGCGCTCTTTAAACCATGGTCTCTCCCTGAGCCTGGAATCAATCAAAATCAGGAAGGAAATGAGAGCCTCAAGCTCGTCAGGGAGATCCTTGGCCGCAATCTCATCCTTCAATGCATCGGAGAGACCATGAGAGAAGACAGCCACCAGAGCCTTATTATTTCAGCCCACCTTTGCTGCCAGGGTATGAAATTCAACTCGGAAACGGTTCATATACCCTGTTGAATGGACAGGAGCTGCTTAGTAGCAGAGGCAGATTGAGCAGGCACATCGAATACCCTACAAAAGGAGGCAACAAAACTCGGGTAATCGAGTATCACAGGATTATCGTTCTCCCATAAGGGATTCACCCAGGCCAAGGCCTTGTCCGAGAGCAAAGAGATTAGGAAGCCCACCTTGGACCTATCAGAAGGAAACGCCCTAGGAACCACCTCATAATAAATGCTTACTTAGTTTAGGAAGCCACGACACTGACTCAGTTCACCCCCATAGTGCTGTCGAAGGGGGGCTGAACAAGTCATCCCTCTGGTAACAGCGACTTCAGCTGCAACTGCAGGAGCATTAACAGAAGCAGCAGCAGGTGCAACAACAGGAGGAACCACCAGCCCTAGCAGCACCAGGAGCAAGGTGTACTGTGTGTGCAAGCAACATCTGCAACACCTGAGCGAACTGACCCAAAAGGTGATCTTGTTGATCGAGCTGGGTAACCAGCATGGGGAGAGTAGGAGTACCTGCATCATCAGAATTCATGGCCCTTGCGTACTGTCAGGGTGCCAGGAAACCAGACCACATGGGGATGCAGGTAAAATAAATCAGTTTACACATGTCCAAGATGGCTACCAACAGGAGGGCAAGGTAAGGATGATTTCGAGGGAGGCCATTTCTGCTTGAGTCTCATTATCATTTCGTAACGGGTTTTGGGCATCAAAGAAGAGTAGACTGGCGTATGATGGATAGGTTGGGTAGAACAGTAGGCATGGAGTTTATTCTTTTTTTGTCAGCCCCATGTTTAAAGTTAGTCGAAGGAACTTCCACAGTGAGGGGTTTCCAAACATAAGGGTGGGTTTAGGAAGAATTGGGATTGCTGGCAATATGTTGGCTGGCGTACAGATTACACTGCTCCACAATGCAATTCAGCAGATCATCTTATATGTGTTAGTGGTTCCTGCGCTATCTGAGGTGGTGTATATTTCCTTCTTACTGCTGCACTACGGTACTGGTACCAGGAACCAGTTTATACAGGTTAAATTAGTGTGGGTATGTGGCGCGCTTCGGAATTGAAAATAATTTAATTACAAAACAGTGTGAATATATATATGATACTTGAATAAAACCGTGTTCTTATTTGCTGAAAATAGGTGATCACTTAAAAATATAGCCGTGATTAATTATATTGCGAAATATAAATAAATAAATTCAATATGCCTCTGTATTGTGCTGACTGTATATGACAAAGTGCTGGGTGCTTATTTTTCAATAAATAAATAAAATTCCTGGTAACAAAATATTATTATTTCTTCAAAATCACTCAAAAGTGCTGTGTGCTTTCACTCTTCAATTTGAAAATAATAAAGTGCAGTGTTCATATTGTCCATATAAACGAATCCAGAATAAAGTGCAATTCAATTCAGTATCTTCAAACAGAATAAAAAGTGCTCTCATGCAAAATAAAGGTGTTGTGACTTGCTGCCTCCACCAGGTGTCACATCTAGGTGTTCTGGACTCTCACCTTAGTAAGGTGTATATTGCGCCTGTTATATATAGCTTAGCCTCCGGATGGATGGTTAAGAGCTTTTTTTCCGTTCCGTCCCTGAGGAAGTCACGTGACGTGACGTAACGCGTAGGAGGAGCCGCCAGACTACCAGAAGTGACGTTGGAGATCGGAGCGAAGCGCTCCCAATGCTGTATTTACACTCTGCTTGCGAACAAAAGACTTGCTAAATGTAAGTGCAACATACGTTTTTAACAATAAATTGGTTTTGATATACTGCACCATGATGCCCCTTTATGCTTACTGAGCCCGAGGTACGATAAGGAGTTAAAGACGTCAGAAAGTGTAAAACCCCCCAGAAATGGACAGGACAGGAAATACCCCGAGGTTATAACAGGATTTCGGAACGGAAAAAAAGCTCTTAACCATCCATCCGGAGGCTAAGCTATATATAACAGGCGCAATATACACCTTGCTAAGGTGAGAGTCCAGAACACCTAGATGTGACACCTGGTGGAGGCAGCAAGTCACAACACCTTTATTTTGCATGAGAGCACTTTTTATTCTGTTTGAAGATACTGAATTGAATTGCACTTTATTCTGGATTCGTTTATATGGACAATATGAACACTGCACTTTATTATTTTCAAATTGAAGAGTGAAAGCACACAGCACTTTTGAGTGATTTTGAAGAAATAATAATATTTTGTTAACAGGAATTTTATTTATTTATTGAAAAATAAGCACCCTGCACTTTGTCATATACAGTCAGCACAATACAGAGGCATATTGAATTTATTTATTTATATTTCGCAATATAATTAATCACGGCTATATTTTTAGGTGATCACCTATTTTCAGCAAATAAGAACACGGTTTTATTCAAGTATCATATATATATTCACACTGTTTTATAATTAAATTATTTTCACTTCCGAAGCGCGCCACATACCCACACTAATTCAGCAGATCATCCGTGATAAATAAATAAAAATAATAAATTGGGGTTACATTTTCTGATTGTATCTGAGGGCTTGGCTGCCCTGTAAAAAGGGGGAATTACAGGTTCTACCAAAGTATCGGGTAGCCATGTAGGAAATATTAATAATTAATCTGGGAGGCTAGTATAGGCCCTGCCTCATTGTTGATGGGGTGCCCCGTTACTAGTATCTGGCCTATCATGTAGGAATGTTGCCCTGCTTGTGCTTACCCCTGCACAAGGACTTGCAGAACTGCTGGTGGATGCCTGCCTATAGTCTTTGAATGCTGCACTGCTGGTGGATGCCTCAGAATTTATTGCACAGCTGGTGGATGCCTGCGTCTGCTCAAATCTCCTGAGGCTCTTTGTTAGGATTCTGTCCTCCTTAGTTTCCATTTCAGAGTCACTGCTTTCTACTGGCTCATACTTGCTATCCGAGTCTGACAAAGAGGGTTCCCCACTACTCTCGTCGGACATACTCTGGAGTATCTGGAGTACCTCCTTGCTGCTAAATAATTTTTTAGCCATGAGGACAGATGTACTCAGATGATCCCTGGGACAGATGTGTTAGATGTCTGACAGATGTTGATCACTGCATGATCATTGGAATGTGGCAGATGATCACAGACAGATGTGTGCAGATGTTCACTGGGGAAGGGCCTGGTATAGATTTAAAGGGGAACCCCATGCCAAAATATAAAAAAAATGGGGTAGGAGCCCCCCCCCCCCAAAATTTATACCAGACCCTTATCCGAGCATGCAGCCTGGCAGATCAGGAAAGGGAGGGGAAGGAACGAGTGCCCCTCCCCTCCTTAACCATACCAGGCCACATGCCCTCAACGTGGGAGGGTGGGTGTAGAGCCCCCCCCCACCCCAAAGCACCTTGTCCCCATGTTGACCCCCATGGGAACAAGGGTCTCTTCCTGACAACCCTAGGCTGTGGTTGTCGGGGTCTGCGAGTGGGGGGCTTATCAGAATCTGGAAGCCCCCTTTAACAAGGGGGCCCCAGATACTGCCCCCACCCCATGTGAATGGGTATTACTTACATTGTACCCCTACCTATTCACCAAAAAAGTGTCAAAAAGTAAGAAACTCAAGAAACAGTTTTTGACAAGTGCTTTATTAAAAAATAAAAAATAGTGTCCCTCAATGTAAACCGATCGTCATTTACGAAGCCAGAGATCACGTGATGTCACCATGCCCCTTTCTGACATCAAATGACCTCACATGACGCCAGAGGGGGCGCTGCCACAGGATGATGTAGCCAGGTGGCCCCACCCATTGCCTATATAAGAACTGTTAAAACGCAGATCGGAGGACGGCGGGACACAAGAGGCGGAAGCGGTTTTTATTTTTTCTATTTTTCGGTTCCGGTAGGCTTCATAATTGGCAATGGATTTACATTGAGGGACACTATTTTTTTTTTTTTTTATGAAGGAAAAACTGTTTCCTGTGATTCTTACTTTTTGTCCCTTTTTGGGTGAATGGGTAGGGGTACTATGTTTTCGATACCCATTCACACAGATGGGGGGCCGGGATCTGGGGGCCCCCTTGTTAAAGGGGGCTTCCAGATTCCAATAAGCCCCCCACCCGCAGACCATGACAACCACAGAACAGGGATGTCGGGAAGAGGCCCTTGTACCCATCAAAACAAAATCACTGCTGACGCAGAAGGAATGGCAACTGCAATGCAGAAAGGGGGACAGCAATTATGCCCTAAATATTATTAGATTATTAGTGCTGCTGCACCACAAAAAAAAAATCAAAAAACCACCGCTGACGCAGAAGAAATAGCACCTGCGACACAGATAGGGGAGTACTAATATTAAAGCAACAGAACCTGCTGCAAAGAAAAAAAAAATATCAAGGAAAGAAAAATGGGACCAGTGGGGTGACGCATAAGTATTGTACACACCAACACTTCAGTGGTATCACTACACTGTGTTATTCACAAGAATCACAACACTACACTACACTGACTGCCCTAAATTTACTGCACACACGATCCACTTCCCTGCCTAATCTCCACTAACACATACTATACAAAGCTGTCTTGTAGGAAGCCTTATATAGTGTGGGGCATGAACCTAGCCCCTTAGCCATGATTGGCCAAAGGCACCCTGACTTTGGCCAATCATGGCTCTCACAGTACATTGTGCTGTGATTGGCCAAAGCATACAGGTCAGGTGCTTGCTTTGGCCAATCATCAGCAGTCAATGCACTGCGAGATTGAAGTGCATTATGGAGTGCTCGTCAGTGGGCGAACTTCCCGCCGAGCGCCCCGGGTAGCGACTCGAACATCCAGGCCAATTCCTAGCGAAGACGTGTGCATGCTGGCGCACACAATGCTTGTCCGATCCTGGTGCCCTCTGACCTTTAAAAGAGTGACTGTTCCTGTGTGTGTGCTTATGCTTCCGATCTCCTGTTACTGACCCGGCCTGCCCCTGGATATCTGTTTTCTCTCTCTCAGCTCTGACCTTTAGAATGCCCAAGGATCTGCTCTTGCCTCCTGTCCTGTGTATGACTTCGGCTTGCCTAACCACGTCTCTGTTCTTCTGTCTGCTGACCACTGTCTTACTGACCTCGGCTTCCATCCCTGACTATGCTTCCTGCTTCACCCTGTCTGCTGTGATCCACCCTGGTGCCTACCTGCAGTATCCAGCTGTACTTACCTGCATTACTTACCTGTTGCACCAGCCTGCAATATCTATGTGCTGTCTCCAGCTTGCTGCACCTTTCACTGCAACCTGTTTCCTGCTGTGTGCAGTCTGAACCATCATCAGCTCCACTAGGTCCTACAGCTCATCTCATCTGGTATCTACCTATGGAGTGATCTCCACACCTGCATCTCTCATCTGTGGCACAACTGGCAATACCTGCTTCTCTGGGCTTCATGTTCCCTGTTATCATCTTCAGGGACACTGAGAACTCAGCATTTCTGCTTCAGGACCAGGTAAATGACACCAATCCAGGCTAAAGCTGTAAAAACAGATTTCTTCACTCATACTCAATATTCCAAAGTCTCCAACTCTGCACACATGCAAATCCTGTGTGCTTTTTCTAACCCTTTTCACAGTGGCAGGGCCTCACACTGTCACACTGCATATATGCACATTTTATACATCAGATTTTCATTATTTTGAAATATGGCAACTCCACTAGAGATGGCCTTGCGGTTCGCCCGGTGGTCGGTTCACAGCGAACTTTGCTCGTTCGCAGTTCACCGATCTTGCGAACATATGGTGTTGTAGCTAGGTGTTATATACCTTTTTCCACATATACTGTGCTTTTCTAGAGACTTTTGTCACATGGTAATTTAAAAAATGACAGGCAGAGGAAGAGGCAGGCCCTTACGCAGGGGTGGTAGGGGTAGGGCAGGAGCAGTAGGCCGGGGCCAAAGTGTGAAGTTTCAGAAGGTGCGTTCGATTACGCCAAAGGACGCACCAGACTCGGTTGACTGGCTCACTCAGCCTTCCTCTTCTGGACCCTCCTCATCCTCTCTATCTGCACCCTCTTCACTCTCTGCTGTGTGCACCCCCAAAGACACCACCACCAACACCACCACCACCATATACCCTCCGCTTGAGTCACTGGAATTATTTTCAGATCCATCACAAGACATTTGCGATGCGCAGCCATTCTTGGCATCGGATCAGGAAGAGGAGGTAGCAACAGCCGCCACTCAGCAGTCTGACGACAGTACCCAGATCATCCAAAGGAGGTTGGCCCCCGCTGTTGCTGCCTACTCCGAGATCTCGAATGTTAATGGTGGGGAAGGTGACGTCGATGATGATGTGTCAATGGACGTCACGTGGGCGCCCACAAGAGAGGAAGAGGAGGGGAGTTCAGAGGGAGAGATGGACCAGCAGATAGGGAGGAGAAGCAGGCGGAACTTACATTGCACAGGAGGGACAAAGCAGACTGCTAATGTATCAGGAGTGAGCCATCACCCATGTACAGTCACATCTGGCGCTCCCAGGACACTGGCGCATGGCTCCGCAGTGTGGGCTTTTTTTAATGTGTCAGCTGGTGACAATAGTGTTGCCATCTGCAGCCTTTGCAGTCAATGCATAAGTCGTGGTAAGCCCAACACTCACCTAGGGACGACCGCCTTAAGAAGGCACCTGGACTCCGATCACCGAGCCCAGTGGGAGCAACGCTGTCTGAACCCGCAAAGCCACATTCCAGGCTCTCACCGTCCAGCCTCTTCTCCTTCTCCTCTCTCCTCACAATTGTCCTTCACTCCCCCTTCCATCATGCCATCCTCACGTTGTTTTGGAAAAAGGCAGGCTTCCGTGGCCCAAATGTTGGAGCGTAAAAAAAAATGATGACGCCAGATAACCCTCTTGCCCAATGGTTGACTTCTGGCTTGTCGGAACTGATAGCCTGCCAACTACTGCCATATCAACTGGTGGACTCGGAGGCCTTTCGGAAATTTGTGGCCATTGGAACACCACAATGGAAGGTCCCAGGAAGGAAATATTTCTCGCAGAAGGGCATTCCAGAGCTATATGGCCATGTTCAGCGGCAAGTGAATGTATCTCTGGCACACAGTGTCGGTGCCAAGATACATCTGACCACAGACACGTGGTCTAGCAAACACGGGCAGGGAAGGTATATAACTTTTACTGCCCACTGGGTGAACCTTCTGACGGCTGTCAAGCATGTAACCTGTGGCACCCGTGTAGATTTGGTTTTACCGCCATGGATTGAATGCAGGCCTGCCTCTTCTTCTCCTCCTCCTACTCCATCCTCCCTCTCCTCCTCGGCTGACTCCTCCTTTTCCGCTGCTACCGTCTCTTCCGCTGCGCTGCCCAAGATCCCCAGAACCTATTCCACATGCCAGGTGAGACGTTGCCATGCTGTGCTGCGTCTGTTGTGCCTGGAAGCCTAGAGCCACACTGGTCCTGCACTCCTTTCAGCTTTGTGTTTACAGGCAGATCAGTGGCTGACACCGATCAATTTGACAGTTGGTAAAGTGGTATGCAACAACAGTGCCAATCTGCTGAGCGCACTGAAACAGGGCAAAATTACACACGTGTCATGCATGGCACACGTCCTTAACTTGGTTGTGCAGGGATTTGTTGCCAAATACCCTGGGGTCCAGGACGTCTTTGCGGCAGGCCAGGAAAATCTCGGGCCATTTTAGAAGATCTTACACAGCCATGGCTCGCCTTGCTGACATTCAGCGGCGACACAACCTGCTCGTCAGGTGTCTTATTTGTGACTGCCCGACGCAATGGAGCTCAACCTTGTATATGCTTGATAGGCTGCTCCAGCAGAAACATGCAGATAACAACTACCTGTACGAACTCTGCGGCAGGACAGGTTCTGGGGAGCTTGGTTTTTTTTCACTGCGCGAGTGGCTGCTCACAGCGACGCATGCAGACTTCTGTGGCCATTTGATGAGATCACCAAACTGGTCAGTCACGGCCAGGGCGCCATCAGTGACATCGTACCTTACGCCTTCTTTTGCCTGCAGTGCGTCGTGTCATTGATCAAGCCGTCGAGGAGCAGGAAGATGAGGAAGTCGCAATGTTGTATGAATTCCCAGGGGGTGCTACTCCATCTGAGACAAGTCAACAACAGGAGTCTGAAGAGGAGTCAGAGGAGGATGGTGCAGGGGCGGATGAGGAGGAGCAAGAAGAGCATGCTTTAAACCTTTCAGGGATCCCTGGTGTTGTCCGTGGATGGGGGAGGAGAACCAAGAGGACATTATCCTGGATGATGAGCAGGAGCCAGGCCACTACACCGCTTCCAGTTTAGTGCAAATGGGGGCCTTCATGCTCCAGTGTTTTAAGGGGGACCCCCGTATAAAAAGCATAAAGGGCAAAGACCAGTACTGGGTGGCAACGTACTTAGACCCCCGGTACAAACAAAAAAAGGCGGAAATGTTACCACCATCAGAGAGGGCGGTCAGAATGCAGCACTTCCAGGCCTTGCTTCAAGAAATGCTGCATTCTGCTTTTGCGTGCGCTGGCAGAGGAATTTCCACTCACAGAGAAACAGTTGCGGGTACCAATCCAACGGCGCCTGCAAGAAGAGGGCGTTTTGAAGATGTGTTGGTCACTTCTGATATGAGATCATTTCAGCTTTCAGCTGACCCATCGACAGCTGTACTCCGGATCCAGCATCAGGGAACGCCTAGACTGACAGGTGTCCAACTACATCGGGTTAACGGCCGATGTGGACGCTCTGAGGAGTGATGAACCCCCTGACTACTGGGTGGGCAGGCTTGACCTCTGGCCAGAGCTTGCACAATTTGTAATGGAACTGTTGGCTTGCCCCCCGTTCAGTGTCCTGTTCGAAAGGTCCGTTCAGTGCAACAGGGGGGATCGTGACCGATAAGCGCACTCGCCTAGCTCATGACAGTGTTGACTACCTCACATTTATAAAAATGAATGAGGCATGGATCTCAGAGGAATTCAACACATGTGACCAGTAAACCATGTTTGATTAAAATTCCTCATGACAGGCCACAAATATCCGCCAGACCGCCATCCACCCATAACAATTCATGGTCCTTCTCTTCGGTAAATACAGCGGCATAAAAGGCATTTTATGTCCATTGAATGCCTAATTTTTGGGGCCTTTCATGGCCGACAATTATTTATCCTGTGAATGCCTAATGTACCTCCAGCCACAGAATACAATGTTCTTAGCTGTCCGGTGGACACATGTGGGCTACTTTTTGGGGCCTGGAATGGGCGACACTTACTTCTGTATCCTGTGAATGCCTAATGTACCTTTAGCCACAGAATACAACGTTCTTTGCTGTCAGGTGAACGCATGTGGGCTAATTTTTGGGGCCTGGAATGGGCAACACTTACTTATTTATCCTGTGAATGCCTAATGTACCTTCAGCCACAGAATACAACATTCTTTGCTGTCAGGTGAACGCATGTGGGCTAGTTTTTGGGGCCTGTAATGACCGGGCGACACTTACTTCTGTATCCTGTGAATGCCTAATGTACCTTCAGCCACAGAATACAACATTCTTTGCTGTCAGGTAAACGCATGTGGGCAAATTTTTGGGGGCTGTAATGAGTGACACTTACTTATTTATCCTGTGAATGCCTAATGTACCTCCAGCCACAGAAAACAACGTTCTTTGCTGTCAGATAAACGCATGTGGGCTAATTTTTGGGGCCTGGAATGGGCGACGCTTACTTCTGTACCCTGTGAATGCCTAATGTACCTTCAGCCACAGAATACAACGTTCTTAGCTGTCAGGTAAAAGCATGTGGGCTAATTTTTGAGGACTGTAATGAGCGAACTTACTTATTTATCTTGTGAATGCCTAATGTACCTCCAGCGACAGAATACAACGTTCTTTGCTGTCAGGTGAAAGCATGTGGGCTAATTTTTGGGGCCTGGAATGGGCGACACTTATTTATCCTGTGAATGCCTAATGTACCTCCAGCCACAGAATACAACGTTCTTTGCTGTCAGGTGAACGCATGTGGGCTAATTTTTGGTGCCTGGAATGGGCGACACTTATTTATTTATCCTGTGAATTCCTAATGTACCTTAAGCCACAGAATACAACATTCTTTGCTGTCAGGTGAATGCACGTGGGTTAATTTTTGGGGCCTGTAATGGCCGTACGACACGTACTTCTGTATCCTGTGAATGCCTAATGTACCTTCAGCCACAGAATACAACATTCTTTGCTGTCAGGTAAACGCATGTGGGCTAATTTTTGGGGCCTGGAATGGGCGACACTTATGTATCCTGTGAATGCCTAATGTACCTTCAGCCACAGAAGACAGCGTTCTTTGCTGTCAGGTGAATGCCTGTTGGCTAATTTTTGGGGCCTGTACTAGCCGACACTTACTTCTTTATCCTGTTAATGCCTAATTTTTCAGACCGGAATGGAAAATCAATGGGTCTGTAAACATTCTGCCAAATTGTGGAACGTATGCGGACCCATTTTACAGACGTGTGAATGGACCCTATAGTGGTGATCGAAAGTTTGAGCACCCCTGGTAAAAATTTGTATTAATGTGCATAAAGAAGCCAAGAAAAGATGGAAAAATCTCCAAAAGGCATCAAATTGCAGATTAGACATTCTTATAATATGTCAACAAAAGTTAGATTTTATTTCCATCATTGACACTTTCAAAATTACAGAAAACAAAAAAATGGCGTCTACAAAAGTTTGGGCACCCTGCAGAATTTATAGCATGCACTGCCCCCTTTGCAAGGGTGAGACCTGCCAGTGTCATGGATTGTTCTCAATCATCGTCTGGGAAGACCAGGTGATGTCAATCTAAAAGGTTTTAAATGCCCAGACTCATCTGACCTTGCCCCAACAATCAGCACCATGGGATCTTCTAAGCAGTTGTCTAGAAAACTGAAACTGAAAATAGTTGACGCTTACAAAGCTGGAGCAGGCTATAAGAAGATAGCAAAGCGTTTTCAGATGTCAATATCCTCTGTTCGGAATGTAATTAAGAAATGGCAGTCATCAGGAACAGTGAAAGTTAAAGCAAGATCTGGAAGACCAAGAAAAATATCAGACAGAACAGCTCGCAGGATTGTGAGAAAAACAATTCAAAACCCATGTTTGACTGCACGATCCCTCCAGGAAGATCTGCCAGACACTGGAGTTGTGGTACACTATTCCACTATAAAGAGATACTTGTACAAATATGATCTTCATGGAAGAGTCATCAGAAGAAAACCTCTTCTACGTCCTCACCACAAAAGTCAGCGTTTGAACTTTGCAAATGAACACACAGACAAGCCTGATGCATTTTGGAAACAAGTTCTGTGGACCGATGAGGTTAAAATCTAACTTTTTGGCCGGAATGAGCAAAGGTACGTTTGGAGAAGAAGGGGCACAGATTTTAATAAAAAGAACCTCTGTCCAACTGTTAAGCATGGGGGTGGATCAATCATGCTTTGGGGTTGTATTGCAGCCAGTGGCACAGGGAACATCTCACGAGTAGAAGGAAAATGGATTCAATAAAATTTCAGCAAATTTTGGATTGTAACTTGATGCCATCTGTGAAAAAGCTGAAGTTAAAGAGAGGATGGCTTCTACAAATGGATAATGATCCTAAACACACCTCGAAATCCACGAGGGATTACATCAAGAGGCGTAAACCTCAACATAATTGAAGATCTATGGATAGACCTTAAAAGAGCGGTGCGTGACAGACAGCCCAGAAATCTCAAAGAACTGGAAGACTTTTGTAAGGAAGAATGGGCAAAGATACCTCAAACAAGAATTGAAAGACTCTTGGCTGGCTACAAAAAGCGTTTACAAGCCGTGATACTTGCCAAAGGGGGCAGTACAAGATATTAACTCTGCAAGGTGCCCAAACTTTTGCAGACACCATTTTTTTGTTTTCTGTTATTTTGAAAGTGTAAATGATGAAAATAAAATTTAACTTTTGTTGACATATTATAAGAATGTCTAATCTGTAATTTGATGCCTTTTGGAGATTTTTCCATCTTTCCTTGGCTTCTTTATGCACATTAATACAAATGTTTACCTGGGGTGCCCAAACTTTTGATCACCACTGTATATGTATTTGACATGTATTTCTGGCTGATTTAGAAAAAAATAAATAAATAATAATTTTATGGCAACTTTTCCAATAGCAATATTTCTGTTATGACAGTGTCCATGTTGTGGGACTATTTGTGCACAGCTAGTAAGAATTTTGTGACTGCAAATATGACCTGAAGGTTTTTAAAGTTCACCTGCCATTAAAGTCAATGGGGCCCGCCGCGAACTTGCGGTTCGCAAACATTTGAGAAAGTTTGAGGATAACGTTCACGAACCGCCCCGGACGATGTTTGTCCATCACTAAACTCCACTACCATACTGGCATAACTTGTACAACATATTCTGGATTGTCAGCAACTATTTTATCCCTCTGTCTTTCTATATTGCACTTCTTCCACATGCGAAATAAAGATCTGTATAAAAAATTGTGCTACATAATTGCTAAAATGTTTACTGGATTGTACCTGCATTAAAAAAAGAAAAAAAATCTTTACAAATAACGCTCCCCTTTAAGACACATACTGCTGCTGAGAAATGGAATCTCCCCCAGTCACAATATTTCTTTACCCATTTTCAAAAATATATACAATATCCATCACTATGCCTTGTCCATCATATTTAGCCAGTAATACCTTTATAGATAACAGTGTTGGGATCTTAGCAGTTTCAATAACTGCTTCTCGTGACCACTGCTCGCCTTATATTTCCAGTATCCTCAGTAAAATATAAAATATTAAACTCTGGCACAACACCTCAAGCACACTTTAATTATTCTTTTGTCCTTCGTAGCATCACTCCAGCCAGCTGCGCTGAGGACTACACTCTTTTGGCTTACACTTACTTTGCTACCTTCTTTTGTTTCTGGTGGGTGCGTAATGCCTTGTCCCCGGTCAATTATGGGGTAGTAGACAGGATTTCTTGGATAATTAAATAACTTAAACTAAGATAAATAAATTACACCACAATAATTTAAGGTTGGAAATTGAAGAGGCGGCGGCCGTTTATTATTTATTAAATTAACCAATAACTTTAGATATCAATATAAAACATCATAAAACAACCCAGTCACCACGACCCAGGTTGCCACCAGCAAAATTAAAACTTCAAAATAATTATCCAAACGAGCTTAGAACATACAATCACAAGAATAAACGTCCTCCTTTGCAGCATGCAAAGGTGACCCTAAAATAATAAACTGACCGCGACAAACAAGGGATGGGGGGGGGGGAACCGCTCGGCTTCGTCTTCCTGAGGCGAACTGAAGTCCAGTCAGTGAGAGGTCCCTTAAGTGAGGCTGAAGGAGGGCTCTGAACCAATCCTGGATGAGGAAAATAGGCGGGAAAAACGGGATGCAGCAGGTAAGAAGCCTAATCTGCCTGGATACTGGGGCAGCTAGTAAAAGGAACGGCCAATCAGCTCAAGGATGAGCTAACCGGCTTAAACTCCCTATAAAATATCCCTGGTCCTATAATACTTATGCTAAGCTAACTGTACCTGTCACTACCCCATAAATAAAATGGGTTAATTAACCCCTTTTCTTTTTATTCTTCCCTACTTTCCATGAATCTTGTTCAATTTGAATACTTTTATTTTTGCCATTTCTGCTGTGGGTTGGTACTGTTGATTTTCAGCAACAACCATTTTGTTGAGAAACTTGTTTACAATGCCTATGTACACCATTTAGGTCAATATACCCTAAGACACATTTATGTCTGCTTGTTTACACAGCCTGCCTCCTTGCCCCATACTCTGATATTTATTTTTCTGTTGTCTTACCTGCTTTTCTCCTCTGTTATCCCAGCTTGGTTGCTTAGAGATTTTTTCTAACAATCCCACCATCCTGTTTTGGTCTACCTATTATTTATTTTAGCAGTACACTTTATTGTTCTTATTTCTATATGTGTGCTTAGGCTATACTGTATATCTTACATCTTTAGATATTTTTAATGCACTTTATAGTCTAATATGGTCTATTCCGAGGCAGGTAATGGTTCCACATATCTGGGTATTTTTATGGGGGTTTCAATTATTTTTCTTTTCTGTGTTTAAAAATGTGTTGGAAAATGTATGTGACTGTGTACATTAACCACTTGCCGACCGCCGCACGACTATCTACGGCGGCGGTCAGCCCCTCACAGGCAAAGTGACGTAGGTCTACGTCGCTCGCCTGTGAGGGTTTAGGGAGCGAGCGCGCGCCGCCGGAGGCGCGCTCCCGCTCCCGCGTGGTCACGGACCCCCCCGCGCGTGTGACCGGCGGACCCGATCGCCGCCGGCCACTCTGCGATCGGCGGGGGAGAGGGAGAAAGTCAGGCAGCTTGTGTAAACAAGCTGCCTGTCATTCTCCTCTCTGTATGAGAGCTGATCACATGGATCTACTATGTAGATCCATTGATCACTCTGCATACAGTTGAAGCCACAGCCAATCACAGTTAGAATCACGCCCCTAGGGACACACACAGCCCCTCCCTCTCAAATAAAGTTAACCCCTTCACTACCAGTGTATTTTTACAGTAACAGTGCATATATATAGCACTGATTACTGTAGAAATGTCACTGGTAACCCCAAAAGTGTCAAAAATGTCAGTCAAGGGTCCGATCTTTCCGCCGCAATGTCGCAGTACCGCAAAAAAAATCGCAGATCGCCGCCATTACGCGTTAAAAAAAAAAAACAACAAAAATGACAAAAATCTTTCCCTTTGTTAGTAAACGCAATAACTTTTGCGCAAACCAATCAAAATACGCTTTTTGCGATTTTTTTTTACCAAACATAGGTAGCATAAAACAAATTGGCCGAAAATATTAAAAAAATTTGATTTTTACATTTTTTTTGGGGGAATTTCATATAAAAAAAAGGGAAAAATATTGCTATTTTTGCAAAATTTACGCTCTTTTTTTGTTTATAGCGCGTGATCAAAAAATCGCACAGGTGATCAAATACCGCCAAAAGAAAGCTCTGTTTGTTGGAAAAAAAGGACGCCAAATTCGTTTAGGTACAGCGTCGCACGACCGCGCAATTGTCCGTTAAAGTCACGCAGTGCCGAATCGCAAAATACCCTCTGGTCGTTTAGCAGCCAAATCCTCCGGGGCTTAAGTGGTTAAGTATTTGCTTCAGCAATTCTTTTTCATAAAAAATATGTTTCTACTCTGTGGGTTTATATTTATGGGAGGTTTCTCTTTTCAGGTATCCATTTTAAGATCATTAGATTTGCCTGCTCCTTAATAAAACAATTTAGTTTTCTGAATCTATTATTGTATTACTTAAAGAATATATCAACCCAAAATGTCATATTCCTGATATGTGCCAGTGTTACCATGTACTTGTATGAAAATGTATCCTGTTCTCACTTTGTATTGCTTCCTTTGTGTAAAATACTGCCAGTCCCTCTGCTTTCCTATTAAAAACTGACCACACTAGGCACGAGAGCACAGTGTGGTCAGTTTTCTAGCTGTGCTGGGAACTCAGTCTGCTCTCCTCCAATGATCAGACTTTCTGACACGCCCCGCCTGCCCAATCATTCACTGAAAGATCAGTGTACTACTGCTTCTCTTCCCCCAGCCCCCTAAGATCCTGATGCAACTGAGAACAGAAGATATGATATGATCACTTATATAAAAAAAAAGGGGGGTAGGTACTTATAATGTTTTTTATACACAAATGTTTTGCCTGTCATTTCTATTTGAAAATAAATGGACCGTTTTACTCTAAAATTAAATAAGAAAAAGCAGTTTAACAGTAAACTGTGTAAAGGGTTCAATACCGTAAGGATGTCGAATTCTCTTCCACAAGCAGTAGTGTCAGTGGGGAGCATTGATAGTTTCAAAAAACTATTAGATGGACACCTTAATGACTACAACATACAGCGGTATACAATGTACTAGACATAAACACTTATTATAGACACACTCATCATAGGTTGAACTGGATGGACTGGTGTCTTTTTTCAACCTCACCAACTATGTAACTATGTAATATGTAACAAGATGAGGGTTCATATATACATACTGTATATAAAGTCAGAAGGTATGGTGATTGATGTCCATATTGTCTATTGTGGAAGACTTATTTGTTTTTTCCAAAAATGTAAAGAAAAAAACCCAGATCTCCTGGCCCATAGCTTACAAATTTGGAAAATCTAGGTAAATAAGGTAATACCCATTTAAAAAACAAATTAGGAATCTCGTGGGTGTTCTCAAAAGTTAAACAAGGTGTGGGACTTATAGCTAGATTCTCCTTTCACGGCCACATAGTATATGATATTATAGTAATGCGCCCTCTATGATTTCAGAACAAAGGTGATCTGAGTAATCTCAGTGGTTATCTGAGGAAATAAATGTGATATATTCATTAATGTTTGTAATATGCTGCACCATGGGTATTGGGGATAATGCAGAGGCCCTTCCATTTTCCTTTATTTCAAAACATATTTCTTAACTTATATTCCATCTAACTAGGGATGATCGAACGGTTCGGGTCGTCCATCGGTTCGACCCGAACATTGACTGTTTGAGGTTCGGCCGAATTTTGAACTTTTTGCTGAAAAAGTTCGGAATTCGGCAACCAGAACCGACCAAAATGCAATGGGCCAGGAAATGGGCTTTAAAAGCCTGTGATTGGACCAGAACCATTAGTAAAAGCCAATTGAGGGGGCAGGAGAATGCTAGGAATGTGATTGGAGTGACTAGGGGGTCCAGAGGCCAATCATTAGTGAATACGCTCCCCAGTATATAAGATAGCCCCCGCCAAATTTCTACCGTTTTAATACAGGAACATGGAAGAGAGTGGAAGCAGTTCTGTTACTTCTGCTTCAAAGTGTCATTTAGCAATTATTAGTGTGAGGAAAGGGATATCTAGTGTAGTTAGGGTGCTATTTTCCACTTTAGTTAGCTTCAAAAATCAAGTTTCTGTAGGGAAAGTGTTAAGTGCCAGGGTGACCGTAGTGTAGTGTAGGGTGAACTGACACTGACTGCTATGGCAGGGTGACCAAACCCTTCCATTTCAGGGTGACCGCTATAGAGAAAAGATCGTTTTCTCTTATGTGACTTTCAGAGCAGCAATATGGCTTCTCTCCGGTCAGCCTGCTTTTTGCTGCAGGCGTTTATAGGGCTTTTTTTGAGGACAAGTTTGGAGTCAGGCATGACATCTGAACTTGTGTATAGGGGTATATATACACACACATGTATGTATATATACACCTACACATATATAGGTGTGAAAAGAGCAGAACACTATGCTTGCGCTAATGAAATAATTAACAGGCATATGGCTCCGCTCCTATCACACCTATATGTGTGTATGTGTATAATACATATAAGTGTGTGTGTATATATACCCCTATACAGAAGTTCAGATGTTTTGCCTCCCTCCAAAGACGCCCAAAAAATGCCCAAAAAAAAACGCCTGCGCCAAAAAAAACCCCCACGTGTGTTATTGCAGGCATTTTTTTTGGGCATTTTTTGTGGTCTTTGGAGTCAGGCATGACATCTGAACTTGTGTATAGGGGTATATATACACACACATGTATGTCTATATACACCTACACATATATAGGGGTGAAAATAGCAGAACACTATGCTTGCGCTAATAAAATAATTAACACCCATATGGCTCCGCTCCTTTCACACCTATATGTGTGTAGGTGTATATATAAATACATGTGCGTGTATATATACCCCTATACACAAGTTCAGATGTTTTGCCTGACTCCAAAGACCCCAAAAAAATGCCCAAAAAAAAGCCTGCAATAACACACTTGGGCGTTTTTTTTTTTTTTTTTTTTGGCGCAGGTGTTTTTTTGGGCATTTTCTGTGGGTCTTTGTAGTCAGGCAAAACATCTGAACTTGTGTATAGGGGTATATATACACACACATGTATGTATATATACACCTACACTCATATAGGTGTGAAACGAGCGGAGCCATATGGGTGCCCTAAGTAAACCATACTTACTGACCAGTCTGCTAACTAACCGAATCAACCTGTCTAACAATGTAGGGTAAAAACAGGGGTTTAGTTAACACATGCAAACGCATGTGTAAGCTGCAAGGCCCCTTCACGGCATCCTGTATTACTTGCAGTCCTAACACTACTAATTTATAAGTGTCTCCACAGTGGGAGCACATGCTAGCTATTGCTAGTCCATTGTTAGACACGTTGATTCGGTTAGTTAGCAGACTGGTCGGTAAGTATGGTTTACTTAGGGCCGGTTGTTCTCACACACCTCATTTAAAGTCCCAATATTTTTTCCTTTATAAAAACTGACAGCTGCTCTAATTCACCTACACTGTATCCAAAATGAAAAATAAAAATTGTTTAGCTATTCTTTTATTTCTGGATCTCAAAATAATTCATACTGGTAAACTCCATCTGATTTAGCAACACATGTATCTCTGTATGACAACATTCGGTTTTACACAATATTTGTCCTGCCACCCACATAAAAATTTCAAAGCACTTTGTACTGCTTGAGAACTAAATGTTTGCACAGTGCTTTTTATGGAGGCGTCAGATGGACCGAAACATAATGTCCCAGAGGTGTTCTATTGGATTTAGATTAGGTGAGCATGTGGGCCATTCAATAGTATTAATTCCTTCAGCCTGCAGGAACTGGCTGCATACTCTCGCCACATGAAGCCAGGCATTGTCGTGCACCAGGAGGAACCCAGGACCCACTGCACCAGAGTAGGTTCTGACAATGGGTCCAAGAATTTCATCCTCATACCTAATGGCAGTCAGGATGCCATTGTTCAGCCTGTAGAGGTCTGTGCATCCCTCCATGGATATGCCTCCCCAGGCCATCACTGACTCACCACCAAACTGGTCATGCTGAATGATGTTACAGGCAGCATAACATTCTCCACGGCTTCTCCAGACCCTTTCACAGACCTGCCATGGGGTTTAAATGATTTCACTTTTGTGTGTTTAAAAGTTTGTTGGAAAATGTATGTGACTGTGTACATTATGTATTTGTTTCGACAATTCTTTTTCATAAAAATATGTTTCTACTCTGTGGGTTTTGATTTATAGGAGGTTTCCCTTTTCAGGTATCCATTTTTAGGTCATTAGCTTTCCCTGATCCTTAAAAAAAAACTCTCTTTTAAATATGTTTTTTGTTATTACTTAAAGAATATATCAACCCAAAATGTCATATTCCTGATATGTGCCAGCTGTACCATGTACTTTTATAAAAATGTATCTTGTTCGCTTTGTTTTGCTTCCTTTGTGTGAAATCCCTGATGCCAGTCCCTCTGCTTTCCTATTAAAAACTGACCATGCTAAGCATGAGAGCACAGCGTGTTCAATTTTCTAGCTGTGCTGGGAACTCAGCCCGCTCTCCTCCAATGATCAGACTTGTAATGACATGCCCCGTCTGCACAGCCCTTCACTGGGAAGATCAGTGTGCTACTGCTTCTTCTCACCCTCTAAAAATCCCAAGGAAAGGAAAAAAATTGTGCAGGTTGTTCAAGCATCACATATGCACAAACATTTTATTGTTGCAGTCAATAATCTTGGTCTTGATACATGCTGTGTTTCATAGTTCAAAGCCTGCTTCTTTGGGAAAACTTCAGTTGGCTAACTAGCCCCTATTCCCCACACTCTTATATTTTACATATGGTGTAGCATACATTTCTCAAGCTATCCAATGCACCACTACTGTATGTTATATATATTTATTTCATAAATTCATGCCAGCAAACAATTTTTCCTGTTGATGTGTGGCTACACTCTTGCAGCGTGTCTGAACATACATCCATGTTACCATTTGGCCAAATGTCTCCTCATTTTTTTTTTTCAATTTTATATTTTTTATTAAGGCTGGGAGTTACAGACAATGCATAAAATAGCATAAGTATGTCAATATGGATCTGTACAAAAATGGTCACATAATCTTATATTCAACGTAGAAAATAAATCAGTAGTAACAGCAAAAAAAAGACAGACGCATACCTAACCTATCCCATGCCCATTTTTATAAGAAAATATAGAACCTGAAGGAAGAGAAAACAGAGAGAAAGGAAGAAAAAAAATAATAAAATAAAATATTTAGCAGGGCCACCATGGAAGTAACTAGTTTGTGGAGACTTCGAACATATACGTGGCACTAACCACTCAACAAAGCGGTCCCTTCCTCCGATATTATATACCTATCCCAACTCCACCAGAGTGACACATATTTCTCATGCTGGTGTTGTGAGGACCAAATCAGGTCCTCCATCTTACTAATAGTTTCCACTTTACGCACCCAACTCGCAACCGTAGGGGGAGACATCTGCCTCCAATACAAGGGTATGCAAGGCTTAGCCGCACTGAGAAGATGGCTCATAACTTTTTGGAAAACTGATGCCGGAAAATTTGAGATATTTAATAAGAAAAAAGCTGGGTCATTTGGGATAATATGTTCAGTAAATGTCTGAGTGATCCTGCGGACTTCCAACCAAAAGTGTGTTAATCGAGGGCAAGCCCAAAAGATATGTAGCAGTGTTCCTTCTGCACTATTACATCGCCAACAGCGATCCAATGCTTCCAGGTAGCATTTATGAAGCTTTGCAGGTGTATAGTACCATCTAGTAAGGATCTTAAAACTAGTTTCCTGCAATTTAGTGCACCTCGAGGTATTTAACGCCAGTCGGAGCATACTCTTGACCTGTGCTGGCGAAAATGTTCATCCCAACTCGGTCTCCCATTTACACACCCAAGGTTGTGTCTGGGGATCGACCAGCAAACCATACATATAGGACAGGGTTCCCGATTGCGGGCCCTGCCTAGAACAACATTCCTCAAAGGCCGTCAGGGGTCGGATATAATAGCTTGGAGGCGACAGCGATCTAAAGAAATGGCGAAGTTGCAAAGCCTGCCATAGAGCTAAAGCATATGGTCCCTGAGTATCTGTAAGCTCAGATATAGCGGGCCATTGTTCCCTTGTCGGGAAATGCCTCACCCAGGAGAGGCCAGCGCTACGCAGGGCCAGAAAGTGGTTGGATGTTAGGTCCGGCTTAAATTTCGGATTACCTAAGATTGTGTAGAGTGGGGAATCCCTCGAGAAAAGCTTATGATTCACTCGATTTACCTCACAGGATCTCAATGTCGCACCTATCAAGGGGTGTGGCTTCAGAGCCAAAGGCAACTCCCTGAACACCTAGGGGGCCCCAGTCAGTGCCAAAGAGGTCTGGGCTTGTTCTAGTTGGAACGACAATTTAGTAGTGTAGTGGCAACCCCAATCAACCACTCTGCAGGGATGGACGGCCTGATAATACTTTCTGACATCTGGAAGAGCAATCCCTCCCAATCTCTTAGGTAAAGTCAGCCAATGTCTTGCTATCCTTGGCTTCCCATGGGGCCAGATGAACTTGAGAAACAGGGTATTTACCTGATTGAAAAACTTCAAAGGTATCTGTACCGGTAGCATTTGAAATAAATATAAAAACTTTGTTAAAATGCACATCTTTAATAAATTGTACTTCCCGAACCAAGAGTGGAGTCCCCTCTGCCATTTCTCTAGCAATGTTCACGTCAGGGCTAGGAGTGGAGGGAAATTAAGGGCAACCAGTTGACTCAAACTAGAGGGGATATTAGTGCCTAAGTAACGTACCGCGTGATCCGGCCATTTACATTTGAAATTCGTTTGAAGCGAGTGCCGCATAGAAGACGTCAAATGAACCCCCATAGCCGCCGACTTGGAGAAATTAATTTTAAAATTAAAGAGTTTCCCATATCTATGAAATTCCCAAAGCAAGCTCGGGAGTGACACCCTGGGATTAGCTAAAGAAAACAGCAGATCATCCGCGTAAGCCGAAGTTTTATATTGCACTCCCCTAAACGGGATACCCCATATATCAGGGTGTCTGCGTATCGTGCACTAAAAAGGTTCTAGGGCCAAAGCAAAAAGAAAGGGAGAAAGAGGACAGCCCTGACGGGTCCAATTAGTGATAGGAAAGGGATCTGAAAGGAAACCATTCACCTTGATCTGCGCAGATGGCATGGAGTAAATTGCTGATAGCCAATTACACATGTTGTCTCCCAGACCTATGTGCTTAAGTATTGAGAAGATAAAATCCCAATTGATGCGATCAAATGCCTTCTCAGTGTCTGTACTCAGAAATATGCCCAGGCATACAGGTGTCGGAGGCAATATAAATTAGATTAAGCACTTTAGTTGTGTTGTCCCTAGCCTCTCTGTTGGGAATGAAGCCTACTTGGTCTAGATGTACCAAAGACTGCACATATTGGGACAAACGTTACACCAATAGCTTAGTGAAGATTTTTAAATCCAAATTTAGGAGGGAGATCGGCCTATAGCTGCTACAAGCCACAGGGTCCTTGCCTTCCTTATAAATTAAGTAATGTGGGCTTTTAGGGTATCCCGAAGAAAGGCCGGCCCTTCCCCCGCTGCATTATAAAGCTTCTCTAAATATGGAGCTAGTACTGGGGACAGGGAGGCATAATAAAAAGGAGGGAAGCAAAAAAAAAAAGGAGTAAAGCTATCCGGCCCGGGGGCCTTACACGGCTTACACAGATTGCGTAATAGGTGCCTCTAGGGCGTCTACAGCCTCTAAAGGGAGCTGAGGTAGCCTCGAGGCCTGTATATATTCCGTCATCTGGGCAGGGTCAGGGGGAGGGTCTGGTAGATTGTATAGTTCATTAAAGAACTCTCAGAAGGCTTGCTTCATCTGAGTTGGCATTGTTAATTTCTTGCCCTGCGTAGTCTTGACCTGAGTGATGTATGATGATAGCCTAAGGTCGCGCACTGCAATAGCCAGCGCCTTACCGCATTTGTCTCCTAATTCATATCCTATTTTCCTCCCTCTTTGGATAGCCGCCTTGGCTCTACATTTGAGAATATCCGTAATCTGCTGACGGATAGTGTCACGTACCTGGTAGAAGAGCCTGATACGGTGAGGAAAGCCTCTCTTACACCTCTGACTCGGGGCCCCTGATAGAGCAGACAGGTAGCACAGGAGTGCAGAGGGGCACGAGTGCCTATTGGTCTTGATAGTAGCTTAGCCGGACTAACTGTCAGGATCAAGCAGGGGAAGACTGTCGGTGGACCGCAGCGGAGCAGGAGTGCCGTATGGACACCACTGAACAGGAGACAGGAGCAGGCTGGGTCTGTCAGTAGGTTGCAGCAGAGCAGGAATGCCGGATGGACACCACCGAGCAGGAGACAGGAGAAGGCCAAGCCCGTCAGCGGGTTGCAGCGGAGCAGGAATGCCGGATGGACACCAGTGAAAAGTAGGCAGAGACTAGCAGCAGGCAGTCCAGCAGGATAGTAGGCAGGAACAGGGTCAGGCAAACCGGGTCATACACTGGCAGACGGATCAGGTGCAGATGTACAGGCAGAAGCGTGGTCAAAGACAAGCTGGGGTCAATGCAGGCAGAGTTCAGGAGAAGTCAAGGCAAGCCGGGTCGATAACAGTAATCAGATGCAGGTTTACAGGTAGCAGGTTTACACAGAAATGCTGTAGACAAGACAGCACTGAAGCACAGCACAGGCTCAGTTTAAATAGCCCCCTTGATGACCATACAAGCAACAGGTGCATGCACTTGTGCAATGGGCGTAGCCTATGCACAGCAAGCTGTCTAGAAGAGCCATTCTGTCTATGGGAATGCACTTCCTGACATTGCCCCCTCACAATGGGCAGCCTCCGGATGCCCAACTAGAATATCTTTTCTGGGTGGGCACGATGAAATGCTTGGATAAGTCTCCTGGCATGGATATTATTTTCAGGCTCCCATGAGTTATCTTCAGGGCCATACCCCTTCCATTTAATCAGGTACTGAATTTGATTCCTTCTTTTCCTACAGTCCAGAATTGATTCAACTTCATATTCCTCTTCCCCATCAACTACTACTGGCTCAGGTGGACCCGTATTTCGGTTAGGAAAAGGATCTGAAATAGCGGGCTTTAATAATGTTACATGAAAAACGGGGTGAACCTTGAAGGAATCTGGCAAAGTTAGCTCATAAGTAACATCATTGATTCTCCTTTTCACAGGAAATGGCCCCACATATTTAGGTCCAAGTTTCCTTGAAGGGCAGGCCAACTTTAAGTTTGTAGTAGATAGCCATACCTCATAACCAGGTTCCAAGATTAACTCTCCCCGTCTCTTTTTATCAAAGTTTCTTTTATTATCTTCCTGTGCTTTGGCCATTGCTTCCTGCAACAACTTATTATTAGAACTGAAGAAAGCCACTGTATCTTGAACAGCAGGAACTGGGCACTCAGGGATTGCGTTAAGCACAAAGGACGGATGAAATCCAAAGTTGGCAAAAAATGGAGATTGCTTAGTAGCAGAATGATTTGAGTTGTTATAAGCAAATTCAGCTAATGGCAATAATGACACCCAGTCATCTTGAGAGAAGGAAGAAAAACAACGTAAATACTGCTCCAAGGTCTGATTGGTTCTTTCAGTCTGACCATTAGTTTGTGGGTGATAAGCCGAGGAAAAAGACAACTCAATCTTTAAGGATGAACACAGTGCCCTCCAAAATCTGGAGGTGAATTGGACCCCGCGATCGGACACAATATTACCAGGAATCCCATGGAGTCTTACTATTTCTTTAATAAATATTCGTGCTGTCTCTGGGGCTGACGGTGTACCTTTCATGGGTACAAAGTGTGCCATTTTTGTTAACCGATCTACAACCACAAAGATGGCAGTATAACCCTCTGATGGAGGGAGCTCCACAATGAAGTCCATTGATATCTTCTCCCAGGGTCTGTCAGGAACCGGCAGTGGTTTAAGCAGGCCCCATGCTTTGGTCTTGTTGCTTTTATTCCGAATACAGGTGGAGCAGGCCTCAACATACCTCCTACAGTCCTTTTCCAGAGAAGGCCACCAGAAGGTACGTTGTGTCAGCTCAGTCGTTTTGTAGATACCAAAATGTCCCGCTAGCGCATGGTCATGACACAGACCCAGGACAGCAACACGCACATTCTCTGGTACAAAGATTTTGTTTTTGAACCATAACAGTCCATCTTTCACTTGTAAAGTTATTCCAGGAGGTGATAAAACTCCAGTAGAAGCCTGCTGTAACGCTCCTGCGTTTCTTATATGGTGTGGATTTTCAGCTGCAGAAATAGTTCCACGTCAGTAGCCATGTAAGAGATATGCTGAGATACCATTCCCAACCTCAATGACTCATCATGTGTGGAAGGTCTTATTTCAGCCAGTAAATACACACAATTAGCAAGCTGGTTCCTAGAGTGACTTTATGTATGTGGTAACACAATGATGAAGGTTGAGGGATAGGTTGAGTGGAGGTGGTAGGTGATAGACACTTGAAGGTGAGACAGTAGCAGATGGATGCAGGAAGGTTTAGTAATGTTGTATGATAGCAGATGATAGAATAGCAGGTGGACATACAAAAGAGATCAACCCAGTGCAGAAAAGTAGCAGTAGTCTCAAGAGCTAGCAATCTAGTTATGCAGATGTGATAAACAGTCTTTACTATGCAGAGCTAGATAGTGTAAGCTTAGTATAAGTTTATAGAGAATTCCCCTGCGGGGTACTTAGCACTATTAGCGATACAGCCGAAGGGTGGTTCAGGAGAGGCGGATGATCCAGTAGCGGGATACAGGGATCAGCGCAGCCAGGTTCCGTCAGCGAAGTAAGCTTGCAAGCATGGAAGCTTCAAGCAAAATTAGCATCCAGTTAAGGGTGTTTGAACGAACACATGTGAGTGAGAACTGGCGCTTTAAATAGCCATCTAGTCCGGCGCTGGGTGATGACAGCTCCAGTCTTAAAGGTGTATGCGCACCTTTCCAAAAGTAAATGGTGGGGCGCATACACTTGTGGAAAGTGTAATTTAGGGTACCAAAGGTACCGGAACATTACAATACCCCCCCCTTAAGGCCTGCTCCTGAAGGCCTCTGGAGCTAGTTTGTCTGGGTATCTCGCATGAAAATTGCGGATTAATCTAGGGGCATGTATGTCAGAGGTGTTTAGCCAGGTGTCGTCTTGGGGCCCATAGTTCTTCCATCTAACCAAGTACTGAAGTCTTCTTCTGTAGATACGAGAATCCAGAATCTCTTTTATCTCGTATTCTTCTCCACCTTCAACTTGTACAGGAGGGGGAGGTGGAATATTAGGCCTTATTCCTTGGTCCGGAACATGGGGTTTTAGTAGCGACACATGGAAAATGGGATGGATTTTTAGGTCCATTGGCAATGTAAGCTGCACTGCAGCTTTTCCAATAAGTTTCTTGATTGGGAAAGGTCCCAAGAACAGAGGTCCAAGCTTTTTGCTAGGGATCTTCAGTCTCAAGTTTTTTGTTGAGAGCCAAACGAGGTCCCCGATAGTATACTGTGGAGAAGGTCTTCTACGAAGATCATAGTACTTCTTTTGTTGACTGTGAGCGTGTGCAATGGTAGTATTTAGTAAACCCAGAGAATCCTTTATTTGGGTAAGATAGTCTGAGGCTACTGGGTTATTTGAAGGAAGGATGCGTGGAGGGAGAATAGAGGGATGGAACCCATAGTTCAAGTAGAACGGACTCTGCTTGGTCGTACTGTGGGTTGCGTTGTTGTAGGCAAATTCTGCCAGGGGGAGAAGATCCAACCAATCATCCTGTTGGTAAGAAGTGTAACAACGTAAATACTGCTCGATGCATTGGTTGACTCTTTCAGTCTGTCCGTTGGTCTGCGGATGGTAAGGAGAAGTGAGCTTCCGCTCAATCCGTAGTATGTGACATAGTTCTTGCCAGAATTTAGAAATAAATTGGGATCCACGGTCAGACAGAAGAGTTTTTGGGATACCATGTAATCTGAAGACATGTTTCATCAGGAGTTCTGCCGTTTGTTTGGACGAAGGTAGTCTGCGAATAGCAATTAAATGTGCCATCTTTGTCAGATGGTCCACTGACACCAAGATGGTATTAAATCCTTTGGAAGGAGGCAATTCTACGATGAAGTCCAATGACAAAACCTCCCATGGAGTTTGGGGTATTGGTAGACTGCATAGTAGACCGGATGGTCTCGTAGTGTCTATTTTGGACCTGGCACAGACATTGCATGAAGAGACGAATTTTTGTATAGATGTTTTCATGTCAGGCCACCAGAATTGCCGAGAAATCAAATTGAAAGTCTTTGTCATACCCATATGTCCTGCCATAGGCACATCATGCGATAATTCCAAGATCTTGGTGCGTAGGGTAGGTGGTATGTAAAGTTTGTCGTTGTAGTAGAGGAAGCCTTCTGCATCAGTATTTAGTTGTGGTGGGGGTGAATCCAAACTTATACCATGCAGAACCTCTTCCTTCAAGGAACGGACAACTCCAATAATGCGTTTGTGAGGTATTATAGGAACGGAAGGAATTTCAAAGTCGTTTTCTTCAGTTAGTCGTGATAGTGCATCCGCCTTTTTGTTCTTATCTGCAGGTGTGTAGGTCACTAGGAAGTTAAACCTTAGAAAGAATAGTGACCATCGTACCTGTCGATGCGAGAGAGTTTTGCTAGTCTGAAGATATTGGAGGTTTTTATGGTCCGTGTATATAATTATTGGTAATTGGGTGCCTTCGAGTAAATGTCGCCAATTCTCCAGAGCCAATTTTATAGCAAGCAGTTCCTTTTCACCCACGGGGTAATTTATCTCGGGACTGCTCAGGGATTTAGAAAAAAAAGCGACTGGATGAAGTGGTGAAGTGTGGGTAGGTCGTTGGGAGAGTATTGCTCCTACTGCCATGTTTGACGCATCTACCTCCAGAATGTATTGGAGGGATGGGTCTGGATGGCGTAATATGGGAGCGGAAGTAAACCTTGTCTTTAACAAGTGGAAAGCCTTGTTTGCTTCTTCTGACCATTTAAATGGTATTTTTATGCTAGTGAGCTGTGTGAGGGGTCTCACAATAGCAGAAAAGTTTTTTATGAACTTCCTGTAGAAATTTGAAAATCCCAGGAATGGCTGTAGCGCCTTGCGTGTAGTTGGTGTAGGCCAATCCTGAATGCAGGATATTTTACTCATGTCCATCTCGATTCCTGTTTTGGATATGATGTAGCCTAGAAAGAGTACCTCATCTTTATGGAACAAGCATTTCTTCAGCTTCACATAAAGATTATGTGCAAGCAATCTCGATAATACAAGTCTTACATGTCTTATGTGTTCAGACAGGGTCCGTGAATATATAAGTATATCGTACAGATATACCACAACACAGACATCTAGTAAGTCTTTAAAAATATCGTTTATAAATCGTTGGAAAACTGCAGGGGCATTGCATAGGCCGAATGGCATCACAAGATATTCGAACAATCCGTATCTAGTTCTGAATGCAGTCTTCCACTCGTGTCCATCACGGATTCGAATGAGATTGTATGCTCCTTTCAGGTCTAATTTTGAAAAATAGGTAGCTCCACGCACCTGCTCAATGAGCTCAGGGATAAGCGGTAGAGGATAGCGATCTTTTATTGTGATAGCATTCAATTTCCTGTAGTCGATGATAGGTCTGAGACTTGAATCTTTATTGCGAACAAAAAAGAGTCCTGCTGCTGTGGAAGAAGTGGAAGGTCTAATAAAACCTTTTTCCAAGTTCTCATCCAAATAGGTTTTGAGATGGGCAAGTTCATCCTGTGAAAGAGGATAAACATGACCGAACGGCAATTTGCTATTTGGGAGTAAATCAATGCTACAATCATAGTCTCGATGAGGAGGTAATGCTTGAGCATTTTTCTCAAGAAAAACCTCAGAAAGATCCTGATAACATAGTGGTGCAATCTCATCTGTCACCACAGACAGAATCTTCCCGGAAAACGGGAGGTTACACGTTTCCTCGCAATAACAAGAAGGGAAGGTCAAGGACCGTTTCTTCCAATCTATGGTTGGTTGGTGTGTGTGTAACCAGGGAAGTCCCAACACAATGGGAAAGTGGGGTGAAGGTATTAAATCGAAGGTAGAAGTCTCCCTATGAGACTCGTTAATATTGACTAGAAGTGCTTGTGTCTGATCGGTGATCGGACCAGAGGATAACGGAACACCGGTAATAAGACTTACTGAGACAGGTTTGAGTTTAGAAATAATAGGAATTTTATTTAAAGCAGCAAAACATATATCCATATAATTTCCACAAGATCCTGTGTCAATCATGGCCTTAGTAGTAATCCTGTTCTGGTCCCACTGTAATGTAAAAAAAACAGAAATGTAGGGGTTAGTGAATGAAGTTGTCAATCCTCCTAGAGAGACATGTGAACACTCACCCTTCTTTTTGTTGACTAGGGGACAGACGTTTATCTTGTGATCCGGGGATGCACAGTACAAGCAGAGATTTTCATTTCGTCTTTTGGCTTTTTCCATAGTTGATAGCGGTGGGCGTATGGTTCCTACCTCCATAGGGACGGCCAGACTCCGAGAGGAAACGGATAATGGCATTCCCATCTTTTCAGCCTTTCTTTCTCGTAGTCTTCTATCTATGGTAATACTGAGTTGTATTAATGCATCCAGGGTTTTTGGCAGATCCGCTCGGGCGAGCTCGTCCTTAACGGCTTCTGATAGGCCAAGCCTAAATTGGGTTTTCAGAGATGCATCATTCCATTCTGAATCAAGGGTCCATCTCTTGAACTCTGCGACAAAGTCTTCTACAGGCCTGCTTCCTTGTTTCAAGGATCTTAACTGAAGATCAGCAGTACTCTGCCTATTGGGGTCATCATATAGGCTAGTGAGCTCTGCCAGGAACAAGGCATAGGAGTTGAGAAGCTGGTCGTTTTTCTCAAAAAGAGAATCTGCCCAGGCTCGAGGATCGCTTGATAGGTAAAAAATAATAGTACAAACCTTAATGTGATCAGTAAGGTAGGTACGAGGTTTTAGCAAAAAAAGTAACTCACATGCGTTTTTAAATTCGCGAAATTTTTTGCGATCGCCTATAAATACCAAAGGGGGATTTATCTTGGGTTCAGGGGACTGAGCAGAGGTAAGTTGTGTCAGTCTAATTACCTGCTGCGACAGAGCCTGATTGTCTTCTTTTAATTCAGCAAGTGCGTGTATTAACGCAGATACTTGCTGTTTTAATTGTGTCACCTGAGTGGTTATTTCTGCTGAATCCATTTTTAGGTTCGTTCAATCTGTAACGCTCCTGCGTTTCTTATATGGTGTGGATTTTCAGCTGCAGAAATAGTTCCACGTCAGTAGCCATGTAAGAGATATGCTGAGATACCATTCCCAACCTCAATGACTCATCATGTGTGGAAGGTCTTATTTCAGCCAGTAAATACACACAATTAGCAAGCTGGTTCCTAGAGTGACTTTATGTATGTGGTAACACAATGATGAAGGTTGAGGGATAGGTTGAGTGGAGGTGGTAGGTGATAGACACTTGAAGGTGAGACAGTAGCAGATGGATGCAGGAAGGTTTAGTAATGTTGTATGATAGCAGATGATAGAATAGCAGGTGGACATACAAAAGAGATCAACCCAGTGCAGAAAAGTAGCAGTAGTCTCAAGAGCTAGCAATCTAGTTATGCAGATGTGATAAACAGTCTTTACTATGCAGAGCTAGATAGTGTAAGCTTAGTATAAGTTTATAGAGAATTCCCCTGCGGGGTACTTAGCACTATTAGCGATACAGCCGAAGGGTGGTTCAGGAGAGGCGGATGATCCAGTAGCGGGATACAGGGATCAGCGCAGCGAGGTTCCGTCAGCGAAGTAAGCTTGCAAGCATGGAAGCTTCAAGCAAGGTTAGCATCCAGGTAAGGGTGTTTGAACGAACACATGTGAGTGAGAACCGGCGCTTTAAATAGCCATCTAGTCCGGCGCTGGGTGATGACAGCTCCAGTCTTAAAGGTGTATGCGCACCTTTCCAAAAGTAAATGGTGGGGCGCATACACTTGTGGAAAGTGTAATTTAGGGTACCAAAGGTACCGGAACATTACACCTGCTTGATTTGAGACAGCAGATCCCCCTGTAGGAGCAGAAAGTTTCCAGAAGACAGAATAGTGTCTGGAGAAGAAGGTTCTACAGAATCGCCAAACATGCGGGAAAGCGCATCTGGTTTGATATTTTTTGACCCAGGCCTGTAAGTAATGTGAAAGGCGAACCTCGAGAAGAACAGTGCCCACCTGGCCTGGCGTGGTTTCAAGCGTTTTGCAGTTTTCAGATATTCCAGGTTCTTGTGGTCAGTGAAAATTAATATTGGGTGGGCTGCCCCTTCCAGGAGATACCTCCATTCCTCAAGTGCAGCTTTAATCGCTAAAAGTTCACGGTCTGCCACATCATAATT
Source organism: Pelophylax lessonae (assembly GCF_965119305.1). Lineage (NCBI taxonomy): Eukaryota > Metazoa > Chordata > Amphibia > Anura > Ranidae > Pelophylax > Pelophylax lessonae. The sequence continues at coordinate 284,874,436 of NC_138770.1, forward strand.
CTTTTCTGCCGACGAAAGTTTACGGGAAAAGAAGGCAACCGGATGCAATAAAGCTTTGGCTCCTTGCCTTTGTGACAATACTGCTCCTACTGCTGTTTCTGAGGCATCTACTTCCAGGACATATGGCAGGGCTGGGTCAGGGTGTCTTAATATAGGTGCAGAAGTAAATAGTCTTTTCAGGCTTTGGAAGGCAGACTGTGCCTCAGGTGTCCAGCAGAACCGGTTGTTGTGCCTGGTCAGTTGTGTGATGGGGGCAGGGCCGGACTGACCATCGGGCGGACCGGGCATAATCCCGGTGGGCCGCGGCGCCCGCTCTCACTTAGTCCGACTCCTCACAGACAGTAGAATGTAAAGAAGCCAGACTGTCATTTTCCCTCACTGCGGCGGCCGCGGCCGGTGTTCTTGCCAGCTACACCGGCTCCGCGGCCAATCAGCCTTCTGCTGTGAGTCACACCCCCCTGAGCAGGAGGCTGATTGGCTAGGGAGCCGGAAGTGAAGAGAAGTTCGTATGTGTGTTCCTTCCCGCCGCAGCCGGTGTCCTGCCCGGCGCGGCCAGCAGCACAGCCCGCACTCGCAGGATCGGCCATGGAAGCAATCAGCTGCAGATGGCAGCTCCTTCACTCTGACTCCGGGCTGCTTGCGGGGGCGGCGACAGGCCGGAGAGAGAAGGTAAGCGCGGCTCCTCGCGACGCCAGTGTCTTCAGTGCTGTACAGCCCTGGTGTCACCGGCCGTGTGTACTGTCTGCTACTGAATAGGAGGGGGATGGGGCGGCTTCATATAGAGGATTTGATGTTTCCCTCTTCCTCCTCCTGCTGCCGCTGGATGGATGCCTGACTCTCCTCCTCCCCTCTGCAGGCATTCTGCGGCTGCAGGAGAAATATCAATTTCTCTATATGCAGCTGAGCTGTCCCATCCCCCTCCTATTCAACTTATTTTACTGCCCCCCCCAGTGATCTTAACCCTCCCCCCTGCTCTTAGCCCCCCCTTGTGCTCTTCAGCCCCCCCCTGCTCTTCAGCCCCCCCCCTGCTCTTCAAGTCCCCCCCCCCTGCTCTTCAAGTCCCCCCCCTGCTCTTCAAGTCCCCACAGTGCTTTTGATCTCCCCCTATGCTTTCTGGCTCCCCTAATGCTCTCCACCCCCCTGTGCTCCCTGGCCAAGTGATTTCCAGTTCCCCCCCCAGTGCTCTCCAGTCCCCCTACCCTGTGCTCCCTAACCCCCTGGTTTTCCCTGCCCCCCCCCCCAGTGCTATCCACACCCTGCGCCTTCCTTACTTCTCTCCAGTCCCCCCCCCCCCTTGCCCTTCAGCTCCTCCAGTGCTATCTGCTTTCCCTGTGCTCTCCGGCCCCCCTAGTGTCCTATCTTCTGTCATGTCTGCAGTTTCTGACCTTCTCTTGTATCACATCTGCAGTCTCTCAGGTATCATGTCCGCAGTCTCTGACCATCTCCTCTATCATGTCCGCAGTCTCTGACCATCTCCTGTATCATGTCCGCAGTCTCTGACCATCTCCTGTATCATGTCCTCAGTCTCTGGCCATCTCCTGTATCACGTCCGCAGTCTCTGACCATCTCCTGTATCATGTCGGCAGTCTCTGGCCATCTCCTGTATCATGTCGGCAGTCTCTGGCCATCTCCTGTATCATGTCGGCAGTCTCTGGCCATCTCCTGTATCATGTCCTCAGTCTCTGGCCATCTCCTGTATCACGTCCTCAGTCTCTGGCCATCTCCTGTATCATGTCCTCAGTCTCTGGCCATCTCCTGTATCACGTCCTCAGTCTCTGGCCATCTCCTGTATCATGTCGGCAGTCTCTGGCCATCTCCTGTATCGTGTCGGCAGTCTCTGACCATCTCCTGTATCGTGTCGGCAGTCTCTGACCATCTCCTGTATCATGTCGGCAGTCTCTGACCATCTCCTGTATCATGTCGGCAGTCTCTGACCATCTCCTGTATCGTGTCGGCAGTCTCTGACCATCTCCTGTATCGTGTCGGCAGTCTCTGACCATCTCCTGTATCGTGTCGGCAGTCTCTGACCATCTCCTGTATCGTGTCGGCAGTCTCTGACCATCTCCTGTATCGTGTCGGCAGTCTCTGGCCATCTCCTGTATCGTGTCGGCAGTCTCTGGCCATCTCCTGTATCATGTCGGCAGTCTCTGGCCATCTCCTGTATCATGTCGGCAGTCTCTGACCATCTCCTGTATCATGTCGGCAGTCTCTGGCCATCTCCTGTATCATGTCGGCAGTCTCTGACCATTTCCTCTATCATGTCCTCAGTCTCTGACCATCTCCTCTATCATGTCCTCAGTCTCTGACCATCTCCTCTATCATGTCCTCAGTCTCTGACCATCTCATGTATCATGTCCTCAGTCTCTGACCATCTCATGTATCATGTCCTCAGTCTCTGACCATCTCATGTATCATGTCCTCAGTCTCTGACCATCTCATGTATCATGTCCTCAGTCTCTGACCATCTCATGTATCATGTCCTCAGTCTCTGACCATCTCATGTATCATGTCCTCAGTCTCTGACCATCTCATGTATCATGTCCTCAGTCTCTGACCATCTCATGTATCATGTCCTCAGTCTCTGACCATCTCATGTATCATGTCCTCAGTCTCTGACCATCTCATGTATCATGTCCTCAGTCTCTGACCATCTCCTGTATCATGTCCTCAGTCTCTGACCATCTCCTGTATCATGTCCTCAGTCTCTGACCATCTCCTGTATCATGTCCTCAGTCTCTGACCATCTCCTGTATCATGTCCTCAGTCTCTGACCATCTCTTGTATCATGTTTGCAGTCTCTGACCATCTCTTGTATCATGTTTGCAGTCTCTGACCATCTCCTGTACTATGTCCAGCGGGAACACTCTGCAGCCACACCGCACAGCACACCTAAGGTAAGTGGAGGACTGGAGAGAGGAGTGACTTCTACTTAGGGATTTCTTTTGCAGATAGGCTGGACTGGCACTGGCAGCAACAATTTTATTCAAATAAATCAGGATTTCTTCTGCAATTGTCTGGCACTGGCAGCCAGGCATAGTACTATGCCTGCCAGTGCCAGGTCAGCCTATTTGCAGAATAAATCCAGATTTGAATAAAATTGTTGCTGCCAGTGCCAGCCTACCAGGGGCTGATCTGAGGTGTGAAGGTGCAGGAATTGGGGTGAACTAAGGTATGATAGTGCAGGAATTGGGGTGATTTGATGTGTGAAGGTGCAGGAATTGGGACTGATCTGCTTCATACTATTTTTAGGACTCAACCATCAAAAGAGGATTTAAAGTAAGACAAAATAAACAGCATCATATGGCAGCTCTGATCTAAATTGAAGATTAAACTAAAAAAGGTACCGTAATCAAATCCACACATCCTGGAACATTAAATCCTGTCATCAACCATCCCGACGAACGCCACGCCACGCCCCGCCACGCCCCCCCCCCCCCTCGCGGGCTGCTCAGTCCAAAATGCCCGGGCCTATTTTTTGTCCCAGTCCGGGCCTGGATGGGGGAGATGATGGCTGAAAATCCTTTAATAAATTTCCGATAAAAATTTGCGAACCCTACAAAGCGCTGGATCCCTTTCTTGTCTGTAGGAGCTGGCCAATTTAAGATGGCGGAGACCTTCTGGGGATCCATCCTTATACCCTCCGTGGAGATTATTAAGCCCAGGAATTGGATACTTTGACGTTCAAACTCGCATTTCTCAGGTTTGGCATACAGACCATGCTGTCTGAGTCGGGAAAGTACACTCCTGACGTGACCCCGATGAATCTCTAGAGAGGCAGAAAAGATCAGAATGTCATCTAAGTATACAATGACAAAAAGATCCAAATAGTCCCGAAAAATGTCATTGATAAAGTGTTGGAATGTAGCGGGAGCGTTGCACAGACCGAAGGGCATAACCAGGTATTCAAAATGCCCAAATCGGGTGCGGAAAGCAGTCTTCCACTCGTCACCTTCCCGTATGCGGACCAAGTTGTATGCCCCACGCAGATCCAATTTTGTGAAAATGGTTGCTGCTCTAAGTCTTTGAAAAAGTTCAGGAACCAATGGTAAAGGATAACGGTTCTTGACCGTGATCTTATTAAGTTCACGGTAGTCAACACAGGGCCGAAGGGAATGATCCTTCTTCTCAACAAAAAAGATGCCAGCCCCAGCAGGAGATGTAGAGGGGCGGATGAAACCCTTCCTCAGACTGTCATCAATGTAGTCCTTTAGAGCCACAAGCTCGAGTTCAGTTAGGGGGAAAATACGCCCAAAGGGCACTTCAGCTCCAGGAAGTAGCTCAATCGGACAGTCATAAGGTCTATGGGAAGGAAGAGTCTCTGCTCCCTTTTTGCTGAAAACATCCAGGAAGTCTCGGTATGCTGCAGGTACAGATGAACATATGTCAGAATCAGAGTCCGTACATAACAAAGACCGAGGGGGAGGTTCCTGCAGGCAGTGCTGTTGACAGTAGGCTGATTCAAACTTGATTTCTCCCGTGGCCCAGTTAATGCAAGGATTGTGTGCCTGTAGCCATGGCATACCCAGTATGATGGGAAACAAGGGCGAAGCAATAGCGTCCAAGCGCAACAGTTCCTTGTGGTTAGTGGTTGTAGTCGTGGGTAAGGGAACAGTCTCTTGGGTGACAAGCCCAGATTTGATGAAAGTTCCATCAGCCAGGTGGACTGAAAGTCTCTGAGTCTTGGGCAGCAATGGTATCTGATGCTGAGCTGCAAATGACAGATCAATAAAGCAACTGCAGGCCCCAGAATCAATTATGGCTGATACCTGGATAGCTCTTCCTGGAAGCTGTAATGAAATGGGAAGAGCTAGGTGAGTAAAGTCTCTTGACAGGAGTGGCTGGTTAATAGAAGAAATGGACAGACATTTACGGAGCTTGGCAGGACAGGACCTCACATAATGACCGGGTCTCCCACAGTAGAGGCATAAATTATTCTGGCGACGACGCTGACGTTCTTCAGGTGAAAGTGAGGGTCGAAGCAGACCAAATTGCATGGGTTCAGTAGCATCAGAGGTGGGTGCCATTGGGACTGGAGGAGCTGGGTCCGGTGTGCTGACTATTCGTGGTAACATCCATACAGGGCGAGACAGGATGGTAGATTTCTCAGACCTGCGCTCCCTCAGCCGGCGATCGATTAGGATGGCTAAGTTCATTAGAGCCTCCAGAGAGTTTGGAACTCCAACACGGGCCAACTCGTCTTTCAAGGGTTCTGAGAGCCCTAAACGGAACTGATAAAGGAGGGCAGCATCGTTCCAGTTGGTATCAGCACTCCAGCGCCTAAAGTCCGTTACATAGTCCTCGGCCGCTCTGCGGCCTTGTTGGAGTGCATGGAGGGCTGCCTCTGCAGTAGTGGTTCGCTGTGGATCCTCATAGAGCTGTGCCATAGCATCAAGGAATGTAGATAGGGTCGACAGCACAGAGTTATTTTGTTCCAGTAAGCGATGGGCCCATGACTGGGGTTCACCTAGCAGCAAGGAGATGACAAATCCCACCTTAGTGGATTCAAGTGAAAAGGTGCAATGTTGTAGTGTGAAATAAAGTTCACAGGCATTACGGAAGGACCTGAATTTGCTGCGGTCTCCTGCAAATCTTTCAGGGGTAGGAACTCTTGGTTCAGATGGTAGCATCACAACAGCGGATGCTGCAGGTACCTCAGCGTGAGTGGTTGATGAAGAAGCAGTACCAGGAGAAGCAGACGGTGATGACAAAGTCTGGACACGTTCCTCAAGTCGTGTGTAACCCTCCTGCAGGCTTTTGACGGCTTGTGTGAGATCTGCCAGATGTTGGCACAGTTCATCCATGGGAGAGGTTCCTCGTTCAGGCTCAGACATGGCTGTCTTGTACTGTCACGTACCTGGTAGAAGAGCCTGATACGGTGAGGAAAGCCTCTCTTACACCTCTGACTCGGGGCCCCTGATAGAGCAGACAGGTAGCACAGGAGTGCAGAGGGGCATGAGTGCCTATTGGTCTTGATAGTAGCTTAGCCGGACTAACTGTCAGGATCAAGCAGGGGAAGACTGTCGGTGGACCGCAGCGGAGCAGGAGTGCCGTATGGACACCACTGAACAGGAGACAGGAGCAGGCTGGGTCTGTCAGTAGGTTGCAGCAGAGCAGGAATGCCGGATGGACACCACCGAGCAGGAGACAGGAGAAGGCCAAGCCCGTCAGCGGGTTGCAGCGGAGCAGGAATGCCGGATGGACACCAGTGAAAAGTAGGCAGAGACTAGCAGCAGGCAGTCCAGCAGGATAGTAGGCAGGAACAGGGTCAGGCAAACCGGGTCATACACTGGCAGACGGATCAGGTGCAGATGTACAGGCAGAAGCGTGGTCAAAGACAAGCTGGGGTCAATGCAGGCAGAGTTCAGGAGAAGTCAAGGCAAGCCGGGTCGATAACAGTAATCAGATGCAGGTTTACAGGTAGCAGGTTTACACAGAAACGCTGTAGACAAGACAGCACTGAAGCACAGCACAGGCTCAGTTTAAATAGCCCCCTTGATGACCATACAAGCAACAGGTGCATGCACTTGTGCAATGGGCGTAGCCTATGCACAGCAAGCTGTCTAGAAGAGCCATTCTGTCTATGGGAATGCCCTTCCTGACAGATAGTGACCAACTCTTGCGTGTTAGTAGGTGTAAGTGTAACAATAGTGACCGAAGGGCGGCCTCTCGCTCCCGTTTTATACGTGCCCCATGTTTGATCAGTACACCGCGTATAAAGGCTTTATGAGCTTCCCAGTGCATGCCCGCCGTGCAATTATCTGTATCATTAAAGCTAAAATACTCCCTGAGAGCCTCAGTTACCTCAGCAAGTATCCCAGGGCACTGTAGAGTACTCTCATTTAATCTCCATACTCTTGAGGAGGACGATGCCGGCCTCCCCAAACAGTAGTGGAGCATCACCGGGACGTGGTCCGACCAAGTAATATTATCTATAGATGTACCTACCACTGAGTGGAGCTGTGCATGTGGAACCAAAAAATAATCAAGCCTGGAATAGACCTGGTGCGATGGCGAGAAATATGTAAAATCGGATAAAAAATTTGCCACACATCAATTAGTTGAGCCCGATTGAGGGAGCGCGACACTCCCTTATGGACCCTGGGAGGGGTCGTAGAAGACCCTGATGAAACATCAACCGACGGGACCAGTGAAATATTTTAGTCACCACCCACGATTAACTGGTCCTCACCAAAATCAGCCAATTTGTCCAATGTGTGGGATAGAAATACATCTTGCTGGGAGTTGGGTGCATAAATGGACACCACCGTGACCAAGACGTCCCCAATGAGACCCTTTAAAAATGTGAAACGGCCTCCGGGATCCAGGATAGAATCTCGATAAGTCCAGGGTAACTTGGCAGAGATGAGAATAGAGGCACCCCTTGACTTAGAGTCCCCCATTAGAAGAGTGGTAAACAAAAGGATAATATTTGGACTGGAGAACAGGGATGTTATTCGTTCTGAAATGGGTCTTTTGTACTAGAGCTACAGCCACCCTCAATCGCCTCAAGTCGGCCCACAAAAATCGGCCCCTAAAAAGTCGGCACCTAGTATTCAGTGATAATAGTCTAATTTTTTCCATGGTAGACCTTAAACAAAAGCAAAAAAAAAAGAAAGACCCAAAAACAATACCCCTAGAGCAAAAAAAAAGCTCCAGCCACCAAATAGGGTGCAAGCACCAATGCGCAACGTGCGCTGCGACAAACCATCATCAACCCTTTGCGCACTATCCTATGTGGGGGTGTGGGGAGGAATGGCCGATATAGGCCGCTCTCTGCCCGTCCCTCCCCAACAGCAACGTATATCACCTCCACACACTATATATTTTACCAATCTTAACCAAAACAGGCAGTGCAGCCAGGTACACAAAAATAGAGAAAGAGAAAAGGGGGAGAGACCACAGACCCTCAATAGTGCTCCCCTCCCCCTTCCGATGGCCATTGGCATTTAGCCGAGCGGCCTCACGTCGCCCCAATCAGCGCGACCATCCACCGCCCCTCGATACCGATAGCCATCAGCCGTCAATGACAACTACCTCTAGTTATACAGCCCACCATGGTGGTTTAATAGAACGTGATTTAGAAACATAGTCGCAGTTGGCACTACAGAGTTATAACTGCCTCATGGCAGACCTACTCCATATATGTTAAATGAGGAGAATCCCCTCATGCACTTACATACATATCTTTACATACTGTATATCATAACATGACATTAATTCCACATTAATTCCACTGCATAGAACCATATATAACCATATATAACCCCTCACCATCCCTCTCCACTCCTATGTATTCCTAGTGCATTATATCCATAATTGTGCCCTTATGCATTGGGGTGTCCTTCTAGGGATAGGTGTTATATACGTGACTCTACTCCACCTTGAACATTGCAAAAACAGAAATCCCCCCAGGCCCAATACCTGACGGGCCAGGAGACCAATAGACTAGAAGTTATTTCAACCACCCCCTCCACCTTACCCTCCCCTGCTTGCCCGAGACAACTCCTGTGCGCTTGGCAAAGTAAAAACATTTTAAACACCCCTAGATATCCCTAGACATCTAAGACATCTAAGTCAATCTCCAAACTAGTCAAAACTAATTAATGGGAGCCCATATCTGGGATGTGCCAGGAAAAAAAAAAAGGAAAATAAGTTTTTAGGTGAGGGTGAGGGTGAGGGGAGGGGGCGCCAAACAATGAACAGACACTTCACCCCTTTGTGCCTCCTACTGTTCTGTATTTTGGTCCATGTAGAGTCCATGTGGAGTAAAAAAAAAGCATCAGAATCTGCAACGTGGAATCAAAAGCATGAAAAAACCAACAAACAAAAAAAAAGAAATATAAGAGTGATACCGCCCAGCTTCATCGCCTCCTTCCTTGGGAACTCACGTAGATCCTCTCACAGGCTCGCTCTGTACCGCCCGCTGAGGTTTAGGCGACGTCCTCTGCTTCTCATTGAAACCGCACTCCCCCCCGGAAGGCAAGAAAGGAAAACCAGCCAGTCTGGGACAGCAAATGGAGCCACCTCTATAAAGGAAAACACTGCAGGTAAGTTCTCTCGTGATCTCAAGGCGCAGGAACGACGCCCCTTCTGAAATGTCACTGAGAAAGGGTATCCCCAACGATACATGACGTCCTGTGCCCGGGCACTTTCTAGCAGTGGTTTAAGCATACCCCTCCTCTGTAATATGGCCCATGACAGATCAGGTAATATCCGAAACACTGCTCCATTAAAACTGATGTCTCCTACTTCCCATTCTTTTCAAGCTATGATCTCTTTGTGCTGGTAATGATGGATCCTACAAATTGCATCTCGTGGTCTATTAGGATCAGATGAGCGTGGGCCCAACGCTCTATGTATGCGATTGATCTGAAGTAATTCAGGAATAGCAGCTCCAGCAGTTTGGCGAAAGATAGCAATAACCGTAGCCAACAAATCTTCAGACCCCGTAGCTTCTGGTAGGCCCCGTAGCCGCAAATTGTTGCGCCTGCTATGGTCCTCCATTCCCTCTAGATGTAATTGTAGATCTATAGTTGCACTTGCGTGTTCGTCCCGAGCAGACTCCAATGCATTTACACGCAACTCCAGTGCAGAGGCAGCGGTCTCCCCTGCTGTCACTCTACCCGCCACAGAGTGTACCTCTCTAGTGAGCTCCTGGAGTTCTCGCCGATGGTTCTCTTTGATCCGCCCCATCATAGACTCTATGTCCGCACGAGTCGGGAGTGCCAGAAGCAGGGCTCGGATCTCTGGGTTTGCTGTTGAGGGAACTCGCCACTGGGAGGCAGATGCAGGGGCCATAGTTGCCATAGTTGCCATGGTTGAACCTTCAAGCCCAGCATTAGGCATTGTGGATACTGCTGCCAATGCTGATGCCCCAGGTACATCACATGCGGATAGACCGTCACAAGCAGGTAGGTCAGCTGACTCCACAGCGGTAGCGGTCTCGGTATGTGTTTCTGCCATAGTGGGGAGCAAAGGAAGCATAGGCAGCGGGCCAGCTTGCTTAAAAAAAATGGCTAATCTCCTTAGCTGCGGCAACCGAGCGTGTAATCCTCGCGGTGCTCTTTCCTATTTTTTTACTTATTTGCTTTCATAATCTGCAATACACTGCGAGTGTCCATGTTAGATAGCGTGTCTTAGCGTGTCTTTCATACTACAATGCTGCAACACTGCGATGCTGGAGAGGAGTAGGGATGATCGAACTTTTGAAAAGTTTGGTTCGACCAGAACACCCGAACCTCCCAAAGGTTCGGCCCGGATTTCAGAACCCCATTGAAATCAATGGGACCCGAACTTCGGCAATCAAAAAACACCATTTTGAAGCCCTAAAACCCAATAAATGCCCCTAAAAAGTGCCTAGGGTTCTGGGTCATACCCCAGGGACTATTAATCACACAAAAAAAAGTTCTTAAAAATTGTAATTTTTGATAGAGAGCCAATTATTGAAAAAATTAAAAAAAAAATAATAAAAAAAAAAATTCTTTGGATTTGGTATCTGGGGGGGTCTAAAAAGTGTACCTGTGAAGTTTCAGCTCTGTAGCATGTCCAGAACCATAAAAAAAAAGATTGTTTGTATTTTGTCACTTATAGAACAGGTTAGTGGCTTCTCTCTTTTCACACCTTGCCGGTTTAGTAGCAAGCGTTTTTTTGTGCATTTTTTTGGGGTCTTTTCAGGCAGGCAAAACATCTGAACTTGTGTATACGGGTATATATACACACATACTATATATACACCTAGACATATATAGGTGTGATAGTAGCAGAAATATATGCTTGCGCTAATGAAATCATTTACACGAATATGGCTCCGCTCCTATAACACCTATATATGTCTAAGTGTAAAATACATATAAGTATGTGTGTATATATACCACTATACACAAGTTCAGATGTTTTGCCTGCCTCCAAAGAACCCAAAAAAATGCACAAAAAAACGCTAGCGCCGAAAAAAAAAAACGCCCAGGTGTGTTGTTGCAGGCATTTTTTTTGGGTTTTAGGAGGCAGGCAAAACATCTGAACTTGTGTATAGTGGTATATATACACACATACTTATATGTATTTTACACTTAGACATATATAGGTGTGATAGGAGCGTAACTATATTGGTGTTAATTATTTCATTAGCGCAAGCATATATTTCTGCTACTATCACACCTATATATGTCTAGGTGTATATATACATATAAGTATGTGTGTATATATACCACTATACACAAGTTTAGGTGTTTTGCCTGCCTCCAAAAACCCCCAAAAAATGCCTGCAACAACACACCTGGGCATTTTTTTTGGCGCTAGCGTTTTTTGGCATTTTTTTGGGTTCTTTGGAGGCAGGCAAAACATCTGAACTTGTGAATAGTGGTATATATACACACATACTTATATGTATTTTACACTTAGACATATATAGGTGTGATAGGAGCGTAACTATATTGGTGTTAATTATTTCATTAGAGCAAGTAGTGTTTTCTGCTCCTTTCACACCTATATATGTGCAGGTGTATATATACATACATGGGTGTGTATATATACCCCCTATACACATGTTCAGATGTCATGCCTGACTCAAAACATGTGCTCAAAAAATCCCTATAGACGCCTGCAGCTAAAAAGCAAGCTGACGGGGGCGAAGACATATTACTGCAGCGAAAGTGACTTCAGAGAAACTAGCTTTTCTCTATAGCGGTCACCCTGATATGGAAGGGTTTGGTCACCCTGCCATAGCAGTCACTGTCAGTTAACCCTACACTACGGTCACTCTGGCACTTAACACTTTCCCTACAGAAACTGAATAATTAAAGCTAACTAAAGTGTAAAAGAGCACCCTAACTACACTAGATATACCTTTCCTCACACTAATAAATGCTAAATGACACTTTGTAGCAGAAGTCCACGAACTGCTTCCACTCGCTTCCATGTCCCTGTATAACAATGCTAGAAATTTGGCGGGGGCTATCTTATATACTGGGGGGCGTATTCACTAATGATTGGCCTATGGACCCCCTAGTCACTCCAATCACATTCCTAGCATTCTCCTGCCCCCTCAATTGGCTTTTGCTAATGGTTCTGGTCCAATCATGGGCTTTTAAAGCCCATTTCCTGTCCCATTGCATTTTGGTCGGTTCTGGTTGCCGAATTCCGAACTTTTTGGGCAAAAAGTTCTAAATTCGGCCGAACCCTAAACAGCCAATGTTCGGGTCGAACCGATGGTCGACCCAAACCGTCCGATCATCCCTAGAGAGGAGACGGGCCGGAGCTCACATGGAACACGTCCTCACTCGGCCATAGCTCCAACCCCCATCTGATATGTCTCCTCATTGACTACAAGTGTGTGATGACGTTGCCAGTGTTGTCACCTCATAGCTCTACCCTGCTTTACTTTATCCCACATTATTATGCATGACTGTACCCCAACCCCCCACTATCTGTGAAGTTTCAGCTGTATTTACAGCAAACCATTTTGGGAAATATATTTGTAAACTGCATGCTGTGCTACAAAACAAGCTGATGTTGCAGCAACACTGCTGTTCGCTCATTGAGGGGCAGGAGTAAGAGGTAAAGCTGGCCAAACACTAGCCGAAAAATAGTTCAAACTCATTTTCGAAAAACGGAAAATTGGTCGTGAGAGCAGATGATCGTGCCATCATGTAATGACAGAATTTCGAACGATAAATCATTCAATGGACATAAATGAATTTGTTTTTCGTTCAGTTTGCCACATATGCCTAGTGCAAACAGTTCGGCCAAGAAACATATTAACCTTTCAATTTATCGTTCATTTGGCAGAATTATCCAAACTGTTCCTTCGATTTTTCGGCTTTGAAAAGTTAAACATGATTTTCTATTTGTGCCCATTAACTGGACGAAAAACGAAGGAACGGACCAAATGAGAGGTTTTCAAACTATTTTTCGGCTAGTGTATGGCCAGCATAAGTGACAGCTACTGGACAGCTACTACTGCAGTGGTGGTGATGAGTTATTTTTTAGTAGAATCTTTATAATAAATTTTGCAGTAGATAGTTATTTTTATTCAAAATTATTATAATATCAACAATAGGAATACACTACCATGGTGTGCTAAAATGTGCCAAACCATGAAAAAATTATACATAATTTTAGATATCCACGTTTTGCTATTATTTCTCCTATGTAGCAAAAGGAAGTCACCGTCAAGACCACGGGCAGTTTAGGAAGTCGGTAGTGTTTGAACATATAACTTTATGTTCATCAGGTTTGACTGGAGAACCACACAGTTAAATGTAGGAATGCATCTTTGATTCTGTACCTAACAAGAATACACAGATCAGTACAGAATTTTACTTTAGAAGATCAGTATGACTGACTGACAGTTAATTAATCCTTTCAGAAGCAACTCAGAAATGACAACCCCAAGATTTCTCTTGACTCAGGTTTTATTCAGTGTCTAAGAAGATGGGTAGAGTGGTCAGCATGCTTTCAATGCTAGATGCATCTCATAGGTAATAATAGTGAAAACTTGTTTTAAGTATGGTACTCCAAGTGTAAGCGAATTCTCACTCCAAAGTGGCACTGTGATTAATATTCTATTATAGGCTTTCACCTATAATGACTGAAAGTCCGTATATAATGTCTACCAAAATAGTGCAAAGCAGAAGTGTAAAAATCTTCTCCCGTTGAGATTGATATGAATTATTGAGTTATACTGTGTTTTGGTTATTCATAGGTTTGCTTGTCATAAGATTGAGCTGCACTTATATTTTTCACTTTTTGATTTAAATGTGAGTTTGGTGGACACACTCTGAGAAGGTGTTAGTCTTAGCCTGGGTTTAGTTGGCTAACAGTATTTTAGATATAGTTATTGGTTGTTTGCGCTGATTATATTTTATTATCTAATTACTTGGGAGTGCAACACTGTACACAAAGGAAAAAAGACCAAAAATTTAAAAAAAAAAAAAAAATCCCTTTACAGTTTCTGTTATAAAACTTTCCAAATAAACAATCTTCCTTCATGAATACAAAACAAAATGTATTCTGATTCATTTCTTTGGTGAAAAAAAAAATCAAAGTAGTGGATAATAATTAGATATTTAGGCTGTGTGAACCATGGAATATACCAGGGCTTTTTTTCAGCGGGAACGCGGGGGAACGCAGTTCCGGCACCTTCAGCCCTGAATGTATGTAATTGCAAGGAGTGCTGGGTTGTGTTAAACTGTCTATTGATGCTGGCTGCTGAGGAACCTATTGTTGCTGGAGGGGATCTATTCCTGCAGGAGGATTTATTGCTGCTGGGAATATCTAATGTGGCTGCTGGGGGATCTATTGTCTCTGGAAGTGATCTAGTTTTGCAGGGGGGTCTATTGTTGCTGGGGTGGGTCTTATGTTGCTGAGGGGTCAGTTGTTGCTGGGAGGGATATACTGTTTAGGCAGCAGTCTATTAATGCTGGCTGCTGGGATATCTGTTGTTGCTGCTGAGGGCCCATTGTTTCTGGCTGGATCTATTGTTGCTGGGGGATCTATTGTTGATGGCTGCATGGGATCTATTTTACTGCTTTTTTGTTATCATTAACAAATTCCATACAAATTACTCTGTTCTGTAATGTTACTTTGTTCTGTATTTTCTAAAAGGAGGTACTAGGAGGTGGGTAGTGGGTGGAACCAAGGAACGGTTCACAGAGGTAGGTAGGGGCGGAGACAAGGGGTAAGTCCAAAAGAGGGAGTTCCTGCACCTATTCGCTGAGAAAAAGCCCTGGAATATACTGTATATATTTGAAATTTATCAACGCTGCCTATCTGCATAACTACTTCATTTCTCAAGGCCCTAAAATGCCAAGATGGTAAACGCCCCCAAAATTACCCATTTTTGGAAACAGCAATTTAATTAGTAAAGAACTTTAAAATGTTTTGTACCAAAACCATGTTGAACAGACAAACGTCAGAATAACTTTTTCACTTTTTATAATATAGTAACATAAGTTTTTTTTTAATACAACTGGTCATTTTTTTTTATATTCTTGTTCTGTAGAAATGATAAAATATTAAATAATATTTAGGAGATATTTGTGAACAAAAGGGAGTGGATATAGAGAAGTGAAGAAGGTTGCAAAGAAGGGGGACAATTAAGTGGAGATTGGGGTAAACCAGGAGCAGGCTGTTTAGAATGGGTGCCCATAGATGGGAATTGTTTTGGAAGGTCAGACCGCCAATTATTTTTCTGATGTATTTTTACAGAAACATGCAGAGTTGGAAAGGCCAAGCACACATTGTTATGCACTCTGCAACACAACCCCGTTGTACCTCACTAAACATCTGGCAAAAAACATTCTAAATTGTCAGCTCAGGGATGACTACAGAAGTCATGAGGAGCATACAAACATGGATTTTTATTGCAATTTGGGGCTTCATTATAGGAATTCCTCTCACTTTCTGTGCTGGTGACAACAGTTTAACAAAACAGGAAATAAGGGTAAATCTCAGCGACACAGAAGCTTTTTTTTTTTGGGAAATAGGGGAACACTAGAACCCCTGTCAGCCTTTTGTTGTTGTCTGTGTATCTGTTACATATTTTCCCTAGAGATTGAATTATAAAAACAAAAAAAAACAGTAAATAAGTATGACATATATTTCACCTAAAACAGGAACAGTGATTGGACATTATGAGTAACCTCAAATTTTGCTCTTTCCCCCTGTGTAAATTAATCAGACCTTAGCTGCATATCATAGTAACATTATATATAACCAATAGCACCATCTACCGTCAAAAATAGGACAATACATTCTATATCTATTAGGGTTGATCGACTAAGAATCTGACAGCACAAATTGGTTCCCAGGACCTTAACAACTCGTGTCTCCCTAAATCTTCTTTGGTCCCAGAACATTTTTTCTATGTCTAGGTTCCCCATGTCATTTTGACGTTTGTGGTCCACCCTTAATGTATTACACGCCATTTTTTTAGAGACTGATAAGGCTTCAAAGGATAAGTCCACCCTAAAGCTAAAATCCCTCCATCTATAGATCTCCACGTTCTAACACTAACCTATCTAGCCCTGTAAACTCCTCTCCTGTAAATACAGTAAATACAAATAAAAAACTACTGACACCATACACTGCTCTACTGACACCGTCCACTGCCCTACTGACACCATCCACTCTCCCCTACCCCACCCCCTTCCCCAGAAGCACTGTAAAAAAAAAAAAAAAAAAGGAAAAAAATGTAAAAAATAATAGATAATAAAATAATAAAAACAAAAAACTGCTGCGCAAACTGTCGGCGCTATATTAATCCTGTATAATAATAATAATAATAATAATAATTACTCTACTTACACCGCCCACTGCCTTACTGACACCATTCATTGGCCCCCAAAAAGCATTTTGAGAAATGAAAAAAATATACTACCCACCTCCATACACTTCAAACTCCTCTCTGCACATACTAGTCCATACCTCCCAACCGTCCCGGAATCCGCGGGACTGTCCCGCAATTTGGAGTGAGTCCCGCGGTCCCGCAGAGCCGGCTGAAGTCCCGCAAAATCATCTGGCCGGCCATCTCTTCTCCCCCCTCCTCCTCCCAGCTCCCGCAGTAACCCCTCCCACAGCCCAGCACCAGGCAGGTACATGGAGAGAGAACAGTCAATCAGCGTCCTCGTCTCATCCTCCCGGACACTCTCAGTATAAGCCGAACACTGTGAATGGATCAATACGCGCCAGCCAATCCTGGCTTCTCCCCTCGTACCGGAAGTCGGTTGCTGTTGCTGTGGGAACCTCTAGACGCGGCCGTTTGAAAGTTTGTGTGTCCTGTGGAGGAAAGATGGTGCCGCCTGCAGCCTCCGCTCTGAGGAAGAGCCCGGAGCGAGGGAGATGGCCCAACCGGCTGGTGGTGAACCAGGCTGTACTGGCCGAGAGGAACCCGGGGGCTGTGGGGGCCTGGATAGAGGCGGCTGAGAGGTAAGTGCTGAGTGAGGGCCTCGGGGAGGGGATTATACTGGAGACACCCCGGGACCCTCTGCCTGGTGCTGAGTTGCTCAGTGAATTGTTATAAATGCCCTTTAATAGGGGGGGGTCGCTGTTCTCACTTGTGCCCCCGACCTTCTCTGGGTGACCCCTCCTGGTGACACAAACTATTCTCTGACTGTCACTGGAGGGGAAAACATTAGAGTCTTTCCCCATGAAAGAAGAATAATAATACTTCAGCCCCCCCCCCCCGCCCCCAAATGGGCTCCGATCTGCACACCCTTGCAGTTACTATGGCTGACACTTTGGGTGTATTGGATGTCTGCTCTCCCCCCATTGCACGGTTTGGTTCCATACATCACTACAGCTCAGGATGGGCCGACAGGAGGAACCACAGAACAGAGTGGGGGGGGGGGGGGGGCACTGTACTCCCAGAGGTGTCAGATCCTGAAAATTGTCAGCCTGGTTAGTTCTGTATTACTATAGAGATCAGAGGCACAGACCTCCCTCCCTCTGTCATCCATCCCTCCCTCCATCATCCCTCCCTCCCTCCGTCATCCCTCTCTCCCTCCCTCTGTCATCCCTCTCTCTGTCATCCCTCTGTCATCCCTCTCTCTGTCATCCCTCTGTCATCCCTCCCTCTGTCATCCCTCCCTCTGTCATCTCTCCCTCCCTCTGTCATCTCTCCCTCCATCTGTCATCTCTCCCTCCCTCTGTCATCTCTCTCTCCCTCCCTCCCTCTGTCATCCCTCCCTCCCCTCGTCATCTCTCCCTCCCTCCCTCTGTCATCTCTCCCTCCCTCTGTCATCCCTCCCTCTGTCATTCCTCCCTCCCTCTGTCATCCCTCCATCCCTCTGTCATCCCTCCCTCCCCTCTGTCATCTCTATCTCCCTCCCTCCCTCTGTCATCCCTCCCTCCCTCCCTCTGTCATCTCTCCCTCCCTCCCTCTGCCATCTCTCCCTCCCTCTCTCCCTCCCTCCCTTTGTCATCTCTCCCTCCCTCCCTCTGTCATCTCTCCCTCCCTCCCTCTGTCATCTCTCCCTCCCTCTGTCATCTCTCCCTCCCTCTGTCATCTCTCTCTCCCTCCCTCCCTCCCTCTGTCATCTCTCTCTCCCTCCCTCCATCATCTCTCTCTCCCTCCCTCCCTCCCTCCCTCTGTCATCTCTCTCTCCCTTCCTCCCTCCCTCCCTCTGTCATCCCTCCCTCCCCTCGTCATCTCTCCCTCCCTCCCTCTGTCATCTCTCCCTCCCTCTGTCATCCCTCCCTCCCTCTGTCATCCCTCCCACCCTCTGCATTGAAAGGGGTCACGCTGGTTATTCTGCATTAAAGGGGTCACCTTGGTTATTTTCCATTAAAGGGGTCACACTGGCCATTCTGCATTAAAGGGGTCATGCTGGTTATTTTGCATTAAAGGGGTCACGCTGGTTATTCTGCATTGAAAGGGGTCAAGCTGGTCATTCTGCATTGAAAGGGGTCACGCTGGTTATTCTGCATTGAAAGGGGTCACGCTGGTTATTCTCATTGAAAGGGGTCACGCTGGTCATTCTGCATTAATAGGGGTCACGCTGGTCATTCTGCATTAATAGGGGTCACGCGGGTTATTCTGCATTGAAAGGGGTCACGCTAGTTATTCTCATTGAAAGGGGTCACGCTGGTCATTCTGCATTGAAAGGGGTCACGCTGGTTATTCTGCATTGAAAGGGGTCACGCTGGTTATTCTCATTGAAAGGGATCACGCTGGTTATTCTGCATTGAAAGGGGTCATGCTGGTTATTCTGCATTGAAAGGGGTCACGCTGGTTATTCTGCATTGAAAGGCGTCACGCTGGTTATTCTCATTGAAAGGGGTCACGCTGGTTATTCTGCATTGAAAGGGGTCACGCTGGTTATTCTGCATTAAAGGGGTCACGCTGGTCTCTCTGCATTCAAAGGGGTCACGCTGGCCATTCTGCATTGAAAGGGGGCATGCTGGCCATTCTGCATTGAAAGGGGTCACACTGGTCTCTCTGCATTGAAAGGGGTCACGCTGGTCATTCTGCATTCTGCCGAGAGGAACCCGGGGGCTGTGGGGGCCTGGATAGAGGCGGCTGAGAGGTAAGTGCTGAGTGAGGGCCTCGGGGAGGGGATTATACTGGAGACACCCCGGGACCCTCTGCCTGGTGCTGAGTTGCTCAGTGAATTGTTATAAATGCCCTTTAATAGGGGGGGGTCGCTGTTCTCACTTGTGCCCCCGACCTTCTCTGGGTGACCCCTCCTGGTGACACAAACTATTCTCTGACTGTCACTGGAGGGGAAAACATTAGAGTCTTTCCCCATGAAAGAAGAATAATAATACTTCAGCCCCCCCCCCCCCGCCCCCAAATGGGCTCCGATCTGCACACCCTTGCAGTTACTATGGCTGACACTTTGGGTGTATTGGATGTCTGCTCTCCCCCCATTGCACGGTTTGGTTCCATACATCACTACAGCTCAGGATGGGCCGACAGGAGGAACCACAGAACAGAGTGGGGGGGGGGCACTGTACTCCCAGAGGTGTCAGATCCTGAAAATTGTCAGCCTGGTTAGTTCTGTATTACTATAGGGGTCACGCTGGTCTCTCTGCATTGAAAGGGGTCACGCTGGTCTCTCTGCATTGAAAGGGGGCACGCTGATCTCTCTGCATTGAAGGGGGGCACGGCATGCTGGTCATTCTGCATTGAAAGGGGGCACGCTGGTCATTCTGCATTGAAAGGGGGCATGCTGGCCATTCTGCATTGAAAGGGGGCACGCTGGTCTCTCTGCATTGAAGGGGGGCATGGCATGCTGGTCTCTCTGCATTGAAGGGGGCACACTCTACCTTGATTACTGAAGGCCCCTTTCACACTTTTGTGACCTCAAAGTGACGCAATTTTTAACAGCGTTTTTTGCCGCAAAGCAATGCTTATTACTTTTTTCTGTTTGCGCCCCCCAAAAATGGAGCTGGATGGGGGGGTGGATGGAGCTGGGGTGGGCATTTGGAGTGTTTGGAGGTTGGATGGGTGTTTGGGATAGATAGTGCTAGGGTGGGCATTTGGGGTGGATTGAGCTAGGGTGGGCATTTGGGGTGGATGGAGCTAGGGTGGGCATTTGAGGTGGATAGAGCTGCTGGGGGCATTTGGGGTGGATGGGGGGTGTATGGAGCTGGGTGGGCATTTGGGGTGTATAGAGCTGGGGGGTGGATGGTGCAGAGTCCGACCCCTGCATTCTGTACATTACATACTCCTGTCTCCTGCATTTTGTACACTACACTCTCCTGCACTATATACACAATACTGTACATTATATACTTCTCACCAAAATCTTCCTTGTCCCAACAGTTGCTGGTTGCTATGCAGTCTCTGACTATTTTAATGAAGTTCTTCTTTAAGGTAGCTGAGCAATCAAAGCATATTTTATGAGTACTAGGAAGTCTGGGTTTTGTTTACCCTATCCCTTAAGCCCCTCCCACTGCTAAGCAATTGGCCACGCCAACAATTTGCCGCGGCGAGCTGCGCGCGCCGCAGGTTTTGTTTCTCTTTCAGTCTCCCTCATTGCGAAGTTCAAAAGTTGGGAGGTATGCATACTACCCACCACCATACACTCCGCACTTATCTCCTGCACACACTACCCACATCCATACACTTCACACTCCTCTCCTTTACATACCACCCACCACCATACACTCCGCACTCCTCTCCTGCAGATACCACCCACCTCCATACACTTCGCACTCCTCTCCTGCACATACTGCCCACCTCCATACATTCTGCACTCCTCTCCTGCACATACTACCCACCTCCATACACTCTGCACTCCTCTCCTGCACATACTACCCACCTCCATACTCTCCGCACTCATCTCCTGCACATACTACCCACCTCCATACACTCCCCACTCCTCTCCTGTACATACTACCCACCTCCATACACTCTGCATTCCTCTCCTGCATAGCAAAAAGTAAAAAATATTGTATTTTTTTTTTTTTTTTTCAGAATTGTCGCTCTTTTTTGTTTATAGCGCAAAAAATAAAAATCACAGAGGTGATCAAATACCACCAAAAGAAAGCTCTGTTTGTGGAAAAAAAAAGACATCAAGGAAATGATTTTGGGTACAGCGTCGCAAAACTACGCAAATGTCAGTTAAAGTAACGCAGTGACGTATCGCAAAAAATGGCCTATCATTAAGGGGTTAAAACCTTCCGGTCCAGAAGTGGGTAAAGTATAACTTAAGGCAAAAGGTTTGTTTTTTTTTTTTTTCAGTTTTGGATTGAGGGGAGAGGGATTAGAACGATTGTCAGTTTTATTGCTGTCTGTACCCCCGTTATGGAGATTCACCCTCTCTATTTGTTCTGTTTACCATTATCACTGAAAGAAAATCTCAAAGTTTGGGTTGTCTCTAGAGGGGAAACCTTTCAATGGGAGACACTATTACTGGTGACCTGGGTTTCCTCAAGTAATTCCCTAACTTTTAGATGTGTTCCTATTGGGAGTATTTCACCAAAAATTACACTTTTGTTGCGGGGGATGACAGAAATCTGACTTGTATCTTAGGCAGACTTCTGGGAAAATTGGTGAGCCAATCACACAAGCAGGAAATGATGTTTCTGGGGTGTGGTCAGTATACATTCTGTGCAGAGGCGTAACTAGAACCTTCAGGGCCCTAGTGCAAGAAACCATGAAGGACCCCCGGCCGGGGCTCTTCCCTTCAAGCCTGGGACTCTTCCCACTGATCCTGGGGCCCTTTACTCTCGTTGTGGAGCCCTTTATTACGGTCCCGCAGCGGGACCCTTTCACAAGTTCTCCAGTGGGCCCACTTCCTACCATCTTGGAGCCTCCCCAGGGTGGTGGAATGCCAGGGCCCAGTCGTGTGACCTTTGCGATCCTGGAAGTTCACCCACTGGTGTCAGTAGTTTTTATTTTTTGGTATTTTAATTGTATTATTTTTTATCATTTTTTTTTCAATGTCACTGACTACGACTCTGTCCATTCAGAAAAGGAAGGAGCTGGTAAATTACATATTTACTGACCCTTCCTGGTTCTCTATTTTAACACATCCCCTGCAGTAGCTGTCAGGAGAGGGAAGGGAGCACAGTGGGGGGGGGGGGTCCAGGGGAGCACACAGGGGCCCAGAGACATCAGAACACAAGTGAACTGGATGGGAGGCGTGGCGGGGGCAGCATACAGAGGAACCAATCTCCTCCATTTTCCTCCTGCAGCTACAGGAGGAAAAAGGAGGGCAGTGATTTCTCTACATGCTGCCCCCGCCGCCCCTCCTATCCAGGTGTACAGGGGAGCTGCACAGGCCCCCTGGAGCATGGGGCCCAGTTGCAATTTTCAACCCCTGCAACCCCTGTAGTTAAGCCCCTGCTTCTGTGTACAGAACACCTCCAGGTTGTCATATTGCATTTTCAGAAAATTACAACAGCTGCAGATTAAAAAGGAAAGGCAATTTTTAATAACATTTAATTACAATATGATTTGTGTTGCAATTGTATACGCGATATTGTTTTTTCATTATTTGCTAATTTTTTCCCCCACGAAAGTGGAGTTACCCTTTAGGCCCCTTTCACACTTATGCGACGCGATTTTACCGCGATTTTGCCGCAATTTTGCGACGTGACTTTGCTGCGATTTTGAAAGCAATGGCTATGGCTCAAAACGCAATCAAATCGTGGCAAAGTAGTGAAGGAACTACTTTGAAGTCGGTGCAACTTCAAAACGCACTGATATGAATGGGGCTCATTGAAAATAATGGAAAACGACTTGTCATGCGATTTTGCGGTCCAAAATCGCGGGACAAGTCGCACTAGTGTGAAAGGGGCCTTAAGCCTAGAACACACAATGAGACTATCAGATGAATAATAATGCATCTTGTTTTTTTTTTTTTTTGCATGCTACTCTCCAGATCGAAAATGAAGAGGTTACTAAAGTACAAAAATTCTCAGACAACAGAAGAAGAATTTGGAAGTGATGTCATGTGTTGTAGTGTATTTGTATTATATTTTCGGATGAAAACTGTACCGAATAAACAAAAATCGTACGATCTGGTGTACTAATGATCAGATTATTTTTGTGCAATTTTCTGATAGTGTGTATGGGCCTTAAATACTTCAGGACACTTTCCTCACGCTGACAAGAGGAGAGACAGCCATCACCCTCCTCCTGGGACTCTGCTTCCCACCAAAAGATGCCCTGTCATGTGCCCCCCTCAGACTTATACCCCATCTCAGGATGCATTGCGGCAGATTCTGCCCTCTGGGATAGATACAAGCCCTGGTGTGCTATTGGCCAGGTTTCCTCCACTGTCCAATAAGAGCCCTCATTGGACATAGTGGAGAGACGCCCCAAGCTCAACAGGCACACCTGGAAACACATAACAGCCTAGCTGAACAATCAGGCCCCCCTGATAAGCAGACAGGGCCTCCCTTATGGTTTTCCTAGCACCTACCTAGGAGGTTGCTACATCAGATTAAATGGCTCCACAGCAGGCATATGGACCTGAGCTAAGTGACTATTGAGCTGTGTAACATTGTCAGGATGGCTTCTTCTGTGGGTCTTGGAGATAATGATGGAAAAGCAGGAACCTCTGGTGGCAGAGATGTTTGTGGATCTCAGATTTAGACAAGTGTATTGAAAACCCTCTTATGGGGCTCTCTGTGGGTTCCAATGGCCCTGAGGTGTTTACAGAGTAGAAATCTCAGTTTTTTTTCTAGGTATCTTCTACTTGGATATTGTAGACTGGAAAACATAGGCTGTTGTAGGATCACTCCATAGACATCTTACCACAGTGTTTGCAGTTTTGCCTGATGGTGTGTGCCTTGACATCAGACTAGGACTCCTTTCCCAGGTTGAAGGTCAAAGTCTGATGCTTCCAACTTTCTGTCTTCCACTCATCAGCGGTCTTTTATAAAAACTGTTGGATTTCAGACGGGCATCATTTCCACTCCCAAATCCAGAAATTTGAAGTGTCTTCAAGTTCTTTGTTGGGAACTATGGCCCATTGATCTGTGAGCCCCCAAGAGTATGGCCAAACATATGTGAGTGGTCTGTAGAGGAATGTACTGTATGGTTCTTCAGAACACAAACAGCTAGCTGTGATTACTTGCTTAAAAAACATCCTTATCAGTGACGTCCAGGATAGTACTGGTAACACAGGTAAACAGCTGTAGAGATCCCAGGCACAAGAACAAAGCACCACCTAACTGGAACTGCAGTACTCTCATATAAAGTTTCGTGCTATTTGGCTCCTGCCAGCTGCCTGCACGCTGGTTCTGACATTGGAGGGCCACCTATGTGCCTTGCCCAGCCTTGTCAGATTGTGGCTTCTCTGAGCTGCTGAGAGAGGGAAGCAGAGAAATGTATCTACCCTGAGCATATCCAGGAACGGGAAAATTTATTTAACAGGCTTGCATTATCTGAGCATGTGAGTAAATGGGTACTTTGCTACACTGTCTCTCTGGACTGACAGAACCACACAAAGAACAGTTCCATATTGCCTTGTGTCCAGGGGGGTGTGATAAATATGGTATCAAGTGGCCAACATGGTAGTCTAAAGCTTCTGCTGCTGATCAGTGTGAACACAATAAGGCTTCTTTAATAGGAAAGTGCAGGAGTTTAGTTAACTGTAGCCAAATATGTGAAAGGGGACCTGGTTCCTATAGGATAGTCAGTGCATCTGAAAATTGCACGTTGCATTGCTTTACTATGTATTTCTTACGTTTAAAGGATAAGACCACCCTAAAAATAAAATCCCTGCATCCATAGACCTCCACAATCTAACACGAACCTATCTAGCCCTGTAAAGAAAAAATCAGTACACTGCCTTTTTTTTAAGCCGATCTGACCCGATCTCCAGCGGCGGAAGCTCTGCAGAGGATACGGCCAATAACAGCTGTGAAATAAATGGGAAGTGACGTCACCCATAGACGTACTATGGAGCTTCTTTTGTCAGCTGTGCCCTCTGAACCCACCTCCACAGTGAAGTCACGGCTCACAGCTCAGTGTGGGTTTGGGTCGGATCTGCTTCAAAAAAGGTAAGTATATCGATTTCTTCTTTACAGGGCTAGATAGGTTAGTGTTAGATCGTGGAGGTCTATAGATGCCGGGATTTTATTGTTAGGGTGGACTTATTCTTTAACCACTTTACGTCTGCTCACAGTAATATTACTGCGGCAGAGTGTCTCGTTATCGTCTGACGACGTAGTACTACGTCGTCAGACACTCCCCCTTCTGGGCGGCGCTTGCGCGCCGCTGGAGGCTCGCTCCCGCTGTTTTCATTCACAGTGGGAGTCGGGCCAGGGGAGGAGCAGCGGCGATCGCCGCTGCTCTTACCCGATCGTCGGGGATCGAGTCTGGAGATCCGCCCGCTGTGTGTAAACACAGCGGGCGGATCTCCATAGTGACAGGCAGGGGCGTAACTACAGGGGTTGCAGGGGTTGCAATCGCTACCGGGCCCCATGCTCCAGGGGGCCCGGTAGCAAACCAGTGGGTGAACTTTCAGGATCGCAAAGGTCACACTTGCGACCGGACCCTGGCATTGCACCACTGTGGGGAGGCCCCAAGATTGTAGGAAGGGGGCCCACTGCAGAACTTGTGAAAGAATCCTGCTGCGGGACTGAAATAAAAGGCCATGCAACGAGTGTAAAGAGCCCCAGGATTAGTGGGAAGAGCCCTGGGCTTGAAGGTAAGGGCCCCGGCCAGGGGTCTGGGGGGCCCTTCATGGTTTCTTGCATCAGGGCCCTGAAGGTTCTAGTTACGCCTCTGGTGACAGGGAGTGACAGATCGGACTGTTCAGCATAGCTGGACATCCGATCTGTCCATGACTCACTCAGTCACCTCCCCCCCTACACGTCAGTAAGCACCAGGCATACATTAACCCCTCTCTCTCCAATAAAATTAACCCCTTCCCTGCCAGTGTCATTTTTACAGTAACAGTGCATATATATAGCACTGATTACTGCAGTAATGTCACTGGTACCCCCAAAAGTGTCAAAAATGTCAGTCAAGGGCCCGATCTGTCCGCCGCAATGTCGCAGTCACGCAAAAAAAATCGCAGATCGCCGCCATTACGCGTTAAAAAAAAAAACACCAAAAATGACAGAAATCTTTCCCTTTGTTAGTAAACGCAATAACTTTTGCGCGAACCAATCAAAATACGCTTATTGCGATTTTTTTTACCAAACATATGTAGCATAAAACAAATTGGCCAAAAATTTTTTAAAAAATTGGTTTTTACATCTTTTTTGGGGGGGAATTTCATATAAAAAAATGTTAAAAATATTGTTATTTTTTCAAAATAAACGCTCTTTTTTTGTTTATAGCACAAAAAGTAAAAATCGCACAGGTGATCAAATACCACCAAAAGAAAGCTCTGTTTGTGGGAAAAAAAGGACGTAAATTTCGTTTGGGTACGGCGTCGCACGACCGCGCAATTGTCAGTTGAAGTCGCACAGCGCAGAATCGCAAAAAGTGGCCTGGACGGAAGACAGCAAAATCCTCCGGTGGTAAAGTGGTTAAGCACTCAGGTAAATCTTTCTGCAAAATCATCATTTCTGCTAAATTTTGAAAATGTTTTAAAAATAACCATTAAAGCATTGCAATATACACTATATTACCAAAAGTATTGGGACACCTGCCTTTACACGCACATGAAATTTAATGGCATCCCAGTCTTAGGGTTCAATATTGAGTTGGCCCACCCTTTGCAGCAATAACAGCTTCAACTCTTCTGAGAAGGCTGTCCACTAGGTTTAAAAGTGTGTTCATGGGAATGTTTGACCATTCATCCAGAAGTGCATTAGTGAGGGCAGGCACTGATGTTGGACGAGAAGGCCGGGCTTGCAGTCTCCGCTCAAATTCATCCCAAAGGTGTTCTATCGGGATGAGGTCAGAACTCTGTGCAGGCCAGTCAAGTTCCTCCACCCCAAACTCACTAATTCATGTCTTTATGGACCTTGCTTTGTACACTGGTCCAAATCATTTGGTGGAGGGGGGGGGGGGGGTTATGGTGTGGGTTGTTTTTCAGGGGTTGGGCTTGGCCCCTTAGTTCCAGAGAAGGGAATGCTTAAGGCGTCAGCATACCAAGACATTGTAGACAATTTCATGCTCCCAACTTTGTGGGAACAGTTTGAGGATGGCCCCTTCCTGTTCCAACATGACTGCGCACCAGTGCTCAAAGCAAGGTCCATAAAGACATGAATAAGTGATTTTGGGAAGGAGGAACTTGACTGGCCTGCACACTGACCTCAACCTGATAGCTAAGGAGAGAACACAAGCACCATACTAAGTGCAGCACAAGAGTAAAAACATCAGAGGCTTGTAGTTAGCACAGCAAATTCATCCCTGTCAGTGGAGCGATAGTTTAGAGTGGCCTCTTGCAGCTGTGGCTCGTGGAGACACTGCCGGTGGATGCCGGCACTCCCTGGGGCTGTGGAACGCACGGGCGACTCATCCTGAAGTCACTTCCCGGATACGATGGGATGTCGTGGGCTACGTTTTTACCCTTGTAAGTAATATTCCTAAGATGTCAAATAAAACCCCATAAATGCTGCACTTAGTATGGGGCTTGTGTTCTCTCCTTAGCTATCTCCAAGTCCCTTCTTGCTTGCACACAGAGCTGCCTTTCAAGTGAGCCTACATATGGACTTTTGCTATATATATATATGGACTTTTTATAGACTGTTTTAATTCTACAGATTGTACTCAGAACCATTTGGACACACCAGTACTCCCAGTCTTGCACCAATATCCTTGTATACTCAATCCAATAGAACACCTTTGGGATGAACTCGAGTGGAGACTGCGAACCAAGCCTTCTCGTCCACATCAGTGCCTGACCTCACAAATGCGCTTCTGGCAGAAAGGTCAAATATTCCCATAGACACACTCCTAAACCTTGTGGACAGCCTTCCCAGAAGAGTTATAGCTGCAAAGGGTGGGCCAACTCAATATTAGACCCTACGGACTAAGACTGGGATGCCATTAAAGTTCATGTGTGTTTAACCACTTTACCACCGCCCACAGTAATATTACTGCGGCAGAGTGGCTCGTTATCGTCTGACGACGTAGTACTACGTCATCAGACACTCCCCCTTCTGGGAGGCGCTTGCACGCCGCCGGAGGCTCGCTCCCGCTGTTTTCAGTCACAGCGGGAGTCGGGCCAGGGGAGGAGCAGCGGCGATCGCCGCCGCTCTTCCCCTGATCGTCGGGGATCTAGTGTGGAGATCCGCCCGCCTGTGTAAACACAAGCGGGCGGATCTCCATAGTGACAGGGAGTGACAGATCGGACTGTTCAGCATAGCTGGACATCCAAACTGTCCATGACTCACTCAGTCCCCTCCCCCCCCACACGTCAGTAAGCACTAGGCATACATTAACCCCTCCCTCTCCAATAAAATTAACCCCTTCCCTGCCAGTGTCATTTTTACAGTAACAGTGCATATATATAGCACTGATTACTGCAGTAATGTCACTGGTACCCCCAAAAGTGTAAAAAATGTCAGTCAAGGGTCCGATCTGTCCGCCGCAATGTCGCAGTCCCGCAAAAAAAATCGCAGATCGCCGCCATTACGCGTTAAAAAAAAAACACCAAAAATGACAGAAATCTTTCCCTTTGTTAGTAAACGCAATAACTTTTGCGCAAACCAATCAAAATACGCTTATTGCGATTTTTTTTACCAAACATATGTAGCATAAAACAAATTGGCCAAAAATTTTTTTTTACATTTTTTGGGGGGGAATTTCATATAAAAAAATGTTAAAAATATTGTTATTTTTTCAAAATAAACGCTCTTTTTTTGTTTATAGCGCAAAAAGTAAAAATCGCACAGGTGATCAAATACCACCAAAAGAAAGCTCTGTTTGTGGGAAAAAAAGGACGTAAATTTTGTTTGGGTACGGCTCGCACGACCGCGCAATTGTCAGTTAAATTCGCACAGCGCCGAATCGCAAAAAGTGGCCTGGACGGAAGACAGCAAAATCCTCCGGTGGTAAAGTGGTTAAAGACAGGAATCCCAATACTTTTGGTAATATAAAGTTACAAAGTTACATACTTTGTTACATAGTTAGTCAGGTTGAAAAAAGACACAAGTCCATCTGGCTCTCAACCAATAAAAAACGAAAAAAAAAAAAAACAACCAGTAATGAAAACCCAACCATACAATCTCATATACACAATCCTGTATGTTAGTACCAAGGGAATAAACTTTAATAGAAATACCAATATTCATAATAATAATTGATAAAAAAAAATTCCCATATAGACATTTGAGAATGGGTAAGTATTTGACCTCGGGGGGTTCAGTGCTTGGCTATGGTAATTATATATTATGCACGGGTCCATTTCTACCCTGAGCAGGGTTATTGGCTGCCCCCATTAGGGGAATTTCTAAACCGCTGATAATATCTCTTGTGTGCTTAAGCTAGACAATCATGCTGACTGTGATCCTTTAAAACTTTAACCTCTGAAAACACTTTAATAATTGAAAAAACATCAAATGCAACTAGCAGATGTGCAAACTGTTATCTGACCTTTTCTGCTTTTTCAGACTTGCCTAACAGTTATCTATTAACTGAATGTTCTAGGAAAACCTGAACATGAAGCTTAGTTGTTGCAGAGTATGCTAAACCTAGCGTTGCTTACCCTTTGGAAAGTGATTCTTGGAGCTGGTTTAGAAAAAACTAGAGCAAGAAAAAGATTGTTAAATGCGGTTTGATACTTTGTGTTTTCAAACCAAAAATATGAATGTACTTGCCTTGGAAGGTGGATAGGATCTATGCCCATAGCTATGACTAGGTTCACACTTTTGCGTGTGGTTGCCACACCTGTTCCTGCACCTACAACCACATCTGCCATTCAGAAGATGTGAGGGTATGGCTACCCCACTCACTGGAAACCGCAGCATGGTTTACTGCACTGGTCCATACAGTTTATATGCAGCTGCATTTTCTGAAAGGTGCAGAGACCTTTTCCTTGCATTTTCAGTGGATGCAGCAGCCCATTCAAATTAATGAGCTGCTGTGCATGAAAAATGCAGCCGTGGGGAAACCGCATATATTGCCTTGTTTCCACTGAGCGGATCGGTTCGGGTTGGTACAGTACGATATTTTGAGTGTTTCCATTATGAAAGTGGCCCATACAACCGAACCAAACCACACCATTCCTGGTCCTCCTTCAGATGTAGGGCCATAAGAAATGGTACGGTACAGTTACGGCGGAGCTACTGGCGTCACACGATACATTCCACTGATTGGCGGACAGGAAAATGTCAATACTCACGTCAAACAAAAAGCTCAGTCCAGATAATAGTCCATATAGTTCATATTCCTATCGCACACCTTCCTGGTTTGTAGGCACTTGTGTACTGGGGGCTGAAGCGATCACCAGCTGGCCACTGGATCAGTTACAAGTAGATACATATTCGCCAGCACACCAAGGATCTTGCAAAAGCAGTCCAAAAACTTTATTCCAAAGAAGATCACATCAAAAAAATATATAGTGCAACGTTTCGGAGCTGCGCAGGACCCCTTCGTCAGGCATGTGATGATAGATAATTGCCCAGACTTGAAGTGGAAACGCTCACCTGAATAGGCCAGACCATTATAACCCTTCTAAACTGTACCAACCCGAACTGTTCCGCTCAATGGAAACGAGGCATTAGTGAACCAAGTGTAAGGCAGACAGTGCTTCATTATACACACTTTTCTTGCAGGCAGCACAAAGGGATACACCTGTTTGAAGGTGGTAGTGCATCACAATGCATATTGTATACTTGCAGAAAACTGCCATACACATTTTCCTGACAGGAGAGGCATTTAGATGCATATCTACATCTTAGAAAGTGCATAAATATAAATGCTCTTAAAGGATTGCAACAGTCATTTAGAGAAGCAATATTTGCAACTAACTTTACCCTTAACTGCAATATTTGGAACCATAATGTAAAGAATCTTAGGGTCAGGTTAAAGAAAAGTTGGTCACATGCTTAAATCATCTTGAGAGCACGCTAAGATTCCCAAAACCAGGCTGTATTATGTTATTATCAACCACAGCTTCCATAGTCGAACTCTGGCCTACCTCATCTCAACCCTGCATCTTCCTGTTGGCCAACAAAAGCAATGGGCAGCCTCTTTAGCTAACAGGAAAACGAATGGGTGAAAAGAAGCCAATAAAAAATTTTGACCATGGAAACTATGGTTGATATTTCCATAACAGACCTCCCCAGGTTTGAGATCCCAAGTTTTTCTAATAATAATTATCTCAGGATGTGAGCAGCACTGGCGCATCTGAGTCCACTATACAAAGTAAGATGAGCTCACAGGTTTACGTTAAGGAGTAAATTCTCAACTGGGCGTTGGAGGATTTAAACTTTCCTGCTATGTGAAACATCAACCAACACATTATTTCAAGCAACATATCAGGATAGAAACTTGCTTAGAAGACTGTATGCACAAAAAGCAAACAATGGAGCTGGACTCACAAGATAATTAAAGTGGGTGATTACCCGCTTGGTAATATGAAATGACTTCTGCTCTCTGTGCAGATCTCCAGTTCCTCCTGCCCCCTAATCTGCGGGAGAGGAGACAGGCACAGGAGGTGAGCAGCCACTGCGTTCTGTGTTAGCCTTGTCCAGACCATGGTTGCCGTTTATCTCCCACTGTACCTCCCAAGTCATCAACAGGCCGCTCTTGTTAGGAAATGCGGCCGGTGGCCCCATCCCATCAGGCAAATTTGCGGTGTGATCTATGGCAAGTCCAGGCCTGACTGTGAACACTCTAGCCACACTTACTGACAAGACTTGGACACTGGGTTGGAGTCTCCTTCCCTCCAAAAGCACTATGGAGTCTATGTGCTCCAGCCCCTGATTCAGGAATTACAAAACCCGAAGAAGGATAAAAAACTGACTCCTTGTTGGCTCAGGAATCAAGTAAATAACCACTTAAGTACCACCCACCATACATATACTGCGGCAGGGCGGCCCTTACAGCCCATTCAGACTGGCGCGATCCGACTTCGAGGGGCGACCTGTGAAGTCGTGGTACACAGCGACTTGCAGGGACTTCACATAATGGAAGTCTATGCAAGTCGCTCCCAGGTCGCCCCAAAGTAGTGCAGGACCCCTTTTCTAAGTCGGAGCGACTTGTGTCGCTCCTATTAGAACGGGTCCTGTGCTAATCAATGGCGAGCGACCGAGAGCGACTTGTCAGGCTGACAAGTCGCCTGACAAGTCGCGCTAGTCTGAATGGGGTCTGAAGTTTAAAATCACGTACATGTACATGATTTTGCTTTAAGGCTCTAGGGAGCCGCGCTCTCGCTGTGATTAAACACAGTGGAAACCAGTCCGCGGGACCGGCACCCGCGATTGCCGCTGGCCTCCCACAATTGTCAACAAGGCAGATGACTGTTCTGTCAGATCGGAAAAGAGAATGATCGTGTGTTCCTAGTAATCAGGGATACCAATCTCTCTCTTACCTGCAGTCAATCCACTCCCCCCACAGTTAGAAAACATTCCTTAGGAGCACAATTAACCCCTTGATCGCCCCTGATGTTAACCCCTTCCCTGCCAGTGTCATTTATACAGTAATAGTGCATATTATTTCGCACTGATCACCATTGGCGGCTGGTGCTCAAAATTTTTTGGGGGGGGGGGGCGCAAAAATAAAAATGTAATAGGTATTGCTTTGCGTCAAAAAACGCAGTAAAAAATTGCGTGACTTTGAAGTCATGGTACAGGCATGGCACAGGTGATGGTATAGGCAAGGCATAGGTGATGTTACAGGCATGGCACAGGTGATGGTACAGGAGATGGTATAGGCATGGCACAGATATGGTATAGGCATGGCACAGATATGGTATAGGCATGTCACAGGTCATGGTACAGGAGATGGTATATGCCCCCTTTCAATGCAGAGACCAGCGTACATGCCCCCTTTCAATGCAGTGACCAGCGTACATGCCCCCTTTCAATGCAGTGACCAGCGTACATGCCCCCTTTCAATGCAGAGACCAGCGTACATGCCCCCTTTCAATGCAGATCCCAGCGTACATGCCCCCTTCAATGTAGTGACCAGCGTGCGTGCCACCTTTAATGCAGAGATCAGCGTGCGTGCCCCCTTCATTGCAATGAACACTGTGCTGTGCCCCCTTCAATGCATTGAACACTGTGCTATGCCCCCTTCAATGCAATAAACACTGTGCTGTGCCCCCTTTAATGCAATAAACACTGTGCTGTGCCCCCTTCAATGCAATAAACACTGTGCTGTGCCCCCTTCAATGCAATGAACACTGTGCTGTGCCCCCACAATGCAGAGTTCAGCGTGCGTACCCCCTTCAATGCAATAAACACTATGCTGTGACCCCTTCAATGCAATAAACACTGTGCTGTGACCCCCTTCAATGCAATAAACACTGTGCTGTGCCCCCTTCAATGCAATGAACACTGTGCTGTGCCCCCACAATGCAGAGTTCAGCGTGCGTGCCCTCTTCAATGCAACTGTGCTGTGCCCCCTTCAATGCAATAAACACTGTGCTGTGCCCCCTTCAATGCAATAAACACTGTGCTGTGCCCCCACAATGCAGAGTTCAGCGTGCGTGCCCCCTTCAATGCAACTGTGCTGTGCCCCCTTCAGTGCAATGAACAATGTGCTGTGCCCCCATCAATGCAGAGTTCAGCGTGCGAGCCCCTTTCAATGCAGAGCGCCACAGCATTGTCCCCAATCACTGCAGAGCGCCACAGCATTGTAGTAGAGAACAAACAAGGAGCCGCACTTCTGGTTGGAGTTATAGAGTATAAAATCCAGGTTTATTAAGTCCAAAGGATAAAAGCATATCAAAACATAACCACGACAGCCAGAGACATAAAGAAAAGAGCAAGGCGGTTAACGCGTTTCACGGAAACGTCCGCTTAGTCGTAGTCATGGTTACGACTAAGCGGACGTTTCCGTGAAACGCGTTAACCGCCTTGCTCTTTTCTTTATGTCTCTGGCTGTCGTGGTTATGTTTTGATATGCTTTTATCCTTTGGACTTAATAAACCTGGATTTTATACTCTATAACTCCAACCAGAAGTGCGGCTCCTTGTTTGTTCTCTACTATCATTTCCTGGACTGCGGATCCTTGCCTGCACCTGTGTTGGAGTTTTTTTGGGATTGTCTCCTCACCAGAGCGGTTCTTGCTCTCTTCGATTAATTGTCGCCACAGCATTGTCCCCAATCACTGCAGAGCGCCACAGCATTGTCCCCAATGATTGCAGAGTGCCACAGCATTGTCCCCAATGATTGCAGAGTGCCCACAGCATTGTCCCCACATGATTGCAGAGTGCCCACAGCATTGTCCCCCAATGATTGCAGAGTGCCCACAGCATTGTCCCCCAATGATTGCAGAGTGCCCACAGCATTGTCCCCCAATGATTGCAGAGTGCCCACAGCATTGTCCCCCAATGATTGCAGAGTGCCACAGCATTGTCCCCCAACGATTGCAGAGTGCCCACAGCATTGTCCCCCAATGATTGCAGAGTGCCCACAGCATTGTCCCCCAATGATTGCAGAGTGCCACAGCATTGTACCCCAATGATTGCAGAGTGCCCACAGCATTGTCCCCCAATGATTGCAGAGTGCCCAAAGCATTGTCCCCCAATGATTGCAGAGTGCCCACAGCATTGTCCCCCAATGATTGCAGAGTGCCACAGCATTGTCCCCCAATGATTGCAGAGTGCCCAAAGCATTGTCCCCCAATGATTGCAGAGTGCCCACAGCATTGTCCCCCAATCAATGCAGAGACCAGCGTGCGTGCTCCCTTCAATCCAATGCACTTACCTGGCGGCGGCTCGGCTCCAGGCAGCGGCTTCTCCCCTCCTCGATACTTCATCCTCTTCTGCGGCGGCGGGAAGGTGAGCGGCTTCTCCCTCTCGGCCTCTCCTCTTCTCTGCAGGGGGCGGCGGGAACCGGCGGGAAGGTGAGCGGCGCCGGCTTCTCCTCTCCTCGAGACTCCTCTCTGCGGCGGTGGGAAGGTGACCGGGCGGTGACGGTGAGTGACTGATGCACGCACCGGCACCGCCCCCATTGCGACGTCAGCGGGATGTCCTGGATGATGATTGGTCCAGGCTGGAGACTGGACCAATCACAGCCAGGATATCACGAAAGTGGGGGTGTCCTAGCACTATGACCTGCGCCCAGGTTACGCCCCCAGAAGGCAGCCAATCGGTGCCTCTTCTGGGTCGTTAACCCCACCCCCCCCCCCCCTAGCCACCACATAGGCCGGCGAACGCGATTTTTTTTTTTAAACTTTATTGTTCTTTTTTGTAATTTTTTTTCCTTTTTTTTAGGGGGGCCCTGGCGCCCCCTATGCACAGGCCGCCACTGCTGATCACTGTATTGGTGTCACTGGTCCCCAAAAACTGTCACGGGTGTCAAATTTGTCTGCTGCAAAGCCAGAGACATAAAGAAAAGAGCAAGGCGGTTAACGCGTTTCACGGAAACGTCCGCTTAGTCGTAGTCATGGTTACGACTAAGCGGACGTTTCCGTGAAACGCGTTAACCGCCTTGCTCTTTTCTTTATGTCTCTGGCTGTCGTGGTTATGTTTTGATATGCTTTTATCCTTTGGACTTAATAAACCTGGATTTTATACTCTATAACTCCAACCAGAAGTGCGGCTCCTTGTTTGTTCTCTACTATCATTTCCTGGACTGCGGATCCTTGCCTGCACCTGTGTTGGAGTTTTTTTGGGATTGTCTCCTCACCAGAGCGGTTCTTGCTCTCTTCGATTAATTGTCGCCACAGCATTGTCCCCAATCACTGCAGAGCGCCACAGCATTGTCCCCAATGATTGCAGAGTGCCACAGCATTGTCCCCAATGATTGCAGATTGCCCACAGCATTGTCCCCAATGATTGCAGAGTGCCCACAGCATTGTCCCCCAATGATTGCAGAGTGCCCACAGCATTGTCCCCCAATGATTGCAGAGTGCCCACAGCATTGTCCCCCAATGATTGCAGAGTGCCACAGCATTGTCCCCCAACGATTGCAGAGTGCCCACAGCATTGTCCCCCAATGATTGCAGAGTGCCCACAGCATTGTCCCCCAATGATTGCAGAGTGCCACAGCATTGTACCCCAATGATTGCAGAGTGCCCACAGCATTGTCCCCCAATGATTGCAGAGTGCCCACAGCATTGTCCCCCAATGATTGCAGAGTGCCTACAGCATTGTCCCCCAATGATTGCAGAGTGCCACAGCATTGTCCCCCAATGATTGCAGAGTGCCCAAAGCATTGTCCCCCAATGATTGCAGAGTGCCCACAGCATTGTCCCCCAATCAATGCAGAGACCAGCGTGCGTGCTCCCTTCAATCCAATGCACTTACCTGGCGGCGGCTCGGCTCCAGGCAGCGGCTTCTCCCCTCCTCGATACTTCATCCTCTTCTGCGGCGGCGGGAAGGTGAGCAGCTTCTCCCTCTCGGCCTCTCCTCTTCTCTGCAGGGGGCGGCGGGAACCGGCGGGAAGGTGAGCGGCGCCGGCTTCTCCTCTCCTCGAGACTCCTCTCCTCGAGACTCCTCTCTGCGGCGGTGGGAAGGTGACCGGGCGGTGACGGTGAGTGACTGATGCACGCACCGGCACCGCCCCCATTGCGACGTCAGCGGGATGTCCTGGATGATGATTGGTCCAGGCTGGAGACTGGACCAATCACAGCCAGGATATCACGAAAGTGGGGGTGTCCTAGCACTATGACCTGCGCCCAGGTTACGCCCCCAGAAGGCAGCCAATCGGCGCCTCTTCTGGGTCTTTAACCCCACCCCCCCCCCCCCTAGCCACCACATAGGCCGGCGAACGCGATTTTTTTTTTTAAACTTTATTGTTCTTTTTTGTAATTTTTTTTCCTTTTTTTTAGGGGGGCCCTGGCGCCCCCTATGCACAGGCCGCCACTGCTGATCACTGTATTGGTGTCACTGGTCCCCAAAAACTGTCACGGGTGTCAAATTTGTCTGCTGCAAAGTCGCAGTCCCGCTAAAAATCGCTGATCGCAGCCATTATTAATTTTAAAAAAAGCAAGTCCATAAATCTATCACATAGTTTGTAAACGCTTTAACAGTTGTGCAAACTAATTAATATACGGTTTTTGGGATTTTTTTTTACCAAAAATATGAACAGGATACAAATTGGCCTAAACTGATAAAAAAAAATGTGATTTTTTAATTTTTTTTATTGGGAATGTTTTATAGCAGAAAGTAAAAAATATTGTGTTTTTTTTTCAAAATTGCCAGTTTTTTTTTTTTATTTATAGAACGAAAAATAAAAACTGCAGAGGTGATCAAATACCATAAAAAGAAAGCTCTAGTTGTGGGAAAAAAGGACATCAATTTTATTTGGGTACAGTGTTGCACAATCGCGTAATTGTCAGTTAAAGCAATGGATTGCCGTATCGCAAAAAATGGCCTGGTTATTAGGGGGTAAAACCTTCGGGGGCTAAAGTGGTTAAGGAGAGCGAGCAATTATCCCAGTGGTGGAGAAATTATCAAACATTCCGTTTGTCTGCGCATTTCTGTCTTCCCACATGTGGATCTCTCTGACTGTGATCTGGGCTTTGTAGTTCACCTCACCTTGATTTGTTGGACTTTACATTCCTTGTGAAATGTGATTTCACTGTGCGCTGCGCTTTCGTACTTTATTCTATTGATATATTAGCTTTATGTGTTTGTGCTGATCGCCTCTTTTTTGTCATTTTAATTATACATTATATACGTCTGATCTCTGCACTCTGTATGCTATACTTTAACCACTTAAGCCCCGGAAGATTTTACCCCCATTCCGACCAGGGGGTATTTTGCGATTCGGCACTGCGTGACTTTAACGGAGAATTGCACGGTCGTGCGACGCTGTACCTAAACGAATTTGGCGTCCTTTTTTTCCCACAAACAGAGCTTTCTTTTGGCGGTATTTGATCACCTGTGCGATTTTTTGATCACGCGCTATAAACAAAAAAAGAGCGTCCATTTTGCAAAAATAGCAATATTTTTCCCTTTTTTTTATATGAAATTCCCCCCAAAAAAAATGTAAAAATCAAAATTTTTTAAAATTTTCGGCCAATTTGTTTTATGCTACATATGTTTGGTAAAAAAAATCGCAAAAAGCGTATTTTGATTGGTTTGCGCAAAAGTTATTGCGTTTACTAACTAAGGGAAAGATTTTTGTCATTTTTGTTGTTTTTTTTTTTAACGCGTAATGGCGGCGATCTGCGATTTTTTTTGCGGTACTGCGACATTGGGGCGGACAGATCGGACCCTTGACTGACATTTTTGACACTTTTGGGGTTACCAGTGACATTTCTACAGTAATCAGTGCTATACATATGCACTGTTACTGTAAAAATACACTGGTAGTGAAGGGGTTAACTTTATTTGAGAGGGAGGGGCTGTGTGTGTCCCTAGGGGCGTGATTCTAACTGTGATTGGCTGGGGCTTCAGCTGTATGCAGAGTGATCAACGGATCTACATAGTAGATCCATGTGATCAGCTCTCATACAGCGAGGAGAATGACAGGCAGCTTGTTTACACAAGCTGCCTGACTTTCTCCCTCTCCCCCGCCGATCGCAGAGTGGCCGGCGGACATCGGGTCCGCCGGTCACACGCGCGGGGGGGTCCGTGACCACTCGGGAGCGGGAGCGCGCCTCCGGGGGCGCGCGCTCGCTCCCTAGACCCTCACAAGCTAGTGACGTAGCCCTACGTCACTTTGCCTGTGAGGGGCTGACCGCCGACGTAGATAGTCGTGCGGCGGTCGGCAAGTGGTTAATTACATTTTCCTACCTAAGGGTTCATCAGAGCTCCCAACTGTTTCTGATTTCGAGGGACTGTCCCTGATTTGGAACAAAGTCCCTCTATTCCTCTTTGCTCCTTATTTGTCCCTCATTTTGGTCTGATCTATATAGTTGTATATACAATGCACTTTTTATCTTTCAAAAAGTGTTTCCCAGTGCTAAACTATAAAGGAATAGTAGTGATAAAAAAAAAAAACACTTGTGGGTTTAACCAATAATTCTCTTTTAACCACGTATGCCCCGGAGGATTTGGCTGCTAAAAGACCAGGGGGTATTTTGCGATTCGGCACTGCGTGATTTTAACGGACAATTGCGCGGTCGTGCGACGCTGAACCTAAACGAATTTGACGTCCTTTTTTTCCCACAAACAGAGCTTTCTTTTGGTGGTATTTGATCACCTGTGCGATTTTTTGATCACGCGCTATAAACAAAAAAAAGAGCGTAAATTTTGCAAAAATAACAATATTTTTCACATTTTTTATATGAAATTCCCCAAAAAAAAAAAGTAAAAATCAAAATTTTTTAACATTTTCGGCCAATTTGTTTTATGCTACATATGTTTGGTAAAAGAAATCGCAAAAAGCGTATTTTGATTGGTTTGCGCAAAAGTTATT
The DNA here is from genome assembly GCF_965119305.1 of Pelophylax lessonae. Taxonomy (NCBI): domain Eukaryota; kingdom Metazoa; phylum Chordata; class Amphibia; order Anura; family Ranidae; genus Pelophylax; species Pelophylax lessonae. The sequence goes on from NC_138770.1 coordinate 284,913,775, forward strand.
GCGTTTACTAACAAAGGGAAAGGTTTTTGTCATTTTGTTGTTTTTTTTTAACGCGTAATGGCGGCGATATGCGATTTTTTTTGCGGTACTGCGACATTGGGGCGGACAGATCGGACCCTTGACTGACATTTTTGACACTTTTGGGGTTACCAGTGACATTTCTACAGTAATCAGTGCTATATATATGCACTGTTACTGTAAAAATACACTGGCAGTGAAGGGGTTAACTTTATTTGAGAGGGAGGGGCTGTGTGTGTCCCTAGGGGCGTGATTCTAACTGTGATTGGCTGTGGCTTGAGCTGTAGTTACACTGATCAACGGTCCTACATAGTAGAACCGTATGATCAGGGTTTCTACACAGGCGAGAATGACAGGCAGCTTTTTTACACAAGCTGCCTGCCTTTCTCCCTCTCCCCCGACGATCGCAGAGTGACAGGCGGACATCGGGTCCGCCGGTCACACGCGTGGGGGGGTCCGTGACCGCGCGGGAGCCTCACAGGCTAGTGACGTAAATATACGTCACTTTGCCTGTGAGGGGCTGACTGCCGCAGTAAATCTACTGACGGCAGTCGGCAAGTGGTTAAAGGAGGTGGCAGGGGGTGTGTCCTATGCCTACATACATTTGCTAGTAGGTGTTCCTCATTACCATCTCAGAAATTTGGGAGGTATGGGTTCATTGTCTCAACAGCAGCCAGTTGCAAAGATTGTGGCTTATGTGTACGGTGTATACTAGTGAATAGACTCAGATTCTATTTAACCACTTCTGCACTGGAAAGGATTTGCCCCCTTAATGACCAGGCCATTTTTTTGCGAATCGGCACTGTGCTACTTTAACGGACAATTGCGCTGTCGTGCGATGCTGTACAAAAATGCAATTTTTATTTTTTGTGCTATAAACAAAAAAAGCGACAATTCTGAAAAAAAAAAAAATATATATATATATATATATATTTTTTTTTTTTTTTTTTCACTTTATGCTATATAACATTCCCCAAAAAAATTTAAAAATCTAAATTTTTCATCCTTTTAGGCCAATTTGTATTCTGCTACATATTTTTGATAAAAAAAATTCCAATAAGCGTATTTTGTTTGGTTTGCGCAAAAGTTATTGCGTCTATAAACTAGAGGAACGATTTAGGTCATTACTATTTATTTGTTTTGTTTTTTACTAGTAATGGCAGCGATCCGCGATTTTTAGAGGGACTGTGACATTGCGGCGGACGGATCGGACCCCTAACTGACATTTTTGACATATTTGGGGGAACCAGTGACATTACTACAGTAATCAGTGCTAAAAATATGCACTGTTACTGTAATAATGACACTGGCAGGGAAGGGGTTAACCTAGGGGTGATCAAAGGTTTAAGTGTGAGCCTAGGTGAGTGTTTTCTAACTGTATGGGGCAGGGACTTGTGAAATGAACACAGAGACCTGTGATCCTATATAGGAGGATCACAGGTGCTCTGTGATCATTTCAGAGAGCAACGGTCTGCTGTGTTTACAGCAGACCGTCCTTCTCTCCCAGCGGGGAGAGATTGCGGGTACCCGGCAGCACCCCTGCTGCCTAGTGGGGGCAGGCGCACACCACCAGCGGCGCTTGCCCCCAGGAGCGCTCTCGCGGATTGGCGTACAGGTATATGCGGCAGGCGGTCGGCAAGTGGTTAACAATGTCCCTTTAAGACCTCCCACTGTGAACTCAGTGTGGCCACACCCACATTTGTCACGGTGCACAGTATCATCTTTTACCACAGAGTGCCCCTAGAAATATTGCTGTCTAGACCTGAACAAGCACTAATACGGCAGGTATATTATATGCATTGGACAGCTTTGTTACTTTATTTCTTTGCATGCAGGCCTCCTTTTAAACCTTGAGATCAATGTATACATGTTTATAGCTACTACCAATTATTTCTTGTTGTTTTCCTGCCCCCTATAACTATAGCTCTATTTTAAGTTAACAGCATTGCACAATTGTAAATGTTTTTGCTGTTTTAACTAGGTATTAGTGTATTCATATTCCCTGTGCTACTTGTTTGGCTTACATTGTACTGATGGACTCACATGCTGTGACTGTAGTTTGTAGTGCCATGGTTGATCAATTCCACCATGTCCATGGTTTGCTACAGCTAGCCTGTCCCTATTCAACAAAAGGACAAGGCAACTTCCTGTTCCAGGTCATGCTGTGTCCAATCCATGCCTTGCCATCTACTCTATGTCGCATCATAAATATGGAAGGGCAAATGTAATAAATAATATCTTGATAACCTCTCTGTGTGTTTGTGAATGTTCTGCCTGCATGTGTCTGTCAGATCTAAGTACTGCATTAGACTGAGAAATCCAGGGATTGTGGGATATGTCATTTCTTCACAGGAAGTGTCAGTTCTAAGACTACAGACAGAGGTCATACATTAACCTGTGCAGTGCCATGCTGCATGCCTCATGCTAGAACATGAACAGAAGCCTCTGGCACAGGAATGTGAAGATTTACTCTACTATAGGCTGTGTGTACAGCACAACAAATGACACCATGAAACTACATGATCAATGCACATCTTATGCAGGTGAAAAACACAAGGTGTAGGTAGGAAGGTTTATAATGCCTTTAATGTATGCGGTTGAGTTCACAATATGTCTCCTGTAGAGAGACAAATATTTCAAAGAATTCACTGCCCCTAATTAATGTACATTTTCTGCATACAATGGCTTGCTGGACACACAATACTGCTGGGGTAATGTTTTAAAGACTGACTAAAGGCCAACAAAAAGTGTCAGCAAATGAATAAAGAATAATGGGTAATAAGGTCTGGTTCACTGTCCTGCGTTTTAGGATATGACTTGTGAGACCCAAATTCGCAAGACATGTGAAATTCCATGTATCTCTGAGAGCCCTTTCAATTGACACTACTGAAGTCGCTACAACTTCAAAAAAAGGTTCCTGCACTACTTTAATGCAACTTTGACACGGTTTCAGTGCCAGAGAGTAAAAACTTCCTATCGAATTCACATCAAAGTTGTATCAAAGTCGGACCCCAAGGTCACACTGAAAATCGCGCAACTATGCAATTGGCTAATGTGAACCAAGCCTGACCCAACACCAGTTGATGCTGATCCAGGGAATATCCAATGTTTTTTCCCCACTGGAGCAAATTGGATCATGCTTCATTGGGTTTTGTTTTTTGCCTTCCTCTGGATCAACCGTGGGTATAGGATTGTATATATGGAGGTTTTCTCTTTGCGTGTGTGTGTTTTTTTTTTTCCTATGTTGGTTGAACTGAATGGACATGTGTCTTTTTTAACCAGATTAACTATGTTACTATCATTTTATCCAAATTTGACAAAAAATTATTATTTTTTGTATAAAACTGAAAATTAAAAGTTTGTTTCTTTTTTTCCCCCCAAGAACAGATTTGCTACCTTCTGCAACTATTATGTTTAAAGGCATGTATCTATTAATAACCAAAGGGCTAGTAAGAAAAAAAATAAAATAAAAACAGAAGCACTGTAGTATTAAACTTTATTAGGATAGAAATTAGCACCATTGAGTTGTTTTCAACTCTCATGAGTCTCGGAGGTCCATGAAGCAATTAGAGTTACAACACTTTACAGCAAGTTCATGTAAATGTGAAAATAACCTCTTGCTTAGGTGTACAAATGAAAATGGATGTGCATTACAATATCAAGTATGTAACAAAACAGCACCTCTTGCTTCAGGAGCCTAAAAATAGCGTGTGTGTGTGTGCACATGCATGTGTGCACGTGAGCGTGTGTGTGCATGCATGCGTCACATACATGGCTGTTGACACTAATGGGTTCATGACAATGATAGTTCTCTTAAATGTGCATTCATTTGAATAAGTCAGTTTGTATTTATTACTTTTGGACGCACATAGGCAGGCCACAGATTTCACCCAAGTTTTTTCACCTTTCAGTGTAGCTGTAAACTAGAAGTAAATTGAACAGTATAGTATTTACAATACAAACTTTGTTTTCTCTATATGATTTCCCAACCTATGGCAGATACCTTCAAATAACATTGTCTTTACCATTTGCAAAACACGTTTTATAAGACCAAAGACAACATTAGTGTTCAATATTTTTTCACACACTGTTTTTTAACAGATTGACTCTGTTGAGCACCATTTTCTAAGAAGTAGGACATAGGCCAGCAGTAGTCAATTAATTAGATTCAGGGGACCTCAAGTGCAGCCCCTGACATCACCAGAGGACTGCACATAATGCACATAATATTCAGTATATGTATTGTTGGAGAAGACTGGCAGAGATTGTCGACATGCTGCAGGAAGTGGGGATGGTGGATGTAATGCAGGACAAGGTAAGAGGCCAATGACACGGTACAGGTGAAAACAGAGACTATGGTTATAATGCAGGACCAGGCAAGAGGCTGTGGACATGCTGTCTGACTGCAAATGTAACACAGAACCTGGTAAGAGATTTTTGGCCATGCTATGTGGTGCAGCTTTCTGTATTTCTGGTAGCTCAGGTACTGAAGTCGTTAGTTCTTGTAGTACACAGATGATGTTACAGAGAGCATTTTGTCTGACTTCATTATCAGCATGCGACCTGGAATGGATTGAGGAGAGTTGTTCCCGGGTTTACCCTACAATATTTGATGCAGAGTAACAGTTCTGGAACATTTCTCCTCATACTGTTGTAGATAATGCGCTGATCATATCCAAGGAAGCACCTAAGCCTAGGAAAACCCTGACAACTTGTCTGCTGAGGCCTGATAGCCACACAACAAGTACCAAAAAGTTGAAGAACACAGACCTAAGCAGTTGTTAACAGTTGTTGGAGAACACAGACCTAAGCAGTTGTTAACAGTTGTTGGAGAACACCGACCTAAGCAGTAGTTAACAGTTGTTGGAGAACACCGACCTAAGCAGTTGTTAACAGTTGTTGGAGAACACAGACCTAAGCAGTTGTTAACAGTTGTTGGAGAACACAGACCTAAGCAGTAGTTAACAGTTGTTGGAGAACACAGACCTAAGCAGTTGTTAACAGTTGTTGGAGAACACCGACCTAAGCAGTTGTTAACAGTTGTTGGAGAACACAGACCTAAGCAGTTGTTAACAGTTGTTGGAGAACACAGACCTAAGCAGTTGTTAACAGTTGTTGGAGAACACAGACCTAAGCAGTTGTTAACAGTTGTTGGAGAACACAGACCTAAGCAGTTGTTAACAGTTGTTGGAGAACACAGACCTAAGCAGTTGTTAACAGTTGTTGGAGAACACAGACCTAAGCAGTTGTTAACAGTTGTTGGAGAACACTGACCTAAGCAGTTGTTAACAGTTGTTGGAGAACACCGACCTAAGCAGTTGTTAACAGTTGTTGGAGAACACCGACCTAAGCAGTAGTTAACAGTTGTTGGAGAACACAGACCTAAGCAGTTGTTAACAGTTGAGTACTAAGAGTTGAGTGTCTCATTAAGGGTTGCGTTTATGGTATAAGGTAGAGTGAAATCCTGCTTCGGCCCCCCTGGTTTATCTAAACTATTCAAATATTCCTCTGTGTACTATGGTACCCTTTGATACATTTAGCACTCCCCTTAAATTCACTATACTAACTGTCCTAGCCCCTCATAGTTTAGCAAACAGAAAAGATTAACTTATCATGGCCAAGTGAAGGACTTCTAAAATACATAATAAAATTTAGGAATTGGGTAGACATGTTTTTGTAATTGCATTTGGTGTGCTGAAAATATTGAATCAGAAATTAATTTTAAAATATTTGTCACAACAAGAAAATCTGCTCCATGTGTAAAATGAGGAATTAGATGTATTGTAAGAGGTTCTCACAAATCCCAAACTAGCCCTCATTAATCACTAACAGGACATGTTTTCTAGTTCTCTTCACAGACTCTGTGTTGTAGATTAAGTTAATTTCAACTGCTTTTGATTATCAGTTGCTACCGAGTGACAGCCTGGAAAACATGACATCTTAGTGATCAAGGAGGAATAGATGCACAAAACCAAAAGTAAGTAGATTGGAAGTTTAAAAGTGTATTTTTCTCCCAGGGCACAAAGGAAGCCTTCCCACGTTGGCATGTACAGGTTGTCCAGTCAATGACCTCTTGACAGCCTGATGTGCATGTGCAGCCAGAAGATGATGTTCTGCGGAGTTGGATTCGGATGAGTGTGGACTCAGGTTATTAAAGTTAAGGTTATGGTGGAAACGTGAGGGTATAAAACGAGGTGGGACAGGTGCCACTGGACCAGGTAGTGGAGCTTGAGGCTGAAAAACAAATTCACAAAATATTGCTGACTATTTAACTAGATCTGCAGGTTTAATTTTGTAAGCAACTTTACTCATCAACCAACCTAACAACTGACAAACAATTTGGAGAAATGAAATACTGTATAAAGAGGACAGAGTTCAAAATAGAGTCCGATCCATAGATATTGGAAAGTCAGTTGTACAAACCTGAACGACTAAAAATTGTCATTTATTTAGTTGCAGACATTTATTACAAAAACAAGACTTTATTATGTTATTCTATAACACAAGGCATACCACAGACCAGTGGCGTAGCGTGGGGGGTGCAGGGGGTGCCGGCCGCACCGGGCGCAACATCTGGGGGGGGCGCGCTCGCACTCGCAGCTCTGCCCTGCCTGGCTCACTCATTCTCTCACTGCAGTGCTGGCTGTGGCGGCGGCGCTGTGCGAATCCGATCCGAGCCGCCGGGCCGCCGCCCACTGTGGAGGGGGGGGGGGTGCCAGGCGTGCGGAGAGCGAGGGACCATCTGGGGGAGGGACAATACACTGCAGCGGCCGCCCAGCGCAGCGCTGAGCGCGGGAGCCACACCAGGCCAGGCCAGCCCAGGCACGCAGCAGCAAGAAGAAGCTGGCAGCGGCGGCAGGTGACACAGGCCAGAGAGGAGAGAGCCAGTGGTGACAGACGCAGGAGGAAAACCTAGGAGCCGGAGGACCTGGAGGAGAAGACATAGCCTGCTGTGATCGGGTGCACCTGCAAAAAAAAGGTAGGAGTCACAAGTGACACAGGACAGGAGTCAGGACTGACTGGACTGTGACTGGAGTTGTACTGGGCTCAGTGGGCTGGCTGTGTACAGTGCTAGTAGTAGTGACTAGACTGAGTCTGACTGACTGAGTGTCTGTGTCTGTGAGAACTGAAGAAGAACACTGAATAACTGTATGCATATGGGGGGGTCAGTGTAGAGGAGGGTGTGTCAGTGTAGGGGGTTCAGCATAGGTGTCAGTGTAGGTGTCAGTGTATGGGGGGGATCAGTGTAGGGGGGTCAGTGTATGTGGAAATGTAGGGGGGTCAGTGTATGTGGCGGTCAGTGTAAGTGTCAGTGTATGGGGGGGGAATCAGTGTAGGGGGGGGTCAGTGTATGTGGAAATGTAGGGGGATCAGTATAGGTGTCAGTGTATGTGGCGGTCAGTGTAGGGAGGTCAGTGTAGGTGTCAGTGTATGGGGGGGGTCGGTGTATGTGGAAATGTAGGGGGGGTCAGTATAGGTGTCAGTGTAGCTGTCAGTGTACGGGGGGGGGGGGGGGTTCAGTGTAGGTGTCAGTGTATGGGGGGGGTCAGTGTAGAGGAGGGTGTGTCAGTGTAGGGGGGTCAGCATAGGTGTCAGTGTAGGTGTCAGTGTATGGGGGGGGATCAGTGTAGGGGGGGTCAGTGTATGTGGAAATGTAGGGGTGTCAGTGTATGTGGCGGTCAGTGTAGGGGGGTCAGTATAGGTGTCAGTGTATGGGGGAGGTCAGTATAGGTGTCAGTGTATGGGGGGGTCAGTATAGCTATTAGCGTTGGGGTCAGTGTAGTGGGGGTCAGTGTATGTGGAAATGTAGGGGGGAGTCAGTGTAGGGGTCAGTGTATGGGGGGGGTCAGTGTATGTGGGAATGTAAGGGGGTCAGTATAGGTGTCAGTGTAGCTGTCAGTGTACGGGGGGGGGGTCAGTGTAGGTGTCAGTGTATGGGGGGGGGTCAGTGTAGAGGAGGTTGTGTCAGTGTAGGGGGGTCAGCATAGGTGTCAGTGTAGGTGTCAGTGTAGGGGGGGTCAGTGTGTGTAGAAATGTAGGGGGGTCAGTATAGGTGTCAGTGTATGTGGCGGTCAGTGTAGGGGGGTCAGTATAGGTGTCAGTGTATGGGGGGGGTCAGTATAGCTATTAGTGTAGGGGGTCAGTGTATGTGGAAATGTAGGGGGGAGTCGGTGTAGGGGTCAGTGTATTGGGGGTCAGTGTATGTGGGAATGTAAGGGGGTCAGTATAGGTGTCAGTGTAGCTGTCAGTGTATGGTGGGGGTCAGTGTAGGGGGTGTCAGTATAGGTGTTAGTGTAGGGGTCAGTGTATGGGGGGGGTCAGTGTAGGGGGGTCTGTATAGGTGTCAGTGTAGGGGGTGTTAGTGTATGGGGGGGTCAGTGTATAGAAATGTAAGGGGGAGTCAGTGTATGGGGGGTCAGTGTATGTGTCAGTGTAGTGGGGGTAAGTGAAGGGGGGGTCAGTGTAGGTGTCATTGTATGGGGGGGTAGGTCTGTGTAGTGGTCTAGTAGGTTTGTGTAGGGGGCGCAAATTACTTGCCTTGCCCCGGGTGCTGACAACCCACGCTACGCCACTGCCACAGACTAATGTAATCTGGTGATATAGGCTGCATGCTTGGCCACTGACCTAAATGTTCATACTTCTAGGTCTTACATTTATCTTTATGAAGCTTAACCCTTTAAATGACAAGAATGATTGGTCATGTTTTAACCAGCATTCTTCTACCTTTCGCACCTTGAAACTCTACAATCCAAGCCTTGCTGGTTTTCATAAAAACAGTGCTATGAAGATTTTTTATCCTTTGGAAATAAGAAAGTATGGGTGACTAAAGTTAAAGTATAACTAAAGGCAAAACTTTTTTTTTTTTTTTTTTGGATAAAGTGGAGAGGGATTAGAACTCTTGTCAGTTTTCACTGCTGTCTGTGCCCCCGTTAGAGAGATTCACCCTCTCTATTTGTCCTGTTTACCATTATCATTGAAAGTGAAAGCAAAATAAAATACTAAATGTTAGGTTTTTCCCAGAAAAGTAACAGAGAGGAAATCTTCCAATGGGGACACTAGATCTAGTGACCTGGGGATCCCCAGGGAATTCCCTTAATTTTCAGGGATTTCCTCTCACTTTCTGTTTGGCTTTGGAACAGAAAGTGAAGTTAAATCTCCGCAATAGGGCAGATGGTGAAAAAACATCTGACGAGTTATAACCCTCCCTTGCTCTAGCCACATTGAAAAGTTCTACTTGTTCTAAAGCTGTTACTGAATTAAATATGCTCGTTCTCTCCCAGTAATGCCAGGCTTTCCAATACAGTTGCATGGGGCTATATGGAGATTCGAAGCAATAACGAAAAAAGCTGGTAACACTCAGCACTGGTGTTAGCGGCAGTAACAACAATCCCTAGAATTGGTGTCAGTGGAAGCAAACACAACCTCTCCTTCATTGGTGTCAGTTTCAGCAATAATAACACCCCATGTGATACTGATGGCAGAGTCAGCAATAACAGCATCTCCTCTTTCATTGGTATTAGTGACTGTAGAAGTAATAATAACCCCCCCCCCCCCCATTGTTCTTCAGTTGGGGCAAAAATAAACCCCTTAACCACTTCTGGACCGGAAGGCTTTACCCCCTTAATGACCAGGCCATTTTTTGCGATACGGCACTGTGTTACTTTAACTGACAATTGTGCGGTTGTGCGACGCAGTAAATAAATTTGTCCTTTTTTTTTCCCCACAAATAGAGCTTTCTTTTGGTGGCATTTGATCACCTCTGCCATTTTTATTTTTTGTGCTATAAACAAAAAAAGAGCGAGAATTCTGAAGAAAAAAACAATATTTTTTACTTTCTGCTATAAAACATTCCCAATAAAAAAAATTAAAAAATCTAATTTTTTCAGCATTTTAGGCCAATATGTATTCTGCTACAGATTTTTGGTATAAAAAAATACCAATAAGTGTATATGGATTGGTGTGCGAAAAAGTTATCGCGTCTCCAAACTAGGAGAAATATTTATGTCATTTTTATTTATTTATTTATTTATTTTTTACTAGTAATGGTGGCGATCAGCGATTTTTAGTCCCGCTTCACACTTGTGCGATGCGGGAAGGCTGCGAATTCGCAGCCTGTTCCCGCATCGCAAACGCACATCTGGCAGTTCACACTGCCATATGCGATATGCAGGGGGTGTCAATTAAATGTTAACGACACCCCCAGTTTGATTGCATATCGCAGTGCGATCTGACAGTTCGCACAGGATCGGATCGCACAAAGTGTATGGCTGAATTCGCACCGCACATCCGATCGCATGTAATGAAGGAGCAGTGCGCTCCGATATTACATGCGATCGCCGCACTCGCATGAGTGTGAACTGGCCCTTAGAGGGATTGTGACAGATCAGACACCTAACTGACACTTTTGGGGGGACCAGTGACATTACTACAGTAATCAGTGCTAAAAATATGCACTGTACTAATGACACTGGCAGGGAAGGGGTTAACACCAGGGGGCGATCAAAGGGTTAAATGCTTTCTAACTGTGTGGGGGATGGGCTTGCTGAATGAACACAGAGACCTGTATTCCTAAATAGGATCCCTGTGCTCATTACTGACAGAACAGCAGTCTGCCATGTTTACAACAGCAGACCACCATTCTGCCTCCACAGGGAGCGATCGCGGGTGCCCGGCAGACATTGCTGCCGCCAGACCCACTGATTGGCTCCCCCTGTGGCCAATCGGCATGTGCACGTGCCTTCGGTGGTGGGCACATGACCCCACTAGCTGTCCCGCGAAGCGACGTATGGGTATGTCATTTCGCAGGACAGAGCCGACCTGCCGCAGTAAAACTACGGCGACTGATCGGCAAAAGCGGTTAATTGATGTTTCACGGTTCCTGTTTTGCTTCCTCCCTCCCTGATTACATATATACACAGTAGCTCACAAAAGTGAGTACACCCCTCACATTTTTGCAAATATTTTATTATATCTTTTCATGTGACAACACTGAAGAAATTACACTTTGCTACAATGTAAAGTAGTGAGTGTACAGCTTGTATGACAGTGTAAATTTGCTGTCCCCTCAAAATAACTCAACACACAGCCAAAAAATGTCTAAACCACTGGCAATAAAAGTGAGTACACCCCTAAGTGAAAATGTCCAAATTGGGCCCAATTAGCCATTTTCCCTCCCCGATGTCATGTGACTCGTTAGTGTTACAAGGTATCAGGTGTGAATGGTCAGTAGGTGTGTTAAATTTTGTGTTATCACTCTCACTCTCTCATACTGGTCACTGAAAGTTCAACATGGCACCTCATGGCAAAGAACTCTGAGGATCTGAAAAAACGAATTGTTGCTCTACATATAGATGGCCTAGGCTATAAGAAGATTGCCAAGACCCTGGAACTGAGCTGCAGCACGGTGGCCAAGACCATACAGCGGTTCAACAGGACAAGTGCCACTCAGAAAAGGCCTAGCCATGGTCGACCAAAGAAGTTAAGTGCACATGCTCAGCGTCATATCCAGAGGTTGTTTTTGGGAAATAGACGTATGATTGCTGCCAGCATTGCTGCAGAGGTTGAAGGGGTGGGGGGGGGGTCAGCCTGTCAGTGCTCAGACCATAAGCCGCACACTGCATCAAATTGGTCTGCATGGCTGTCATCCCAGAAGGAAGCCTCTTCTAAAGATAATGCACAAGAAAGCCCACAAACAGTTTGCTGAAGACAAGCAGACTAAGGACATGGAATACTGGAACCATATCCTGTGGTCTGATGAGACCAAGATAAACGTATTTGGTTCAGATGGTGTCAAGCATGTGTTGCGGCAGCCAGGTGAGGAGTACATAGACAAGTGTGTCTTGCCTACAGTCAAGATTGGTGGTGGGAGTGTCATGGTCTGGGGCTGCATGAGTGCTGCTGGCACTGGGGAGCTATAATTCATTGAGGAAACCATGAATGCCAACATGTATTGTGACATACTGAAACAGAGCACGATCCCCTCCCTTCGGGGACTGGGCCGCAGGGCAGTATTCCAACATGATAACGACCCCAAACACACCTCCAAGATGACCACTGCCTTGCTAAAGAAGCTGAGGGTAAAGGTGATGGACTGGTCAAGTATGTCTCCAGACCTAAACCCTATTGAGCATCTGTGGGGCATCCTCAAATGGAAGGTGGAGGAGCGCAAGGTCTCTAACATCCACCAGCTCCGTGATGTCTTCATGAAGGAGTGGAAGAGGACTCCACTGGGAACCTGTGAAGCTCTGGTGAAATCCATGCCCAAAAGGGTTAAGGCAGTGCTGGTGGCCACACAAAATATTGACACTTTGGGCACAATTTGGATATTTCCACTTAGGGGTGTACTCACTTTTGTTGCCAGCGGTTTAGACATTAATGGCTGTGTGTTTAGTTATTTTGAGGGGACAGCAAATTGACACTGTTATACAAGCTGTACACTCACTACTTTACATTGTAGCAAAGTGTAATTTCTTCAGTGTTGTCACATCAAAAGATAATAAAACATATACAAACATGTGAGGGGTATACTCACTTTTGTGAGATACTGTATATGATGCCTTACGGGAGGGGATTGCTCTGCCCAACATCAGTTGAAGTGGTTGTAAACCCTTACATATACCCAGTGAAGTGACTGGCCTCAGGTGATACACAGATATGAAACAAATCCTCATATATAAGTTGTATCTGTCTATCTGCAGTTTCTCTTCTCTACAGCTGTTCAAAGTACTGAAATTATAAAGCTTGTCTAAAAGTTTAGAAAAAAGGGGGCAGAGAGCTGATTGAAGGGAAGAGACACGCCCCCCTTCACACAGCTCACAGGAACAGAGATGTGGCCGTTAACCTGCTGAAGGTCCCTCCCATGTCACAGTTTTTCTCTTGGTGTCAGGAAAAATTGTCAGAAGTGATAGCAGAGGAACAAAGCAGCAGACAGAAATGACGCTTAGTGCTTTTAATTGAGACAAGTACACACTATAGTGGGATATGCTTTGTTCATATTTCATGTCTGAGGTTCACAACCCCTTTAACCACTTGCCCACTGCCCTATAGCTGATATTACGGCTATACCACAGCTCTCTAGTTCTGGGAGGGCGTCCCCCTGGGTCACGCATAATGAAGTTTCTCACACAGATGTAAACATACTTGACGATTATCGGCTCTCCTTTCCTCACACAGAGACAGTACAATATTTACACTGATAATAAGTTCCTTGAGTATCAGTGCCCTGATTATCAGTGCACCTTTTTAGTGCCCATCGGGGCCACCTATCCGTGCCCATCAGTACAGCCTCGTCAGTGCCTCATTATCAGTGTGGCTTATCAGTGCCCATCAGTTCACTTCAGTCCAGCCTTATCAGGGCCCATCAGTGCAGCCTATCAGTGCCCATCAGTGAAGAAGAAAAATTACTTCTTTACAAAATATTATAACAGAAACTAGGAAACGTTTTTTTTTTTTTTTTTGTTTTTTTTAATGTTTGGCCTTTTTTTGTTTGTTTAGCAAAAAAATAAAAAACCCAGGGTTGATTAAATACCACCAAAATAAAGCTCTCTTTGTCTGGAAAAAAAAAGATACAAATTTCATATGGAAATAGTGTTGCATGACTGCGACATTGTAATTCAAACCTGAAAGCTATAAATTGGCCTGGTCATAAAGGGTGTGAAAATGCCTACTAGGCAAGTGGTTAAATAACATCAATGGGGGTCCTGGCTGTGGAGTTAGCAATAATAGAAAGGTATAGAAAATACAATGGGCTTTACACATGAGCACTTAGGATAAATAAATAATCAAAAGTCTAGAATTTAAAGCCTAACCCCTGACACTAATTTTTTAGATTTTTGAGTAGGGAAGAGTGTGAGCAGTCTTCACCAGTACAGAAAGGCATAAACAGTAATAAAACATTACAAGAAATTTTAATTGTTAATCAGTAAAAATGTATTTTTGTCTGTGTCTTTCTATTTTGGAGAGATTTATTATCACATCCTGTCCTCTCCAATAGGAACTCAAAGGGCAATAACAAAACTAGCAGAGGCTCTTTAATCCTTCCCTGCACTATTCAAATCAAAATAAATAAAAAAATATGTCTGGAGTTTGGCTTTAAAATGTGCGAGTTCTTAAAACATATTTGTGTAATCTATCTTTTTAGTAGCTATTTCTATTACCTGGGCATCATGGATTGCACAATTCACAGAAACATCTTCATTAGCTGCTCCAAGGTGTTTCACCACTGTCCCGGAACAAGTGGCATAGTGCTGTCAAATTAAAGCACAATGCAAACACAGTAAACCTAATGCCGGTTTAATACACAAAAAAATGGATTTTTGTAAAATCTTACCGTAAAATCCTTTTCTCTTAGCTCATTGACAGACGTAGTCCTCGGTGATACAGCACCTTCGGGTTATGTTGCCTCCACAGGAGTAGGACTAGACAGGAAATAAAATGCTCTGGCCACACCCTAGGGGCAGTCCCAGAGGGTATATCCTCTCTCTCTCTGCCTCAGCAAATCAGTTATGTCATAAAAGCAGTCTTTAGAGAATTTAACCCAACCCAACTCAAAAAAACAGAGGGGCGGGTACTACGTCTGTCAATGAGCTAAGAGAAAAGGATTTTACGGTAAGATTTTACAAAAATCCATTTTTCTCTATCGCTCATTGACAGACGTAGTCCTCGGTGATACAGCACCTTCGGGAAGTCCCAGAGCAGTATCACAAATGAGGGGTGGGAAAATGGAAATCAAATCCAAATCTAGAAGGCCCAACCGGTGCCAACTAGAAGTTTACAATGCTCATCCTTAATGATGAGACTCAACAAAAAAATTTTCAAACAGAAAAAAACCCTCGAGGTAGACCACCGGTCTCCTCAAATTGCGGCCTGCAAAACCTTGCGGCCAAATGAGGCATCCGCCGATGCCGTCACATCAATTTTATAAAATTTTGTAAAGGTATGTACCGACGACCAGGTGGCCGCATTACATACCTGGACCACTGACGCCTGATGGCGAAAGGCCCAGGAAGTACTGAGCGCTCGAGTGAAGTGCGCCCTAACAGGGAACGGAGGATTCCGACCCTTAATAGAATAAGCCTGTACCACCGTCTGACTGATCCATGTAGATATGGTCGCGGCAGACACAGGCAACCCCCTTCAAGGGCTATCCGTGATCACAAAAAGTGAGTCCATCTTACGAAAACCACTTTAGGAAGGAAGGATGGATTCGGAAGAAGAACCACCTTATCCCTATGAACCACCAGATCTGGGGAACGACAGGATAATGCGGCCAGTTCTGACACCCTGCGTAGAGAAGTAATGGCCACCAAGAAGGTCACCTTCTGGGAATGTAAGCAAGGGAATCTCCCTAATATCTTCAAAGAGAAGTTTCTGAAGAACCGACCACACTAAATTAAGATACCAGGCGGTAAGGGTGCGCGCACTGGCAGAGCCAGATGTCGCACCCCCTGGATGAAATTCCGCACCAAGGAATGATTAGCCAAAGGTTTCTTGAAAGAAGATTGCTAACGCCGAAAACCTGACCCTTGATCGTGCTCAAGGATAGTTTCTGCTCAACCCCTTGTTGCAGACAGACCAAAATTCGGGTCACCGAATAGGTCTGTGGGGGAAATCCAATAGATTCACACCATGCAATATAAGACTTCCATGTGCTGGAAGTCGCTTTCCTTGCTTTAACTGGAGGTAGGAATAACTGAAGCTGACACTCCCTTGTCCTTCAGTACCTGGGTCTCAATGGCCAGGCCATTAAGCCAGCGACTGTAAAGCAAGATGGAAGATCGGTCCCTGAGACCGCAAATCCTCCCTGAGAGGAAGTCTCCAAGGAGAGTCCATGACTAGCCTCGCCAAGTCGGCGTACCAGGCTTGACGAGGTCCATCCAGAATTTCCAGAATAACTGGAATTCCCTCCACCTCTATCCTGCGAAGAAGTTCCCGCAGCAACTTGAGAGGATGGAAGGCATGCCTTAGCTGATACTGCCCCCACGGGGCGATCAGCGTTTCTGCTGCGTCCGCTAGAGGATCGTGGCACGAGCTACAAACCTCCGCACCTTCCTGTTAGGCCAAGGTGCCAACAGATCCACATCCGGGATGTCCCAATGAAGGGACAGCTAGGGAAAAAACCTCTGGATGAAGAGGCCATATGCGATTAGATCCGAATCGGGCTGCTCTAGAGCTGCTCGATCCAGTAAATCAGACAAATCTGATCGCTCTCAGTTCCGATACCCTTATTGGTAATCTGGATACTATCGGAAGAAATGACTTCCCCTGGTTGAGCATCGGAGACTTCCTGGTCCGCTCGCTCAACCGGATCCGATTGTCCAGGGAATCGGAATTCTGATTCCATTAAAAAAGAATCTCCTTCAGGAGAATTCGGGTATGAGACTGGGTATACGGTACTGCCTCTAAGAAGGCCACCATCAGTCCCAGCCAATTGACGGACAGCAACATCCGAATCGTTGACTGAACCTTCTGGAGTTTCCCAGCAAGGAGAAACTCTCTTGCCCAGGATGTATCCAACCTTAGGCCCAGATAGTTCAGTCTCCTGGTGGGAACCAGGGATGATCTTTGGGAAAGTGAAAAAAACGCTGATGTCCTGCGATGATGGGGATATAAAGATAGGCATCCTATGGACGCCAGGAAATCTCTTTTATGCAGGGAGGCCACCACTGTACGGATGGACTCTATTTCTTCCCAAGTCCAGATTTGGACGCACCTTGCCCTCTTTCCTGGGCATTGTGAATAGGTTCGAATAGAACCCCTGAAACCGTTCAATGTTAGAAGGGCAGAATCGCACCGGTGGAAGTGATCGAAACTCGATCCTGTGTCCTCCAGAAACCGGTGAAGACATCCCCCCCCCCACCCCAGAGATGGGTAGGGGCGCATCAGGCTATATTCTTCAGGCTTGGCTGAGCCGGACTCTTTGTTTACCCGACCAGCGCCCTTAGAAACCCCTCTAAAGGGGCTTTGGAGGGTTTCGCCTTATCGCCCGCCCTCGCGGAACAAACAACTCTATATGAGCAGAAAAGGAAGGTCCTCATTAGTTACAAGGTCTTTTTATCCTAACAGTCTGTGGCAAGACAGCAGGTGGTACCGTCTATCCTATAAAGAGGAATTCCTCAAACGGATAGCACCTAGCCATGCGTTTGGAAATAACAGGGGTTCGTTTCAAAACGACCCCATTTGGGTAAAGGAAAATCCTTCGCCCTTTTGGTAGGCTAACAAGTACCAAAAAGGAATCTCAGTCTCAGCTACCTCTGCCGGTGTAACCTCAAGACTAAAGGTTTCCCGGACGGACACAACTAGTGCATCCACCACTCTTGTGCTATGGCGGAGGCAGAAACGTGCTCCTCACTGCTGAGGAGATATTACCTGAGACAACAGCCCCCTAAGAGGGACCTGCAACTGCATTGACCAGTTCCGAATCCGTATCTGAAGTATCTGATAAACAATAGGGGTAGGCGGGGGTCGCTACTTGACCCCCGTCCCTGACAGGCCACCTCCACCCGGGATACCAAAGACTCCAAAATTGCCGATAATGCATTAAAAACAAGTGGGGTACTGGAGGGTCCTGCGGCCACCTTGAGGGGATCAGGTGGGGATACCTATGCGGCAGGGTCAATGATTATACAAGACACTTGCCAGCGACAAAAAATGACAAAGTAAAAAAAAAAAAAAAACCTTTTTTTTTTTTGTGTCCCCCAGTCGCAACAGCGCCCCTCAGTGTTACCTGCCTTTTTGGACCCCACAGAGAGAGAGACAGACCCCAAGGCTCATCCCTGATGCACAGAAGTTTTCATCAGCTTGCTCAGTGCTTGTCTTGTTACAGACAGGAAGTCTTTGGCCCTATTTCCTGGGTAAAAGAGGCGGCTCCGCCCCTTAACACGCCTGCCGGCTCCTCCCCCTGGCTCCATGAGGTGTTTGAGTCACCTCAAACATGGCCGCCCCCATGCTGGAGACATGAGGGTACACCAAAATGGCGGCCTCGTGCGATCTACCATACAATGGCGGCGGCCTGCACAGAATAGCGGCATGTCTGCAGAAGGATCTCGGCCTCACAACCCTTCACCCTCATGGTGGTCAGCGTGGTCGGAGGTACCGGACCCTAGCGGGCCGTATGCGGTCCGCTGCTTAGCTGGAGGAATGATCTGGAATGCAGTATACATGTATAGACATCGCCCTGTGGCTACTGACAGGTAGGATACCTTATACTATCACAGTAAAGTTCTAGTACTGCCACTGACTACAATCATTTACACATCTTTACAATTAGATTGTCAGCTCCCAAACCAAGCCTCCTGGCTTCTTGTACACAAAAATCACACTCAATTAGGGGGATCTGTGACATGTTATAGGATAGAGGGGAACTCATCCTTACCATTACAGAGAGGGGCCCGCGTTCACCACAAGACCCGTCAGGGGGAAAGGGGGAACATACTACTCACCATACCGGAACCAGGCGGGCGCCAACTCCTGACAGTACCCCTCTCCACCGAGGTAGGAGGGCTGTCGACCAATACGGGCGCCGTGACTCATGGTCTTTGGCGTTTCAGCGAGACGTTTAACTCGCAGGGTCAGTCCCCGTCCAGTGGGACTATGTCGCGGCCGACCCAGCGCGGAGCTATGGCCTGCACGCGCTCGTAGGCTGAACTGGGGTGACCACTGGATCTCAACATCCCGCCCGTCGCCCAGTTCAGCTTTCTTGCTTGAAGATCTCACAGGAACACTGGAGAAAAAAAGCTGTCTAAAAAATCTTTTCTAAGAAAAAAATCCTGCCAGGACCGAAGATCCCAGCAAGGTATCTAGGTCCTTACTCCTGACTAGACAGAAAAAAACTGATTTGCTGAGGCAGAGAGAGAGAGGATATACCCTCTGGGACTGCCCCTAGGGTGTGGCCAGAGCATTTTATTTCCTGTCTAGTCCTACTCCTGTGGAGGCAACATAACCCGAAGGTGCTGTATCACCGAGGACTACGTCTGTCAATGAGCGCTAGAGAAATATAAATTTATAACTGGTTTAAGGTAATCTGATGTTCTGATGTAAAAGCTGTGACAGCTGCCTAGGGTACATTGTTTTTTTTTTTTTTTTTAAAGCTGAACGCAAGGCACAAAAACTTTCAATTAACTATAGGTCTTTATAATATAATTGTGTACAATTGCCTTTGCAAACCCAATTATTGTCTCAAAAAATAGCAGTTATATCATAACTGTGTTGGACATAGCCTGCGCAGAAAGCAAAGCTTTGAAAGGGACCCAGCAGGTCCACCATTTACAGGCTGCTTGTAGAAAACTACAGGAAAGGGTGGATTCAAGACCAGACGACCTGCACAAGTAGAAAGAACAGCAGTAACAGTGACTGCTCTTCCATTTTAGGAAGTCTAATGTTTAATTAAAACATGGCTCTGGAAGAAATTGAGAAAGCATGACATTTTTCATGTAAGAATACACATACCTCTTTTGTTTAGACAATATTTGCTTATCCCAGAGTTTAGCTTTAGGGGTTACTGTAGCAGAGTGCCCATCTATCCCAAATGCTCAAATGCTGGCTTGGGCCCCTTTAACTCCATTTCCCACAACTTTCTGGGTTCCTGGACACTGCCAGGGAGTATAAATGCCTCTGCTTTCCTCCCATAGAGGAGCTAAACGTGATAGGACAGAGGTAGCTGAGCAAATGTTCTACAGCCAATGATCACTTTCAGAACCAGTGTACGAGCACATGGGCAAGCATGAAGCTTCTGCAGAAGACCCAACTGCTGTGGGGAGCACCTCCCTAATTGCTACCAGAGTAATGCAATTCCATTGGGGTGGTTCCCGATGTCCTCGGGCTTGGAATTTCTCCAGCCGTTTGCTTGTGTTACCAGAGCTACCCTGGACTTCAGTGAGCAGGATACTATTTATGAGAATAAAGGAAAGTAGTTGTTTGAGTTCTGTATTGTTGTACTGACGTAATTATTTTTAGCTTGACTGTGTTGTTTTAGACCAAATGCCCTGCATTCATACACTGCTCAAAAAAATTAATGAACGTTTTGAAAACACATCACATCTCAATGGGGGAAAATATCTTGCTGAATATCTATACTGATATGGACTGGGGAATGTTTTAGGAAAGAAAGGATGCCATGTCATTTGATGGAAATGATCTATGATGGAATTATATGAATTTAAAGACACACCGAAAATCAAAGTGAAAAAATGATGCAGCAGGCTAGTCCATTTTGCTGAAATTTCTTTGCAGCAACTCAAAATGGTACTCAGTAGTTTGTATGGCCTCTAAATGCTTGTATGCATGCCTGACAACATCGGAGCATGTTCCTAATGGGACGACTGATGGTGTCCTGGGGTATTTCCTGCCAGATCTGGACCAGGTCATCGCTGAGCTCCCTTCCAGACTGAGGTGCAACCTGGTGGTGTCAGATGGACCGAAACATAATGTCCCAGAGGTGTTTTATTGGATTTAGATCAGGCAAGTGGGGGGGCCATTCAATGGTATCAATTCCTTCATCCTCCAGGAACTGGCTGCATATTCTTGCCACATGAGGCCAGGCATTGTCGTGTACCAGGAGGGACCCAGGACTCACTGCACCAGCGTAGGCTCTGACAATGGCTCCAAGGATTTTATCCAAATAACTAATGGTGGTCAGGGTGTCATTGTCTAGCCTGTAGAGGTCTGTGCATCCCTCCATGGATACGCTTCCCTAGACCATCTCTCACCCACCACCAAACTGGTCATGCTGAACGATGTCACAGGCAGTACTCCATGGCCACATGTGCCCAGGATGAATTTGCTCTCATCTGTGAAAAGCACAGGGCGCCAGTGGCAGACCTGCCAATTCCGGTGTTCAATGGCAAATGCCAATAGAGCGCCACAGTGCCGGGCAATAAGCACAGGGCCCACAAGAGGACGTCTGGCCCTCAGGTCACCCTCACGAAGTCTGTTTCTGATAGTTTGGTCAGAGATATTCACACCAGTGGCTTACTTGCACAAAGGAGCAGATCCCCATCCTGCTGATGGGTTAAGGACCTTCTACAGCCTTGTCCAGCTCTCCTAGAGTAACTGCTTGGAATCTCTTCCATGCTCTTGAGACTGTGCAGGGAGACACAGCAAACCTTCTGGCAATGGCATGTTTTGATGTGCCATCCTGGAGGAGTTGGAATGCCTGTAGAACCTCTATAGGGTCCAGGTATCGCCTCATGCTACCAGTAGTGACACTGACCCTAGCCAAATGCAAAACTAGTAAAAAACATTCAGAAAAGATGAGTAGGGGAAAAAATGTCAGTGGCCTCCACTGGTAAAACCATTGCTTTTTTGGAGGTCATGTCATTGTTTCCCATCTAGTGCACCTGTTGTTAATATCATTAACACTAAAGCAGCTGAAACTGATTTACAACCCGCTCTGCTCCTTAACAGACCCGATCAATATCCCAGAAGTTTAATTGACTTGATGCTATACTCCTGATTAAAAAGTGTTCCTTTAATTTTTTTGGAGCAGTGTATTTTATCCTAATTGAGCCACAGAGACACTGGAAGGATTTACTAAAACTGGTAATAGTAACCAATCAGCTTGTAATGTCAAAGCCTAATTGAACAACCTGAAGTTAGAAGCTGATTGGTTACTATCAGAGATGTATAGTAACTAAGTAGAACTACTTCACTACTGTACTTAAGTACCGAAAGGCGGTATCTGTACTTTCCTAGAGTAGAATTTTTTTCTCCTTCTTCCACTTTTACTTCACTACATTTTTTCAATGATTTCAATACTTCTACTCCGATATTTTTTTTTTGTGCTGCATAGTTACTCCTTACAATTATAAAAATTACCACTGCCAGAACAGTAGATGGCAGGTTTCATGAAGCTCAAAACATGTGTATTATCAGCATATATGAAAATAAATGCTACTGTATGTATAAATAAAAGCTGCATTTGAAATAATAAAAAACAATATGATGTTCAAACTTTTGACTTCTTTCTTTAATAACTACATAACACAGTACTTGTACTTTTACTTTCAGTACTTGAGTAGCAATTTTTTTCAAAACTACTGGTACTTTTACTTTCAGTACTTGAGTTTGAGTAGCAAAATGTTTAAAAAAACTACTTGCAATACTTAAGTACAAAAAATGTTGAATACTTTAGTACTTCTACTCAAGTCACTTTTTGATCGAGCACTTCCACTTCTACTCAAGTCACTTTTTGATCGAGCACTTGTACTTTTACTCAAGTATGGGTTTCGAGTACTTTATACAACTCTGGTTACTATGCACAGCTGCCCTGAAATCTTCCCTGAAATCTTCTCCATTGTTGCAAAGAGTCCATGTTTGTGCCCCTTTCAAAACCTGTTTTTCAATATTCTGCAGTGTATGCATTTTTTTTTTTTTTGTTTTTTTTTTGGCATCCTAAACTTGTTTTGCATTATTGCTTCAAAATTTGTGCCTGTTCAGGTAAGTGGCAGTTATAGTTACTTTGGTAACTTGGCTGTTTATCTGTTCTGTTAACTAAGTCATATTAATTGCTATGAAACCTAGAAAATGGAATAGCATGTTGAAAACCATTCCAGTTTGACTAAAATTATTCTGTCTTGAACTTTTCTGAGAGGTAGTAGTGTAGATTCTGTGCTTCGACTGCCAAAATTCCTCTACAACTTTTAGAAAAAAATGAATCTCTACATTTGTTTCATTATACTTACAGCGTTTGGACCATTTTCTTTCACACACTCAATCAAACCATCTGCTGCATCTTCTTTAGTACAGTTAGTTACTGCTGCAATAAACTCAACACTGGTTGTATCGCTCACACCTTGCTGTAAATACAAATGTTTGTTCTTTGTTAAAAACAATCTATAGATAGTTGTAGATATTTGCACAATAAAATGTCAAGTGTTCCTAATAAATTGGGTGTTTCTTGGCCTTGCCTAGCATTTTTATATTAGATTTATTTAAAGTGTAACTATATGCAAAATAAAAATGATATATTCTGTATTATGCAGTCTGTCTCTATCATTAAGACCTTATTCAGAAGGACAAATGAGGACAGCTAGACTATAGTGTTCTGAATGTGGTTAAACACTGTTTCTGGACGCAGCAGCACTCTGTGGTATTGCCACATGCAACTGGATGATTAGCTGTGTCCAGTTTGTGTTTGGCTAAGACCGCCAGATGTGGATGCAAACCGTCCCTATCCAGGGCTGGTCAGAAGCCCTATTCTCATGTAACCACTGGTATGAGAGGCTACATGCAAACAGTCGGGGTGCCATCCATTCATTGTATAGGGTCTGAATCCGGCCATGTCGCTGCTGGCAGTTTGCTGTTCAAATACAATGTGTGTATGGGTCTAGTTTCTCCGCCAGCAAGATTTTTCTGATTTTCACCTGTGGGAATGAGGCCTAATACGGCAGTTTTTGCTTTTCTAAGTCCTCCTGTATCACTGTTAAATTATTTATTAATCCTGCCAGTACATGTGTTATTTTTCTACTTCCTGTAACAGGCAAAGCTGCGCAGCAAAAGGTTTAGTTGGAAGGTCGTGAAAAACCACATTATGAAAAACAAACACAAGAGGGTGCCTCCATCTAGGTGTAGCAATGTTTTTAAAAAGCATAAAGGACAATAAAAATGCACTCACAAGAAAAAAGTAGATCAAGGCTTCGCATAGACCCATATAGACTTCCATAGGATAGCCGTGAGGCTGCAGAGCTCAGCAGGCATGTGGCTGGTTGAAGCCCAGTTCTTGATGGAAGTGCAGCTGTCAGGCTTCAGGCTGGGACATAAGCATCAGCAGCTTCCAGAAATGGCAAGGTGGATGTGGCTCCAAACAGCACCTCTCTCGACTGCATGATGACAGGAAGCGGCTACATGTTTCAGAGCAGACAGGAGGGCCCCCTTTTTCAAACTATAGGGCCATCTTGCCATTTCTGGAAGCTACTGATGCATATGTCCCAGCCTGAAGCCTGACAGCTGCACTTCCATCAAGAACTCGGCTTTAACCATGAAAAGCCTTGATCTAATTTTATCTAGTGAGTGCATTTTTACTGTCTTTTATGCTTTTTTACTAAATCGCTACACCTAGATGGAGTCACCCTCTTGTCCGGCCACTCCAGCAGACGTCCTCTGACGAAACGCGTAGGGTGGAGTCTCTACGTCATTGCGTCACTTCCGGTTGTCAGAGACAGGGCCGTGGAACGCGGAAGCTTCCCGGTCTCCTTTCGCGCTGATCGTAGACAGCTTTAACTGTAAGTCACTACTATCCTTTTCCTGCAAATGCCGTTTATTCTACACCAAGAGGTCCTCCTTCTCCCTCTTCTATCTTTGAGACTTTAAGGGAGAAAGAAACCACCGGAGAGACCCTCGGTACAATTGTCCCACGGGATTCATATGTCACAGGTTGTATGAGAGGTGCGACATCTAGTGGGCGCACGGATGTTTGCAACCTAAGTACATTTCTATTCATTTATATTTTTTTATTTTTCCACTGATTGATTCACACGCTCTTTTTTGGTGGGAGTTCTTGCACTAGAGAATTACCCATTTTTCCCTTTTCACTGGTGTTATCACACCCGAGGATACTATAGCACAGACTTTTTATGTCATTATTATTGTTTTGAAGGAAACAAAACCCACCGTTTATGTTTGTTTAAATAAAACTCACTACTCATATTGGGGTACTTCTGTATTTATTTCACATTAGCACTTTTATTCTGGTTATGCACTTTTTTAGTAGTTGATATCTGGTTACTTACTAACTTCACTACCAGTGCACTTTTCAAAAAATATTTATTTCTATTGCACATTGAGCACTTTATCACTTAAGAGGTAGCGCCGCATCAATCCTTTGCACATACTTTCACTCTTTAACCCTTCGGGGTAGGTTGTTGGCAGCTGACACCTCTGTGTTAATATACATATTTAAAAATTCCATAGCGCTGGTCACCCCTGTTTACTTTACCCTCTTGTGTTTGTTTTTTATATGTGCATTAGGCTCTCAGGACCTAATTTGAGAGGAGCTGCATTCATTTTACCTGGTTTTCCCTACCACTCTCCTGGCCCTCTTATGTGCCCTATTTAATGATGGTTGAGTTCCACTAAGTGCAATAGCTTATTCTTTTTCTTTAAAAAACACATTACACTCATGTGGTGCTTACAACAGTCAGCTGATTTGTTAATGATAATGATACACTGCATCATTGATAGTATGTCTTTTTAATTTTTCCCACAGTTACATTTTAACTGTTATAATATAACACAAATGCAGCGCTCAAGACGATATTGTAGTCCATCTTTAAAAATAAGTGCAGAACAACACAGGAAAGTGCTGGGAAGGATCCACCGCCAGAGGGAAGATTTCACACTGATTTTTAACACAATGGATGGACTACTGGTTCAAGAGTAGTTAGTAAAGAGTAGACATGTCTCAATCCAACTCTCCACATTTATGGCATATAGGATCTTTGGTAAGCCGGCACATCCACCATACATAGGCTCTCACAGAAGATGTATGCAAAAGTAAGCAAAAAGGGACTTCATTGTGCAGTATTAGTCGCAAGCGGTTTATTTAAAAGAACCAAGATACTTACAGAACAAGAGTATTAAAAGCACATGTAGCTCCTCATAGTGTGACTTGTGTTTGTTCCCAACCCACAGTATGGCCTACTATCCAACGTGGCGACATCACATGACCTAGCTCCTTCCGACGCGTTTCTGAACAGACGTCATAAGGGGCGTGGTCACATACGTGCCTATCCTGTATTTATATGGTAATGGCTGCAATTGTAAAGCACCAATCTAAACATAATGGGGACCCGGAAAAGAATCAGCACAGCGGCTGGAGATGACGTACTTGCGTTCCAGAAGGCGGGAAGACGCCTCGTCTTACCAGAAATAAACTCATATATTCCATAGGCCAAGTCGATAATCCAGGGACCCAGAAAAGGATCAACGCAATGACCGAGGGTGACATACTTGTGTTCCGAAAGGCGGGCATAACGCCTCATCTTACCGGAAATGACACAAATGCGCCACAGGTCAAAACAATAGCAATGAGAGTAAAGCAGAAATAACGTAGATGCGTTCCAGATGCGGATATGTCATAACACCAAACCGGAACTAGTGAAGGTGCATTCAAAAGGAAGAACCATAACATCTGGTAAACTCATACCAATGTGTTCCATAAAAATATAAACAAAATCCAGCTAGAAGAAATTAGTAATAGTTCTGGACCTTGCAATATCAATTAAGCTAATAATTTACAGCAATGTAAACTGATAAGTATTAAAAGTCCACCTGAACTAACGGAATAAAACTTATGAAAAAAAGGAAGAATGTGATGTTGCCAAATCCCTTAATAAAGGCCATTGGTAGCGCCATCTGATGGTTGGAAACAGCAGACACTAAGCAAATATGTAACATAATTACAAACATAGTAATCATATAAATACCAATTAGATAAAATAAAAATATATATATTCAGAAAACAAGCTACAAAGATACAATAGATGAACAATAGTCATGATATACAAGCTTTAAAAATAAAAAAATATTTTTTTTTTTTTTTGAAAGACCAGCACATCACTATATACAAAAAGATAATTAGCTATTATTTATGAAGGCATTAATGTCCCAATCAATATTTAGGCCGTTAGGCCATAGGACCTCAGCCAGTAGATCCATTTAGTTTCAAGTTTAGAGATCTCTCACCTAATATGGCTAGCTCTCCAATGGGGATGAGCTATAGCCATAAAGAAAATACCCTTAGGGTTTCTATTATGATGAGAATTGAAATGCTTCAAAAGGCTATGTTTGGGAAAGCCTTTCTTTATATTGGCAATATGTTCCTTCATTTGCACCTGAAAGGTGCTAATGGTACAGCCAACATATTGCAGGCCACATGGACAGGTTATGATGTACACTACATTTTTTGAAGAAGCACAAGTAAGAAAATAATTAATCTCATATGGCTTAGTGGTGACATTAGATTGAAAAGAGGTATACCTTCTGTCCTTAAGACAACTAGTCTGACACCTCCTACAAGGGTAAAACCCTTTCATTTGCTCAAAAAAAAAAATATTTTTTTAGGGGGATTTTTTACATTGGGGGCAATCTGCAACTGCAGATGTAGCATCTCTTTACACTATAATCTCCCACCTACACGGGAGAAAGGCTGTATAGTACTTCCTGTGTAAGGATCCCTTCCATCACTCCAACAGGATTTCATTTCATGGCTTCTAGATTTTTCCATGAAGCACAATTACTTCTGGTTTCGGGGCTCTTAATGCCTTCATAAATAATAGCTAATTATCTTAATTTTTTTTGTTTGTATATCGTGACTATTGTTCTTCTATTGTAGCTTGTTTTTTTTAATATATATATTTTTTTATTTTATCTAATTTGTGTTTATATGATTACTATGTTTGTGAATATGTTACATATTTGCTTAATGTTTGCTGTTTTTAACCATTAGGTGGCGCAACCAATGCCCTTTATTGAGGGATTTGGCAACATCACATTCTTCCTTTTTTTGTTTTATTCCGTTAGTTCAGGTTGGCTTTTAATACTTACCAGTTTACGTTGATGTTAATTATTAGCTTAATTGATGTTGCTAGATTCAGCACTATTATTAATTATTTCTTCTAGCTGGATTTTGTTTTTATTTTTATGGAACGCATTGGTATGAGTTTACCAGATGTTGTGGTTCTTCCTTTTGAACGCACCGACACTAGTTCCAGTTTGGTGTTATGACATGTCCACCTCTGGAATGCATCTACATTATTTCCAGTGTACTCTCATTGCTATTATTTTGACCCGTGGCGTATTCGCGTAATTTCCGGTAAGACGAGGCGGCATGCCTGCCTTCCGGAACACAAGTACGTCACCCTCGGTCATTGCGTTGATCCTTTTCCCGGTCCCCAGATTATCGACGTAGCTTGTGGAATATTTGTGTTTATTTCCGGTAAGATGAGGCGTCTTGCCCGCCTTTCGGAACCCAAGTACGTCATCTTCGACCGCTGTGCTGATTCTTTTCCGGGTCCCCATTATGTTTAGATTGGTCATTTCCATTTCCATCCATTACCATATAAATACAGGATAGGCACGTAAGTGACCCTGCCTCTGATGATGCCTGTTTGTGACGAAATGCGTCAGAAGGAGCTAGGTCACGTAACATTGCCACGTTGGATAGTTGGTCATACTGTGGGTTGGAAACTCTAGTCACACTATGAGGAGCTACATGTACTTTTAATACTCTTGTTCTGTAAGTATCTTGGTTATTTTAAATAAATCATTTGCGACTAATACTGGGCAATGAAATTCCTTTTTGCTTACTTTTGCATACATCTTCTGTGAGAGCCTGTGTATGGTGGATGTGCCAGCTTACCAACCATCCTATTTGCCATAAATGTGGAGAGTTGGATTGAGACATGTCTAAGCTTTACTGACTACTCTTGAACCAGTAGTTCATCCTTTGTGGTAAGGATCAGTGTCATCCTTTGTGGTAAGGATCAGTGTGAACTCTTCCCTATGCTGGCGGATCCTTCCCAGCACTTTCCTGTGTTGTTCTGCACTTATTTTTAAAGTTGGACTACAATAGCGTCTTGAGTGCTGCATTTGTGTTATATTATTTTCTAAGATATGGAGAATTGTGTCAGCAGCTTTGGACAATTTTTGCATTTTTACTATATTATTTGTCTTCTAGCGCATATGATTTCTTGGTTTTTACATTTTAACTGTTATTTAGCATAAAATATCTAAACCATGTATTTGAATTAACTGTTTGCACTACTAAATGCAGTACGAGAAAATAGTCTGTTTATTGGTATAATATATTTGAGAGTTGGAGCATTTTTAGGGAGTGGGTAATACTCCATCACTGAAATTCTGTAACTTGTTTCATGTATATGATTGGCACTGATTCATCAGAGATCTGCAAAACATAATCAGTGACAGGTATTATGTTTTGTAAATCTTTAGTTAAATGGTTCCAGTAGCTAAATCTTTTTTTGGATAGTTTGGAACTGTAAAATGTCAGATTTTTTTGGTTATTGTCTGTGCTCTGCTAGGAAGATTTTTCCCATTTTCTCTCCTAGTGATGATATTGACATTATGTCTGCTATTCTTCCAATCAACCATTGCATCTCCTTGGAATCCCTTGGATTATAGACCCAAGCTTTACACAGTTTGCATTATACTGAGTTTGTTTGGATGTCTAAGATCTTTTACCAAAGAAAGGATTGTGAAAGACAGTTATTCAACTCCAGCACTCTTTGAATTTGTGCTTACGAGGTGTGCAGGAATTAAGCTGTTGAGTCTGACATCCCCGGTGTTTATCTGTGTGAATATTGAGACACTCTTGTGATATTTTCAAGCTGTACATAGGACCTGAAATCAGCCCCAATTGAGAATAATTGTCTGCAAGAATCTGTTTAGATCAACATCTGTGCCTGATGGAAACTGTTGGCTCTTAGATCCAGGTTATAAATGGAGCTTCAATTTCTGCTCAAGTCAAAATTAAGCCCTTCCATTGTCTTAAGCCCTGACAGCTGAATGAGAGAGGGTGGGCAATTCTCACAATCAGGGTTGACTTTAAGGCCACAAATGCAGTCTAGGCATAGGATCCAAAAGCTCCACAGAGGCACAGGAATCAATTTAAGATAGCTATTTGCAGCCACCACTTTAGCACTGTTTTTATGTTGGAAATTATTTAGTTCAGGTCAAGTTTAGTTTAGGCAGCACTTGTATAAACTGAGTTTTATAGACTCAAGATTTGCAGCCAGGAATGGCTCATAAAAATTATCTGGTTGCACATAAACCTTGTTGCTATAGACAAAGGGGATAAAACATAGGCAAGTGATAAGTGAGCATTAATGTTATGTGAGATCTGTGTTTTTTATTCCCACCATAATTATTCAGCTATAACATAGAGGTCTGGTACTCTCACACTTGGTTCTTTACCTAGCCTCATAGTGCAAAGTGCTTGAAACCTTGAGAGATATGGGAAATTAATGCATCCTGCAGCATTCACACCAACTATACTTCAGAGATCCATGCTGTGCAACCACTTTATCAAACTCACCCTGTCATCTCCTGGCTTTCTTTGTATGCATGCAGAGAAAATCACATTTATTCCTAAGGAATAGTTGGTTCTCAATTTGCAAAAGTGAAGGAGTGGCCCCTACAGGACACATAGTAGGAGTCTTATGGTGCCCATACACTAGATGGAAAATCATGAAAATCTGTCATTTGGACAGTTCGTTTGTTTTTCGGCCAGTGATGGGCATAAATCGGTTGTGATGTTTTTGAGCCGAAAAAAACGAAGGACAAGTTTAAAAAAATTTTGCCAAATGAAGGATCAATTGAAGAGTTAAGGCCCGTACAGACGTAGCGATTGTCGGCCGTAAATATTCGGCCACCGACTGATCGGCCGATTGTCGGCTTGTTAGTATGATGCTTCCGACAACCGGCTGCGACTTTTCAGCCGAACAGAATCTGGTGTGCAGGCATTAAAATTTTTGTTGGCCAACACCAGAACGGCCGATTGTTCGCCAGTCAGTACAGAATTCGGCCGACAAACAGCCGATTAGCAAGACTGGGCATGCTCAGAAAAGAAAAAACACACGGAAAGTTAACCATCACATGACATCACTTCTGCAGTCGGCTGTTGTTGGCCGACAAAATTTGTGTGCAGTCTTTAGCACTTTTCAACCGACAGGACAGCACCGGACAAAAGACGGCCGATCGTTCAGCCGACATTCGGTACGTGTGTACGGGGCTCTAATGTGTTTCCTGTCCAAACTGTTTGCACTAGGCAAATGGGACAAAATAAACGAAAAACAGATTCCTGAATGTTCTTAGAATGATTTATCGATCAAAATTTGGTCGTTACATGATGGCAAAATCCTTTGCTCTCACAGCTGATTGTTCGTTATTGGAAAATGAGTTTGAAAGATTTTTCGTATAGTGTATGGCCAGCATTACAGTAGAGTGAACAGGTAAGTATAAGGCTTGGGGGGTGGGTTGTGCGGGTAGGGATAGTAACCTAAAGGACAAATAAACAAATGTAAAACCAATGTAAAACGTTGAATATAGCCTTTATGTTTTCTACCTGTACAAGCTATAAGAGGTAATACCTGAATACTCCCACGGCCAATACTACCACGGCCAATCTCATGGAGACTATAAAATTTTGTACTGTTTCCACTGTTGAATTTATGAAGTGCCACATCAACCGCATGCACAACTTGGGTGTCATTAAGAGGCGCTATAAGATGGCAATTTGGGCACTGCCGAAGTAACTTTTCCGCTGACTCTGGAAGAAAGCAATGAGGTATGATATTGCAGATTGAAATATTGGATTACAGAAATATTATGTCTTTCAGGAACAGACTGACACATTCCATTTCTTCTCTCTAAATAATACATATATTATTTCAAGAAACAATGAGGAGTAGGTATAGTATGTATGATATGAATGAAAAGAAACGTTGTTTTGTTCATGAAGGAAATATGTAGGCTGTCATTGATGGCTTCCTGAAAATTCTATTTCCTTATAAACATGATTGTCTGACAAAAATGCTCTATAAATCTCTGACCCAGATCAAGTTTGCAGATCAGGAGTTCTGACTTCAGTTACTGAATATGTATTATGTATTAATTATTCAGGACATAATAATGCTTGAGGATCATTATTAAAACCAAGCAGCTGGCATTTTCTGCAGCTCAGAAGTAACTCAAAAGCAAGCCGATTGCATTTGCCCCTCTACACAAGATCTTACCTCACTACAAGCTGGGTTTAAATGTTGGACAAATGCTCAAAGCCTTTGATAGATGCTAGTGAGTTCAACTACATGACACGTTTTATAATTCCTGCTGAATTTTAGCTAATTGTATATTATGGAGATTGTGGCAGGAGACCCTAAACCAGGGGTCCTTAAACTTTTTATTTGTAGTGCACAAAAAAACAGGAAAAACAACACAATATTTATTGTTTTATTTATATATATATATATATGACCACAGCGTGCCCCCTTTCAATGCAGAGTGACCACAGCGTGCCCCCTTTCAATGCAGAGTGCCCACAGCGTGCCCCCTTTCAATGCAGAGTGCCCACAGCGTGCCCCCATCTAATGCAGAGTGACCACAGCGTGCCCCCATCAATGCAGAGTGACCATAGCATGCTCCTTTTCAATGCAGAGTGACCACAGTGTGCCCCTTTTCCATGCAGAGTGACCACAGTGTGCCCCCTTCAATGCAGAGTGACCACAGCGTGCCCCCTTTCAATGCAGAGTGACCACAGCGTGCCATGCCCCCTTCAATGCAGAGTGACCACAGCGTGCCCCATTCAATGCAGAGTGACCACAGCGTTCCCCCTTTCAATGCAGAGTGACCACAGCGTGCCGTGCCCCCTTCAATGCAGAGTAACCACAGCATGCTCCCTTCAATGCAGAGTGACCACAGCGTGCCCCCTTTCAATGCAGAGTGACCGCAGCGTGCACCCATCAATGCAGAGTGACCACAGCGTGCCCCCATCAATGCAGAGTGACCATAGCATGCCCCCTTTCAATGCAGAGTGACCACAGTATGCCCCCATCAATGCAGAGTGACCACAGCGTGCCCCCATCAATGCAGAGTGACCACAGCGTGCCCCCTTTCAATGCAGAGTGACTACAGCGTGCCCCCCTCAATGCAGAGTGACCACAGCGTGCCCCCTTTCAATGCAGAGTGACCACAGTGTGCCCCCTTTCAATGCAGAGTGACCACAGCGTGCCGTGCCCCCTTCAATGCAGAGTGGCCACAGCGTGCCCCCTTTCAATGCAGAGTGGCCCCAGCGTGCCCCCTTTCGATGCAGAGTGACCACAGCGTGCGGTGACCCCTGTCAATGCAGAGTGACCACAGCGTGCCCCCTGTCAATGCAGAGTGACCACAGCGTGCCCCCTTTCAATGCAGAGTGACCACAGCGTGCCCCCATCAATGCAGAGTGGCCACAGTGTGCCCCCATCAATGCAGAGTGACCACAGCGTTCCCCCTTTCAATGCAGAGTGACAATAGCATGCCCCCTTTCAATGTAGAGTGACCACAGCGTGCCCCCTTTCAATGCAGAGTGACCACAATGTGCCCCCTTCAATGCAGAGTGACCACAGCGTGACGTGCCCCCTTTCAATGCAGAGTGACCACAGCGTGCCCCCTTTCAATGCAGAGTGACCACAGCGTGCCCCCTTTCAATGCAGAGTACAGAAATACTCCCAGGTGGGCAGTAACAGAGTTAGAAATGATGGCAGGGTGATGTTGTGAGTATCCAAGAGCAAAGCTATGGGCTGACTGACCTCCACAGCCACCACCAACAACTAAAATCATAATTGGTGGACTGCCTTTCTTGAAGATAGTTGTACTTCAAGGGGTAATCTTTCTAATATCACCATAAAACATACATTTACCTGCTGAAGCAAAGTCATGTGTCATTATTTAATTCAAATATAGAGCTAAACTATAAGAATGTCCTTGCACAACTTACTTGCAAATTACGTTTTTGTACTTTAGGGTAGAAAAATAGCAAACATCTAAAAATACCTTTACTTTTTTTGTCATAATATAACACAATAACAAAAATATTAATATTATTATTACAAATAATGATTTGAATAATAAAAAATTACTTAGTTCAGACTTGCATTTCGCTTGAAGGACCTCATAAGTGTTATTATGTTTCCTCATTTTGTAATCACAATCTGCTTCTACTGCCTGGGGGTAAAAAGATAATTAAAGAATAGTTGTCAGAAAGCTACTTTAGCAATACAAAGCACATCTCAATAAAATAAAAATTATTGTTTACAAGCAAGTTATTTTTGATGTAAATATCCCATTTTTACTTGTTCCTTTGCCAAATGTCTTTTACTGTATACAATAAACAAAATTGTTTAACCACTTCATTACCAGATACTTTCACCCCCTTCCTGCCCAGGACAATTTTCAAATTTCAGCGCTGTCACACTTTGAATGCCAATTACTTAGTTACAGTATGCAACACTGTACCCAATTGAAAATTTTCTCATTTTTTGAGACTACGAGAGCTGTCTTTTGGGTTTTTATTCACCACTGGATTTTTTATTTTTGCTATATGAATGGAAAAATACCATTTTTTTTTTAAGAGAAAAACACATTTTCTTAGTTTCTGTTATAACATTTTGGAAAGAAATATTCTTCCTTCATAAGTCTAGGCCAAAATGTATTCTGTTACATTTCTTTGGCAGAAATAACCCAAATCAGTGTATATTATTTACTGAAATAAAGTGAAAGTTTTAGAGTCTACACACTAACCTGTAATTGATCTGTCCTGATGTACTGAATGCCTCTCTCTTTTCCTGGGCCCCTAAAATACTGATATACCCCCAAATAACCATTTATTGGAAAGTAGATGAAGGAATATCTATCCTCCATTTTGTTCCTTTGACTCCATCTTGTGACTAAAACCCTAAACTCAGTTTAATTAAAAAGCCTATCTAAGCAAATGCCCTTGAAAGTTATTCAACAGGACGTTACGCTTTGTGGTTAAGCCGACCCTTAGAGCAAGCTTGATTAAAGTGCCAATTATGCCTTATCTTAACCCTTAGAACAAGTCTGATGCAATGCCAATTAAAACTCTGCCCTATTTTAATTGGCTTGCATGCAAGTATATGATTTGAAGCACATAATGGTAAACTACTGAAATTGTTCCTGTATCAATTCCATGTATAATCTACTGAAAAGGGACTTCCTCTTTTTTCCTTCTATAAAAAATAATTCCCTGTTTGAATAAACCGAGCATTCTTGGATATTGTACCTGCCATCTCTGTGTTTCAGTGCTCACAGATATCTGAAGGAACTTTGATGCTGAGGGTTATGCGAGTCTGAATTATTACCAACAGTAGATACCCCAAGTTATTATTAGGTATGGTGAGTTTTTTGAAGTTGTAATTTTTTGTCACACTTTTTTGGAAAATGAAGAAATTAAAAAAAAAAATGTTTTGTTTTTTCACTTTGTTTTTTACATTCTGTCACCAGAACAGTACAGCATCACCATGTGACTGGTGTGGCAATAAACATGAACACTGACTGGTAAAAGTACATTAAATATATATATATATATATATACAGTATCTCACAAAAGTGAGTACACCCTTCACATTTTTGTAAATATTTTATTATATCTTTTCATGTGACAACACTGAAGAAATGACACTTTGCTACAACGTACAGTAGTGAGTGTACAGCTTGTATAACAGTGTAAATTTCCTGTCCCCTCAAAATAACTCAACACACAGCCATTAATGTCTAATCCGCTGGCAACAAAAGTGAGTACACCCCTAAGTGAAAATGTCAAAATTGGGCCCAGTTAGCCATTTTCCCTCCCCGGTGTCAGGTGACTCGTTAGTGTTACAAGGTCTCAGGTGTCAATTGGGAGCAGGTGTGTTAATTTTGGTGTTATCGCTATCACTCATACTGGTCACTGGAAGCTCAACACGGCTCCTCATGGCAAAGAACTCTCTGAGGATCTGAAAAAACTAATTGTTGCTCTACATAAAGATGGCCTGGGCTATAAGCAGATTGCCAAGACCCTGAAACTGAGCTGCAGCATGGTGGCCAAGACCATACAGCAGTTTAACAGGACAGGTTGCACTCAGAACAGGCCTCACCATGGTCAACCAAAGAAGTTGAGTACACGTCATATCAGCGTCATATCCAGAGGTTGTCTTTGGGAAATAGACCTATGAGTGCTGCCAGCATTGCTGCAGAGGTTGAAGGGGTGGGGGGTCAGCCTGTCAGTGCTCAGACCATACGCCACATTAAATTGGTCTGCATGGCTGTTGTCCCAGAAGGAAGCATCTTTTAAAGATGATGCACAAGAAAGCCTGCAAACAGTTTACTGAAGACAAGCAGACTAAGGACATGGATTACTGGAACCACGTCAGCCAGCTCTGTGATGTCATCATGGAGGAGTGGAAGAGGACTCCAGTGGAAAACTGTGAAGCTCTGGTGAACTCCATGCCCAAGAGGGTTAAGGCAGTGCTGGAAAATAATGGTGGCCACAAAAAATATTGACACTTTGGGCCCAATTTGGACATTTTCATTTTGGGGGGTACTCACTATTGTTGCCAGTGGTTTAGAAATTAATGGCTGTGTGTTGAGTTATTTTGACGGGACAGCCAATTTACACTGTTATACAAGCTGTACCCTCACTACTTTACATTGTAGCAAAGTGTCATTTCTTCAGTGTTGTCACATGAAAAGATATAATAAAATATTTACAAAAATGTGAGGGGTGTATTCACTTTTTTGAGATACTGTAGTGTGGCAGGGCGGCCCTCTTGCGCAAAATCACATACCTGTATGTAATTTCATGCTATAGGTCTGGGGTGCGGGCGTGCCGCCAGTGACCAACTCCCCGGGAGATTGAACACAGCGGGAGCCAATCAGCTGGTCCGGCACACGTGTCCACCGGGACCCGCCGATCATTCACAAGAGAGGCAGATGGAGATCTTGTCTTTCTACTAAGCAGAAACACAGATCTCTGTCTTCCTCCAGTTAAGCCATCCCCCGCATAGTTAGAAAGCACTTCCTAGGAGCACACTTAACCCTTTGATTGCCCCTGATATTAACCCCCTTCCCCGCCAGTGTCATTAGTACAGTAAGTGCATTTTTTTTAGCACTGATCACTGTATTAGTGTCACTGGTCCCCAAAAAAGTGTCAAAAGTGTCAGTTAGATGTCCTATTTGTGCGCCCCAATGTCGCAGTCCCGCTAAAAATCGTTGATTGCCACCATTACTAGTAAAATTAATAAATAAAAATTCTATAAAAATATCCCATAGTTTGTAGATGCTATAACTTTTGCGCAAACCAATCAATATACACATATTGGGCTTTTTTTTTTTCACCAAAGATATATATCAGAATACATATGGCCTAAATGAACCACTTCAATACTGGCCACTTTTCCTCCTTCCCGCCCAGGCCAAATTATAGCTTTTAGCGCTGTTGCATTTTGAATAATTGCGCGGTCATGCAACTTTGTACTTAAACCAAATTTATGTAATTTTTTTCCCAAAAATAGAGCTTTCTTTTGGTGGTATTTGATCACCGCAAGGTTTTTTCTTTTTTGCTAAATAAATAAAAAAAGACCGAAAAGTTTGAAAAAAAAATTTTTTTGGTTTGTTATAAAATTTTGTAAATAGATATGTTTTTTTCCTGCACTGATGAGCACCGATGAGGCTGCACTGACAGGCACTGATATGGAGGCAATGATGGGGTGGCACTGATGGGGTGGCACTAATATGCGGCACTGATCGGCAGCACTAATATGCAGCATTGGTGGGCACTGATAGGCAGCACTGCTGGGCACTGATAGGTGGCATTGATGGGCACTGATAGACAGCACTGATGGGCACTGATAGGCGGCACTGACGGGCACTGATAGGTGGCACTGTTGGACACTGATAGGCAGCACTGAAAGGCGGCACTGATGGGCACTGATAGGCAGCACTGGTGGGCAATAATGGGCACTGGTGGGCGGCACTGATAGATGGCAATGATGGGCACTGGTTGGCAGCACTGATGGGGAGGGCACTGTTTATGTTATAAAATTTTGTAAATCTATACATTTTTTCCTGCACTGATGAGCATTGATGAGGCTGCACTGACAGGCACTGATGAGGAGGCACTGATGGGGTGGCACTAATGGGGTGGCACTAATATGCAGCACTAATAGGCAGCACTGATATGCAGCACTGATGGGCACTGATATGTGGCACTGATAGGTAGCACTGATATGCAGCATTGGCGGGCACTGATAGGCGGCACTGCTGGGCACTGATAGGTGGCACTGCTGGGCACTGATAGGTGGCACTGATAGGTGGCACTGATGGGCACTGAAAGGCAGCACTGATTGGCACTGATGGGCAGCACTGATGGGCACTGATAGGTGGCACTGGTGGGCAATAATGGGCAATGGTGGGCGGCACTGATAGATGGCAATGATGGGCACTGGTTGGCAGCACTGATGGGGAGGGCACTGTTTGTTATAACATTTTGTAAATAGATACATTTTTCCTGCACTGATGAGCACTGATGAGGCCGCACTGACAGGCACTGATGAGGAGGCACTGATGGGGTGGCACTGATGGGGTGGCACTAATATGCGGCACTGACAGGCAGCACTGATATGCAGCACTGATGGGCACTGATAGGTAGCACTGATATGCAGCATTGGTGGGCACTGATAGGTGGTACTGCTGGGCACTGATAGGCGGCATTGATGGGCACTGATAGGTGGCACTGATGGGCACTGATAGGCGGCACTGTTGGGCGGCACTGATGGGCACTGATAGGCGGCACTGGTGGGCAATAATGGACACTGGTGGGCGGCCTTGATAGATGGAAATGATGGGCACTGGTGGGCAGCACTGATGGGGAGGGCACTGGCGGGCAGCACTGATGGGGAGGGCACTGGTGGGCTCCCTGAGCCCTGATTGCCATCCCTGGTGGCCATGGTGGGCATCCCTGGGGTCATGGGTGGGCATCCCTGGGGTCGTGGGTGGCCATCCCTGGTGGTTCAAGTGGCACACCCCCCCCCCCCCAAGGGTCTGGTAATCAATGCTCTAAAAATATAACCACCTTCCCGCCATCATTTGCCTATAGGACAGACAGGAAGTGGTTAAAGAATAAATGTGATTTTTTTTTATTTTTAATATCGGGTATGTATTGTGAAATAAAGTAAAAAATATTGTTTTTTTTTTTTCCAAAATTGTCAATTTTTTTTGTTTATAGCGCAAAAAATAAAAACCGCAGAGATTTCAAATACCACCAAAAGATAGCTCTATTTGTGAGAAAAAAGGACATACATTGTATTTGGGTACAGAATCACTCGTCAGCGCAATTGTCAGTTAATGAATGCAGTGCCATATCGCAAAAAACAGCACATCATGAAGGGGGGTAAGCCTTCCGGGGCTTAAGTGGTGAATCTAATGCACACTAAGAGATGCTCGCTGTGTGCAGTATAATCAGAGTAAGCATTTTCAACCTTGGAAAGGAGACTGTATAACTCTGCAAGACTGTAGGCAAGGCTGGAGTTCAGCTTTTAGGTCATAGATCACTGTTCAGTAGCTTACACTAACAGATCAATACGTTGAGTTGTAAAATAAATAGGATGCGCTGTTTTTGACTGAGATATTATCCTAAAGGTGATTAGCTAACAGATGCAAAAAACAATGTGCAATAAGCAAAATCAAACAATAGTGAAAGTTCAAATGGCAAAGTGTCACTAGATAAGTTAAACTCTTGTTGCCTAGAACGGCATAACA
Organism: Pelophylax lessonae; assembly: GCF_965119305.1. Classification (NCBI taxonomy): domain Eukaryota; kingdom Metazoa; phylum Chordata; class Amphibia; order Anura; family Ranidae; genus Pelophylax; species Pelophylax lessonae. The sequence goes on from NC_138770.1 coordinate 284,953,096, forward strand.
AGTGAATTACATCAAAAATATATATATTTTTTTATAATATGTAGCCATGATCTGTTCACAAAAAATGACAAATAATAAATGCTGCAAAAAGTTCATAAATAGTCCAGTGCTCCACAATTCAATGTGTTTTGTGAAGAGATGATGCTCCGCCTGCAGTGCGGTCCGCGCTAGTTGACGTCACTTTGCTAGCTCCAATCCAACGTGTTTCCTCTCAGAAGGCATCAGCTAGAACAGGGGTCCTCAAACTATGGCCCGTGGGCCCCATGCGGCCCGCAAGGGTCCTGAACCCGGCTGCCGGCCGGGATCGGCATAGGGCTGACTGTCGGTCACTCACTGAAGCTGTAATATGCTTCAGAAAAGGGTGGACCCGGGGCGCAGAGCACTGCGCCCTAGCCCACCCATTTGTGTGACAATAGCGAATGAAAATTCGCTATTGTCACATGGATCCTCCTCCTGGCCAATCAGATTGGCCAAAAGGCGAACCCATGCCATTGGTCGAGGAGGAGGAGGCGGGAGGACTCGAGGAGATGCGGGAGACTGAGGAGAAGCTGCCCGCCACTGCAGGTAAGTGCACTGGTCTCTCTGGCAGTCTCTGCACGCTGGTCGCTTTGCATTGAAAGGGGGCACGCTGTGGTCACTGGCATTGAAAGGGGACACGCTGTGGTCACTCTGGCATTGAAAGGGGGCACGCTGGGGTCACTCTGGCATTGAAAGGGGGCACGCTGTGGTCACTCTGGCATTGAAAGGGGACACGCTGTGGTCACTCTGGCATTGAAAGAGGGCACGCTGTGGTCACTCTGGCATTGAAAGGGGGCACGCTGTGGTCACTGGCATTGAAAAGGGGCACGCTGTGGTCACTGGCATTGAAAGGGGGACACACTGTGGTCACTCTGGCATTGAAAGGGGGCACGCTGGGGTCACTCTGGCATTGAAAGGGGGCACGCTGAGGTCACTCTGGCATTGAAAGGGGGCACGCTGGGGTCACTCTGGCATTGAAAGGGGGCACGCTGGGGTCACTCTGCCATTGAAAGGGGGCACGCATTGGAATTTGTTCATATTTTGTTTCAAACTATAGTCCGGCCCCCAACAGTGCCTGAGGGACCGTGAACTGGCCCCCTGTTTAAAAAGTTTGAGGACCCCTGAACTAGAATGAAGGCTCGGTTTTGACCCTTCATCCCAGTTGATGCCTTCTGAGAGGACATGCGATGGATTGGAGCTAGCAAAGTGACGTCAACTAGCGCGGACCGCACTGCAGGCGGCCGTGCAAGATTTGATCCCATATCGCTCAAATTCATTGTCTTTGATGTAAGTGCAAATTTTATTTAATTTATTTGCATTAATACACTATGAGCGTCTTCCATTATCTTTTATAACCACATGACGTGACTAAGGAGATGAAGGAGCACCATAAGCCTGGATACATTCCCTGGAGCTTGCTGACCACTTGTCTTCAGAGACGCTTCCACTCACACTTATGATCTCTTGGTGGGATCATTTGATTTGGTAAGCGGACAATTTTCACATATAGAGCGCAGAGGTGACACACTTTCCATTTTGGCTTATTTCAGCTGCTCTACAAACAGTTTGTTGTATTTACATGTGGGAAAGTTGGAGCATCATCTCTTCACTAAACACATTGAATTGTGGAGCACTGGACTATTTATGAACTTTTTGCACCATTTATTATTGGTCATTGGCTACTTATTCACAAACAAAAAAAATATTTTTGATGTAATTCATATGTTACACCGTTCTAGGCAACAAGAGTTTCACTTATCTAGTGACACTTTACCATTTGAACATTCACTATTGTACGATTTTGCTTATTGCGCATTGTTTATTGCAGCTGTTACCTAATCACTTTTAGTACCGGTTCCCATTCGTGTGATGCGGGAACCCTGCAAATCCACTGTGGGTTCCCGCATTGCACCCGACTCACACTGCTATATGCAAACTGCTGGGAGTGTCAACACAAAGTTAATGACAACCCCAGATTAGTTTGCAATCGCAAGTGCGAACTGTCAATTCGGACAGGAATCGGGTGGCATAGGTGTGAACACCTATGTGATCCGATTCTGGTGCGGACCAAAAAAAGGGTCCTGCACGACTTTAGTCTGAATGCGATGCGAATTCAGCCATACAATATTTATGGCTGAATTTGCATCGCACAGACATCGCATGTGATTTGAATAGCAGTGCAGTGCGAATCATATGCCATGTCTGACATCGCACCAGTGTGAATTGGCACTTAGGATAATATCACAGTCAAAAACAGCTTATCTTATTTTTTTTACTTTTTCTTTTCTCCTTACTAATCAGGGAGTGTTTAATTGCAGCAGTTTCTTGATTTCACATATTTGCAGCTGAGCGCATCTTTTTGTATTGTTTAATAAATTGAGTTGATGGGTATAAAATACTCCCAATAACACAGAGCTCTGCTTTTAGTATTGTGATGGTATTTCAGATCGATGAAAACCTACCTGTTCAATCTTTGATCTCACAGCACATTTCTCTATTGGTGTTGAACTCACATGTGGACATACGGTCTCCAACAAATCTAATTCGAAAAGATAAATTTCATCGGCCCCATGCTTTAAAAGAGTAAAAAAAAATAAGTTTGAAATTGTTGCAATAAAAGAAAAAGCAAAAAGTAAATCAATATGCTTGTGGCTATGATCAGTTGTCTAAGTAGGTTTTTCTAATAGCACTTGAAGTGTTTTTCATGCAAATAAGAATAATGGAAACCATCAGATTAAGGCCCCTTTCACACTGACTTTCCGATCAGGTCCGCCTGTCATTTTTTCAGGCGGACCTTATCGGATGCAATATGCACCCTTATAGAGCAGCGGATGTGAGCAGGGACATGCCTGTTGACACTCGCTGCTATCCAATCCCATCCGATCCGTGAAATCCAGACGGATGGAAACCCTATTTTCCGTCCGTCTGGAGGATCGGATCGGATAGGATAGGATCAGATGAAAACGAACAGGCGATCCATTTTCATCTGATCTCCCATAGAGGAGAGCGGGGCTCTGACATGTCCATCTTTGTACAGTGAGCAGAGAAGGACCTGTCATCCGCCTGCTCAGTGGGGATCGGCGGATCGATCCCCGCTGAGCAAAACGGAGTCCGCCGGGCAGAAAGCCTGTGTGAAAGGACCCTAAGATGATTGCCCTTAAAATGAGATTGCTTTGGCTAGATCGGGCAATAGTTGTTCTGTCTTTAAGGCTCCATTCACACCTGAGGCTAAGTTCACATCTAGGCGTTGCTAGGCATTTTTCAGGCAATTTACAGGCGTTTTTATGCAGGTGTTTTTAGGTTGACAAGTATCCAATAAAAAAAAAAAAACGTCTGTAATCTGCCAAAAAAGAAGCTCATGTACTTTTTTGAGCAATGGATGTTTTGCTTAAGGCAACAGAACGCTCAGATGTGAACAGGGGCCATTAAAATGATAGGATTTGTCTTGTTTAGAGCTGAGGCTTAGAGCAGAAAATCGCCCATAAATGCCTAGATGTAAACAGAGCCTGAGTGTCATGCTTTCAGGCGTCTTTATGGGCATTTTTTTGGCATTTTCCAGGCGTTTTTGTAGGTGTTTGGGGGCAGGCATTGACACCTAACAAAAACGCTTGTAATCTGCCAACAAAGAAGCTCATGTACTTTTTTGAGCTTCAGGCAACAAAACGCTCATATGTGAACAGTGGCCATTGAAATGAATATGATTTTGCTTGTTGGGCGTTTTGAGACTTCAGAGATGAGCGTATTACGAGCTGAAAAACGCTCAGGTGTGTACAGGGCTTTAGTCTCCATTCACACTAGTGCGACTTGTCATGCAGCTTTGGACACATAAAGCCGCATGACACGTCACAGCCCGTTGATTTCACTGTAAAGTCACATTAAAGACGCATCAAAGTAGCACTCCAAAGTCGCACTCGAAATTGCGCTACTTTGGAATCACATTAGTGTGAATGTAGCCTAATACCCAGCATATTGTTCAAAGATGACTAGCTGCTTTGGATTTTTAACCCATTAATTATCTATTGTTTTTCTCTATTTGAAAATCGGTTAATCTAGATGCTCATGTTCACTGAACAATTGTTCGATTTACTGACTAGAAACAAGTATGTAAAAAATATAACTGGATATCTTGTCTTTTACCTTTTTCTGGGCCAGTGAGCCTGTAAAGTAGTAAAGTTGCATGATAAGAGACCAGAAATGTACAACTACTACAAGTCTGCAGAAGCAGTGCCAATATAGTTTTCATGACAGGTTTCCCTAGTCATAAGTTTACAATAATGTGAGAAAAACGATCGTTGTATAGTCGCTATGGGTTATATACATTGCACACATTGCTCTAAGCCTTATTACATTGAACGTTTTTTTTTTTTTTTTGGGGGGGGGGGTCAAATCATTTGAAAGCTAAAGTTATTCACACCAGCAAAGACTGTTCTTCCAAAAGGACAGAGCTAACTAAAAGCCAGTATATTAAATCTACTGTCCATGTGCCATGTGGACACACTTTACATATTAAAAATTAGAAAAGTAGGAACAGAATCAACCCGTTTTAATATGAGACTTACCGAAGGAAGTGGTATAATTTTCTCAACCCGGTTCAAAGCAAACAAGTATCCTTGATGGTGATGAGCATTGGTGTACCGTACTGCTTCTGCAGCTGCCTGATGGGCCTCTTCATCATCACAGTTCAAAACCGGAGTAACAGAAGGGACTACATGTGCTGAACCCAGGAGCAACTGAGCCAGGAACAAAGTGGCCAACAGCAGCCTCATGGTGCCACACTACCACTTGTGTCTCTCTATGTGGTCTGTAAACTTAAGGGTGGTAGTTGTATGGCAGCATTCTTATATATATATGTATAAATCTAGCAGAATGATGCCAGAAAAAATATTTGCTCTGGCGCTTAAGGTCTGTACACATGCAACAGAAAAATAAACATTTTGAAAATTGATTTGTCTAGTTAATCTTTCTGCATTTTAACCTGAAATGTCTCTAAGATTAGCAGAAGCATGATAGATATTTGATTTGTTCAGTAAAATCGAGATCATGTGTTCCATTACTTGCCCTGAAATTCTAAAATGTGGGCACAACAAGCTATCAAATTTCAGAAAATCTAATATAAAATAACCACTTGCTAAAAAATTACCATAAAATTCACTTAGAAATATTATTTTAAGACAATTACCTTGCATATTTATTGTAGTTCCTCCACCTTAAACTCGCTCATCCATGTCTTTATGGACCTTGCTTTGTGCACTGGTGCACAGTCATGTTGGAAGAGGAAGGGCCATCCCCAAACTGTTCCCACAAATTGGGAGCATGAAATTGCCCAAAATGTCTTGGTATGATGATGCCTGAAGAGTTCCCTTCACTGGAACTAAGCGGGTCAAGCCCAACCACTGAAAAACAACCCCACACCCTAATCCCCCTCCTCCAAATGATTTGGGCCAGTGCACAAAGCAAGGTCCATATAGACATGATTAAGAGAGTTTGGGGTAGTAGAACTTGACTGGCCTGCACAGAGTCCTGACCTCAACCCAATAGAACACCTTTGGGATGAATTAGAGTGGAGACTGAGAGTCAGGTCTTCTCACCCAACATCAATGCCTGACCTCACAAATGAGCTTCTGGAAGAATGGTCAAACATTTCCATAGACACACTCATAAACCTTGTAGACAGCCTTCCCAGAAGAGTTGAAGCTGTTACAGACTAAGACTGGGATGCCATTAAAGTTCATGTGCGTGTAAAGGCAGGAGCCCCAATACTTTTGACAATATAGCGTAGTTGATCATCTGTTTGGTGCAATCAGAGATAAAGAGGCTATCATGAATGTGAGACCGTGAGATATAGACGAATGTAAAACAGACTGATAAAGGCAAACAAACCTGAAACAGTTGCATGCAGTTTGGAATGAATGGCTCATCACTAATACTATGCTGTGTCCATGCTATAAATGGGAGTTCAGGCATGCAGATACATTCTATTTTAAGAAGGCTCACCCATATCTCTCTTTTACTAGTGCAATTTTAAATCCACTCTGTAAAAAAAAATATATGTGCTGATGTTATATGTTTTCCCAAGGCCTGTTCATGCAACACTTATTCAGAAACTCAGTTTTATAGGTACTATAAAGAACTATATAGAATTAGAAAAGAGTAGGTTTCCTATCCTACCCACAGTGCAGTCGATGCTGTTGACTTTACACTGCCCTCAGTTTTAGAATATTGGGCATTTGTGTAGCTTTCCTAATAAGTCACTTAATGTAAAGTATGATTAGGCTTCCCTATAATGACTGAGGTAGTTTCCTCAACATCTGAAATGCAAATCAAGTACCCTATGGCATATATCACATGTTTTCACTTCTCCATGCCTGTCTAGCAGGGACCCCTGGCCTTTTTGCCCTACATGATGTAATAAGTGCCTTAAGACATCAGTGTTCTATCTCAGAATAAGAGGCAAATACAATACAAAACAGATGTGTCATCTGACTGTTTAAATAAAGATGTACATCACTTTAATAGCAAGATCAATAAAATAGATCCTTACATTGTGCATATACCTTACAATACCAGTAAACCCCTCTCGTTTCTGGAATTTTGTAGACAGCAGACTGCATGCACTATAGATGTAGACATTCATTGATCCATGTCGTCTATCAACCATTGATTCATATAATTCTTTTAGAGTACTGTCTATGTAGGAAGGTGTACTTTGATAAATACCTAGTTGCCATATGCAGTAGCTCAGGAACAAGGATATTAAAGTGTAATGTAACACAAATGTGAGCTGCCATTTAAAACTCTAACGTTCTTAATGACAAATCACCTAACAAGGATCTTCGAACAGAAGACAAGCACTAAATCCTAAATGTGAATGTTATTCCTTGTAAGGGGCCATTCTAAACACATACCTATGATAGTACTCCGCTTTACTAATGAAGTGATGGCAACTGAATGATCTTGTAGGTTGTCAGTTGTCACCTTGAGTTCATGTTGATATCTTCCATCAGTGACTTTAATAATAAGTATAGGATAAAGTTCAGGTCAGCCTAAGAAGATCAATCACTGATCTGCATGCTGTATTTCAGATAAGGCTAATTATTACCATGTTTACAACATAGAGTGCTGGGTAATTGTGTTTTTAATGCATATCATGTTTCCACTGAAAGAATCTGAAAACAAAATTATTTTTGCTGAAGGTCTGCTATATACCTTGCAAGACTTAGCAAATTTTATTGGAGATACCTACATGCTTTTTGCTTTACAGCTACTGAAATCTTTCAAAACGAGTGATAAGTTGGAGGTTTTGGCATTTGCTTGATCCAATGGCGCATATTTCATATAAAAGAAAAAAAGACTGAATTTATAACTCTACTGCACTCTTTTATAAGGGTAAATCATTAATACCTCAACTTGGTCTACCAGAGCTGAGTTATGGGGGAGCCTGGGATACCCTAAGGCTCCGTTCACATCTAGACGTTTTGGGGAGTTTTTCTGCTCTAGGATCAGCGCTCAAAACGCCCAACAAGACAAATCCTATTCATTTCAATGGCCCCTGTTCACATCTGAGCGTTTTTACGCTGTAAGCAAAACGCCCAACACTCAAAATAGTACATGAGCTTCTTTTTGGGCAGATTACAGGCGTTTTCCATTGGTTTCTATTCAATCTAAAAACGCCTGCACAAAAAACGCCTGTAAAAACGCCTGTAAATCGCGGTAAAAATCGCAGTAAAATCGCGGTAAAATCGCGGTAAAAACGCGCGAAAACGCTACGCTCAGGTGTGAATGTAGCCTATCTCTCCTGAGGGGACAGTCTTAGCCCCCAGTAGGGGTCTCCTTGGGATGGGGCGGGTCTCTCCGGAGCTCCATTTTACGGCGCATAACTTTTCCCCTGCTCCCCTCTCATTGTGGAACCTATGAGGTTCACTTGCTTACTTACACTTTGAAGTTTTTGAGAGTTGTACGTATACTGTTCGATATGATTCAATTTGTTAAATATTTGCTTTTTGTGCATGGTTCATCATAATGCTTGTTATGTATCTGTTCCTTTATATTACAAATAAAAATCTTTTGAAAGTAAAAGAAAAAAAGAAAAATTGTGCTTGGGTTATATCAAATAAAAAGCTGCAAACACAATAGTGAGATATTTATCACCAAGAATAATATGTATACAGTGTGATGCACTGCCAAAAGTGATCAGTGAAAATTTAAAATAAAAAATGTCCAAAGAAAGAAACACTACCATAAAAATAATGATAAAAATTAAGTAATTCCAACAGCCAAAATGGAAGATGGGTAAAATTCCTTCCCTCCACCATAAAGACCAATCACCACCATTCAGATAAGATGTCCTCTTACTGGAGCTCAAGGACCCCGAGAACAGACAGATCAAACAGGCTTTTGGGGACTTTCTCCCTTAAACAGTGCTCCAGCCGAATTTAAGCAGCCATGGGACAATGCTTCAGCAAACATTTCAGGAACGGAAGACACCGCCTCTAACAAGTGTAATACATATGGATAAAAATACTGAATAATGTAAAACCTTATAAAAGATCCTTTATTAAAAACAAGTACTACTCACAATGTATAAAATAATCATGCGCATGTCTCCAACAAACAACCCGGGCAAGAAATTGGAAGCGGGCGCCATCTTTTTTGACCGGGATTGCTTGTTGGAGACATGCAAATTAATATTTTATACATTGCGAGTAGTACTCGTTTTTAATTAAGGATCTGTCATAAGGTTTTTACTATCTAGTGTTTTTTATCTATATGTATTACACTTGATGGAGAAATTGTCTTCCATCCTGAGATTTCTGCTGATGCATCGTCCCCATGGCTGGCTAAATTTGGCTGGAGCACTGTTTCAGGGAGAAAGTCCCCAAAATCCTGTTTGACCTGCCCATTCTCAGGGGGTCCTTAAGCTCCGGTAAGAGGACATCTTATCTGGTTGGTAAAGATTGGCCTTCATGGTGGAGGGAAGGAATTTCACCCATCTTTTGTCTGTTGGAATCACTTACTTTTCACCATTATCTTTTTTTTTTTTTTTTTATCGTTATCCTTATGGGACTGTTTTTTTCTTTGGACATTTTTTATTTAAAATTTTCACTGATCCCTTTTGGCAGCGCAACATGCAGTATTTGCAATAGCTATTCCCTCTCTAAAGCTGGCCATACACTAGCAGATTGCCGAACGAATGTTCGTAAGAAAATTTGTACAAAAATTCTCAGTACATCCAATGACTTGACAAATGTCATTTAAAAGTACTTTTGTTTTTTTGATTTAACCATCCAGTTTTGGAATAAATGGACTTTCCTGAACAAAAACCACATACACTGTTAGAAATTCATTCCTTCAAGATTAATTTTTCATCCTGCTCCTTCGAATTGACTTATTACTGCGGTCAAAAGTGAATGCAATTCAACTCCACTAACTATTAGTAAATTGTACAAACATTCTGAAAGCTAAGCATTTCTAGAACAATTTTACTAGTTTATAGCCAGCTTTAGAGGGGGTGCAGCCTTGTGGAATAAGCACCCATCACCAGCAACCTACAGTGCCTCAGAAACTAGTCATCTGGCCTGGATGTTCTTACATGCTATGATAATAGCAATAGGAGAAAGACACTTCCATAACTATTAAGAAAAGCAGTGCTCTGCTGCCAGATCAGTCAAATAAAACGAATATACTAATAGCTTGGGTTGGAAACATATTTTACTTTTAATTTTTCTGTAGCCCCTGTATTTAAGATTTGGCATACAGTAAAGGAAAGGCCAAGAGTCGGTTCACACTAATCCGACTCAAAGTCGCCACGACTTCGGGCGACTAATGAATTTGCCCGTGCAGCTTGACTTCAGTGCGGCTTGCAATGACTTCTCATAATAGAAGCCATTTCAAGTCGCTCTGAATTTGCAAAAAAATAGTGCAGGAACCTTTTTCTAAGTCGGAGCGACTTGAGTCACTCTAATTAGAACGGTTCCATTGCACAGCATTGGAAGCTACTTGTCAGGCGACCAAGTCACCTGACAAGTCGGATCAGTGTGAAACGGCAGTAAGAGATCCTGTCTTCTACCCCATGCAGGACAAAGTAACAGTGGGGTTGATTTACTAAAACTGGAGAGTGCAAAATTTGGTGCAGCTGTGGGTTTTAGCCAATCGGCTTCTTTACTTTAGCTTGACAAAATAAACCTGGAAGCTGATTTGTTTCTATGTATAGCTGCACCAGATTGTGCACTTTCCAGTTTTATTAACTCAACCCCAGTGTTTCTGGAAAAATCATCCCTTGGCTCCCATATACTTAACTTTTCTGGCTCCTTCAAAGTTTCTTGGCAGTCATGTGAGAGCACATAGGCCTAGCTACTGACATAGCGGTGATGTAGGGTTGGCAGGAGGAACCACAGCTACCTATCTGACACCCTCAGAAGAGTTGAATAGTATCAGTGCCAAGAAAGTGAAGATTTAACCCACTGACCCACAGATGGGTAAATATAATCCTTCTTATTTTACAGGAGCCTGCTAATTCATTTTAATGATGTATACAGTATACATGTATTGGAGATTGCAGCAAGGCAAATTACATTTACTGCCGGTTCACATTGGTGCGATGCGGGAACCCTGTAAATCCACTGTGGGTTCCTGCATCGCACCCACTCACAAGCAGTTAATACTGCCATATGCAAACTGCTGGGAGTGTCAGTACAAAGTTAATGACACCCCCAGATTAGTTCGCATATCGCAATGCGAACTGTCAATTCTGACAGGAATCAGATTGCATAGGTATGAACACCCATGCGATCCAATTCTGGTGCGGACCAAAAAAGGGTCCTGCATGAATTTGGTCTGAATGTGATGTGATCATACAATCTGTATGGCTGAATTTGCACTGCACAGACATCACATGTGATTTGCATAGCAGTGCACTGCGAATCACATGTGATGTCTGACATTGCTATAGTGTGAACCGGCACTAAAAGGCAGTTTAAAAATCGGTGGTGCTTCTAACTAAAACAAGGCTGAACTCTGAAATTTTTGTCTCATCATTTACTTTGGCATCCAAATATTAAAAGTCAAAGGGAGGACAGTCCATGTCTGTGGCTTATCATTTGGCACAGTGTCACTTTGCATGGTCGAAACAACTTATGAAAGGGCATTAAAATGACAGGGACATCTGAGTTTGCAAATTAGGCATTTCGTTATCACTAATTCCTATTGATTTAAAAAAAAAAAGGCTCAGTAGAAAAATCCTTATTTCAAACACATTTAACCACTTAAGCCCCGGAAGATTTTACCCCCTTCCTGACCAGGGGGTATTTTGTGATTCGGCACTGCGTGACTTTAACGGACAATTGCGCGGTCGTGCGACGCTGTACCTAAACGAATTTGACGTCCTTTTTTTCCCCACAAACAGAGCTTTCTTTTGGTGGTATTTGATCACCTGTGCAATTTTTTGATCATGCGCTTTAAACAAAAAAAAGCGTCAATTTTGCAAAAATAGCAATATTTTTCACATTTTTTAATATGAAATCCCCCCCCCCCCCCCCCAAAAAAAATGTAAAAATCAAAATTTTTTAACATTTTCGGCCAATTTGTTTTATGCTACATATGTTAGGTAAAATAAATTGCAAAAAGCGTATTTTGATTGGTTTGCGCAAAAGTTATTGCGTTTACTAACAAAGGGAAAGATTTTTGTCATTTTTGTTGTTTTTTTTTTAAACGCGTAATGGCGGCGATCTGCGATTTTTTTGCGGTACTGCGACATTGCGGCGGACAGATCGGACCCTTGACTGACATTTTTGACACTTTTGGGGTTACCAGTGACATTACTGCAGTAATCAGTGCTATACATATGCACTGTTACTGCAAAATGACACTGGTAGTGAAGGGGTTAACTTTATTTGAGAGGGAGGGGCTGTGTGTGTCCCTAGGGGCGTGATTCTAACTGTGATTGGCTGTGGCTTGAGCTGTAGAAACAGTGATCAACGGTCCTACATAGTAGAACCGTGTGATCACAGTTTCTACACAGGGGAGAATGACAGGCGGCTTGTTTACACTAGCCGCCTGACTTTCTCCCTCTGCAGCGACGATCGCAGAGTGACCGGCGGACATCGGGTGCGCCGGTCACACGCGCGGGGGGGTCTGTGACCACTCGGGAGCGGGGGCGCGCTCTCTCCTTAGACCCTCACAGGCTAGCGACGTAGATCTACGTCACTCTGCCTGTGAGGGGCTGACTGCCGCAGTAAATATACTGTGAGCAGTCGGCAAGTGGTTAAAAGAGAATTATGGACAATGCTTTTTTGGTCATTCGTATTTCTTTTCAGGATCACAAAAGTACACCTACTTTTGCACTAAAGCCTGCTGCCGGCTGACATCATAGAGCTACTCCAGGCTCTGGAAGGATCCCAACCATATTGTCAGAATCCAGCTGTGCCTGCCCCTCTCTATCCCGGTACTCCAGTGAGCACTGAAGGGGCAGACTAGAGAGCAGTGACTAACAAAATCGAGAACTGAGCGATCAGCGGGCATGTGATAGCTCAGTTCTCGGGCTTAGAGCAGGCAAGGGACAGCTGCAGCATTGCACCGATGCTGCAGCATGGAGTTGAGTATGTATGTTTGCTTTTTCTAACCCCAAACTACTCCTTTAAAGGAGTTCCTAAAGCATAAATTGACAGATATAATGTAGCGAATTATATCATACAAAGGCATGTAGGATATGACTTGAAACTAAAATAAAGGATCCTAGAAGATAAGGATACTAAAATAAAGGATCCTAGAAGATAAGGATACTCTATGTTTAATATCTGGTTTGGGCTACATTGAGAGGACTGCAATATTCAAACTCATGCCTAGAGGGTACAATCCATAGCTCCCAACTGTCCTGATTTGGAGAGACTGTCCCTCCTTTGGAACAAAGTCCCTCTGTTCCTCTTTCCTCCTCATTTGTCTCTCATTTTGGTCTGATGTACAGTATCTCACAAAAGTGAATACACCCCTCACATTTTTTGTAAATATTTTATTATATTGTGAAGGAATGTGATGAACACTTGTGAATTAAGCAAAATGTCTATTTTTCTATGTGTATTCTTCTCTACATGTATATATATTTTTCCTCTGTCATCCTTACTCAAAATGGCCGTTACTAGATACCTACTCGCCCCCACCCACCGAGATGGAACGTGAAAAGAAAGATGGAGCCTTGGCACAGTGCCTTCAAAAGAAGATAACATTCATGAACTCGAAAGGGACCACCTTATAACGGACCTGACTAATCAGAAAGCTGCAAATAATCAGTATTATGCTAATATTATGCTTATGACGTACTAACATATGACACCGCCTACTAACTATATAATATACTGTCCATTAGAAATAAAAGTAGTATCATTTACCTGAACAATGTGTGTCAGTCTATGATATCCCCGTGCATGCACTCTAATTACCTATTTAATCAGATCCAGCAGCAAGAAATCTATTTTGAACCTGATTGAGGTTCCTTAACCTTTACAAATGTCATCCCAACGTGGAGCTTCAGGTGTTCGTCTGCCGAAAAGCCACGTAGGAGGTTTGGCGACTGGATGAGACAGACCAAGAGGGACTTGTGCACCCCTGAGAGTACAGTAGGTACTTTTACCTTACCACTGTACAACTTGTTTCTGTCTTATCTTAATCGCAGATCTCAGGTGCTTTTCGAAAGACGTTTCAAAAGGTGGGTAATCCTCACCTGGGGCTGTTTTTATTAACCCGCCCAGTACAGTTCCTGCAAACGGCCATCTTGGTGCAGCCAAGTCTTCACTTCCTGCCCCGCCCAGTACAGTTCCTACAGACGGCCATCTTGGTGCAGTCAAGTCTTCACTTCCTGCCCCGCCCAGTACAGTTCCTGCAGACGGGCCTTGGTATACCCGGAAGGCCTAACAAAGGTCTATATCCAATTCTCCCTGTTCTAACACTCCCATCCTCCCTGGATTACAGGTCGAATATACTAGTGATGAAGACACATCCGACTGGGACGACCAACCGCAGGTGACAAGCGCACCCGATGATTTAACCCCATCACCAACAGCGACCTTAATGACAAGTCTGCCTGACCCAGAAACACAGCCAATGCCCCTATACCACAGGATAGTACAGCTACAAGAAATTTACCTAGTCCTCTTACTGAGCCAATCCAAGTGGGGACATTTCCTGATTTGCTTGCCAGATTTGTGGTGTCTTCTACATGCCCCTTGCATCTGCTAGGAGCTGATTCGCTGTCCGGACTACAGGCCTCAATTATTTTTTACGCCCGAAGGAGGAGTGAAGCTACATACTCCCCTATCATTAGAAGACTCATCTGCCTTGTGTTTTCTGCCTCTCATGAAGACACTCCGTGAAGCGACAACTCCAAGTTCAGTACCACTGAAGTACTTGGTAGGATCCCTGCATGCCTATGGTCCACTGAACCGGAAGACATCGATCACTTTAAAGTACCGCCAGTCATGGTGCAACTAAAACCTGGGGCACTCCTACCTAGAAAATCACGCCTCCAGAGAGACTGGACCCGTTGAAGCTAGCTCAATCCGAAGCTATCTCAAAACAGGCTGAGACCCTTGTGTCTAATGGTGCTTTGCTACCCTGTACTTCTGAATGCAACACACCTTTGTTCTCAGTGAAGAAACGGATCCCAAAAGGTGAACCAGAGAAATACAGAATGGTCCAAGATTTCCAAGTCAATTTGCCAAAGCCATAACCTCTGTTCCTGATACCTGGCAACAGGAACAACCTACAGTGACTCTTCTCCTCTATGCAGATGACTACCCCGCTGCTGAAGAAACTTCAGAAAGTCTTCAATGCTACCTTGCAGAACAAGGCTGTAAGGCCTCCAAAGAGAAAATACAGTGGTGTTCCAAGACTGTCACCTTTTTAGGCCACTGCATTTCTAAAGACACAAGACATATCACATTAGACCGAGTAGCTGCAATCCAGGATATTCTTCCACCAAAAGCAGCTAAACAACTGCATGCCTTTCTTGGACTCATATCTTACTGCAGGGCATGAGTCCCTGATGCATCCATCCTCCTGCAACCATTCTATGATGCTCTCAAGTCCGTACCATTTACCCTGTCAAACGAGGCCCTGGACAATTTTATTCTGCTGAAGCAAGCAATATCCACAGCTCCTGCTTTGGGCCTTCCAGATTATGAAAAACTCTTCAAACTGTTTTTGTCGGAGAAGAATGGCCACGCCACAGGGATCCTGGCTCAGGAACATGGAGGGCGGACTAGACCCATTGGTTACTATTCTTGCCGCCTAGACCCCGTGGCTAGAGGTGGTCCTTCCTGTCTAAGGGCTGTCTTTGCTGCCCAAGCACTCCTAGACAAAACCTCAGACCTTGTCTTAGCCACCCCCTGCTTCTTCTGGCACCGCACGACATTGCTGCCATCTTAAATCAGGTGCAACTCCGACACCTGTCCATGGCCAGACATCTACAGCTGCAAATCTCCCTCCTACTTCCTGACAACATGACCCTCCGAAGGTGTCTCACTCTCAACCCGGCCACTCTTCTGCCGTTTTTCGAGGGGGGAGAAGGAGAAGGTGAAGAAGGAGACCCCTATGACACTCCACATGACTGCCTTGAAATGATGCGCTTGGAAACCTCATATCTCCCTACAGTGAGTGAAATTCCTCTGGAAAACCCTGACTACATGCTTTTTGTGGATGGCTCTAGATATGCAGATGAAGGAGGCAAGTACCACACAGGTTATGCTGTGACTTCTGAATTTGAAATCCTACAAGCAGAAGCATTATCACCAACTGTATCTGTCCAGGAAGCAGAGCTTCAAGCCCTCACTGCAGCGTGCAAGATAGCAGAAGGCAAAAGAGCCAACATTTACACAGACTCAAGATACACCCTTGGAGTAGCTCATGATTTTGGTATCATCTGGAGAGCTACAAGGTTCCTGACAGCGGCTGGAACATCAGTGAAACATGGTCCTGCCATCAAGGATTTAATGGATGCACTACTCCTACTGGAACAAGTGGCTGTCTTGAAGGTTAAAACACATGGCAAGCTGAATTCTCAAGAAGCCAGGGGAAACCACTTGGCGGATAAAGCGGCCAAACCAACGAAAAACGGCCGAAGCGGCTGAAGAGCAGAGCGAATCCTCAGTGCAGATGCCTTTGGCACTGCATGTGCCATCTGACAGACTATACCTAGCCTCTATGCAAAGGCAGCCTACACAGGTGAAAAGCTGGAATGGATCGTCAAAGGAGAAGAATACGAAAGACGGTTAGGACAGAAAAGACCCCGCAGAAACATTTGAAAAAACACTTATATCCATCCAAGAGGATAGACATTGATCACATACAGATGCCAAAAAGCGGCTGATAAGAATACCCCCTAGTGGTGGTGGACATGTTCTCGGGCTGGCCAGGAGCCTACGCAGTCACAAACATGACAGCTAGAACCACGGCTAAAAAAAAAAAAGAAAAAACGACTTAGTGAGATAGTATGTAGATTTGGGGTCCAAGAGGTGATAGAGAGCGATCAGGGCCCAGCTTTTACAGCCACCCTAACAAAAAGAGATTTGGGCAGCACTGGGAGTTCAGTTGGCTTTACGCACCCCATACCACCCTCAAAGTAGTGGGAAAGTAGAAAGGATGAATGGGATTCTAAAGAACAGGATGTTAAAGATGGCCCAAGAGACTAACATGAGTTGACCAGATAGTTTGCCTATTGCCCTGTTCAGTGTCAGACACACCCATTTTGTTTGGTTCAGCCCCCAGACTTGGCTGTTACTCCCCACAGCAGTCGCAGTTACAATCTGATATGTTAACTTGTTATGTTACATATTTGTCTAAAGCCTAAACTAATATCTATTCTCGAGTATTTTCCTCCATTCCAGATCCAGAAACAGACTCGGGAACCCACAGTCTTCAGCCAGGAGATTGGGTGTTAGTGAAGAAATACACAAGGAAAAATTCACTTGATCCCCGATACAAAGCACCTGGATACACGCCTTTCACTGCAAGAAAGCCCAATCTCCTGAAGACAAGATCCTGCTGGCAGCACAATGATTGTGCTGTATATCCTTTTTTCTTACAAGTTTGATAAAAGCTCAGCAGGTGATTATCACCAAAACAGGTACTCAAACGGGCGGCCATCGCTAAGACAAATGGTGTCGCTACATTTTGGTACAAATCATCCAGCACATAAGTGGTTACATTTATTTATTTATTTATTTATTTTTGATCTTTGTAGTATAATACCCCTGATAAATACACTGACTCAGCACCCAACCACCACAGGAGGAAGCGAGCAGCTCCCTCTGGAAGCTTTGATCCTCATGTGTACATAGATGCCATAGGGGTCCCAAGGGGGGTCCCAGATGAATTCCAAGCTAGGGATCAGGTAAAAGCTGGTTTTGAGTCTTTGCTCCCCATAATAACCTTCCTGACAACACTGGTCCAAATGGTAAGGTTACTCTAGCTATCAAGAAATTAGAAGATCTGTCATTTGAGCAGACTTGTATAAAGTACTCAAAATTTCTACTTGAGTAAAAGTACAAGTGCTCGATCAAAAAGTGACTTGAGTAGAAGTGGAAGTGCTCGCAGAAAAAGTTACTTAAGTAGAAGTACTAAAGTATTCAACATTTTTTTTACTTAAGTATTGCAAGTAGTTTTTTCAAAAAATTTGCTACTTAAGTACTAAAAGTAAAAAGTACCAGTAGTTTTGAAAAAAAAATTCTACTCAAGTACTGAAAGTAGAAGTACAAGTACTGTGTTATGTAGTTATTAAAGAAAGAAGTCAAAAGTTTGAACATCATATTGTTTTTTATTATTTCAAATGATTTATTCAAATGATTAACCTGTGTTTGTTAGTAGTTTCTTGATGCACTTTAAGCGCTGTAGCACCATTTATTTGTTTGTTTCATATTTTCTTTTTATTGGAAAGATTTGGTATAGCAGCTTTTATTATACACAGCCTTTATTTTCGTATGCGCTGATTTACAAATGACATTATACACATTTTTTTGAGCTTTATGCAACCTGCCATCTACTGTTCTGGCAGTGGTAATTTTTTTAAAAGTAACGAGTAACTATGCAGCACAAAAAAAAAATACTTGAGTAGAAGTATCGAAATCATCGAAAAAATGTAGTGAAGTAAAAGTAGAAGTAGGAGAAAAAAATTCTACTCTAGGAAAGTACAGATACCGCATTACGGTACTTAAGTACAGTACTTAAGTAGTTCTACTTCGTTACTATACATCTCTGCATTTGAGTTGAAGAAGAACTCAGGTATTACAGACCCTTGGGATCAATATTTTAGCTGGATGAGTGGGTGGCAGAAGGCGCTCGCCCAGATAGGAGTAACAGTACTGATAATCCTAGTTCTTTTAGCCCTGATTGTATGCTGTATTCTACTATTTGTAAAGAAGCTAATGAGCAAAGCTGTAGACAATAGCACACCTATATTTCTCCACCAAGAAGAAGAAGACTGCCTTATGATGGAAGAGGACAAATCCTTCACCCCTCTACAGTCACTCCCTGTTCATAATTTCACAGTTCTATAGGGTTATAGGGATAGATAGCACCTGACTGCCCTCTCCAGGCTGTATCGAGGGGGGTAGTGAACTAGTTACTGCTCTTCTCTATGTACAGCCCTAAAAAAGTTCCGGAGGAGTTTGGGCCAGGTGAGTAGGCACTTTAGTATGAGGGACAGAAGAAAAATAGCCATTTTAGGGGGGCTTGTGAAGGAATGTGATGAACACTTGTGAATTAAGCAAAATGTCTATTTTTCTATGTGTATTCTTCTCTACATGTATATATATTTTTCCTCTGTCGTCCTTACTCAAAATGGCCGTTACTAGATACCTACTCGCCCCCACCCACCGAGATGGAACGTGAAAAGAAAGATGGAGCCTTGGCACAGTGCCTTCAAAAGAAGATAACATTCATGAACTCGAAAGGGACCACCTTATAACGGACCTGACTAATCAGAAAGCTGCAAATAATCAGTATTATGCTAATATTATGCTTATGACGTACTAACATATGACACCGCCTACTAACTATATAATATACTGTCCATTAGAAATAAAAGTAGTATCATTTACCTGAACAATGTGTGTCAGTCTATGATATCCCCGTGCATGCACTCTAATTACCTATTTAATCAGATCCAGCAGCAAGAAATCTATTTTGAACCTGATTGAGGTTCCTTAACCTTTACAATATCTTTTCCTGTGACAACACTGAAGAAATTATATTTGACACAATGTAAAGTAGTGAGTGTACAGCTTGTAAACCAGTGTCAATTTTCTGTTTCCTCAAAAAAAAACTCAACACACACCCATTAATGTCTAAGCCGCTGACAACAAAAGTGAGTACACCAGTAAGTGAAAATGTCCAAATTGGGGCCAATTAGCGATTTTACCTCCCTGGTGTCATGTGACTCGTTTGTGTTACAAGGTCTCAGGTGTGAATGGGGAGCAGGTGTGTTAAATTTGGTGTCCTCACTTTCGCTATCTCATACTGGTCACTGGACGTTCAACATGGCACCTCATGGCAAAGAACTCTTTGAGGTTCTGAAAAAAAGAATTGTTGCTCTACATAAAGATAGCCTAGGCTATAAGAAGATTGCCAAGACCCTGAAACTGAGCTGCAGCATGGTGGCCAAGACCATACAGCGGTTTAACAGGACAGGTTCAACTCAGAACATGCCTAGTCATGGTCGACCAAAGAAGTTGAGTGCACGGGCTCAGCATCATGTCCAGAAGTTGTCTTTGGGAAATAGATGTATGAGTGCTGCCAGCATTGCTGCAGAGGTTGAAGGGGTGGAGGGCCAGCTTGTCAGTGCTCAGACCATATATTGCACACTGCATCAAATTGGTCTGCATGGCTGTCATCCCATAAGGAAGCCTCTTCTAAAGATGATGAACAGGAAAGCCCACAAACAGTTTGTTGAAAACAAGCAGACTAAGGACATGGATTACTGGAACCATGTCCTGTGGTCCGATGAGACCAAGATAAAGGTATTTGGTTAAGATGGTGTCTAGCGTGTGTGGCAGCAACCAGGTGGGGAGTACAAAGACATGTATGTCTTGCCTACAGTCAAGCATGGTGGTGGAAGTGTCATGGCCTGGGGCTGCATGAGTGCTGCTGGCACTGGGGACCTACAGTTCATTGAGGGAACAATGAATGCCAACATGTATTATGGCATACTGAAGCAGAGCACGATCCCCTCCCTTTGGAGACTGGAACGGAAGGCAGTATTCCAATATGATAATGACCCCAAACACACTCCAAGATGATCACTCCCTTGCTAAAGAAGCTGTGAGTAAAGGTAATGGACTTGGCAAGCATGTCTCCAGACCTAAACCCTATTGAGCATCTGTGGGGCATCCTCAAATAGAGGGTGGAGGAGTGCAAGGTCTCTAACATCCACCAGCTCCATGATGTCGTCATGAAGGAGTGGAAGAGGACCTCTCCAACCTGTGAAGCTCTGGTGAACTCCATGCCCAAGAGGGTTAAGACAGTGCTGAAATATAATGGTGGCCCCACAAAATATTGACACTTTGGGCCCAATTTGGACATTTTCACTTAGGGGTGTACTCACTTTTGTTGCCAGTGGTTTAGACATTATTGGTTGTGTGTTGTTATTTTGAGGGGACACTACTTTATATTGTAGCAAAGTGTAATTTCTTTAGTGCTGTCACATGAAAAGATATAATAAAATATTTACAAAAATGTAAGGGGTGTATTCACTTTTGTGAGATACTGTATATATCTGTATATAAAAAACAAAAAAAGTGTTATATATATTGCATTGCATTGCATTGCATGTTATATTGCAAAACCTGTCATCCAATTTCTAAATTGTTGCGCCTGTAAACTTCAAGAGTCAGGAGGAGTAGTAGTAGTAGTAGTAGTAGTAGTAGTAGTAGTAGTAGTAGTAAAAAAGCACTTGTGGGTTTAACCAATTATTTCCTGACAGACTCCATGGCAGCATACGTTCGGGTAGGCTCCGCCTCCTCTCCTACCTCATAGGACCCCACTCCCATAAATCTTTGCTCCCTTTCAGCATGAGTGTTCTTTTTTCGTCCTCCTCATACATATGTCTGATGTTCCTACTATCTGGTCCTGTATATCGGTGGCAGACTGAGTTTTGGAGTCTCCGATAAGCCCTGGCTCTTAGCGGGGTATGGAGGGGGCAATGGAAGAGACCCTTAGCTGGAGCTATGTGGTTTGGCTGAGAGAGCCCTGCTGCTGCGGATGGCCCTTTATTGCCTGAAGGCACAAGCCGGTGTTGCGTCTCCTGGACTCGGTTATGCTATCGGAGGGTGGTAAGCCCTTATATGGGACCATTTCTTTTTCCTCATTGTTATGCTTATCTTTTGTTTTTTGGTACTTTTTCTATGCTCGTGTCTAAGGTGTTTCTTTGTCAGTTATCGCTCAGGTTTCGTTAGTTCTATGGCTTAGTACTTACTTATGGTGCTTCTTGGCCGCCGCCATGGTCTTTGCCGCTACTTCCGGGTTGTTCGGCACTTCTGGGCATGCGCAGTACGCTCCGAGTTTCGGAGTCGTCGCGCATGCGCAGTGGTGCGATCTGACGTCACGCGCGGTTGCGCAATACGGCGGGTCACGGCCTGGCGGTCTATTTAAACTCAGAATTAGACCGGAGCTGGCGGGAAGGTCGGCATATCGGTAGCCTCCCCCAGACTCCGGTCCTGTAGTCAAGGTAAGAAGGTTCCATCCTCTGGGGGTTTTGCTTCTGGGTAGATGGGTCTGATGTTATGTCCTCTTCCTATCAGGATTCCTATCTCTAAATAGTGCACCATTGAGTTTACTGGAGCAATGGACTCATCGCCGCCCCCTAGTGGCCAGCCTGCTCTTTCTAGGTATGTGCTGGTTTTATCAGCTTTAATGTCTGTTTTTCTTTCATCTTTCTTATGGCTTGTTGTATATGTCTGTCTCAGCTCTCTTAGGTCTGATCAACAGCCCCGCACACGCAGCGAAGACAGTCATGCAAATACGCAACACCAGCGCTCCTCGTCTAAGTCTAAGCGCAGCTCCTCCCACAGCAGGGGACGTGAGCACCATTCCTCCTCGCACCATGGCAGCTCAGAACGCCCGCAGGGGAAAAAATGCTGGGGTTGCCGTACCCTGATACCAGACGGTTCCTCTTTGTGCAAACCCTGTTATACCCAAGCTACGGGTGAAAGGGAAAAAACGGACAAACATATTGAGGAGGTGGTACGCAGAGTTTTAAAGGACTCTCTTGCTGAATTACATAAGCCAAGCACTTCTGCAGGTCCGTCACGCTCTCCTGACAGAGATTTGTCGGTTCAGGATCCGTTTGAGTCCTCCCAACCCAGCCATACATCTATCCTCCCGTCTGAGTCCGACTCCGATTCGGATGACTCCGGTACTGGATTTGAATTTGCCCTCGTGTCTCCGTTAGTTAAAGCGGTGAGAGAGGCCCTTGACTGGGAGGATCCTGCTGTCTCTTCTCCTAAGCAGAAGAAATATTTCAAGCAGTTATGCAAAGAGCGTCTAAATTTCCCATTTCTAGAGTAACTGGGAGACATAATGTCGGAAGAATGGAGCAAAGTGGAAAGGAAAAATTCCATGACCACTAAAGTAGCGAAGCTCTATCCTTTTAAACAGGATAAGGTGAAATACTTGGAGTCATCCCCTAGTGTGGACGCAGCAGTGATGCGTCTGGCGAAACACGTCACTCTTCCAATGGAGGATACAGCATCATTTAGAGATCCTTTGGATCGGAGGATTGACGCTGATCTTAAGCGAGCATACCTATCGGCCGGCATGGCCTGTAAACCAGCAATGGCTTTGGCTACAATTTCCAAGGCTATGGAGGTTTGGGTTAATGCCCTTGAAGATACTCTTGGAGGAGTTTCGGAGGAAGTGCTCCAAAGTTCTCCTATACAGGAGCTGTAGATGGTCGCGGGCTTCTTGGGGGAGGCTTCCCTAGATACTATTCGCCTTTTGGCCCGGGTTATGCTGGCCTCTGTTACGGCAAAACGTGCCCTTTGGCTTCGGCCCTGGGTTGCCGATGCTGCCTCTAAACAGGCTTGGTGTAGGATTCCCTTTGAGGGGTCTTCCCTCTTTGGGAATAAACTAGATGCAGCAATAACCCGGGCCACGGGTGGAAAATCTGGGTTCCTTCCCCAGGACAAACGCCCAAACAATCAGAAACGCTCTTTTCCAAGGAGGCAAAACGTTAATCGTTCTAGGGAAGCGCGCAGCTACAAACCAGGTAAATCCTATGGGAGAAGCTGGAAGTCAAGACAGTCCTCCTTCCAGAAAGGCCCCAAGGGCTCTTCGTCCGGTGACCGGGAGGCCACCAAATCCTTTTGAGGTTGGTCCCGTCCAGTCTGTTCCGGTAGGGGCCAGGTTGCTCCAATTTCGGAACGTCTGGGCGGCCTCGATCCAGGATCCCTGGGTTCTGAATGTTGTGTCGCAAGGGCACTCTTGGACGTTCAACAACGTTCCCAAACCCAGGTTCGTCGCAACTTCCCTTCCTCCTGCAGCAGAAAAGAAGAAGGTTCTTCTCAGTTATGTAGATACCCTACTGGATCAACGAGCTGTCGTACTAGTTCCCGAAGAGGAAAGGGGTCAAGGAGTATATTCGCCTCTTTTTCTTGTCCAGAAAAAGAACGGCACTTGGCGACCGGTAATAGATCTAACTTATCTCAACAGATCGATACGTCGAGAGAGATTCAAGATGGAGTCCCTAATTACAATACAGCACTCGGTTCTCCCAGGAGATTGGTTGGCATCAATAGACCTAAAAGATGCGTACTTCCACGTTCCTGTGGCAAAAGAATATCATCGGTTTCTCCGATTTGCTGTCAATCATGTCCACATGCAATTTACATGTCTTCCCTTTGGGCTCTCGACTTCGCCTCGCACCTTCTCCAAGACGCTATTGGCAATCGTGGCTCTCATCAGAACCAGAGGTATCAGATTACATCATTACCTGGACGATCTCCTTCTTCTGTCCCAGGACAGGTCCCAGCTACTGCTACATCTGGAGCAGGTGATTCACACTCTTCAAGAGTTCGGGTGGATTCTCAATCTGGAGAAGAGCCATCTGGTGCCCACGCAGTCCCTGGTCTTTCTCGGAGCACTGTTCAATACGGTGAATTGCATCATATCTCTACCAGAGGAGAAAATTCCAGTGGTTCAGAGCAGGGTGGCTCTCGCCCTCGCTGCCTCCCAGCTCACTGCTCGTCAGTGTCTAAAGGTGGTAGGGACTCTAGTGGCTACCTCACCCATGGTGAAGTGGGCTATGTGGAGGCTGAGACCCTTTCAGAAGGGGTTTCTCCACCAGTGGACGACGGAGAACCTGTCGCAGATTATTTATCTAACACCATTCATGAAGGGGTGTCTTCCTTGGTGGCTACGCCGTGCAAATCTAACCAACTGTCACTCAATTGCTCCAGTTTCGTGGGTGACGATAACCTCCGACGCCAGCAGTACCGGCTGGGGAGCTCACTGCCAGTCAGAAGTGGCACAGGGCAGGTGGAATTTTGCCAGTCACGGAGTGGTGTCCAACATCCTAGAGCTACGAGCCGCCTTCAAAGCCCTCCAGGCTTTTCACCATCTGACTCAAGGGGCCTCAGTGTTACTCAGGATGGACAACACCACGGCAGTGGCATACGTCAAGAGGCAAGGTGGAACCCGCAGCATGTCTCTACTCCAGGAGACAGATCCAATTATGTCTTGGGCCCAGCAACACCTGGCCAACCTCTCTGCGGTCTTTGTCCCGGGGATATTGAATACGCAAGCAGACTTCCTGTCCAGATTCCTGTTGGACAACAACGAATGGTCCCTCCATCAGGAGGTGTTCAATTGGGTTCTGTCTCTAGGAGTCTCACCGGAGGTGGATCTTTTTGCGAGTCCACACAACAAAAAACTTCAGAAGTATTACACGAGGTTCAGGGATCCTCGAGCCTTCGGGGTGGATGCCCTCACGGACAGATGGAACTTCCAAGTTGCCTATGCCTTTCCACCGGTGCCAATAGTACTCCAATTCCTTCGGAGACTGAAGATGGAGGTAGTAGAGGTCATAGCGATAGTTCCCTTCTGGCCCAACAGGCCTTGGTTTCCTCTGCTGTCCCTTCTCAGCTTCAGGGATCCGATCCCTCTGCCTCTCAGGCCAGACCTTCTATCGCAGGGGCCTACTCTACATCCGTGCCCTGCGCGTCTACACCTCAAGGTCTGGTTCTTGAGAGGGAGAGGCTGGAGGCCCTCGGATGTCCAGAAGAGGTGATTCCCACTCTTATGAGCTCGAGGAGGGCTAGCACCAACAGAGTGTATGAGAGAATCTGGGCAAGGTTTCTGAGTCATCAAGCCCAGGATTTGGGTCCAGCAGGGGCACCTACCATTCAGCAAGTATTGAGTTTCCTACAGTCTGGTTTAGATCTGTCCCTCTCGGTCTCTTCTCTCCGGGTGCAAGTTTCTGCCATCTCAGCTTTCACCGGAATTCAGTGGGCAAGACATCAACTGATCCAACAGTTTTTTAAGGGCGTGGTCAGGCTCAGGCCTCAGAGAAAACCTAGATTCCCGAAATGGGATCTTCCATTGGTCCTGGACTTCTTTGCTTCGAAAGAGGTTGCTTCCATGTCCATCAGGGAGCTTACGTTGAAGACGGTATTTCTGGTGGCTATCACCTCTGCCAAGAGGGTCTCAGAGATACACAATTTGGGCTGCAAAGAGCCTTTTCTGACCTTTTTTCAGGACAGGGTGGTCCTAATCCCTATGTTGGGGTCAAACCCTAAAGTTACATCTGTCTTCCACGAAAATTCTGAGATAGTTCTGCCCACCTTCAGAACAAATGAAGAATCCTTAGTCCATCCTTTAGATGTGGG
The DNA here is from genome assembly GCF_965119305.1 of Pelophylax lessonae. Taxonomy (NCBI): domain Eukaryota; kingdom Metazoa; phylum Chordata; class Amphibia; order Anura; family Ranidae; genus Pelophylax; species Pelophylax lessonae. The sequence continues at coordinate 284,978,976 of NC_138770.1, forward strand.
AGACACTCTGAGTCAATACTTAGAGGCCACATCCTCCTTCCGGCAATCGGATTTCCTGTTTGTTCTTCTCCATGGGAATAAGAAAGGTACACGTGCTTCTTCTAGAGCGGTGGCTGCATGGATTGTCCAGGCTATACAATGGGCATATAGAGCAAAAGGCTTGGCTCCTCCAGAGGCGATTACGGCTCATTCTACCAGAAGCATTGCTACATCCTGGGCAGTTTCTAAACACTTCGCGCCTGATGTGATCTGCAAAGCAGCCGCTTGGTCATCTGTTTATACCTTCCTTACACATTACTGTGTTGAACCTGCTGCTTTATCTTCAGTTAACTTTGGTGTTCAAGTTTTGTCAGTTGACAGTGCCAATTAAAGTTTTCTTTGTTCAGCATCTTCCCACCCGGGAGTGTATAGCGAGTTATTTCCCGAACGTATGCTGCCATGGAGTCTGTCAGGAAAACGGAAAATTGATATCAAATACTTACCGTAATTTTCCTTTCCTGATGGACTCCATGGCAGCAGGAGTCCCCTCCCAATTCCTGAGTAGGCTAGTTACAGAACACTGATGCTGAAAGGGAGCAAAGATTTATGGGAGTGGGGTCCTATGAGGTAGGAGAGGAGGCGGAGCCTACCCGAACGTATGCTGCCATGGAGTCCATCAGGAAAGGAAAATTACGGTAAGTATTTGATATCAATTTTCCGTTTTTTATGAATTACTTCTCCATGTAACCAGGATATGGCAGGGGTGTGTTCTTTGACTACATATAATTTGGGCATAGGTGTCTTTCTTTCCCATCCCAGAAAGTTGGGAGGTGTGTAAAAACCTATATGCTTCTCAAGTGAGAAAACTATTTTAGGCCACAATACCAATTCCTAACAATTTTTTGCAGTGGTCTTCAAACTTCAGCCTGCAAGTGGGATTTCTTGTCTTTAATCCACTCTTGTTACACCAACCATTGATGGGGCACCATGCCTTTCCTTCCACTATCTCTACCACTGAAACCAATTGTGGCATTTTCCTTCTCCCTCTGACCAAAGGCACTGGGACATTTTTTACTTCCACTTACCACTAATGTTAGCCATACATGGCTCAAACATTATGGGGCTGAACAAGAAAAATCTAGCTGTGTGTGGCTAGCTTAACCCCTTCATGACGAAAAACAAATCATAACACCTGTACACAGTTTTGCAACTTTGCTATGTTAGTAAAACTGTAGATATCATTACAACTTCTAAGTGTATCCAGATGAGTTTTACCTTTTTGTTAGGACATATTGGGCTTTCCTTTGGTACTAAATGGTAATGGGTATCTCTTCATTTCTTTTATTAGCAAAGGAAAACTGGCACAAAAAAGTAAAAAAAAAAATAAGTTTTTATATTTCGTTGTATATTTCTTGCTATTACCATAACTCACAGCCTAAAAACAATGTGAAATAAGTTCTCTTTCTCCTGACGATCGCAGCGATACCACATATGTGGTTATTTGTTGTTTGTACCCATGCTAGGGCCCAGAACCAATAGTTGCTGTTTTTTATCCTACTTAAAACCCTAACCTTTGACTCTGGCTATGACCTTTGACTCTAATCCTAACCCTGACAATAACATAGATCAAACCCTGATCTAGCCATTTTTTTTTTTTAACTATTATTTATTGATTTATTTTACACACACACTGCTTTGTTTACATTTTTCTCCTCTAGCAAGGAGAAAAAGGTACAATGTTTCCTTTTCTATGTTCCAGAGGAGAAAAAGAACACAGCTAGGGGCTTTACAGCTACTGATCACTATGATAGCCAATCATAAGCTATAACAGTGACCATGTGATCAGGAACTGGGCATCAGTATGAGCCTGGTCTCTAGACTGGGAGCGTGCTGTACCAAAAAACACAAGTACACATGTATGCTGCTCCATGGATAAAGGCCCATTTCTATTAAGTCATATATATGCATACAGTCAGCAGAAAGGAGTTAAAGTGTGTGCAACCTTTAGGCTGGGTTCACACTTAATACGGATGCAGCTCACAGCCTGAATTTAAACCTAAAACAGAGCCAAAGATGCACAGGACCCCAGTGCAATCTGCTCTGCAGCCGTCATGGAGATGTGTGAACCGACTCCATTGAGAGCCGGGCACACTCCCCTGTCAAATAAATACAATTTGCACTAGTGTGAATCCAGCATTAAAAAAATTCACTGCCAGCCCCTGTTTTTTATCCACCCATGCCACACCGTGTAAGTGTTTGTTAAAAATTATGCCTCACGAAGATCTCTGCAAACTTGTCTGAGGTCTTCTCCTTGAACTTTCAGCCCTTCCTAGGCACTCTGTCCGGAGACTTACAGAAATGGGACTCGCTGGCATTGTCATGGTTTGGTCGTTGTAATGTTTTGAAAATGAATGCGATGCCCCGGTTGCTTTACCTCTTGCAGGCACTGCCGATAAGACTGCCTCGTATCTTTTTACACTCGGTCCGCTCAGCGTTTATCAAATTTGTTTGGCATGGTCGGCATCCCCGTCTTGGAGTCGACGTGTTGGTACGTTCCAAGGACAGGGGGGGTATAGGCTTTCCGGACCCTGCCTTATACTGTACTGCTGCCCACATGACGAGGGTCCTGGACTGGTGCAGACACAAGTCCCTTAAGCTTTGGGTCCAGTTGGAACAGGAGGCATGTGATGCACCGCTCGCGGGATTGCCCTGGACAGGGCGTCATCACTTGGCCACCGTCTCGGAGCACCCCTTGATAGGTGCCACCCTGGCCGAGTTGGACAGATTCTACCGCATGGCCTCCTTGGAGGGCCATCCTTCTCCTATGTCTCCTATTATTGGACATCTGGGCTTCCAGCCCGGGCTTGCGGATGCGCATTTTAGTCTTTTATCTGCCACTGGGTTGGTCCGCGCTTCCCAACTACTGAGTCCCGGGGGGTGGCGCGTAGATCGTATTCTGCCTCCTGGCCAACCCCCCTCTTTCCTTAACCAATGGCGCTCTCATCAACTTTCGCATTTCCTGCACTCACAGCCACATTACTCGTCTTTCCAGCGTGATCTACACGCCTTTGAAGAGCTGTGCCTGGGGGAGGGACCGATCCGTGGATCCCTTTCCAACTCCTATAGGCTCCTTTTGGAGCTTAGGGCGGGATCTGAGCCCCCTTTTCTTGCTAAATGGGAAAGGGAGCTTGGAGCTACTTTCTCTGTCCCTCAGCGGGAGCGCATATTGTATTTTGCGCACAAGTCCGCACTCAGCGGCCGATATCAGGAAACTACATATAAATTGATGACCAGATGGTACAGAACGCCATAGATGTTGGCCAAATACTTTCCTCAACAGAGTGACCATTGCTGGAGGTGCCATTCCTCCGAGGGCACTCTCTTGCACATTTTTTGGGATTGTCCCGTCCTTGCCTCCTTTTGGGACCCAGTACTGCAATTCATTCAGAAATTCACGGATGTGGCTTTGCAGGGGGATCCTAAGGCAGTGCTGCTTAACCTCACACCTATGTCTAAGAAGAGATACAGCAAATCCCTACTCAAATACCTCTTAAGCGCTGCGCGAGCCTGCATTCCAGCTATGTGGAAACAGCAATCTGCCCCCACGGTTTCGCAATGGCTTGCCAGGGTGAGCGAACTCGAGCATATGGAGGAGCATATTTTTTTTCTCTTTCTCTCTTCCCCCCTTGCCTTTCCCTCTGTTTAATCCTTCTTTCTATCTTTCCTACGACGTTCTTTCTTTTTTTCACTCTGGTAACCTTAAAGTGAAAAAAAGTAAAAAATTTCAGGATGCACACAGGCTCAGGCGCCTGCCCACCTGGAGTACGGTTTCTTGTTCTCCTTCACTTGCTGGTTTGCTGGTTTGACTTTAGAGGCGTCATTCCCGGGGTAAGTTTGCCTCCCTTACACGGAGGACCTGGGAATGGCGCGTTCTCTGCGTAAATGTAATTTAAAGTAGCGGATCACCTTTTTATATTTTCTCATACTGTCCGCTTTTGGTTCTCCGCACTTTTGTGTTGTAATGACAAACCTGTTGTTTCATGAATCTACATATTTGCCTGTTGCCTGTATTGTATTCTTTAAATAAAAAATTTGAAAAAAAAAAAAAAATGATGCCTCTAAATACCTTTTTCAGATCTCTTCTGGCCATGGTCACGTGACTTCCGGCCACTCTCCTACCCCATCTATGGGCTACAGTGAAAGGGACCAAGAACTCTCTCTGACGTCAGCCAGGGAGGTCACGTGACTGCTGTGCTGGCCCCTTAGTCCCTCCCCCCCCCCATAGGCCTTTAGTCATGTGACTGGATTGAAGATACCTGAAAAAAAGGTATTTAGAGGCTTTGTTTTTAACAAACACTTACATAGTGAATATTGGCTGCATAAAAGAGAGGGGCTGGCAGTGAATTTTGTTTACTTTTCTTCTAATAATGGCAGGAGGGGGAGGGGGGTGGTGAAGGCTCACACACATAGAAGCTGACAGGCAGGGAGAGAGAGGGAAAGAGGAGAGCTGCGGATGACGGAGGCGGGTAAACTGACCACAGTAATCAGGGCTCAGCAGCCATGATTACCATGGTCTGTACACAGAAGGGGGACACAGCAACTGGCAGGATTAGCCAGGTTTTTACAGTTTAGAGAGGAGCAGATTGGTTAGCACAGCACTGTGCTGCTTAATCTGTTATAAGGGAACAGGATCTCTTTTTTTTTTTTTCTTTAGGGTTACAACCACTTTAATTCTAGGACTCCCACTAACCACTGATCCTGGGGCATTTTCTACTCCCACTGGCCACAGTCCAGCCCCCCTAAAGTCTGAAGCACAGTGAACTGGCACCCCAACCCATCAGCAAAACATCTGTTTTTTTTTTATGTGTGCAAAACTGCATAGTGCTGCAGCACCATGCAGTTTCATTCACCAGGAATTTAAAAATAGGGTCGGGACTTTTTTCCCCCGCATTTCTGTGGGTAAGGCAGCCTATTGAAAATAATGGGCTGCCCTAAATGCAGAGTGTAGCCCACACAAGTGTAAAAATAGCCTTACCTACAATATCACATGCAATACATATTTATTTATTACGTTTGTGCTAGATATAACATCATGGTTAGTGAGCCATTTGTCCTGCTCAATGCTAGGCGGAAAAGAAAGAAGTGACTACCCACCCATCAGCCTGCAGGAAATACATCCCTAGTGAGCATGAAATTGGATTTGGAAGAAAACAAAAGACACAACAGCGCAACACCATAGTGTAGCAACAAAATAAAATAAATTACAATTTATTGAAAAATAGAGGGGTAGCCAGAGAACCACCAGCCGTGGCCACTGGCTGCAGATGAAGCATGCTGAAGATGAAGGAAACCATTGTTACTGAAACTGCAATCGGTGTTCAACCCAGGACAGGAATCACAAACAAAGGATGCGTTTCGAAGCCAGTTGGCTTCTTCATCAGCTTGTCTATGCTGAACAATCCTATGTATAAAAATACCTCTTTGAGGTGGCAGGACTGCAAGATTGTATACACCATCGGTATTCTTATTTACCAGTCTTTTTCCACAATTTACATCTCTTGATTTTTTATTTGGTAGTTTTATTTATTTTTTTATATTGGTAGTTTTATTTATTTTTTTATACATTTTGAGCCTCATTTATCAGACCTTTGCTAAGCGCTGTAGTTTGTCTGGGCTTGACAAGCTCAGTCTCTCACACATTCATTCCTCGAAATTGGGATTGGAAGCTTTATCTTTTAATTAACAAGAAGTTCAACTGGGCATTGGCTACATCTACAAGTAAAGTGAAAATACATTTTTTGGAGTTAAACTCCAGGCACATATAAAAATATACCAAATAATGCAGATTTGTAGTAATTTTACAAAACAAAAATACAAATGAAGTTTGTGTAAGCACCTGCATTTGTCTTATAATGGCCTCCTGCAAAGGACTGTACATCAATCAGCTCTTACTAAAGAGAGGGCAGCATTAGGAACCATTCAGGTGTGCCATCACATGTACATGTGCTGACAAAGAACATTCTGACAGGTGAGAGTATGATGCATTAGTATTCTATTGCTACCTCACTGTACAATCACAGGCTTTGGGGCAAAATGGTGACCAGGCTGAACTGCTTAACTGCTGCAGAGAAAAGTCATGTCCCCACCCTGACCCCGCTGTGTGGCAGAGTTGTGTAAATCTAAGAAAAGAATGGATAAATTGTGAATCCTATGACAGGAGGACAGCTCCTATATGTAAATGTTTAAAAAAATGTTTACCCAAGCTCAACCGCTATATTATATATCCAGGAGCTGGAGACCGGTGCTCTGGCTGGGGCATTCTACTCCCAAGGCAGTAGATATCAATAAGATGATAGCCAGTACCTTGGAGTGCTCTTGCGAAGAAAATTATTTATTAGCTACATGTATATAAGCATGATACAATAATAGGGATGATCGAACTTTTGAAAAATTCGGTTCGACCAGAACACCCGAACTTCCTGAAAGTTCGGCCCGGATTTCAGAACCCCATTGAAATCAATGGGACCCGAACTTCGGTAATCAAAAAACACCATTTTGAAGCCCTAAAACCCAATAAATGCCCCTAAAAAGTGCCTAGGGTTCTGGGTCATGCCCCAGGGACTATTAATCACACACAAAAAAGTTCTTAAAAATTGTCATTTTTGATAGAGAGCCAATTATTGAAAAAATTATTGAAAAAAAAAATGAGATTTCTTTGGATTTAGTGTCTGGGGGGTCTAAAAGGTGTACCTGTGAAGTTTCAGCTCTGCAGCATCCAGTAAAAAAAAGATTGTTTGTATTAGAATTGCAGTAGAGCAGGATAGTGGCTCCGCTATTTTCACACCCGGCCGTTTTTGTTGCAGGCGTTTATTGGGCTTTTTTGTGGACGTCTTTGGAGGCAGGCATGACATCTGAACATCTGTGTAGGGGTATATATACACACACACATGTATGTATATATACACATACACATATATAGGTGTGAAAGTAGCAGAACCCTATGCCTGCGCTAATGAAATAATTTGCAGGCATAGGGCTACGCTCCTATCACACCTATATGTGTGTATGTGTATAAATACATATAAGTGTGTGTATATATACCCCTGTATAGAAGTTCAGGTGTTATGCCTGCCTCCAAAGACGCCCAAAAAATGCCCAAAAAAAACGCCTGCAACAACACACCTGGGCGTTTTTGTTGCAGGCGTTTTTTTAGGCATTTTTTGGGTGTCTTTGAAAGCAGGCATAACATCTGAACTTCTGTATAGGGGTATATATACACACACACACATATATATTTATTATATTTATATTTATTATTATTATTATACACATACACACATATAGGTGTGATAGGAGCGAAGCCCTATGCCTGCAAATAATTTCATTAGCGCAGGCATAGGGTTCTGCTACTTTCACACCTATATATGTGTATGTGTATATATACAAACATGTGTGTGTGTATATATACCCCTACACAGAAGTTCAGATGTTATGCCTGCCTCCAAAGACGCCCAAAAAATGCCCAAAAAAACGCCTGCAACAAAAACGCCCAGGTGTGTTGTTGCAGGCGTTTTTTTTGGGCATTTTTTGGGCATCTTTGGAGGCAGGCATAACATCTGGACTTCTGTATAGGGGTATATATATACACACACACACACACACACATATATGTATTTATACACATACACACATATAGGTGTGCTAGGAGCGTAGCCCTATGCCTGCAAATAATTTCATTAGCGCAGGCATAGGGTTCTGCTACTTTCACACCTATATATGTGTATGTGTATATATACATACATGTGTGTGTGTGTATATATATATACCCCTACACAGAAGTTCAGATGTCATGCCTGCCTCCAAAGACGTCCACAAAAAATCCCAATAAACGCCTGCAATAAAAACGGCCAGGTGTGAAAGTAGCGAAGCCACTATCCTGCTCTACTGCAATTCTAATACAAACAATCTTTTTTCTATGGTGGTCACCCTGACATGGAAGGGTTTGGTCACCCTGCCATAGCAGTCAGAGTCAGTTAACCCTACACTACACTACGGTCCCCCTGACACTTAACACTTTCCCTACAGAAACGAAATGATTAAATCTAACTATAGTGGAAAATAGTACCCTAACTACACTAGATATCCCTTTCCTCACACTAATAATTGCTAAATGACACTTTTGAAGCAGGAGTAACAGAACTGCTTCCACTCTCTTCCACATCCCTGTATTACAATGCTAGAGATTTGGCGGGGCTATCTTATATACTGGGGGGCGTATTCACTACTGATTGGCCTCTGGACCCCCTAGTCACTCCAATCACATTCCTAGCATCCTCCTGCCCCCTTTTACTGATGGTTCTGGTCCAATCACAGGCCTTTAAAGCCCAGTTCCTGTCCCATTGCATTTTGGTCGGTTCTGGAACCAATGGTCGACCCGAACCATTCGATCATCCCTAGATGCTAACACATTTCTGTTTTTGAAGCCTTCCTCATAGCTCCCATATGTCTTTTAACTGTGAATTTAGCCGTTTATCTAGAGATCAGCTTGAAGCCACTGCACAATTGATCAAGTTTACTTGATTTACCCAATGTGGAGCCACATTTCAGCCTTTAGTTCCCTTGTGTGGTGGATACAAAATTGCAATACTATGTTGTTATTTTTTGTTTTTTAAGTTTTTTAATCAATTTAAAATGGCTGAGCCTAAACGTAGTGAAATCAAACAGTGGCAGTACCTCTCATCTTGGCTCATTGCTATAGCATAGGTGTGTACATATATACAATATATATATATATATATATATATATATATATATATATATATATATATATATATATTCAGTATCTGAAAAAGTGAGTACACCCCTCAAATTTTTGTAAATATTTTCTTGAATCTTTTCATGTGACAACACTGAAGAAATGAATGAAATTATTTGTTGCCTAAAGCGCAGGGTGGACTCTGAATTCAGAGTCATTTTTCACGTTCTTTGGGGGGTCGTTTGTCCCAACATTTTTTCTCTCTTTATCTGTTGTGCCTGCTTTATACAGTAAGTGGGGAGAACCACGAGGAAGCTACATAAACACCTGCATGATCGCATTTACAATATAAAGAAAAACATTCTACTAATGTCACCAGACATTTGAATGAACAGCATGGAGGTGATCACTTAGGCCTATGGATTCAGGGGATCAAAGAAGTGGTTCACTCCAAGAGAGGTGAGTACCCATTTGTGCTGCTATGAAAAAAAAAAAAATACATTTATTGGATTTTCCATTTACAAACAAGGATACCCAATGGGTTGAATTTTGAATGGGACCTTACACACTTTTACGTACACGTTTAATTTGGAGCAAATAATAGAGCTGGTTGATCTGTGTTGTGGGTTATGATAAAGCTCGAAGGTCAGCGCGAAACATGCTAACCTTTTCTCCCTCACTGTGTTTATTAGTGTGTTTTTGTGCTGCTATGTTCTGGAATTTTCAGTAAAGGTGGATTACAGTGTTAGAAGTGCAGCCGTCTGAAACTTCTTTGATTATCACATACATTGTTTTTCAGTTTTTGTTAACCTGAACTTTTGTTTTCCCTCTGGCAGTTTATTGCTTACTTTTGTACCATTTCAGGTTATTCACTGGATATGAACTATTTACATTTGAATAAAAACTGGGAAAAACATTTTTTCTGATCTGTAGTGTGTATATATATATATATATATATATATATATACACAGAGAGAGAGAGAGAGAGATTGAGAGAGAGAGAGAGAGAGAAAGAGAGGGAAAGAAAGAGAAAGAGAGAGAGAGAATGAATATACACCTATTTTTCAATATTATCTAGCGGACAATTGCACAAGTTCTTTTTCTAATAAAATATGACTTCCTCCCATTTCCCACTAGACTTCCATCCTGCAGCTTCAGTGCACGACCTCATGGAAAATAAGAAATGACACTAACTACAAAGACATCCGGAGGATGTAATATATTACTGCCATGTATTATGAAACAGTTTTGATCCTTCTTATTCAATAAAATGTTACATTGGGAGATGCTTAGCATGTCTTTCTGCCTTTCATTTATCTTTGGTAAGGAAATAATGCCTAAATAAATACATTATTAATCTGTGCTGCCAGCTTTTTCAGAATCAGGCAACCTAAGGAAAACAAATGAATTGGTGCAACCTGCAAAGAAGCAAATAAATACTTTGCAGGGGCAGACTGGCAACTTTCCGCCCAGGGGGCAAGTAAAAACCAGAGGCCCATGATGCAGCGACTCGGCCCCACTCCCACTCTCCCTATTCCTGCCCTCCTCCTGACCCCCATTCCAAGCTGAAGCCCTGCTCCAGATACTCTCTACTTACCGGCTGAATGTGGGTTCCTAACCTGGCCAGCAGAGGGTGGTTAGGGGGAGCTGAGACAGCTTGGTTGGGGGCTGGCCGGGGAGAAGAGTCTCCAGTGTGGCATTGAACTGGCCTCTGCTTAGACACAGTTTACACCATCCATGCTTTGGGGGCGGGGGGGGGCTGTGCTCTGTCCTTGTCTTCACCCCGCACTCAGTAGGTCAGTGGCAGGGACTTTTTACTTCTCTTCACCAGTCTGTGGTTGAAGTGGTGCAGCCTTTTTACGGGGCATCAGAGTGGCCGGGGGGGGGGGGGGGCAATTGCCCCCCTGCCCCCTGGCCCAGTCCTCCCCTGATACTTTGGTAGGTTAGGTTTGCAGTTTGGTGGGGGAAAGTGTGTTTATTCGTCACTCTGGGTGCTGCTGTTATAAAACACTTCTGGGTATATAGGATAGCATATTCCCTGCTGGGTGTTGTGGTTCTTGCCAGCCCATACAGCACTACAAGACAAAGTAGTGACATAGGGGTTGGTTGGAGAAACCACACTCGCCACTATTAATGGTGAGTATTAACCTGCCTGGCGGTAATCCCAAGTGTGGCTCGGGGTTAATTTTCAGTACCAAACTCGAGATTACCCTGTAGTGAAACTTACCTTGTCGCTACGATCCTCTGATGTCCTCTGGCCGATGCCGGTGTTCTATCAGAATACCACTACCTATCAGATTCTGCAACTGGAAGTGACATTGGCATGAGAAAACTTACTGCGCATGCGCCATGCGCTCCAACATGGTCGCTATGCGTTCCAACAGCTTTCCTAATGTGACATAACACAAAGCAGCAGCAGATATGTTCTTACACCCAAGCAACTTTTGAATTTCAGACTGATTTTAGCAGCAAACTCATCTTATATACCGAAATAGACTATTTCACCACGACCGAGTGAAATAATCTATTTCACTATGTAATACGTTTGTCACTGAGCAGGACGGGGCGTACCAAGATGGCCGTTGCCACCTTCTACCTGCAGGTTTCTCGCTATATTCACTATATTTCAATAATAATAGAAATGTAATGTTATTCAGTCCAGCGTTTCGGTCATGCCTCCAGCATAAGGAAGTAATTAATTCTATTGGAACTTGTAATACCAATATTGTCCACAAGATGCCACTGTGACATAGACTGTTGTACAGTACTTTATGGTACATCCTGTACTCTATTGCTGGATATTAGTTCCACCCCTCTCTGAGGAAATCTCCATTTTGGAACACCTTGTGACACAGCCAGACAGCATCTGAGGTTCCTGTGGGAAGATTCCTGAACCCCTCTCGGAAGCATCGCTGGTATGCTCAGAACTGTTGGTTATATACTCAATGCATATACTGTTTATGTTTGTATACTGATTATATGCCTTTATATGTTTATTTACAGTTTCACCTCATATTCACAATCCTATTCGCATATCTATCCGACTTGTAACCTGTTTATGTGACCACTATTCTTCACTGGAATAAAGCCTTAAGTTACAAAAGGACTGGTTATTGCAGGATTAAAGGTTTAGCTGTATGTTGAGGTGCACACGCCTGGGGCATACGTGTAGTGAGAACAGAACAGTTTCTCAACTCCGGTCCTCAGGGCACACTAACAGGCCGGGTTTGCAAGAAATAAAAAAATTATATAGTGATATTTAATAAAGCTGCGCTCAACCAATTTCATACACTATACAGAAAATTCCTCAAATCATAAGAAGTGTGATTAGCAAGTGCACTAAAATAAAGTGTAAATATCAAAACATTATTATGATAAACAATATAGGCTAGAAGCCAGATGTGCATATAAATTTGGTGAATAAATATATTAAATATATAAAGTTAAAATGCTCTAATCCAGTGCAATGTATAAATAAATATTCAATTGCATACTAAAATCAATAATAAAGAGTAAAGGTCCTGTAAGAAATTAGTGGAATATAAAGTGCAATGTGCAAAATAAGAATCCAATCAATTGCTGGTGTATGGAACCATAAAGCAAATTATTAAATCCAATAACACCATCCTAAATAAATAAATAAATAGAGTCTCTGAAGGGATCTCTCAAAGGCACTTCTTAGGTCTTCAACACCTCCATCAAGACACAGGACCAACCGGTGTGCACAAAAATGCTTACCGAAGTGAACGGACCCCTTAATTATAGGGGGTCGGTTCAGGCTGGAAAAGTTGTAGACAGGGTGAGTGGTTCAATTTCCAATAAGTAGCTCCAACCAATATAAATTATCCACCTGGGGGTTTCCTCACAGCCAGGAGGCACTCCACCAGACACCATAACTACCACAGACCCAACGAATCGCCGCAGCTTGGTTGGGGTCTCGCCGTCTCCTACCCACCCTGGACCTATGACCAGGCTCCAGGTTCCAGTGGGTGAACCTCTCTTTCCCCAGAGAGTGAAGCAGGAACAAGAACAAGCTCTTACAAGAGCTTAGTGATTATTCAAGGGAGTATGAAGAGCATAGCAATCCCTTGTAGCAGATTCCCCCAATGAGAGACAAGACTCTAGATTGAGGGTGAAGTAGAACTCTCGGTTTAATGGTACAGCTGCTCTTTTATACAGTTTTCCCCCCAAAAGGTTACCGCCCAGGTGGACCTTGTGGGGAACAGGACATGAAATTCACAATCCAATATAAACAGAGTTTTACACTCAGTCACTCCCATACAGTGTACACAATCCCTCCCCTCTGCCTGATTACATTATCATATGCAGATGAAATTGTATACAGAAACAGAATTAACCATAACTAAATATCTAGCTGTCTGGACAGAATACACATCCCACCTCATTATTACACAAACAATAGGGAGAGCCTGTCTGACATTGACAATGTACATTAGCATAAGTGTAAATACAGACCCTATTTGAAGCAATCCAAACCATTTTGTTAAGCGCTGCGCAAACTGTTGGCGCTATATAAATCCTATAAATAGGAGAAATAACCGCGCTAAGGTAAACAAGAAAAAACAAAAAGCAGCGACTTCAAGTGCGACCACACCCTTAAATAGCATATAGAAAAATAAGTTGCGCTGCGTGATGTGGGTAAACAAATAAATGTCCAAACAAATAAGTGTCCCAAATATCAACTTTGAGTGACGTTGAAAACAGTGAATAACTCCACGGTCTCTTTAGGAAATGCGCTTACCAAATAGCCACTAAAAATCAGCAAGATTCATGAGCCAAGATGTAGTCACAGATCTGGGAGATTGGAGTGATCAGAGTCCTCAACGAATGGTGTTAATGGTGTACATAAAAGAAAAAAACTTGCATAGTGTGATACCGTACAAATAATAATCAAAATATGAATTCCACCACCAAAAGAAATCCCTTATCAATTGTGCAGCAGCTCACCAGATAGATGAAATTATGGTCAGTGAATATCCCAGTGTCAGGGAACAAGATATAGAAAAGGAACCACCACCGATTGCAAAGCCTCTTACCAAAAGTTAATTAAAATAAGCAGACAAGGTCAATCCAGAAGAACCAAGAAGTCAAGAATGTCACTCAAATAGCACTGCAAGCCTCTTACCAGACGATAAAACAATCTGTGCAGCATGATCTCTTAACGCCTTCCCATCATAGGTATAGCTTCATGACCAAACGGCATTGATAATGTTGCTGTAAACTCAGTGCCAGAGTGTAATGCACCAGCCAGAGTAAAGAGAGAGCGCCAATAGTGTGATACAATCTTGACAGATTTATTTAAATAAAGGAAAACACTTACAAACGAAGAAGATAAAATCGTGAAGGATGGGAAGCCGCCGGCCGGACGGCAAAGCGCATCCGTTCCTAGGATAACTTCCGGGATGACGTCAGCACGCCGCGACCTGACGGCGTTTCGTCCAAGAAGACGTTATCAAAGGTACGGACGGCGTGCTGACGCCATCTCTTATATAGGAAAATTTATTACGATACCCGGAAGTGTTTGAACAGTTCCGCTCTACAGCTGAAAACCGGACATCAAGTGACCGGAACAGGGTAAACTACCCCACCATTTTGAATAAGGGCATAAATCAAATTCACTCACCCATAGTGTCCCAAATCCAGGGCAACCACATTTTACGGTATGCGAATATACATTGCTGCATATCACTTGGCACAACCGAGGTGAAATTGAATTGGACTAATATATAAAATTATCTTTAAAATAAACTAAAATTAAAATAAGAGCAAGCAGATATGGGCATAACAGCGCCATCAAGCGCTCAGAAAGAAGGACAACTAAGGCAAACGGCATTAAAGTCCGCAAAAAAGGGCCAGTTAACCTTATTGAGTAATTACAGGTCAGATTATAGCGGAATGTGTTCGAACTCCAACCAGAGATCGACATTACAAGCTAGACCACATATTTAGATGTTACAAAAATATTTAGATGTTACAAAAATATATAGGAGGCTAAACCAATTGCTAAACACTTTCATTATATCAGCAATAGGACATGTTCCCAACAAATGAATAAAATATATTCATTTGTTGGGAACATGTCCGGTTTTCAGCTGTAGAGCGGAACTGTTCAAACACTTCCGGGTATCGTAATAAATTTTCCTATATAAGAGATGGCGTCAGCACGCCGTCCGTACCTTTGATAACGTCTTCTTGGACGAAACGCCGTCAGGTCGCGGCGTGCTGACGTCATCCCGGAAGTTATCCTAGGAACGGATGCGCTTTGCCGTCCGGCCGGCGGCTTCCCATCCTTCACGATTTTATCTTCTTCGTTTGTAAGTGTTTTCCTTTATTTAAATAAATCTGTCAAGATTGTATCACACTATTGGCGCTCTCTCTTTACTCTGGCTGGTGCATTACACTCTGGCACTGAGTTTACAGCAACATTATCGATGCCGTTTGGTCATGAAGCTATACCTATGATGGGAAGGCGTTAAGAGATCATACTGCACAGATTGTTTTATCGTCTGGTAAGAGGCTTGCAGTTCTATTTGAGTGACATTCTTGGCTTCTTGGTTCTTCTGGATTGACCTTGTCTGCTTATTTTAATTAACTTTTGGTAAGAGGCTTTGCAATCGGTGGTGGTTCCTTTTCTATATCTTGTTCCCTGACACTGGGATATTCACTGACCATAATTTCATCTATCTGGTGAGCTGCTGCACAATTGATAAGGGATTTCTTTTGGTGGTGGAATTCATATTTTGATCATTATTTGTACGGTATCTCACTATGCAAGTTTTTTTCTTTTATGTACACCATTAACACCATTCGTTGAGGACTCTGATCACTCCAATCTCCCAGATCTGTGACTACATCTTGGCTCATGAATCTTGCTGATTTTTAGTGGCTATTTGGTAAGCGCATTTCCTAAAGAGACCGTGGAGTTATTCACTGTTTTCAACGTCACTCAAAGTTGATATTTGGGACACTTATTTGTTTGGCTATATAAATCCTGTATAATAATAATAATAATAATAATAATAATTAAGTATCCGTCTTTCACTCCCAGTGATGGTACGTACTGTCACACTAATTTTCCCAGATTAGAAATCATTCACAGCTTTTGTAGAAAAACCTGTCTCCTGCCAACAACTGCAGACTAGGACCCTTGCTCCTTGTGTGGAAGTAGTAGTCTTTCTGCAAAAGTCCAACATGCTCCCTGCTGAGTCTGTACTATAGTTGTGCAGTCAGCAAAACTCTTGATACTCAATGATTGCTGAGCTCCAGCTGTGACTCACAAGTGAGGTGTAGGACCTCTGCAGAAGGACCACTGTTCCAAACAGGGAGCAATGGATAGAATTTTCTACACAGATTGGCGCTGCTTTGTAAAGAAAATGAACTGTAGAACTTCCAACACACTTTGTTTTGATGCACCTAGAATCTATTTAGCTGATTTAAACTGGAAGTTCATATAGGCTTGAGCCCACATTCACATTGGTCCGATTTGACATGTCAAATCACAAGTCAAATTGGAACCAATTGCCGGCAATTGCACCATCCGAAATAAATGTGACGTCGACTTTGCGGCGCCGCACCAATTCCCAAAAGTAGTTTCTGTACTACTTTTGGCAACTTTGGGGGACGATTTCCATAGACATCCATGCAGGAACCCGCACAGATGTCTATGAAATCGCCCTTCGAGGACGGACTGAAATGCCGGCTTGAAATTGTGCGAGTTCAGGTGAACTCGCACGATTTCAAAATGGCCTCAGTGTTAACCTGGGCTTAAGCTATTTCTTTTACAGGGTTCTGACAAATTATTATTTTTTTAACTGATGGGGTTGCTTTAAATCCATGTACATACATAAGTTAATTAAGTGCTCAGTGCACATTCTATACCTCTTGAGTACATCTTAGTGACTGTAACTAAAAACGTGTATTAAACACTTGTTGACTTGTGCATTTTAAAGAACATTTTTAAAGAATTTCCAAACATTTGTCAACTCCCCCCACCCACACACTGTACACACTCTTGTCTTGGGTATATGGGTCATATTCTTGCTGGACCTGTCAAATTGAAAGCTGAAAGTACAGCATAACTAAAGGCAAAAAAACGTTAGTTTTGAATTTGTATGTTTCCAGCAGCAATTACCACAGGTATTCGCTGGGTGGGCAGATAGCCGTGGATAGCTGCAGCCACTGTGGAACTATCATTGAAGTATACAGGGCTCAGCTAGTCGCTCACAGGTAGCTAAAACAGCTGCAGAGATCCACAGATTCCTGTCACCAGTTCAAATGTAGCTTAAAGTGATTGTAAATGATCACCTTGTAAAACAACTCATTCAGTTTTAACCACTTCAATACAGGGCACTTTCAACCCCTTCCTGCCCAGGCCAATTTTCAGCTTTTAGCGCTGTTGCATCTTGAATGACAATTGTGCGGTCATGCAACACTGTACCTAAACCAAATCGATGTCATTTTTTTCCCACAAATAGAGCTTTCTTTTGGTGGTATTTGATCACCGCAAGGTTTTTTCTTGATCTGGGTAGATCAGAGCTCCTGTTCTGGACTACTATAAATACCTCCTATCCTCCCAATACCCACACACACTTATAACTATATAATAAACATATAAAAACAAAATAAAAAAAATATAAAAACACTGAAATAACAATATAACAATAACCCAGATACTCATGTTTGTAGGTCCTTGACAGTACCATATAAACCAACTTCTGTGTCTGGGTCACCATTGGGCTTAGTCACTTCCCCAGCCGCTAAGCACCACCTCGGAGACTAAGACAGCCGACCTCAGACACCCACCTGTACCAATTAGAGGACGCCATACCTCGGATGAGTCCCCACCATTTTTCCCAAAAAAACAGTTTGATGAACCCCTGTCAAGGACCCCAAACCGCCCACCTTTAGAAGCAAAAATTGACATACCCCCCAAAAAGTGTTAACCCCACGAAAAACAAACAATAGGGCGGGAGGGAGGGACTTTCTTCCACGCTTTCTCCTTCAAGATTGACCTGACCCCTCCTACCCTGGACCTATATTTCAACATCTCCACCCCCTGCCCGGACAACTGACCAATAAGGTAAGTAACCCCCTAACAGACCACCTACTTTTATCCCCCACTTGACCTTTGCTGCACGATTCCCCTTTCACCCAGTCATGTATACCCTCTGCTTAGTCCTTTCCTCCTAGCGCCGGGCATGTCTTTTTTGCTAAACAAATAAAAAAAGCCTGAAAAGTTTGAAAAAAAAAATTTGTAAATAGATACATTTTTTCCTGCACTGATGAGCACTGATGAGGCCGCACTGACAGGCACTGATGAGGAGGCACTGATGGGGTGGCACTGATGGGATGGCACTAATATATGGCACTGATAGGCAGCACGGATGGGCACTGATATGTGGCACTGATAGGTAGCACTGATATGCAGCATTGGTGGGCACTGATAGGTGGCACTGATAGGCGGCATTGATGGGCACTGATAGGTGGCACTTATGGGCACTGATAGGCGGCACAGATGGGCACTGATAGGTGGCACTGATGGGCACTGATAGGCGGCACTGATAGGCGACACTGATCGTCACTGATGGGTGGCACTGATGGGCACTAATGGGCACTGATAGGCCGCACTGGTGGGCAATAATGGGCACTGGTGGGCGGCACTGATAGATGGCAATGATGGGCACTGGCGGGCAGTACTGATGGGGAGGGCACTGGTGGGCAGCACTGAATGGGAGGGCACTGGCGGGCTCCCTGAGCCCTGATTGCCATCCCTGGTGGCCATGGTGGGCATCCCTGGGGTCATGGGTGGGCATCCCATGGTTCTAGTGGCACCCCCCCCCCAAGGGTCTGCACTGGTAATCAATGCTCTGATTACCAGTGCAGACCCCCCCTGTCAGGAGAGCCGCAGATCGGCTCTCCTCTACTCGTGCCTGTCAGGCACGAACTAAGGAAAGCCGATCAATGGCTCTTCCTGTGTACTATGTGACCAGCTGTGATTGGACACAGCTGGTCACATGGTAAAGAGCCTACGTCAGAGATCCGAGATGCGGTGTGTCAGAGTGACACGTCGCATCACCGATTGCCGCTCTGCGCGCTGCAGAGCGCATTATCCTGCCGCCGTCATATGACATCTGGGCAGGATAATGCAACCACTTTCCCGCCGTCAATCGCCTATAGGGCGGGCGGGAAGGGGCTAAATAGAAATGAAAGGCAAAACCTTTTGTATAGAAATAAAAAAAGGGAAAAAAGGTATTTTTTTTTTTATATAAGTGATCACATTCCCTCTGTTCTCAGCTGCATAAGAGCTGAGGGAGGAGAAGCAGCAGCACACTGAGCTTTCCAGTGAATGGCTGTGCAGCGGGGGCGTGTCAGGACAAGTCTGATCATTGGAGGAGAGCACACTGAGTTCCCAGCATAGCTAGAGAACTGACCACAGTGTGCTCTTCTGCTTAGTGTGGTCAGTTTTTAATAGAAAAGCAGAGGGACTGGCAGCAACACCAGGGAATTCGCATAAAGGAAGCAATACAAAGAGAACAGGACACTTTCTCATAAAAGTACATGGTACTGCAGGCACGTATCAGGAATATGAAGTGTGGGGGTAACAAACGCTTTAACTATTCTGTTAAACGAAGTGAAATGTTACAACTTTTTGTTGCAGGAGACCCAGTTGTTGCACCTCACCAACCTAAAGGGAGTCATGTATTAAAACTTGATTTTTTTATGGCAAAACATAAACTGTGCAGAAATAGTTTTCTTTTGTATGTACTATTATTTTCTAATGATGTGTTTAAAAAAACATACACATTTTTAAATAGTTTATATATATATATATATATATATATATATATATATATATATATATATATATATATATATATATATATATATATATATTTATATTATATTTGATTAATTTAAAAAAATCAATTACTATGCTTTGTACAGTCAGAAAAAAATTTTGTGTTGTGATAAATGGGAGAAGACACCTGTCGCCTGTAGATTATTGATCCTCGGCACAATTTCACATGCAAAGAGAATGTTAGTCTATGTCTTGCTGTGTAACTGTAGCCTGCAAACTATTGATCATCAGCACAGTTTCACATGCAGAGAGTCCCTACTTCTGGCTTCTGGTAGACTTGGCCTCAGCAAAGTATGGGCCCCCTCCATCTTTATCCACCATTCAGAATGCGCAGCGCGCTTCACACATGTGCAGTAGGGAACCAGCCGTGAAGCTGCAAGGCTTTACTGCCGGGTTCCCTTCCAGGTAATGGCGACAGCAGCTCCCGACTGCCTGGCTGGGGTGCTGACATTGCTGGATTCCAGGGCAGGCAAGTGTCCTAATATTAAAAGTCAGCTGATGAGGGTGCACTGATGGGCACTAATAGGCTGCACTGATGGGCACTAATAGGCTGCACTGATGGACACTGATGAGGCTTCACTGATGGGCACTGATGAGATGGCACTGATGGGCACTGATAAGCAGCACTGATAGGCACTGACAGGGCTTCGCTGATAATTAGGACACTAATGATCAGTGCCCTGGTTATCAGTGTACACAGTGTACTGCTTATCGGCAATCCTTTCCTCACACAGACACAGCACGTGAGAAGAAACTGCCGACAATCGGCAAGTCTGTTTACATGTGATCAGCTTCGATTAGATCACATGATAAAAGGCCGCTGTGATTGGCCCTTTACCCCGATCTGCGTAGAGAGCATGGCAGGATGCCCTCCCAGAACTATTGTACCATGCTATAGCCGTCTTTTAGTTATAGCCAGGTACTAATGTGGTAAAACATACAGTGTAGAGGCCACCATTACTGTTTTCTCCTACTGAACTTGCTAAACTATGAATGCACATTGGGAGCTTTAACTTCACTGCAAAAGTGCTTTCAAGGAAAATGGCCTGCATCTGAGAACAGTCTAGGATACTTTAAGGTCTATTTATGAAAAAGATGCTGTGCAAATGTCTCAAGCAATTGTACAGCCATCAGGAATAATAACTGTAATTTGCTTAATATGTTTGCTTCCTTGGATTGTCAGCTCCCATCTAGTGGTATTTTCCTGATTAAGGTATTTCAAAAAAGATCGCATTATGGCCAATAGATGGAGCTGATGGTCACAGAAACCATAGGCAATGCGGCCCGCCTGCCGCGGAAATCCAGACCAGGGGTGGGTCGGGGGGGGGGGGGCAACTCCTCCCCCCGAGAAGATTTTGGTGACTCTCCCACCTGCTACAGTGGTGACTCACACCACTGTAAATAGCCGAGCCTCGCTGTAGGAAGCAGAGCCGATGCTTCCTGTATATCGCTGGCTCCTGTCACAGGTGGAGTGATACCAAATGTACTCTGCCTCCGTCTGTGACAGAAGCCGGCAGCGCTATACAGGAAGCATCGGCTCAGCTTCCTACAACGCGGCTCCATTATCAGCTCCTGTGACTGTTACGCTGATTCTCAGGAATGGTGGGTCAGGAACCCACCAACAATACCCCAGCCAACAGTACCCGCCAGCACCAGGCAGCAATACCCGGCAACAGTACCCGCCAGGACCAGGCAGCAATACCCGCCAACAGTACCCGCCAGAGGCAGGCAGCAATACCCACCAACAGTACCCGCCAGCACCAGCCAGCAATTTCCGTCAACAGTACCAGCCAGCATCAGGCAGCAATACCCGCCAACAGTACCCGCCAGCAGCAGGCAGCAATACCCGCCAACAGTACCCGCCAGCACCAGCCAGCAATTCCAGTCAACAGTACCCGCCAGCAACAGCCAGCAATACCCACCAACATTACCTGCCAGCACCAGCCAGCAATACCCACCAACAGTACCTGCCAGCACCAGCCAGCAATACCCACCAACAGTACCCGCCAGCACCAGCCAGCAATACCCACCAACATTACCTGCCAGCACCAGCCAGCAATACCCACCAACAACACTCGCCAGCACTAGCCAGCAATATCCGCCAACAGTACCTTCCAGCACCAGCCAGCAATACCCATCAACAGTACCCGCCAGCACAAGCCAGCAATACACACCAACAGTACCTGCCAGCACCAGCCAGCAATATTCGCCAACAGTACCTGCCAGCACCAGCCAGCAGTACCAGCCAGCACCAGCCAGCAATACCCGCCAACAGTACCCGCCAGCACCAGCCAGCAATACCCACTAACAGTACCCGCCAGCACCAGCCAGCAATACCTGCCAACACGCCAGTAGTACCCACCAGCAGTACCCGCTAGTACCAACCAGCAGTACCCGCCAGTACCAGCCAGCAGTACCCACCAGCAGTACCCACCAGTACCAGCCAGCAGTATCCGCCAGCAGTACCCAACAGCACCAGAAAGCAGTAACCACTAGCATTACCCGCCAGCAGTAACCACCAGCATTACCCAGCAGCAGTACCCGCCAGCAGTAACTGCACCAGCAGTAACCACCAGCAGTCTGCAAAATATGTAGAAAAGGTATGTATATATACATATATGTATATGTACATTAGCGTGTGTGTAAATTGTTGCAATATGTTTTTTAATAACTAGTTGTTTTTATCATAATATGTCATGTACTTGTTCATACATGTATGAATAAGGACATTACATTTTCTGGCTGCCTAAGTCATACGTGCTAGGGGTGTAACTATCCCCCAGCACATAACTGTAAATATCCCCACATGCGCAGTGTTTCTGACTCCTACCACCATGACCACTTCAAATCACTGAAGTGGTCATGGTGGTTAGAGTGTTCCCTTAATATCTCTCAGTAAACCTCTGTATACTAATTTCATTTGATTATCCTCTAGTTGTGTTAAATTAGTGCGGGGGGGGGGGGGGGGGGTTTGCGACGGCGCGGGAAGGGCGCGGTGCCGTTTTATTATTTATATACCTTAACTATAGTATATAATTTCTATGCGACCCGAGAAAATTTCTCTACACTCAATGTGGCCCAGAGAAGCCAAAAGGTTGGACACCCATGGTGTAAATGCAATGCCCTGAACAAGCATGCAGCAAGTATGTTGGTGTTTATAGATTAGAAAATATGCTTTTGGGTAAACTATATGAATAAATGAAACAGTGTAGCACCAATAGATTGACTTATGTGAAATGAAACTTGGTAGCTATTTATTTACATACCTTATAGTACGTTTCTTTTCCATTAACATCTCTATTAAAAGTATATATTTTTAGCGTGTTTTCTTGTTTAATTTCCAAGAATATGCCAGCTTTGGGTAGTTAGAATTCGCAGACCGGTGACCATGTTACAGTGTTTCAAGGTTAAAATGTCAGTCTCGTATGTGGTCTAGTAGCCATCAATCATGTCTACACGGGTAGGTCACAACCATCTGAAAACAATTAGGCCCAAATGATCACAGAATGAAAACCTCCAAATTTAATTTGCAAAACTTGGTGTCCACACACTCTTGTTCCATCCGCCCTCACCCCAAGTCACATTCATGTAAATGATTAATCACACTAATTATCGCTTTTCTGTGACCGGTGTATAGAAATATCTGTTAATCATGCACCAGAGACCAAGTTACCGAAACAACAAAAAACTGTGCTTTCCTAAATAGTCTTTTTTGAAAGTTACAATCATCAAGCATTAACTTATAAATCGAAAAACAAAAGAACAATGAACAGTGATAACTGTGTAGGCTGTATAAACTTTTACATGATGAGGCGCACTAGGGCCTCATTCACAACTGTGTGTTTTAGGTGTGTTTTAGGTGTGGTGCATAAAAAAAGTCCTGCTTGCTGCATCTTTGATACACTTTCATCAAAACTCACATTATATAGAGTTCAATGGTAATGCACATAAAACACACCTAAAATGCACCACACAGATGTGAACCGGCCCTTAAGTACATAATTCTAACATCAATGATTCATACTAATTGGTTCTCAAAAAATTATGAATTGAAAAAGAAATGATTCTTGATGGAAAAGAAAACATTTTCATAAAATCTTTTGGGTTGCTTTCAAGCATGACCCATTGTACTCAAAACTTCTGCAAAGAGAGAATGCAATGAAGTTTATATTATATATTTTAATGCAATGCAGGGAAAAGCAACAGGTTACACTATAATGGCATTGGCTAGCCTCCCTCTGCAAATATTCAACTTTCAATAAGTGTGTACTGTATATGCGTATAAGCTGTACATTATGTTTACGTTAAATACTTATGCTAATATAGTAAAGCCTAAGTAAAATTTCAGTTTAAATGAATAAGTTACCTAAATACATTCCAGGTGCATTAAAACAAAAGGGGTTCAATACTTGAGAGTTCATTTTCCTGTAGAAAGTGGCCACAACTTAAGTAGAAAAGCCCATCTCCTGCCTGCATGCTGCTAAAAAGAGCCCTTGCTTCATGTGAGGAAGCAGTGGTCTCTCTGCAGAGGTCTGACATGCCTCCAATGCTCTTCTTGCATCCTGCTGATTGTAGAGTTCTGGGGGCGCAGGACCACTAAAGAGACTTTACTGTTTCCTTACATAGAGCATAAGTCCATCTCAGCAGGTGGCATATTTTTATACTCAGGCTGTGGCTACTCAAAATAACACCTTTTGTTTTGACGCACCTTGAATGAAATCACCCCGGGTGTTGTGGGACTGTGCTGGGCAGCTTTGCCCCGAAAATGTCCCATCAAAAGACAGGACAAAATGCCTTGTTTCGTATCAGGCCAGGTTACACCACCACCACCACAAAGCAGAGGTTTTCCCTGCACACTTACCAGCCAGCCTGCAAAACAACCAAATTGACCCTGTCTAACAGTTACCGTTAAAAACAGGGGGTTTTGTTTGCACACATTTGCAAATATATGCGTAAATCACAGTGCCCACATCAAGGGACCTCTGTCTATACTGCGGTCCTCTAAAATTTTTGAGACTCTCCATAGTAGGAGCACATATAAGAATGGATATATTAAGGTCAGGTGTGCCTGGAGGGAGCCCACCCCTCCTTAAAGGCACAGGGATGCACCTAATGCCCATCAAAAGCACAATGGCAGCAATGGCAACCAACTGTACAAAAACATGGCAACCACTCCAACCTATAACTAGCCTTTGCAGCAAGGTGCGCATAGAAGGGTAACACATATCCCAAACAAACAAAAGATTTCCCAGCATACTTCCTAGCCAGCCTGCTAAACATATGCATGCATAGATAGAGGTTGCTTGACGTGGGCACTGTGGCTTACGCATAAAGTTGCAAATGTGTGCAAACAAAACCCTTAATTTTTTATGTAAACTGTTAGACAGAGTCAATTTGGTTGTTTTGCAGGCTGGCTGGTAAGTGTGCTGAGGAAATCTTTTGTTTGTTTTTGTGTGTGTTGCCCTTCTATGTGCACCTTACTGCAAAGGCTGGTTATTCTGTAGGCTGGGGTAGTTGCAAATTTTTTGCACAGTTCACTCTGACGTGTTGCTGTGGTGTGCACTGAAAGAAGTACTTTTTTATCAGAACAGAGCGGTGCAACGCAATCCACCACATTGCACTGTGCTTGAACCAATAGAACATAATGAAATGTCACTTTGGGGTTTATTTACTAAAGCTAGAGAGGGCAAAATGAGTCACGATTCTGCAGAGAAACCAATCAGCTTCCAGGTTTTATTGCTAAAACTTAATTAAACAAGTTGAGGTTAGAAGCAGATTGGTTTCTTTGCAGAATTGTGACTAATTTTGCCCTCTCTAGCTTTAGTAAATAAACCCATTTGTGACACTTTAACCTCTCCCGAATCGCCTGCTGCCCACCGATGCATGGGGCCAGCGGCTCCGACTGCCGCCGGCCACCCCTGATCACTCCCCGCTGAGAGAGAAGGACAGTCAGCTGTTGTAAACACAGCTGACCGTTCTTCTCTCTGTTATGATCACAGAGCGCCTGTGATACTTCTATATAGGATCACAGTTCTCCATGATCATTTCCAAAGCCACGCCCCATACAGTTAGAAACACTCCCCTAGACTCACATTTAACCCCTTGATCACCCACTGTGTTAACCCCTTCCTTGCCAGTGTCATTATTACAGTAACAGTGCATATTTTTAGCACTGATCACTGTAGTAATGTCACTGGTCCCCCCCCAAAAGTGTCAAAAATGTCACTCAGGGGTCCAATCTGTCTGCCACAATGTCACAGTCCCGCTAAAAATCCCAGATCGCCGCCATTACTAGTAAAAAAAAAAAAAAAACAATAAAAATGACATAAATCTTTCCCGTAGTTAGTAGAAGCGATAACTTTTGCGCAAACCAATTAAAATACGCTTATTGCGATTTCTTTTACCAAAAATATGTAGCAGAAAGCAAATTGGCCTAAAATGTTTAAAAAATTAGATTTTTGTACATATTTTTTTTTTTTTGGGAATGTTATATAGCAGAATGTGTTTTTTTGTTTTCCAGAATTGTCGCTATTTTTTTGTTTATAGCGCAAAAAATAAAAATCGCAGAGGTGATCAAATACCATCAAAAGAAAGTTCTATTTGTGGGAAAAAAGGACATCAATTTTATTTAGGTACAGCGTCGCACGACCGCGCAATTGTCCGTTAAGGTAACGCAGTGCCGAATCGCAAAAAATGGCCTGGTCATTAAGGGGGCAAATCCTTCCGGTCTAGAACTGGTTAATAAAGCTCACATAAAAAAAGTAAACAGTGCAATGCACTTGGAATGGTGCACCAGCACTGCTGTTATCCTGCTGCACACCAGCGGCTGAGTTTTATTGCAGCTGCTGGTGTGACTGGGCCTTTAAATTAAGTGTTTTTAATTGAGCCTAAAGAGTAACAATTAGACCCCGTTCACACTGGGGCGAGCCGACTTTGCCGGGCGACCTGTGTAATCACGGTGCGCAACTCGCACCGCGACCTCGGAGCGGCCGGCACGGACTTCATATAATTGAAGTCAATGCAGGTCGCTCCGGGTCGCCCCAAAGAAGCTCCGGACCCTTTTTCTAAGTCGGAGTGACTTGTGTCGCTCCTATTAGAACGGGTCCACAGCTTCTCTATGGCAGGCGACCTAGGGCGACCTGTCAGGCGACCAGGTCGCCTGACAGGTCGCCCCAGTGTGAACCGGCTCTTATAGTGTTAATAAATGTATACACTTATATATCTTCTCCAGATTACTGTTCTCATTTTTAACTCTTTCTAAAACTTCAAATGATGTGAAAAAAGACAACTTACAAAGAAAAACAAAACCCAAAATCTATTAACTTCCTATAGGTTTTTGCAATTTCCAAATCCACCAGTTTTTTACATAACAGATATAACCAGCTGTAATAAAGAACCATTAAATTATCTTTAGAAAATAAATCACTTTCCTACATAGGAAGTACCTGGTACAATTATGAGGACTATTCTTCCTTTGGATCTCATGGGTTGTCTCAGACTGATGTTTAACAGGCACTCATTTTATGTTAGTTTAAAAAAGTGAGCATAAATGTCTTGTCCATGTATTAAATTATCATGAGTCTGGTTCTTTTATAAAATGCCCAATTTGACGCAGTTACCTAAAAGTATTTAGGAAACGGAAGGTTAACATCCTGTGTTACTAATGCAAACTTCTAACCTTAGACCTACTAAGGGTGTCAAAGCATGGGCCACCTTGTCTATTAATGGCTATTAAAATGCTGTTAGTCGGTGTGGTATTTCATAGTGTGAATCTGCTACTTGACGTTTTCCAGGGATAGATGGCGCAATGTGATACAGCTTGGGTTGAGGGCCAGTTAAAAAGGTCACAAGTTCATGAGTAGTTAAGACATCCTCTAGTAGGTCTGAACTTTAAGGCTATCAAAGGAATCTTCATCTATCTCTGAGAAAAGTCCTGACTTTTCCCTTCCACATACATTTTAAATAAGACAGCTCAACAGGGGTGAAAATTATTACAAATTATCTGTTTTTCCGCTTTGTGTCCTTCTTTGAATATGCCTAGGTTATCTCTTAACCTATCGTGGCAGGAAGAAGAAGCTAATTAGAGGAAATGTCTTCATTCAAGTAATGTTTCTTTCGAAATTCAAGGAGTGAAAAGCTTAATATTGTATTTAAATTTTGGGAGTTTTATTTTAAGTAAAGTCATAATACGCTCAATACAGAAAAAGCATGTTTAGGGGTTTTGAAAAGCTTAGGACCCATTATACCATTGAACTGGAATGGAAATAAGTATTCAAGCATTGAATATTTTGTTCACACTCATTAACTACTTACAGTAACCAGAATTTGATATATTTTTGTGCTAGCTGTCCTTTAAATTATTTTTAGAGTGGCCAGGAAAATAGTTTATAGCAGTAGTGTATAACTTAAAAGAGCCCAAGAGCCATGACTGTGTCGACAAATTAAATGATGGGCCGCATCTAAATCAACACATGTGCTATACCCTATAAAGGATGTACAGAGCACCTAAGACTTTAGCATGGCACGAAAAGCTCAGGACGCAAGATGGTGACAGCCATACATATTACACTAAAACCAGCAAAAGACATGCATATAATAGGGATAATGCCCTTCCTGGAAGCTCCATCCTTCTGCTCACCTGCATACTGCTGTTGTATTCCCCTTGGTGTCAGTGGGTGTAAAATAATTCCCATCATCGGGGTCAGTGGGAGTAAAAAAGTTCTATCATTGCTGTCAGGAGGAGCAAAATAAACCCCATTGAGGGTGTCAATCAGAATAAACTAAGCTTTATCATCAATGTCAGTGGAAGTCCCATTGTGCTGTTAGTGGGAGTAAATCAAACTTTTATAATGTTGGTTTCAGCAAGAATAAAATAAACGGCTTATTACTGGTAGTGGGAACAAGAATAAGCCCCATATCACTGGTATCTCTGGAAGCAAAAATAGTCCTATGATTACATTAGCATTCAGTGTTTACTAAGCTAATCAAATAATCCTTGCTCTGCTTTTCTGACTATCTAGCTTGAGCCAGAACTATTCTGACACTTCTGGGCAGGAGATAACACTGCTTACAAGTTCCAGGATAATCTGCTGATCTAGCTGCTGGTACACAGAATGAGCCACCAGTTGGACAGATTGATTTTATAGGGAATATGAGGGTCCTATATGGATAAGCCAGGAAGGAGCCCAACTGGCCATTATATGGACATTGAAAAATTAAGAAACTAGTCAATGGCAACCAAACAATGAAGAAAACCCCTGTGTCACAGGTATTCAACTATTATTACCTTTACCCTCATTTTTATACTAACAGGTTCAGGAGGTGCCCCTGTCTTTCAAACTAAACTCAATATACAAGACTAGATGTATAAGTACAAGGTTATAGATAGAACTCATAGCTCTCATATGATGGGAATACTGCAGTTACATGGGCTCCCTGGCATAATTCCTGACCACCTGGAAGTTTTGGGTATTCCTGTCCACTTTGTGCTTTAAGCACCTCTTGTATGTTGTATTCTAAAAGTAAAAAAAAAAATAGTAATTAATCCCACTGTGAGAGTGGGACCACCCTACTGTATAATGGCCACAGCAGGTGTACAAACCTGGAAACCCAAGGGCAGAGATCTCGCCAATAGAATCTATCAGAGATATGCAAAATTGTCAGGTAGTTTAAGCCCGCATTCACATTACCGCGGCACGACTCTGTACTACTTCGGGGGCGACTTGTGAAGTCCCGTGCACCGCGACTTCGGCGCGACTTGCACGGACCTCATATAATGAATGTCTATGCAAGTCACTCCGAGGTCGCCCCGAAGTAGTACAGGACCCTTTTTCTAAGTCGGAGCGACTTGTGTCGCTCCTATTAGAACGGGTCCTGTAGCAGTCAATGGACCGCGAGGGACCGCAACTTGTTAGGCTGACAAGTCGCCTGACAAGTCGCGTTAGTGTGAATGGAGCCTAAATCTCTGTCAAAAACTGAATGTTCCATTTTTGGTAGACCAACATTGTAACCATTTGTTTTCATCTGCATTTTTTTTTTTTCATTTTTTTATACACATGTTTAAATCTGCATTTCTTGCTAGAAATAACTGTAAACCCTCCAAAAAATATGTATTTTCTGAAAGCAGGGACCGAGGAAAATATAATGGAGGCAGTTACAATGTTTTATATCACATGGAAAAGGGAGGAACAAATACTTAATTAATTTTCGTGCAAATTTATTGGTAAAATATGACAGATGGGGTTGTGTCAAGTAAATAGATACCAAACACATCAAGTATTAAAATCGCACAGGCCTGTGGAGTTGCAAAAAACTATGGTACCCAAAATTCTCCATATGCAATGCTTTAAAAGTTTTTACAGGTCATTGGTTTAGAGTTACCCATGAACTATGGCCCTAGAATTATTGTTCCTATTCTGACATTCTGACCTACGCAACGATACCTCCCATTTGTGGTGAAACTGATTTTTACAAACATGTGCTCGCCCTATGCTGCGCTTTTTATATAAGGGGGGGGGGGGGTTGCAGGGGTGCATTACATTTTTCTCTTTTAATTGTATTGTATTTATTTTTTACAATTCTTTTTTTTTTTTACTGTTGATTTTTTTTTTTACTTTTTTGCTATCTCAAGGGGTCTAACATGCCCACTATGTGATAGCATGAGTAGGTGTCAGGTACTCTTTATGAAAACATTGGGGGACTATTAGACCCCAATGTCTGCCCTGTGGTCCTATGCAACTATTCCAGTACAGATCGTGCTGGAATAGCTGCATCCTTGGCTACACTAGCCAAGGCATGACAGCTTTGACTCTGGAAGACATAATGCACGTTGCATTCGGGGTCATTAGTCACATCAGGGAGTTTCTCCTGCATTCGCTGGGGAAACAGTTTCCTGTGGTATCAGGCTCCCTGAGAGAGTCCAGGAACCACCATGTGTGCTCTCCCTTTGGGGGGTGCCCCTTTGAAATCCCCATAAAAGTTATCAGGCATCCTGTAGTCTAGAAGCCTATTGGAAAGCCCTTTACTGGCTCCTAAAGCCACTGTCAAACTCACAGCAGCTGCTGCAGCCATGAACTTGATTATAAAAGTTCATAAATATATCTTGGTAGACAAGTGGCTAAAGTTTACCTATAGTCAAAATTGAAAGTGTTATATTATACATTGTATTTAATACATTCCTAGCCTAATGTAGTATTCCTATTAGTCTGAATGATCTTGAAGTTTGTAAACTAACTTTTTGAAGAATTCCACACATTTATTTCCTTGAATTCTGTGGTACGTATTCATTATGCCCTGTGGGGAGACACTGCTGTGTCACATATTTCACAGAGCCTGCCTTCTGAACTTCAGAGGTGCTGAGAGGAGGAGTTTCAGGAGGTGGAGTCAGTACAGGGATAACCGCTTACAGGCAGTAAGGTACCATGGGAAATGTAGTCCTTAGAAACTGAAAGTAAAAAGCAAAGGAGATGCTGCAAAGCATGAAGGGAATCCAGGAAGTTGTGGAAAGAGATGGCCAGCAGACAGGCAGAACTTACAAAATAAAAGGAGATTTTTTAAGTAAACGTATATTGAATTGTCAAATACATCTTCTGTATGCTGTGACCGTAGAGCCTCTTTAAGCACTACATTTAAAATCTTTAGTTATTTTACAAACATAAGGCCACCTCATTGTTGGTGACAGAAATTTACAGACTTGTTATATGAAAAATATGTACTGCTAATTTTCAGGATATGCAGTAAATCTAGAAATAACAAAAAAGTTATATTGGTGAAATGGAGTTAATGGCTACTTCTACTACAATGCTGAGCAACTGAACCTATGACATTTCTATAAATATGACTACCATCAAATGAATGTAAATATACACTAAATTACATTAAAATGGCACATAAATATGTGTTATTGGTGGGAATATTTAGTTTGGTTCATAAATATAATTAACCCATACCGCCTAACTTTCTGAAATGATAACGAGAGACATCTTCTAGCACAAAGGCAAAGGACACATCCCTGCCTTGGACTGGTTACACGGACCACAAAGATCTAATATGTGGAAAATGTTTGGCAAAACCACACAAGTGCTTTTTTACCTCTATTTTTCCTGTATATTGACTTTTCAAAATAAAAAATGCAGCAATATAGAGGTTGGAAAAAAAGTTTAGAGCAGCATAACACTTTTGGTAGTAAAATATTACATTTTGTATTGAGAAGTACACATCAAACCAAAATGAGGGACAATTGAGGATATACGAGGGACAGAGGGATTCGGTTTTACAAATAAAGGGCGGTAGAGAGCTATAATTAACCTTTATGACAAAATCTCAGGCCTGTCATGCCCCACTTTAAAAGATTTAGTCGCATTGCAAAATACTCTTTCTAGGCAAACACTGGAGGGGGGGGGGGGGGGGTGATTTACTTAAACTGGAGATGACAAAATTTGTTGAAGCTCTGAATAGAAACCAATCAGCTTCCAGGATTTTTGTGAACAAGCTCAAGTTACTAGGTTACAAGCTAATTGGCTACAATGCACCTCTACACCATATTTGCACTCTACAGTTTTAATAAATCAACTCTTTAGGCTAGTCATACATCATACACATTTTCTATTCAGTTTCCTTCAATGACTGTAGTACAAGGGCCTGCCTGATTGCATACAAATTGAACGTTTTTAGGTCTGACCTCGTATTATTTGATTTTGGTAACATTGTAAAAAAAAAAAAAAAAAAAAAGATTGTATAATGTATGGCCAGCCTTATTGTATTAGAATACAGGTATGTGTTTTTTGTTTGTTATTAAAATATGTATTTCCTACTGGTATAGAAAGTATATGTAAATGATAAAATACCTGCACACAACTCTTGAATAAAAGAAAAATGTGTTTTAATGCCAATGGTGATGTGTTTGTTATTAAACTGCAACTTCATTACAGAATGTCCTCAGAATATATTATGTTTGCATGCTAAATACTGACAGCCACTGTGGTAAAATAACTTTCTTTATGCTACTGTAAATCATGAAATTGAAGTGTCACCTGCACCCCTGACTCCAGTGAAATCATCCTTGTACAAAGCATATGTAGAAATTTGAGAACAGCCGGGATGTATGTTAGATTCTGCATGCAGAATATGGTGTGGGGTCCTATAGCTGGGGGAGTGACCCTGCTAGACGTAGCACCCACCCAGACATAGATTGCTAACAGATTCATGTATAAGAGCAGTATAGCTTGGAGAGAGTGGCAGTTACCTATAAGAATGGCTGTACTTTTCTTCGATGGGAACCTTGGTGTTTTGCTGGTGTACAGCGTTGTAATGGGTGCTGCTTTAACATGGAGAGTGGACAAAAGGGATGGAGGAGACACTGAGAAGAAGATAACATTAGCCAGATGTACATCACGTTGTCTAACCCTCCACATCACACAGCTGTCTGCCAACTTCAGAAGTCTTCAGGTATCTGGGTCACAGAACATAAACTATAGTAAGGTTGATTTACTACAACTGGAGAGTGCTAACTCTGGTGCAGCTGTGCATAGCAGCCAATCAGCTTATAACTTCAGCTTGCTCAATTACGCTTTGACCCAAAAAAAAAAAAAAAAAAAAACTGGCAGCTTATTGGTTTCAATGCAAAACCTGCACCAGATTTTGCACTCTCCAATTTTAGTAAATCAACCCCACTGAGTCTATGCTATTTTGTTCTATTTGCTTTGTTAATAGCAATTTATATAGTCAAACAGGAGCACTTAGAGGAGCAGGTTGCCCTTTTTTGCATATCACCAGAAGTAAAAAAAATATATATATCTATAATATTAAATAGAAACTAAAAGATTTGCAAATGTATCGCCTAGCTAATTTAAAAAATGTACTTTATTTATTTATTTTCTTTATAAAAACAGGTTTTCTAGGAATTTACACCTGTAATTAATTTGATGGTCTCATATTATTCATTTATTTACATTTCTTTTTTTTTTTTTTTGCTGGTTATCAAAGCAACCACAGGTTATATAGGTATAACCTCATATAACCTTATAAACACAGGTTTTATAGGAACACCTGTAAATTCATTTGTTGAATTTTACACCTGTAAATTCATTTGATGGTCTCGTATTATTCAGTTATTTACATAAACACAGGTTTTATAGGAATTTACACCTGTAAATTCATTTGATGGTCTCATATTATTGAGTTATTTACATAAACACAGGTTTTATAGGAATTTACACCTGTAATTCATTTGATGGTCTCGTATTATTCAGTTATTTACATAAACACAGGTTTTATAGGAATTTACACCTGTAATTCATTTGATGGTCTCATATTATTCAGTTATTTACATAAACACAGGTTTTATAGGAATTTACACCTGTAATTCATTTGATGGTCTCGTATTATTCAGTTATTTACATAAACACAGGTTTTATAGGAATTTACACCTGTAATTCATTTGACGGTCTCATATATCATTCAGTTATTTACATAAACACAGGTTTTATAGGAATGTACACCTGTAATCAATTTGCTGGTCTTAGTGTCTATTATTTTTTGTTTCTAGGATGATAATATTTTGGCTTGGTGTGGTAAAAAGCGGCGGTGCTCACAGGTAAGTAAAAATTATTGTCTAAAAGTACATAGTGTTTGAGAGATGAAAAACTAGTGGTTGCTTTGTTAACCAGCAAAAAAAAGAAAGTGTTGATTTAAAATGGAAATGCACAAATGCCATCTAACTTGGAGAATGCAGGAGCCTGAAATAAGAAGAGGTGTTGGCCATATGCTAGTAGAATTTAGTTTAACATTTTTTGTTTTAAAAATGTTCATTCAATTTTCTAATAGTTAGTGGGATCAAATCAATTATCATTTGGCCGCAGTGACAAGAACATCCGAAGGAGCAGCATGGAAACATTTTTTTCAAAAGAACACATTTCTAATGTTTCTTCCTGATTTTAATTCAGGAATTTTCACACAAATGTTCATATAAATTTTCGGACGAATATTAATTTGAAAATCTACTAGTGTATGGCCAGCTTTAATGTGGCTTATGAACACAGAAACTAGATATGCTTGTACACCCAGTGTTGTATGTATGAGCCTTCAAATGTTAACATAAGAATGTCATCATTACATGTTGCTGCAATCTGCTTTCTGATAACATACTTACTCTATATACCATATATAGTCAGGGCTTTTTTTCTGCAGGAACGTGGGGGAACGTAGTTCCGGCACCTCCAGTACTGAATGTATGCAAGGGGTGCAGGGGTGTGCTGAAGGATCTACTGATGCTGGCTGCTGGGGGGTCTATTGTAGCTGGAGGGGATCCATTTTTGCCTGGAGGGGTCTATTGCTGCTTTGGAAGTCTATTGTTATTGGTGGAGAATCTATTGTTGGTGGGGTGGGTCTTATGTTGCTGGGGGGGGGGTCAGTTGTTGCTGGGAGAGTTCTACTGTTGAGGGAGGGGTCTGTTGATGCTGGTTGTGGGGAGATTTGTTGTTGCTGCCGGGGGTCTATAGTTGTTGGGGGGGGGTCTATTGTTGCTGGGGGTCTATTGTTGTTCTGGGAGATTTTTTTGTTGTGGGTGGTTCATTTTTTTTTTTTTTGGGGGGGGGGGTCTATTGTTGATGTATGGTCTGTTATTGTTGCTGGCTGCAGGGGATCTATTTTACTGCTTTTCTTGTTCTCATTAATAAATTACATACAATTTACTTGACACAAAAAAAGTTATACTTGGTTCTGTATGCTCCATAAAGGGCAGTACTGGGAGATGGGCAAGGGGGTGAACCAAGGAACATTCCTCGGAGGTGGGTAGGGGCGGAGAAAAGGGGTGACTCAGAAAGGGAGAGTTCCTGCACCTATTCTTTGAGGAAAAAAAAGCCCTGTATATAGTACATGTATTGTATTTTCATTTTTAAGGCGGAACCTATTTAAGCATACACAATGCATTCTACCAGGCTTAACAAAATTCCTAATAAGGATATTTGAATATCAGCATATGCCAATTTACTAAGACAAAGCTACTGCTATGAAATAACCCAGACAGTCAATAAGAATGCTAAACCAATGAAAGCCAGGAGTGCTACCCACACACCTTCACAAAATACTTATATTTAAAAAAAACATAACAGATTAAAAGTGTAGGGATAATAGTAACAGTAACAATAATAATAATAATAAAAAGAGCAACAAAAATAATATTGCCTGGTCTTTTGCAATGCTGCAAGTTTGGATTATTACAAGATCAAACAGGCAGTCATTCGGCTTTTTGCATCCAGTACCAAGACTGGTAGCTTTTAGCTCTAAGACCCCTTGCACACGGGACATCCAGGGCCAGTGCTAGAATATTTTGCGCCCTAGGCAAGACC
The DNA here is from genome assembly GCF_965119305.1 of Pelophylax lessonae. NCBI lineage: Eukaryota > Metazoa > Chordata > Amphibia > Anura > Ranidae > Pelophylax > Pelophylax lessonae. The sequence goes on from NC_138770.1 coordinate 285,014,935, forward strand.
ATTTACTTGCGCCCCCCCAAGAAAAAATAGAAAATGATTCTCTTACTGTCACACAAGACTGCTGCTTTTGTATATATATATTATATTTACAGATGATATATAATATTGGGAAATGGCCTGGGCTGGGGATCACACAAGACTGCTGCTTATATAACAATTTACTGCTGATATACAATATTGGGATCACACAAACCTGCTGCTTTGTATATATATTATTTTTACTGCTGATATATAATATTGGGGATCACACAAGCCTGCTGCTTTTGTATATATATATATTATATTTACTGATGATATATAATATTGGGGATCGGATCACACAAGACTGCTACTTTTGTATATATTATATTTACTGCTGATATTATATTTGCAGTAAATATAATATATACAGAAGCAGCAGTCTTGTATTATCTGATCCCCAATATTATATATCAGCAGTAAATATAATATATATACAAAAGCAGCAGGCTTGTGTGATCCCCAATATTGTATATCAGCAGTAAATTGTAATATAAGCAGCAGTCCTGTGTGATCCCCAGCCCAGGCCATTTCCCAATATTATATATCAGCAGTAAATATAATATATACAAAATCAGCAATCTTGTGTTATCTGATGCCCAATATTGCTGTGCCCAGCAATGCAGCCTGACCAGTGCCCAGCAATACAGCCTGACCAGTGTCCATCCAATGCAGCCTGACCAGTGTCCATCCAATGCAGCTTGACCAGTGTCCCCATCCAATGCAACCTGACGAGTGCCCCCATCCAATGCAGAGTGACCAGTGCCCCATCCCATGCAGAGTGACCAGTGCCCCCATCCAATGCAGAGTGACCAGTGCCCCCATCCAATGCAGAGTGACCAGTGCCCCCATCCAATGCAGAGTGACCAGTGCCCCATCCAATGCAGAGTGACCAGTGCCCCCATCCAATGCAGAGCGACCAGTGCCCCATCCAATGCAGATTGAACAGTGCCCCATCCAATGCAGATTGAACAGTGCCCCCATCAATGCAGAGTGACCATTGACCAGTGCCCCATCAATGCAGAGTGACCAGTGCTCCAATAACGCAGAGTGACCAGTGCCCCATCCAATGCAGAGTGACCAGTTACCTGTGCCCCCATCAATGCAGAGTGACCAGTGCCCATCAATGCAGAGTGACCAGTGCCCCATCAATGCAGAGTGATCAGTGACCAGTGCCCCCATCAATGCAGAGTGACCAGTGCCCCATCAATGCAGAGTGATCAGTGACCAGTGCCCCCATCAATGCAGAGTGACCAGTGCCCCATCAATGCAGAGTGACCAGTGCCCCCATCAATGCAGAGTGACCATTGACCAGTGCCCCATCAATGCAGAGTGACCAGTGCTCCAATAAAGCAGAGTGACCAGTGCCCCATCCAATGCAGAGTGACCAGTTACCTGTGCCCCCATCAATGCAGAGTGACCAGTGCCCCCATCCAATGCAGAGTGACCAGTGCCCCAATCCAATGCAGAGTGATCAGTGACCCCATCCAATGCAGAGTGACCAGTGCCCCATCAAATGCAGAGTGACCAGTGCCCCCATCAATGCAGAGTGACCAGTGCCCCATCAATGCAGAGTGACCAGTGCCCCATCAATGCAGAGTGACCAGTGCCCATCAATGCAGAGTGACCAGTGCCCCATCAATGCAGAGTGATCAGTGACCAGTGCCCCCATCAATGCAGAGTGACCAGTGCCCCATCAATGCAGAGTGATCAGTGACCAGTGCCCCCATCAATGCAGAGTGACCAGTGCCCCATCAATGCAGAATGACCAGTGCCCCCATCAATGCAGAGTGACCAGTGCCCCCATAAATGCAGAGTGACCAGTGCCCCCATAAATGCAGAGTGACCAGTGCCCCCATCAATGCAGGGTGTCCAGTGCCCCCATCAATGCAGAGTGACCAGTGCCCCATCAATGCAGAGTGACCAGTGCCCCCATCAATGCAGAGTGACCAGTGCCCCCATCAATGCAGAGTGACCAGTGACCAGTGCCCCGTGAATGCAGAGTGACCAGTGCCCCTATCAATGCAGAGTGACCAGAGACCAGTGCCCCCATCAATACAGAATGACCAGTGACCAGTGCCCCATCAATGCAGAGATACCAGTGCATTTGCATTAGAGCGCCATCTGATTAAACAGAGCAGGGTTCTTCTGCTTACCTGGCGCGGCCGCTGTAATGTGAAGTCCCGCCTCCTGGACCAGCTTCTATGATAGACGTCACCAGTGTGCTGTCTATCATAGGTTGGCGGCGGTCCAGGAGGCAGGACTTCACATTATAGTGGCCGCTCCGAGTAAGCAGAAGAACCTTGCTCTGTTTAATCAGGCAACGCTCGCCCTCGCCCCCCCTTCCATTCCGGAGGCAGCCCAATAGGCTTAGCGGAACCTATGGCAGGCCCCCCCCTGCCCTAGCTCACGGTGCACCCACCCAGGATCGGCCCTGCAGAGCGGGGATAAAATCAGGGACAGATTCGGGCCGGGCGCTGTGTCCTCAGTCCGGGGACTGTCCCCGGTCATCCTACCCTAGGCAACAGTGTGCTCCTAGGTGGCAGTACACCCTAGACGGCTGCCTAGTTTGCCTAGTGGGAGCGCCAGCCCTGGTGACATCTAGCTTCTGCGCATTCAGTGCCAGGGTTTTGGTGTGAGAGACACAGGTGCATCGGCCAGATCTGGTGTCTGCAGCCAATATTCTGCGGCTGGAAAGGGCTGAATGCTGTACTGAGTGCCCCTTCCCCTGATCTCTCTGTCAAAATCGATGGCACAACTATTAGCCCATCCCCGCATGCCAAGGTCCTAGGTGTAGTCCTGGACTCTGAACTCTCCTTCAAGCCCCACATCCAATCACTGTCCAAATATTGCTGCCTCAACCTCCACAACATCTCCAATATAGCCTCTTACTAACCAATGACACAACAAAGCTCCTAGTTCACTCCCTGGTCATCTCGTGCCTCGACTACTGCAATTACCTTCTCATTGGCTTACCTCTACATAGGCTATCCCTCTTCAATACATCATGAATGGACTCATCCACGTTACTAAATGCTCAGTGTCTGCTTTTCCTCTGTCAATCACTGGCTTCCGCTCACCCAACAAATTAAATTCAAAATGCTAGCAACAACTTACAAAGCCATCCACAAATTTTAAGTCCACCAGATATATGATGAAAGATGCCCATGCTTGAGCCTCCATCCATGGATGATTGAGCTCACTATCCACTGTCTGTTACTATAGTCTCCCCCTTCCCTCTCTCTTGCCTCTGAGCCAGTGAGTACACTAAGATAAGGGGGACTCAGATGTAAGGGGTGCTCTGTGGATTCTGATGTAAAGGGGGCTTTGGGAACCCTGATTTAAGAGGGAATGCTGGGAACTCTGATGTAAGTGGGGACTTGGGGGAGCAGAAACCCACTTACATCAGGGTTACCCTTTACACTAAAGTCCACAGTGTTCCCCCTTAAAAAAGAAAAAAATGCTGTGTGCCATTAAACTGTTCGAGTTTGGCTTGAAGAAAATATGACAACCCTATCTTAGCAAAGTCACTTGACTGGATCACGAGGACTGCTTTTAATTATAAAAAGTAGAGCTTTTTGGAAAGATTTTACTGTCGCTGCACATTGTGACACTTCTGAAATGTAGTCATGCAGGCTTACAAGATCTATTTTTACTGCATCTATAAAATATTAATATGCATGGAATTTTTTAATATAATATTCTATGGTTTAAGGGGATTTCTTGATTATATGATAAAAGTGATGTGTTTAAATACTTCTGGATATGTTCTGACAACTCTAGTATTTTTCAGTGTATGCAGCCATGCATGGGCCAATGGGAAGCAGCTTCACAACAGTGTCACAAGAAATGTGAGGTAATGGCATCTCCACTTTTTGACTTCCATTCTGACTGGATTAGCATATTCAGCCAACTGAATTACAACTTCTGGCTCTGACTTGGAAGTGTTGATATTCAATAATGCTTTTGAGTTATATTTGGAATCATGACCTCACTTATGCATACATGGGTGTATTAGACAGCTAACCGCTTAACGCCTGAAGGTAAAACAAAGGGTAACGCCTGAAGGTAAAACAAACCTTACCGCCTGAACCTAGTTTTCCATGTTGTTACTTAAACTGTACATACAAAACTGTACAACTACTGGAAACAGGTGCCGGTTCAGCTCATAACTGGAGATATCAAAAGAAGGAAGTAAAGACGACCCCGTGCTGAAATCATCTATATTGGAAAATGTCCATAAAACCAAACAAAGTCTAGTAAATACACAGCGGAGGAGCCAGGTAGTGTATTTTAATACTTAGTATATCAAGGTAAATGATACGTTGTTTTTTTCCATGTACATGGTAATGGATACCATCTATTTTTTTTAAATAAAGAAAAACTGGCCTAATGTAGTAAAAACTTTATCTGTAGATTTCTTACCATTGCCAGGCCCACCACCAAAAAAAAAAACAATTTGGCATTTACTAGTACTGTAGCTACTAGAAAGTACTATGTTCGGATTACTTTTTATAGGTTTTTAACAATGAATAAAACCTTTTCCAAACCAAAAGCATTGGATAAAATATTTGTACATACTATATACATTACCAGCTACCTGCCAAGTTAAAAAGTGTCTACTGCAATGTTTACTTTTAATCTTAAAAACTTTTTTTTCTGAAATTATGTGGTTATTCTATCATTTAATCATGGAGCTTCTTATAATTCTAGGAATTCTCTGATAGCACTATAGTAACAGCTCATTAGAATACCCAGGAACAGGAAGAAACTACAAAGAAGAAAAATATATATACATGGCCTGAAAATCAGCCAGTTCAGCAGGAACCTGCCGGCCTTCAGTCCATGTGTACCAGTGACTGTTCAACAGAACCCAGTTCTGTCGAACGGTCATGCTGGAAAACCAGTATTCAATTTCAACCAATGGCTACAGCGCTGATCAGTGCATTCTGACAGTGGGTGGGGAGGGAGTTCCTGCTGTCATAATACAATAGCTCAGTGGGATAGATTCTTGCATCACACATTGTTTGTGTTAATCCAGGGGTCTGTCATTTTGTTTTGTTCAACCCACTAGTTTAAAAAGGAAATTGTAACACATATACCCTGCTTACTCTCTGCCTTTTTCAGGCCTTAACCAATGTAAACATTGATTATCCTGTCCATAAAGGTCTGCTTGAAAACAAGATTGTATGGAATGACATGGGATAGGTGATGCCCAGTGCAAAACTAAGCTTATGCACAGACTATCTTCTTGCACTAATTTGATATTTGTTTCTAGTGATTACATAAGGGTAATATAGTTTAGAATTTATCAGTGATGGCTCCTGGCACTGAAGACATGAATCATCAACTGATGTGTGATCAAATATCATCCTTGCTGTTTTTAGTCCCAATCTGCAGGGATGTTGCTTAACAGTAAATTTCAGACTGCAGATAGGCTAAATGTAAACAAAGCAATAGTTACACTGGTTTTGGTTATCGATGGAAATTCTCAACAAGCAGCAAAGCTAAGGTAGAGGGTTTATTTGTAAATTGATTGATCCAGAAATATACTGTACACTATGTGAAACACTGAACTTGTTCATGGCAATCCCTTGTAGGGGGTTGTTCTAAATAACATATTCTTTGTATAAACCTCCTGAGCTTTCCTACATTAAGAAAAGCGCCCTTTCATTACATATGACAGTCAGGCAGAATTTTAGACTGCTCAATGCATGGGTCCAACTAGCTATAGTACATATTATTGATTGCATTTTACTTGTTCTAGGGCTTCAATTCCTCGGTAACTACTTCCGCCCCGGAAGGCTTACCCCCTGTCATGACAAGCCATTCTTTTGAGATACAGCACTGTGTTACTTTACCTGACAATTGCGCAGTCGTGCAACACTGTTCCCAAATAAATAAATCGTTTTTTTCCCCCCACAAATAGAGCTTTCTTTTGCTGGTATTTGATCACCTCTGCGGTTTTTATTTTTTGTGCTATAAACAAAAAAATAGCGACAACTTTGAAAAAATATATATATATTTTTTACTTTCTGCTATAAAACACATCCAATAAAAAATGTAAAAAATCTAATTTATTCATCAATTTAGGCCAATATATATTCTGCTACATATTTCTGGTAAAAAAAAATCCCAATAAGCGTATATTAATTGGTTTCTCGCAAAAGTTATCGTGTCTACAAACTATGGGATATTTTTATGGCATTTTTATATATTCATTTATTTTTTTTACTAGTAATGGCTGCGATCAGCGATTTTTAGCGGGACTGCAACATTGCGGCAGACAAATCTGACACTTTTTTGGGGACCAGTGACATTTTTACAATGATCAGTGCTAAAAAAATATGCACTGTTACTGTACTATTGACACTGGCAGGGAAGGAGTTAACATCAGGGGCGATCAAAGGGTTAAATGTGTCCCCAGGGGGTGCTTGCTAACTGTGTGGGGGTTGCTTTGACTGGGGGAAGATAGAGATCTACTTTCCTGCTTCCAGCTTGTTTACATAGGCAGACCGCCATTCTGCCTCTCTCAGGAACATTCACGGCTGGCCAGCAGACATCGGGTCTGCCAGACCCGCTAATTGGCTCCCTCTCTGTCAAATTAGCGTGTGATCACGCCTCAGGTGGCATGCGTACGCCCCACCTAGTGGCTATTGCAAAAATGACATAAAGGTACGTGATTTCGCACAATAGAGCAGACCTGCCACAGTAAATGTACGTTAGGCGGTCAGCAAGTGCCTAAAGTATACCTCTGTTCCATTCAGTTACAAAGCCTAAAGAGAACACAACCTACTGTACAGAAGTACAACAATGAAAATAAAAAGGGTAGATAGGTAAAGTGTGTACTAGTAAATGCAACCAAACCCAACATTTAAATATTTCAACTATTTTAGAAATAAAGCATTTCACTGTTGTTAATAATTAAAACCTTTTCTGTGTATTTTCATTGCACTACATAGAACCACCATGAGTGTGTGACCAGCTGTGATTTCTTGAAATCTCTTAAAATGAACAAGCAGGGAGATTGCCCTCCTCCACACAGAGCATCTGGGTTCACTGCCGCTTGTGTGTTAAGCTGCAGTATTGACAAAGACTGCCCTGGCATAAAGAAGTGCTGTGCCAATGGATGTGGTTTCACCTGCCAGGTGCCAGTTAATAAGAATAAAGGTAATCTATCTGCGGAACAGGTAGACTAAAATAATAGCATTCACATAGATATCTAAAGTCTCCTTTCTATTCTGCAGGCATGCCATTGAAACCTAACACTGGTTTCATATTTAATGAACATTTCAATGGAAGCGTAGAAATCACATGGAAGTCTAGATTCAATGTCTCTGCACAACCAGTTTTGTACATCCTGCAAAGAAGATGGAATTATGGCATTCAACCTAGTGAGGATCAGTCTACATCTTGGCAAACAATAACAGTGGTTAGTGTTGACCTTATATAATATCTTTTTTGTGCAACAGTTCTAAATGCATGATTTCTGCAAAGAAACATCTCAAAAAGAGCATTCAAAGTAAAAAAATAAGCGGACTTCATGGAAAAGTTCTGGTGTCTTTTATATGTGAACTTGGCTTATATGTAAAGAGCATGGGGAAATAAACAAAGCACATAGACCCTGATAGCATGGTTTATTCTTGTTGGTTTATTATGTTGCTAAAATAAAATCTGCAATGTGTAGGTTGTCACATGAGTTTCATAGTATAATTTCACCATTTGCTAAGGACTTGATGATAGTTATGTGTTAAAATGCAAAAAACAATGCATTTGAAAGGAGGATTTTTTTGTGTAGCTACATGTTGATAATCAAGGTAATTTTCTTATAATGATTTATATGAATATTAGTCAGAAGAGGCAGTAAAAATATGAGTGTCTTCTATTTTTCCACAGACAGTAACACACCATTTCAGTATGACTGACATAAGGCCAAACAGATGGTATCAGTTCAGAGTGGCAGCAGTGAACATACATGGCACACTAGGATTCACCACCCCAAGTAAACATTTCCATTCAAGCAAAGGTAAGAAACAATACATAGGAGGTTTTCAGTTCTGTCCTAAGGCAACACCAACAGTGAGTATTTCCTCTTAGGAACACAGATCACTAGATCACCCTAGGCTTTATAGAAACCTTCAAAATATTATTGTTAAAAATGCTTTTTGAAAGTAGTTTTGAAAGAAGTAGGGAAATGTTAGAACCTCTGACAAGTTTTCGTTGCTGTCTCTCTCTCTATGTGGAAGATCTCCATTCACTTCCTATTCTGTCCCCATGTCAGTAACTAGTAATGGGCCGAACACCCCCCTGTTCGGTTCTCACCAGAACATCTCGAACGGGGAAAAAGTTCTAGCGAATATGCAAACTCTATTAAAGTCTATGGGACATGAACAGGTAAAATCACAAGTCCTCATTTTAAAGACTTATATGCAAGTTATTGCCAAAAAAAGTGTATGGGGACCTGGGTACTGCCCTGGGGGACATGTATCAATGCAAAAAAAGTTTTTAAAACAAAAAGTTTTTTAAAGGAGCAGTGATTTTAATGTTGTCTAAAATGAAACAATAAAAATGAAAAATTCCTTTAAATATCATGCCTGGGGGGTTCCCCTAATGTGCCTGTAAAATGGCACATCTGTAAGATGTATGAAGCCCGTTAATACTGACATTTCTAAAGAAAAAAAAGTTATTTAAACTTGCTAGTGGCTGTAATGTATTGTCGGCTCCTGACAATACAGATAAAAATTGTATTTAAAAAAAATGGCATAGGGTCCCCCCAAAATCCATACCAGGCCCTTATCCGAGCATGTAGTCTGGCAGGTCAGGAAAGGGGGGGGCACCCTCCCCATGTTAAGGGCAAGCGGCCTGGTATGGTTCAGGAGGGGGGTGCTCACTCACCCCCCCTTTCTTGACCTGCCAGGCTGCATGCTCAGATAAGGGACTGGTATGGATTTTGGGGGAGCCCACACGGCTTTTTTTTAAATTTTGGCATGGAGTTCCTCTTAAAATCTATACCAGACCCAAGGGGCCCGGTATGAATTTTGGGGGGGGGGGGCATATCGTTTTTTTTTTAATTTTGGCATAGAGCTCCCCTTCAAAACTATATGAATTTTGGAGGGGACCCCACGCCGTTCTTTTTCTTAAATCTGTCATAGGGTTCCCCTTAAAAGCCATACAAGATCCAAAGGTTCCCCCAAGCTGTTTTCACCCCAATTTTTTTAAATTTACATTTTCTTTCTACAATTATTTTTTTTAATTCAGCTCACAACAGGGAAGACTTAACAACCTATTGACTGTGCGCTCAGCGGGCGAACATACCGCTAAGTGGTGAGAAAGTTCAGGTGTTGGGTGAGTACCTGAATGGGTGATGTTTAGGCCAAACTTATGCTCGGTCCAAACCGTTCACCCATCCCTAGTGGTGCCTGAACACTGTAACCCCTCACAGTTACTCTTGCTGGGCACAGGAATGGGCCCTGCTGTTACAAAATTTGAAAATAAAATTGAAATTACATGTCAAGAAGGTGCAGAAAAATTGGGCCTTGGGTGTTGGTGGTGCCCTAAACCAAAAACATTGTTGGAAGCTAGCATAATCAATATTTAGGAATAGAAAGGGCAGCATAGGAAATCTTCGAGGGATCCCAGATCCCTGAAAAATTCAATCAGTTACATCAGCATCAGGGGCTTGATAGTTGCTGTTGATCCAGGACTGATTAATTTTGATAAATGTCAGCCGGTCAACAGAGTCTGTGGACAGATGCACTCTTTTATCCATCACAAAACCTCCAGCAGTACTGAATGTGCATTTGGAAAGCATGCTGGAAGCAGGACAGGCCAGTAGCTCAATTGAATATTGAGCAAATTCTGGCCAGTGGTTCATCCCCAAGACCCAGTAACCCAGTGGATGCTCAGTTGTATAGGTCTCCAAATCTGCTCTTGCTCCTAGATAATCCTGCACCATATGATGCAGACGCTGCTAATGGTTGCTTAAGCCGAACAGCCCTGGGTGCTGAGGATCAAGAAGAATTGTTTAAAGGCATCGGTCAGCCAAACGCCTTCCCCACCGCTCCTCCTTTGATCGAATGAAGCCTCAAAAACACGTTGTCTAGGAAATGGTAATCTCCCAGTGTCTGGAAAGGTGTTACACAAATGTTTCTTCAAGGCGTTCTCAAGATGTTTCATCCTCTGCTCCCTCTGCGAAGGCAGCATGAGCTCTGCAACTTTACTCTTGTAACGTGGATAAAGAAGGGTTGCTAACCAGTAATGATCCCTCTCTTTGATACCATAAATCCTCAGGTCCTTTTGCAGGCTTTGCAAAATCAGGGAGCCCATGCAGCGTATGTTTGAGAAGGCATGAGATTCTGAGTCCTCTGGGTCACTAAGGATGACATTGTCAGGAGCAATCTCTCCCCAGCCATGTACTACTCCTGGGGTTTCTGGGGAATGAAAACCATCCCTTGAAGACTGCTGTATGTTATACTCTACATCCATGCTGCCACAATCCTCCTCTTCCTCCGGTTTGTTTTGCAGCCCCGCAGAAATGGTATCTGCATAAAGGGGGCCTTGTGAGGAAAGGAAGTCCTCCTCTTCCTCCCGCTGTTCTGCCTCAAGTACCCTGTCCATGATTCTACGAAGCGTGTGCTCAAGCAAAAAGACTAGAGGAATAGTGTCACTGATGCATGCATCACGCGCGTGCTCACCATCTTTGTGGCCTCCTCAAATGGTGACAGGACAGTGCGTGCATCCTTTATCAGCAGCCACTGGCGTGGCAAAAAGAAGCAAAGCTCCCCTGAGCCTGCCCTTGTGCCATACTTACACAGGTACTCATTGATGGCCCTCTGCTGTATGTGCAGCTGCTGCAGCATTGCCAATGTTGAGTTCCACCTGGTGGGCATGTCACAAATGAGGCGGTTGGTGGACCGGTTGAATTCCCGTTTAATGTCAGCCAGCTGAGCACTGGCATTGTATGACTGCCAGAAATGGCCACAGACTTTTCTGGCCTGCCTCAGAAGATCTTATAGGCCCAGGTGCCTGTTCAAGAAATGCTGCACCACTAAATTCAGGACATGTGCCAAGCATGAAACATGTGTCAAGTGGCCCTGTTGGAGGGCAGAGAGAAGGTTGGTGCCATTGTCACATACAACCATTCCTGGCTGAAGCTGCCGTGGCCTCAACCACATCTGAGCCTGCCCCTGCAGATCTCACAGAATCTCTGCCCGGTCTGGCTCCTGTCCCCTAGACAGACCAACTGAAGCAATGCATGGCATCTTTTAGCCTGACTGCTTGCATAGCTTCTTGAACGCTTAGGGAGCACTGCTGGTTCAGCAGAAGAGGCCATAGAGGAGGAAGAAGAAGAGGAGGGGGTGGAGCAGACAGATGTGGCAGAATCACCACCAGCTTTTTGGAGGCATGGTGGTGGAACAAGCTCCAGCACTGAACCATGTCCTGCATCCTTCCCAGCTGCCAGCAGAGTTACCCAGTGCGCCATGAAGGAAATGTAAGGTCCCTGACCATGCCTGCTGAAACATGAGTCAGCAGTAATGTAAACCTTCCTACTGACTGCTCTGCCCAACAAGGCTAAAACAATGCCCTCCACATGATGGTACAGAGCTGGAATGGCCTTACGTGAAAATACATTTCTTTTTGGAACCTGCCACTGTGGTACAGCACATTCCGCAAATTCACAAAAGGGGGCCGAGTCTACCAGATGAAAAGGCAGCAGTTGTAGTGCTAGCAATTTGGCCAAGCTAGCATTTAGATGCTGAGCATGTGGATGGCTGGGAAAGTATTTTTTTTTTTACGGTTCAACAAATCAACAGGTGGGGTACTGCTAGCAGATTGGGTGCAAGTACATGTGGCACTCTTTGCTATACCATCATCCCCCTCAGTGCAGGTTTTTGAGAAAACTTGAGGAATAGTAGAGGTTGAGATCCCAGATGAGGAGAAGTCTGCATTTTTTTATAATGTGGGTCTTTCAGGTGCTGTTGCCAATGGACTGCATGGCAGGTCATCATTTGTCTTGTCAAGCATGTGGTGCTCAAGCGGCTGGTGTTTTGGCCACGCTTGATCCACTTCAGGCAGAGATTGCAAACAGCAGTGCTGCGGTCTGCTGCACAAGTTGAAAAAAGCCCACGCCAATGAACTTTTGGAAGTCAGTGGGGAGTAAGCAGCGCCCTGCACCTGTGGAGCTCTGTGGTGTAATGCAATAGGGTGGCTGCCCTTAAGCCGGCCCCTGGAGGACATCCTGCCTCGTTGGAGTTGTCTCTCCTCACTTTACTCCTCTATTCTCTCAGGCACAAAATTGCATTCAGTGACCTCATCATCCCCTCCCTCCTCATCACTGGAGCAAACTTGGCAGTATTCTGCAGCTGGGGGAACATAACTGCTAGTTTCTTGTCCATCATTGTCACCCTCTCTCTCTAGGCTCACGTTATTCCCTTTCTCAACCTGGGAACCAACATCGGAGCATTCAAATTGCTGTGCATCCTCCAGCATCATAAAACTGACACTATGATCAAATAATTCAAGTGACTCCTCTGTGAATGATGGTGGGGCTAAGGAAGGAGTAGCTGTGGACAAGGAGCCTGTGGAATAAGCTGCTTTGGCAGCTGCGGTGGAACGCAAGCTAGTATGAGCCTGGATGACAGAGGACCACCAACTCTTCTGCATGTTGTGGCTCAATAACACTGCTGACGCAGAAGGAATAGCACCTGTGACACAAAAGGGGCGACAGCAATTATGCTCTAAATATTATTAATGCTGCTGCGCCACAAAAATAAAAATAAAAAAAATAACTACTGACGCAGAAGGAATAGCACCTGCGACCCAAAAGGGTGAGTACTAATATTGCAGCAAAAGAACCTAATGCTGTAAAATAAATAAATAAATCAATCAATGGAAAAAAAATGGGATCGGTAGGGTGACACAGACGTGTTGTGTACACCAACACTTCAGTGGCACCACTACACTGTGTTACAAAAGAATCAGCACAGCAGTACACTGACAGCACTACAATGACTGCACTACAATGACTGCACTACACCGACTGCACTACACAGTGTTTAGACCCCTGCAGTCTCCACCCTCAATTCCACAAGCCCCTTATGCAGCTGATAACAGAGGTTGTGTGATTACTTATAAAAAAAGAAGGTATTATAATATTTTTAATATATACACACAAAGTGTTGCCATGCATTTCTATTTTAAACCGAATGGAATGTTTTACAAGGTAAGAGTTCACATATACTTTAACTAACCTCATATGCAGATCAAAGATCACCCCTTTGATCTACACATAAATGAAACAGAGAAGCAAGAGAAGCAATACTGTTCTTACTTTGTATTTCTCAATGAAAACTCTGAAGTGTCTTCTTGAACAAAAAGATCTTTGTTACACAGCAGAAGCTATAGTCACTGTTGTGTAAACCAGTATTTCCCAACCTTTTTTTCAGTCAAGACACCCTTTATAATTATGGACAGTCTTGAGGCACCCTATTCTAAAATGTAAAAAATTATTCCAATAGTTTTACATATTGAAACAACATCCATACGTTGGGCACCCAACGTTAGAGGTGATTTCTTTCTTTCAAAGCAAATATACTTTTGAACACTGGTACTGACTGGTATTCCAATGTTTTTCTTCTCCCTCAATTTCTCTTCATAAGCCAGCTAATGTGACCCCAGTGCTGAGGGAGAGGGGCAGAGGAGGGTCAAACAAGGATGCTGTAAAGGCGACAGACGTCCTCCTTATCAACTAATGACATCATTGGTTGTTAGGATGCCAGTGTCTAGAAAGTCGTAATGTTGCATAATGAAAATCTGTGGCTTTGTGTAACTAAAAGGCATGCTTCATCCACCTGCTGACTTGTGTACAATTTAAAAAAAATGTTTAGGCATTTTGCCAAGGCACCCCTGGAGAAGCTTCAAGGCACGCCTGGGCACCCTGGTTGAAAAAGGCTGGTGTAAACAGAGCAGGACTGGTATTTGACTTAATAGGGGCAGAATGCAGACAGCGGCACTGCTTCAGTGTGGACATTTCTGCACCCCCACCCCTACCACAACAGGTAGCATGCTCTGCTGGAGGCAGCTGCCACTATTTGCCTATGGGTCACTCTGGCCCTGCCACTGCCTCTCCTGTACACAACATCCCTGTACCACTGCCTCTCTCCTCATATCATCTAAATTTCTTGTGTTCTGATATCATGTGAGACAGAGCAGCATCACAGGGGGCTGAAATGATCAGGTGGCTCTATAGCCCCGCAAAATACTTTTGATAATTATAGAAAAGCCAGCTTTTATATGATGTTGGGCCTGCCTCAAACTTGCCAGGGGCACCTTGTGGTTAGTCCAACTCTGCAGATACCTATATTGGAGCCCAGTCTTATTGGTATTTTGCCATGTGACAAATTCCCCTAAATAATTTAGTATCACTGCTAACCCAGCATTCCTTGGATAATTTTAAAGTATACCTAAAGGGAAAAATTTTTTTCCATTTTGGATAGAGTGGAGAGGGATTAGAACTCCTGTCAGTTTTTATTGCTGTCTGTGCCCCTCCCATATGGAAGAAAAATATATTTCCAATATATTTAGGGAAAAAAATTTAGAAATATATTGAATATGGCCAAAATTGTAGCATTTCAAATATATTTCCAATATATTTAGGGAAAAATGTTTAGAAATATATTGAATATAGCCAAAATTGTAGCATTTCAAATATATTTCTAATATATTTGGGGGAAAATAATGAATTTTTTTAAAATATATTTTAAATATATTTTTCTTCCATGTGGGCTATTAGGGTGATAGAGGGGAAATCTTCCCATGGTAACACTAGTTCTGATGACCTGGGGATCCCGAAGGGATTATCTTCATTTTCAGGGATTTCCTTTCACTTTCTGCTTGGCTATGGGACAGGATGTGAGGGGGAAATCACTGCAATCAGACGCATTTTTATTTTAATGCATTCTATGCATTGAGATAAAAAACCTTCTGTGTGCAGCAGCCTCCCTCGGCCCTCCTACTTACCTGAGCCCCGTCTTGATCCAGCAATGTTGCAGGAGAGACTCAGCTGCCCAGGAATCTCCTCCTCATTGGCTGAGACAGCAATGCGGTGCCATTGGCTCCCACTGCTGTCAATCAAATTCAGTGAGCCAATGAGGAAAGAGGGGGGTGGGGCAGGGCAGAACCGTGGCTCTGTGTCTGGATGGACACACAGAGCAGCAACCTGCCTCAGGTGCCCTCATAGCAAGCTGCTTGCTGTGGGGGCACTCAGTAGAGGGAGGGGCCAGGAGCATCGGCGAGGGACCTGAGAGGAGAAGGATTGGAGCTGCTCTGTGCAAAACTACTGCACAGAGTAAGTAATTATAACATGTTTGCATTTTTTAAATGAAAAAAAAGATGAGACTTTAGGATCACTTTACCTAACCATTTGCTAGTATAGTAAATCTGCAATTTGTGCCACAACAGAATTACAAACTAATAATTTGATCATTATCTAAATCATGTTGCTCTGTGTCAACTGTTTTCTCTTTGCAATGCACTATTTAAATGGTTTATATTCATACAGCTATCATACAGTGTATTCCAAAAGATCTGCAGTTTGTTTTTTATAGTAAGAGTTTGCTTGCCCAGTGCTTCTTTTTGCTGCCACTACTTACATAATATTTCTATGGTAAAATTAGTTCTTTTGTTAGCTGTTGTTTGTATTTTAACATTTTCTTATGCAGAAGTAACATACAGGCTTTATTCTTGAGACAGCTGAATGCTGCTCTGCATGCGTGTGCCAGTGTTTCTAACTGGGGACCTTGTAGAAAACAGATAGTGGTGGAACATATAGACTACATATGTACCATTGGGCACAAATTCTCTATAAAAAAAAGAATTATCCAGCTATGTGCAGATGGATAATTCAAACTGAGTATTAAGTTCCAAAATGTAAATGGTAATAATATCAGGGACTGTCTGTAGTTATAAATAATATGGAACCAGCATCCTGTACAGTGCACAAGGCAACCTGAAATCTTCATGCTGTGTAGCTTCAGGTAGGGGCTCCTGGAGATACTATCCTCAGAACAAACCACATAGCTAAGAACCTTTGTTTTTTTGGTGCCTGTTAGGGACTTGCACTTGTCTAACATGTTCATATGATAGGTTATCAAAGGCCAAATCCACCCAAAACTAATTTTTCAATATTACACAGTTGTTATTAAGTTATATCGCTTATTGACTCCATATATCTGCTCTAGAATCTAGAGGCCATTAATTATCCAGATTTCCCAAGTCCGACTAAATACTACTGCTATTGGCAGGCAGTTGGATCACACTTTTCCAATTAGATTTACATAATGCAGTATATAGAAATAACTAAAAAGTCCCAGGTGAGAAATAGATACACTTTCACTTTGGACTTTTGGAAGGAAGGAAGTAGAGCTTTAAACTATTATAGGGAAATCTAGGTCTGCAACAGTTAAGCCTCGTACACACGCAACGAATTTCCGCCGACCGGTCGTCCATCTTTTGTCCAGAGTGGTGTCTGTTGGTTGGAATGTGCTCTAGACTGCACACGAATTTTCCCGCACGACAGAATTCTACTTCAGAAGTGATGTCATCTGTTGGATTGCTTTCTTTGTGTTCTTTCATCTCTGAGCATGCCTAGTCTTGCTCATAAGATTTTTTCCCCATCGAAATCTGTACTAATGAGACGAAAATCGGACGTGTTTTGACGGTTGACAAAAATTATATAGCCTGCACACCAGGATTTTTTTGGCCGAAAAGTCGGAGTCGGTTGTCGGAAGCATCATACTAAAAAGCCAAAAATCGGCAGATCGGTCGTCGGACGAAAATTCCCGGCCGAATTTCGACTCGTGTGTACGGGCCTTTATATGTATTTGGTCTTTAACCAATAACCATTTTATGATACTTATGTGTTTGGGTAGTACCTTTATCTTCTGCTATGTATTAAAATGTTGATAATTGAACAGTATTTTGAAATAATTATTTTGTACAGATCCATTGCCACCAGCTGCTCCTACTGGTCTCAGACATAGTAACCTAACAACTGTCCATGATGGTACCCTAACTGTCCGTATTACTTGGGCTGCACCACAGGATCAAGACCTAAAAATTCACCATTACAGAATATCCTGGAGCAGTAAGACCAATAGAGATCATCACTCTGGGAGAAAAAAAGACAGCTGGAGGCTAACAGATGGGGTGTGTAGTATTGAAAGCTATGGAATTTCAGCCTCCCTTCATATTTCACTGTTCAGTTAATCTGTGTTTTATGTTATTCCAGGAAAACACTGAGTTCACATTAGAAAATTTACAGCCTGATACTGAGTATTTAGTAAAAATACAAGCAGTCACGTTTTGGGGTCAGAAACGACTGAAGAGTTCAAAGTCACAGCTTATTATTAGAACAACATTGAAAGGTAGGGTATTGATGGTGACTTACCTAGCACTAATACTAACCAGTCCAGGGTACATTAATAAAATATACCTAACTGCATGCACATAACTTGGGTGCCTTACAGTTGACCTATGGTGCATTTCAAAATATTTACAGTGGGTATAGAAAAGAATCACCCCCTCCCCTTTAAAATAATCACATTTTGTTTTTTGTGGAGCCTAAAATGAAGGCAGACATTGTTTTTATAACATCCATGTGAAAGATACAACAACATGTCAGAAAAAATAAAAAACATTCAAAAACATAATCACTGAGTTGGAAAAATATCACCCCTCTTAGAAAGGACTTGCAAACTCAATCAGGTATAGCTAATCACCTTCTCAATGGAACACAAAGCCATTTGACTTTCAACTGTGATCAGCAGTGGTCATTTTTGATTAGCTCAGCATGAAAAGAGCTTTTCTGGAGGATTTCAGTCCTAGGTAGTACAGTCCTGAAGCAAACAATCAACTATGGGTGGCAAGGCACTGTCTACGGGATAAAGTTGTGGACAGGCATAAGTCAGAAGATGGATACAATAAAATATCAAATGCTTTATTAATGTCTAAAAGCACAGTGAAATCTATTATTAAGAAATGGAAGGTATTTGGTACAACATAGACCTTCTCTGGATCAGGACATCACTCCAAAATGGATGAAAGAGCCAGTAGATAACTGGTCAGAGAGGCTACCAAGAGGCCTACAGCAATTCTGAAGCAGTTGCAAGAATTTTTGATAAAGAGTGTGCAAGTGACAATATCGCAAATTCTCCACAAAGGTGGCTTGTATGGGAGGGTTGCAAGAAAAAAGCCAATTCTCAACAAAGGCCACATGCAGTCATGACTGAGCTTTGCCAAAACGCACCTTGAAAATTCAGAGGGCACATGGAAAAAGGTGTTATGGTGAGATGAGACTAAAATTGAATTATTAGGCATAAACACAAAACGATATGTCTGGCATGTCCAATACAGCTCACTATCCAAATAACACCATTCCTACAGTAAGGCATGGAGGAGGTAATATCCTGTTATGGGGGTGTTTCTCTGTAGCAGGGACTGAAGCACCTGTCAGAACAGTAGGAAAAACTGATGGGGCAAAATACCATCAAAATATTGAGAAAGATCTGCTGCCCTCTGCCAGAAACTTGTCAATGGGAAGAAGGTTTACCTTCTAACATGACAATGACTCAGAGCACACAGTCAAAAAGAGCACACAGTTGTTGAAGGAGAAAAAGGTGAATGTCCTTTCATGGCCTAGTCAAAGCCCAGACTTAAACCCCATTGAAAATCTGTGTAACCTGAGCAGTTCTGCAAAGAAGAGTGGGCAAATATTGGAAAGTCTTAATATGCAAAGTTAGTAGTCACCTATCCCAACAGACTAAAGGCTGTAAATAAAGCAAAAGGTGGTTTGCACAAAATACTGACACAAGAATGTGATCCTTTTTCCAACTCAATGATTCTGTTTTTTTAATTATTATTTTTTTCTGACTTGTTAGTGTTATATCTTTCACTTGGATGTTATATCCTGGAAGTGCCCTTTTTTATTTGCATACTGTAAAGTAAAGGCTTTGCACACAATATTTAATCATTTATAAAATTATTTTTTTAATTGAGAGTTTAAAGGGAAACTGTAATGGTTGACTACTCTGACTCATTTACTTGTATTTGTATAAATCTTAGCTTGAGCTATTGATCTCTGCAAAAAAAGAGGGAAAAATTAGGACCGCAGAGGGTTCCAGACTAAGTGCAGTAGTATGGGAATACATAAAGCATGTCTCCATGTCAGAACACCTGCTGTCTACGAGGTGCTTGGCCACTGTGAGGGCCACCAGAGATGGTGATCAACCACTGTGTGATGAACCAGGAGGTTCCGGGAACCATGCTGGAACACACAAGGATGCTGGACCAGATGTGACATCACCTCAATCCGAACCAGAAGCAGATAGGCATGGTAATGAGTTTCAAAGCTCTTAGGCTCCTTTCTCTTAATGGTTTGAGAAAGGAGTTGAAAACTTTGAAATGCGTTACCATGCCAATTAGCTTCTGTTCCGCCGGCGGTTATGTCACATCTAGTCCAGTGTCCCTGTGCGTTCTAGCATGGTTCCCAGGATTTGCTGGTTCATCACACAGTTAATGGTTATGGTTGTAGGCTTTCACCGAACAGACAGGGGGCCTTATCGAAGAAGGGGTTCTAACGTGAAGATATGCTTTACTTGATGCACCAAAAGTGAGTTGCCAGTTTTCTTTCCCCAGTAAGGTATTCCCATACTACTGCACTTAGCCTAGCACCCTCTGCTGTCCTTTTTTTTTCCTTTAGAGATCACTTCAGTCTCATGAGGATCAGCATTGGATGGGTGCAGAGTATTACCATCAGTTTATTGACCTATCTATAAGGACTATTTATATGGCCATATATAGCCATATGTTTGGACTAATTTACCATTTGTCAGTGTTAGTTACTCTTTTCGTCTATGTATGAGCAGGTAATCTCCACAGTGCGCCATTTGTTTGATTCTGTTTCTATACAACAGAGGTAGTCCTTGCAAAGCATTTGAAAATTAGGCTAAAGCTCCCCCTGCTACCTCAAAAACATGAATACAAAAATTATTATGCAACGTTTCATATAAACATAAAATATGTATTTTTAAATATTATTTTTAGCACTAACCATATGTAAATCATGACCAAACCACTAACCATTCTCTATAAAGAAATATATTTCAAATTGCTTAAACAAAAAGATAATTTCTCTTTAGGTCTCACACACTAGCCAATCGTTCAGTTGCCTGTTGTGAACATGACCAGTTATTGCTGACACTAACCTGCATGTATTATCCACTTCAACATATAAGGGTTTATTTACTAAAACTTGACAGTACAAAATCTGGTGCAGCAGAGAAAGCAATCAGCTTCCAAGTTTTTTTTTTTTTTTGTAGCTTGTAGCTTTCTAATTGAACAAGCTGAAGATAGAAGCGGATTGGCTACCATGGACAGCTGCACCAGATTTTGCACTTTCCCATTTTAGTAAATCAATCTCATTGTGTCTGCTGATTTTTTTATTCATATCATCTAGAGCTACGTTTATCCAACTGAAAATCGCATGAATAAAATCATTGCTGTTCAACTAGCAGACCCCAGAATATATATGAATGTGTACAACTTTATTGAGGAACTCAGGAATATTTACCTTGCTCACCTAAAACTCACATGTGACCTTTTATATGCAAAGATTGCACAGCACAAATAAGGTAATAAAAAAAAAAAAAGCAATAATATCACAATTTCTTTTTCTTTGCAATGAACAGATCCAAAAGTATCAAACTTTCATCCCATGGATGTCTGTAAACTATTTCACACTAGCTGCACTTTGCAAGCATCTCCAGTTTACCACAATAATCAGGTGCAGATAAAAGTATCATGGAAGCCAGTATCAGGTAATATCTCTCTTCTCCCTTCTTTTTAATTTACTGTGATGGAGCAGTTTGAAAAAATAAAATAAACTGTTATTACTGTTTAGATGTAGTAAAATATTCTATGATATAGATATGTATTGGTCATTATGGCACCTGAAATGTAGAACATTGTTTAACATTTTGTGATACCTCTATAGTCACCAAAAAGCCCATATGAGAAAAGAAATATGGAAGCTGTCATTTCTTTTATTTAAGGATGCTGGCCCAGGAACTGTTTTGAACTCCATATACCAGGAAGTGAAATAAGGATCAGAATGGCACCCAGCCTATATCTTTAAAAAAATAAGTCAGCAATGGAAGCTAATGTTTATATATATAGTAGGTTTACTTTAAGGTGTCTGTCACAAAATGAAGCTATTTTGCCTTCACTTAATTTAAGAAAATCCGGGGTTTAGACAGTGCATCTGTCCCCCCAGCGCCTCTACACTGAAAACAGAGTGATCAAACACAGCCGATCGCTCGGTTCTGATAGTTCCCCGAGCAGATCAGATCAGAAAAAGGATCTGTATACTATAAAAGTGACAGGGCAATGAAGGAGTTAACTGGGGGTGATAAGGGGGTTAAATCTTTATTGGGGGGGTGGCGGATACCCTAAACCTATTTGGGACAGAAACTAACTGTCGCTAACGCTAAATAAAGTCACAAGGCACACTATTACAGAAATCAGCAAAAACGCTATATACTATATATAGTCTGCAATGTGACAGGGGGTGTAGGCAGTGGTGGGATTCAAAAATTTTAGTAACTAGTTCCAACTACAAATTGGCCTAAAATGATGAAAAGATTTGATAGGGAATGTTATATAGCAGAAAGTAAAAAATGTTGTTTTTTTCCAGAATTGTGGCTCTTTTTATTTATTTTGTTTATAGCGCAAAAAAGTTAGTACATCAGTGAGTGGTGGTGGACACAGCAAACTCCCCCCTTCCCCTGTATGAAGAGAGAGAGAAAGGGAAAAAAGAAAGAGGGATGGAGAGAGAGAGGGAAAGAAAGAGGGATGGGGAGAGAGGGAGGGATGGAGAGAGAGGGGGGGGAGAAAGAAAGAGGGATGGAGAGAGAGAGAGGGATGGAGAGAGAGGGGGAAAGAAAGAGGATTGGAGAGAGAGGGGGGGGAGAAAGAGGGATGGAGAGAGAGAGAGGGAAATAAAGATGGATGGAGAGATAGATGGAGAAAGAGAGGGATGGAGAGAGAGAGAGGGATAGAGAGAGAGAGGGGGGAAAGAAAGAGGGATGGAGAGAGAGGGATGGAGAGAGAGAGAGGGGGAAAGAAAGAGGGATGGAGAGAGAGGGGGGGGAAAGAAAGAGGGATGGAGAGAAAGAGAGGGGGGGAAGAAAGAGGGATGGAGAGAGAGGGGGGAAGAAAGAGGGATGGAGAGAGAGGGATGGAGAGAGAGAGGGTGGAAGAAAGAGGGATGGAGAGAGAGGGAAAGAAAGAGGGATGGAGAAAGAGAGAGGGAAAGAAAGAGGGATAGAGAGAGAAGGAAAGAAAGAGGGATGGAGAGAGAAGGAAAGAAAGAGGGATGGAGAGAGAAGGAAAGAAAGAGGGATGGAGAGAGAGGGAAAGAAAGAGGGATGGAGAGAGAGGGAAAGAAAGAGGGATGGAGGGAGAGGGAAAGAAAGAGGGACGTAGAAAGAGGGATGGAGAGAGAGAGAAAGAGGGATGGAGATAGAGAGGAGGAAAGAAAGAGGGATGGAGAGAGAGAGAGAGGGGAAGAAAGAGGGATGGAGAAAGAGAGAGGGAAAGAAAGAGGGATAGAGAGAGAAGGAAAGAAAGAGGGATGGAGAGAGAAGGAAAGAAAGAGGGATGGAGAGAGAAGGAAAGAAAGAGGGATGGAGAGAGAAGGAAAGAAAGAGGGATGGAGAGAGGGGGAAAGAAAGAGGGATGGAGAGAGAGGGAAAGAAAGAGGGACGTAGAAAGAGGGATGGAGAGAGAGAGAGAGAAAGAGGGATGGAGATAGAGAGGGGGAA